>NC_137442.1:20612500-21812500 GCF_964374335.1 Astatotilapia calliptera
ACTGGAACAATTGTGGTGTTCTGATCAGATGGAAATTGAAATTAAGAATTTAGCGACTCTGATTCCATTTAGATATCACCTATCGATTTAATTCCTTTTTTTATTCTCTTATTAATTCTCATTGGCTTCTCGTTGGCTTCTCGTTGAGTCACCACCATCACTAAACAATATATCAATAACATTTAATTTTTGCAAGTTAATTGCATGCTTTGTTTATGTATGTGTAGATTTCCCCTCTTTGTTGTAATCAGTGTTGGAGCCATTACTCAAAAAACTTAATGTATTACACATATTGTCAGCTTTAACATCTCTCTGGGTTCTTGCGTAGCTTAACATTAAAATGCTATCTGTGCAGGTGCTTACAAAGAGACGAAGTTGTGTTAGCAGCGTAATGTAGTTGTTTCTGGCCTGGATGTAGTTTCCACTACGCAATAGTCCTCCTTTTGTGCAATAAAAATAAAAGTAACGTCCATATCCACCGTGTAGACTGCGCCACCATTTTCCTCCTCCAGCACACAAACTAAAATCAGCAATTCTTGTTTTAATACTGGAACATGCAAACATACATTGATATACAGAGTTTGAAAATCAATATGTGGTTTGTTCAACTTTATTCCTCAAGTAATGCTGTTCTGTATCACTAAAATATTATTCCCAGTACGTTGTTAGTTATGTGTTTTTAGCGCCCTCTGTGGTCGTTTCAAGTAATGCACCGTAGAAATGGTTTGTTTTGAAACAACTTTATTGAACAGGAAGTCAGCTCAAGGAAAGGAAGCGAGCGAAAGAAAGAGAGACATATCGGCACACGGCTTATGGTGTCCTGTCGGAAAATTTACTGTCTACATCTTTGGTTTACGGTTGTATCGCCGGTATGTACTTAAAGTTAAATTACAACTTGTTTTTGTACATTATGTTGCCGCTAGCGCAGTATTTGACCGTAAAGCTAATCTCGGTGCTAAGCTAGCTATCCGCGATGTCGGAGGTCGTCTGAGATGGCCTCAGTAGTTGTTTAAAAGTTTATATAATTAGACGTATGCTGTGTATTAGTACTGCGGTGTATAAATGTATGTTATGCTACGCTTATGTATGTCTTGACTGTATTTTTTGTCTTGTTTTTAGTTTTACCCTTTTGAATGTCAGTAAACCTGTTGACAACGCCCATCGGTCTTCAGAGTGGTGATATGAGAAAGGTGTTCACGCCCTTGCATCAGACATGCACCCGTAACGGCACAGTAAAACGGCGACATCCGCACGAACAAAGATAACGCAGTCATCGCACACTAGAGTGAAGCTGACCACTACTACGCCTGGGAGCAACACGGCATACAGCAGTGAGCCAGCAGTCGTCTAATCAACTCCAACATGTCCAGCAAGGCGTCATCCCTCAAGACCCGGTCCGAAGCTTCGTGTGCCTCCTCTACAGGTTCTGCAGCAGCCAAAGCCAGAGCAAAAGCTGAGGCAGCCAAGGCACGGCTCAGCTTCGCAGCTAAAGAAATGGATTTGAAGGTAGAAAAAGCACAAATAGAAGTAGCAAAAGCTAAAGTCGAGGCATCCATCGAATATTTACAGCATGAAAAAGATGTAGCTTCAGCCATTGCTGAAGCAGAGTCATTAGAAGCAGCTGCTGCCACACAGACAGAAACGCGCAGCAACATCTGTCCCTCAGTAACAGCAGAACGAACTAAACAGTATGTCATTGGCCAATCTACATTTGTGAGAAAAGAAAATGATGCTGCTCTTCAACAATCACAAAATGAAAATGTAACACAAAGTAAATCAGAGCTCACCTGTGATCAGCCACCAAGCCCTAAAAAGGAAAATGACCCACAAAAAATTCCAATTGGTCTAACAGATGATCCTGACTGTTGCCAAAAAACTCCAGTCATTTCCCCTTCTCCCCATGCTAATAAAAATTACAGTACCAATTGGTCAAATCAGGTGTCAGCATCTAGCTTCCATGATGCTAGGCCTTTATACAAAGAGCCTAGAGAATCAAATGTGAGTGACTTCATCAGATACTTTGCTCGTCGTGAAATAGTGGCAACAGGGCTGCTCCAGTTTAATGACAAGCCCCAAAACTTCAGAGCTTGGAAACACTCATTTGAAAATGCTATAAGCGGGTTAGATCTAACGGCAAGTGAAGAAATGGACTTGATGTTAAAATGGCTTGGCAAGGAATCGGCTGAACATGCAGAACAACTCAGAGCCATACACATCAACAACCCAGTCAATGGCCTCAACATGATATGGGACAGACTTGAACAATGTTATGGCTCAGCTGAAGTGATCGAGGATGCACTGTTTAAAAGAATTGATGCATTCCCAAAAATCTCATCCAAAGACTTTGCAAAACTGAGAAAATTTAGTGACCTGCTCATGGAAGTGCAGTGCGCTAAAGCTGAAGGAGACCTCCCTGGTCTCGCATTCCTAGATACAGCAAGAGGAGTAAATCCAATCATCCAAAAACTTCCCTTCTACCTGCAAGAAAGGTGGATTACGGTAGGAGCCAACTACAAATGCACAAAATGTGTCTCCTTCCCACCATTTAGTGTTCTAGTAGACTTTGTTGCACAAGAAGCTGATGCTAGAAACGACCCCAGCTTTAACCTCACACCATCACCTGATGCACCCAGACCAGACAAACTATCTTGGAGGGCAAACAGACAAAAAGAGATTTCTGTGCACAAAACTGATGTCATCTCTCGCACTAGTTCAGACACACAGAGGTTCCCAAACAAAACTGTACATGGTGAAAAGATTTGTCCAATTCACAAGAAAGCCCATCCTCTCGCAGTGTGCAGAGCATTTCGCATGAAAACACTGTTAGATAGGAAAACGTTCTTAAAAGAAAATGACTTTTGCTTCAGGTGCTGTGCTTCATCTTCACACATAGCAAAGAACTGTAAAGCCAAGGTACAGTGTTCCGAGTGCAACGATGAGAAGCACTGCACGGCTCTCCACCCAGGACCAGCTCCCTGGCTAAAAGAAACCGAACCAGCAGCAGAGCATGGCGGGGAGCCTGACACCACTGAATCAGAGGAGATCACTTCTAAATGCACTCAGGTTTGTGGTGTGAATGAAGCAGGCACTTCATGTTCTAAAATCTGTCTCGTGAATGTCTACCCAGCAGGCCACCCACATCAAGCAGTAAGGCTTTATGCCATCCATGATGAACAAAGTAACAGATCACTAGTACGTCCGGAGTTCTTCGAGTTGTTTAATGACTGCGGCCCTAGTTCCCCTTACTCGCTTAAGACGTGCAGGTACCAAAGAGACAATGGGTAGAAGAGCTACAGGTTATGTAGTGGCAGCTTTAGATGGTTCAGTCCACATCTCACTGCCTAGCCTAATTGAGTGCAAAAATATCCCAAATGACAGAGACGAGATCCCCACACCCAGTGCAGCTAGACACCACAGCCATCTAAAGTCAGTGGCTCACCTCATTCCTGCCTTGGACTCTAACGCCCCCATACTAATGCTTCTTGGACGGGATGTCATTAGAGCTCACAAAGTCCGCAAACAGATAAGTGGCCCTAACAACGCACCCTATGCTCAAAAATTGGACCTAGGATGGGTCATAGTAGGAAACGTGTGTTTAGGTGACGTCCACAGAACTCCTGCAGTAAGGACTCTGTTCACAAATGCAACTGAAAGGGGACGTCCCACAGCATTCGAGCCATGTCCTAATGTTTTCAACATAAAAGAGAAACATTGTGGGATACAAGTTCCACTCAACTTCAGCTCCCAGCTGGCAGACAGTGCTTGTGAACCTGATCATTTAGGATGTAATGTGTTCAAACAAACCAGAAATGACAACTACATCTCACCTTCCATCCAGGACAATGCCTTCTTAAAAATAATGGAGGAAGGACTAACAAAAGACACAGATAACAGTTGGACAGCTCCTTTACCATTTAAAAATCCACGCCGAAAGCTCCCTAACAACAGACCACAGGCCCTGAATCGCCTAATGTCTCTTCTTCGCACCTTTGAAAAGAAGAAAGAGATGAAGGAACATTTCATCACCTTCATGGACAAAATATTCCAAAACAAACATGCAGAGATCGCCCCTACACTAAAAGAGGATGAGGAATGTTGGTATCTGCCATTATTCGGTGTCTACCATCCCCGTAAACCCACGCAGATCAGGGTCGTCTTCGACAGCAGCGCCAAGTATGAAGGCGTATCCCTGAATGACGTTCTGTTAACAGGACCAGATTTTAATAACTCATTGCTTGGGGTCCTAATACGCTTCAGAAAAGAAGCCGTTGCCTTCACAGCAGACATCGAACAGATGTTTTACTGTTTCAACGTGCGAGAGCAAGACAGGAACTACTTACGCTTCTTGTGGTTCCGTGACAACGACATTTCCAAAGAAGTTGTGGAGTACAGAATGACGGTCCACGTCTTTGGGAACAGCCCATCGCCAGCAGTAGCCATATATGGCCTGCACCAGTCTGTCCAACGCGTTGAACCGGACTGCGATGCAGATGTGAAGCAGTTTGTCATGCGTGACTTCTACGTTGATGACGGACTCAAATCTCTACCTACTGTTGAAAAAGCCATATCTCTACTCCAAAGAACCCGAGACGCACTTGCAAACTCAAACTTAAGACTGCATAAAATAGCAGCAAACAGGAAGGAAGTACTAGAGGCATTCCCGACTCAAGATTGGATTATTGTAACGGTCTTTTTACGTGTCTTAACAAATCAGCTCTGGATCGCCTTCAGTCTGTACAGAATGCAGCGGCAAGACTTTTAACTGGTACAAACAAGAGGTCACACATTACTCCAGTTCTGGCTTCTCTTCATTGGTTGCCTGTAAATTTTAGGGTTCATTTTAAAATTTTAGTTGTAACTTTTAGAGCTCTGCATGGTGAAGCTCCCCAGTATATCTCTGACCTGTTGAAACCTCATGCTTCATCCCGAGCACTTAGGTCTTCAAGTCAGAGGCTACTGGTGGTCCCACGTACTAGATTTAAAACACGTGGGGATCGAGCTTTTCAGGCACTGGCACCTAGGCTGTGGAACTCTCTGCCGTTGTCTTTACGCTGTCTAGACTCTACTGACTCCTTTAAAAAGCAGCTGAAGACATTTTTATACAAACGGGCTTTTAATTAATTTAATTAATTTTTACTTGTATGTCTGATCTTACTGTAAAGCACTTTGTGATTTTTATCTGTGAAATGTGCTATATAAATAAATTTTACTTACTTACTTACTTACTTACTAAGATCATGCCAAAAATCTAAAAAACCTGGACTTCGAAAGTGATTCGGTGCCCATGCAGCGTAGCCTAGGTCTCCTCTGGGACCTAAGTAAAGACCGCTTCACCTTTGAAGTATCTGATGAGTCAAAACCCTTTACCAGACGAGGTGTTCTATCAACAATAAACAGTCTCTATGATCCGCTGGGTTTTGTAGCACCAGTCACCATACAGGGGAAGTCGATTCTACGCGAACTTACAGCTGAAAATGGGGACTGGGATGCTCCACTCCCTCCCGAAATGGAAGAGTCTTGGACACAGTGGAAAGACTCACTCAAAGACTTGCCTAACATGACCATTCCCAGAGCATACACAGACATTTCCCCTTCAACAGCCGTGAAAAAAAGAGTTGTGTGTTTTTTCAGACGCATCTACCAAAGCCATAGCTGCAGTGGCCTATTTAAAAGTGACAGATGCAGAAGGACACAGTCAAGTAGGCTTTGTAATGGGTAAGGCTAAGCTAGCACCACGCCCAGATCAGACTATTCCAAGATTAGAGCTTAGTGCTGCCGTTTTAGCGGTTGAGCTCGCAGCTCTTATCTCAGATGAACTTGACTGTAAACTAGATCACACTACTTTCTACACAGACAGTAAAGTAGTCCTAGGTTACATCTACAACGAGTCTAGAAGATTTTATGTCTATGTCAGTAATCGTGTGACTAGAATCCGCAGATCTTCTCAGCCATGCCAGTGGCACTATGTAGCTAGCAGTCAGAACCCTGCAGATCACGCCACTCGTTCTGTTCCTAGGGATGGGTATCGAAAACCGGTTCTTGTTGAGAACCGGTTCCCACTGTTTCAATTCCTTGGAATCGTTTGCCATTTTTGCAAACGATTCCCTTATCGATTCCAGTCGCCCCGAATGACGTCACCACGTTGCGGAGCGTCATTTACCTGGCAGGAAACATGGCGCCTAAGCGGCTCAAACGCTCAAAAGATTGGTTATACTTTATGAGAACCGATGACAACAGGGCAACTTGCAAAGTAGATATTTCATTTAAGGGAGGAAACACTACGAATATGCAAAAGCATTTGCTCACAAAACACGCGATGACACGCGTTTTTAATTCCGCTCCGGACTCGTGACTCTCAACCCAGCAGCAGCGCTAACGTTTGCACGTCCTCTCCCGTTAATGCGGCAGGTAAATAATCAACTAACAGTGCATATTATGTTAGCGCGATCTGCCTTATTACAAGACCTGCCATTACTGTACATGTAGGTGACCATGATGAGAGAGACAGACAGAGTCTGGCTCAGATGCTGGCAGTTCTCGCTGCAGTCTACCGGTAGCGTCTCCTTTCAGGCCAGGATAGACTAATGTCACCGAGCAGTGTCTAAGTTTGTGGTAAAAGGCTTGCACCCATTTGCTACAGCAGATGCCCCCGATTTTTGGTAAGTGAATGTGTTTAATTGTGGGCAGGGACATTACTGGATATTCTTGTGTAATTGCCACAGAACAATTTATGTTATACTTTGTTATTGCTACAGAAGAATGTTGCAGCTTTAAGGCAGGGATGACTCCTGGAGTTGCTTTCTCACTGCATATGCTTTATTTCACAATCAGATCGATTCGATAACAAAAACATACAGCAGCTCCTCTCCTACTCCTAGCCCTTCGCTGCGGTGGAAAAAAGAACGACTTCAATCCCCTTCAAGGAACATACGTACAAAATAGTTTTCCTGATACACCAATGGGGCGTTCAATGCCATCTTGTAAATATGAGTACTCTGGCAGAGTAACAGTTCAAATGAAAAATACACCAGAACAAACAAGCAAACAAAAAAAGAAGTGTGGGGTACCTTTGAACCAATGAACAAAGTATAACAATTTATACTTTTTAACATAACCCGACCCCGTCAATATGTGATATGTCTCACAAGAATATTTATTTTATTATTTTACATTTACAATTTTTTTTCCTGGGGACCCTGTGACACCCCATTGAAGAGCCGTAGGCTGGATCTCTCAAGCTCTCACTGTTGGGTTTGTAAGGCCATGTTACTCCTAAATTTCTATCTTGTTCAAAGAGAAGATAAAACAAAGCTCTGAGCTAATCGACCTTAGTGTTCTCCTTTTTTTAAAAAAAAAAAAGAATCGATAAGAGAATCGATAAAGAATCGAATCGTTAAACAGAATCGAAAATGGAATCGGAATCGTTAAAATCTTATCAATACCCATCCCTATCTGTTCCTGCATTCCAGCTGCCGCTTAGTAACTGGCTCACCGGCCCTGACCTTTTACATCAGATTCAGAATTCTCCAAATGACTCCTATGACCTTGTAGAACCCAACATGGACGCAGATGTAAGACCTCAGGTAACCGCACTCAAAACAACAGCCTCAACTAAAGAACTGGGCTCAGACAGATTCACCAAGTTTTCTACCTGGAAATCCCTCACACGTGCTCTTTCTAGACTAATACATGTCATCCACAACTTCAAATCACCACCAGGCAAAGCCAATCACTGTAATGGCTGGCATTACTGTGAAACGGGACTTACTGTGGATGAGTTAAAGCAAGCTCAGAACCTTGTCATTCGAGCAGTACAGCAGGACGTGTATGCTGAAGAAATCAAGTGTGTGCAAAAACATGGAAAACTACCCAAAACCAGTCATCTCAAAACCTTAGACCCCTATCTGGACAAAGAAGGACTCCTTAGAGTAGGTGGTCGCATCAGAGACTCAAACATTAGCCAAGGTGAGAAAAACCCTCTCATAGTTCCTGGCCACCACCATGTTGCAGCGCTTCTCATAAAGCACTACCACGAGCAGACCCAGCATCAAGGTCGCCTTTTCACAGAAGGAGCCGTTCGCTCCGCAGGATGGTGGATAGTGGGCAGTAAAAGAAAAGTGAGCACAATCATCTATCATTGTGTTACCTGCAAAAGACTTCGTGCTCCTTTGAGCACACAGAAAATGTCAAACCTCCCTCCAGACCGTCTCACAACGGATCCCCCGTTCACGAATGTGGGCTTAGATGTGTTTGGTCCGTGGTTTGTGTCTTCACGACGTACAAGAGGAAGCGTCAACCAGAATAAAAGAGGTGGCTGCTATCATAAACTGTAGACCCCTCGTCTCGGTTTCATCAGACCCAAGTGACCCCTTTATCTTGACTCCAGCTGTTCTCCTGACTCAAAAGGTAGCACCCCTTCAGGCTCCAGCTGAAAAATTCACAGCATCAGACCTCTACAAACATCAGTGGCGCCAGGTTCAGCACCTGTCGAACATCTTCTGGGACAAATGGAGGAAAGAGTTTCTCCCTACCCTACAGCCACGCCGCAAATGGCAGTCTAGCCAGCCTAATGTGAGCTTAGGAAATGTTGTGGTACTCAAAGACAGTCGAGTGCCAAGAAATGAGTGGCCTCTTGGTCTCATAACTAAGGTGTTCCCAAGTAAAGATGGTAAAATACGTACTGTGGAAATTAAGGTAGTTAAATCAGATGGTACAAAGGTGTTGACCAGACCTATCTCAGAGATCGTACCCTTGGTGCCTTCTTAACGTGTTGTTTTCTTCAACGTTTAATCGTGGCGTTTATTCACGCCAGGCGGGGAGTGTTCTGTATCACTAAAATATTATTCCCAGTACGTTGTTAGTTATGTGTTTTTAGCGCCCTCTGTGGTCGTTTCAAGTAATGCACCGTAGAAATGGTTTGTTTTGAAACAACTTTATTGAACAGGAAGTCAGCTCAAGGAAAGGAAGCGAGCGAAAGAAAGAGAGACATATCGGCACACGGCTTATGGTGTCCTGTCGGAAAATTTACTGTCTACATCTTTGGTTTACGGTTGTATCGCCGGTATGTACTTAGTTAAATTACAACTTGTTTTTGTACATTATGTTGCCGCTAGCGCAGTATTTGACCGTAAAGCTAATCTCGGTGCTAAGCTAGCTATCCGCGATGTCGGAGGTCGTCTGAGATGGCCTCAGTAGTTGTATAAAAGTTTATATAATTAGACGTATGCTGTGTATTAGTACTGCGGTGTATAAGTGTATGTTATGCTACGCTTATGTATGTCTTGACTGTATTTTTTGTCTTGTTTTTAGTTTTACCCTTTTGAATGTCAGTAAACCTGTTGACAACGCCCATCGGTCTTCAGAGTGGTGATATGAGAAAGGTGTTCACGCCCTTGCATCAGACATGCACCCGTAACGGCACAAATGCATTATGCTGGGCTGGTATTGGGCAGGCTGAGGTGTTCATGGGCACTCAAACTGTGACGTGAAAAGATGATAAATAAATGACTGCATGACACAGCTGGGAAGAAGACGCTATGATTTTTTTTTATTGGTGAAGCTGGACAAAAGTATACAAAGGAATGGGAAAAAAATCATAAAACAAATCAAAACATTTTCACCTCACCATCGTAACATCATACTGGTCTATATTCACTGACACTCAGTCACATAGGCAGTATAGGAGAATGGAATAGATGAAAAACACATTTTCATTATTTAAAAAACAATCGATAAGATGATTTGAGATTAGCTTGAAATCATTAATGATTTCCCTATTTCTACAATAGGGATTAGGCCTTTTCAACACATGATGACCTCAGTGAAAAGTTTGCTTAGCTGGTCTGTGGAGATGACTGGTGACTCTTTCTCCAGTGGGCCTGAAATTAGTGCAAGTCTTTGTGTTAGAACAACATATTATAGTCATCTCACTAAGTTTCTCCCTAAGTCAGGGGTGTCAAACTCCAGGCCTCGAGGGCCGGTGTCCTGCAGGTTTTAGATCTCACCCTGGGTCAACACACCTGAATCAAATGATTAGTTCATTACCAGGCATCTGGAGAACTTCGAGACATGTTGTGGAGGTAATTTAGCCATTTAAAACAGCTGTGTTGGATCAAGGACACATCTAAAACTTACAGGACTCCGGCCCTCAAGGCCAGGAGTTCGACACCTGCGCCCTAAGTTTTCTATTTGGCCACTAAGGGGCCGCAGAAACAAGCTGTGATTTCTGGTCCTTGGGCTGCTACATGCTTCACTATGCTTGCAGGCTAGTAGCTGAATTAGCTTATCTGCTGTGTGTTTTGGGAAGCCAGCATACTTTGGATTTATAGGAATCTTTCAAGGCTGCAGAACGATGCAGAAATACTACGCAGAGCTGAAAGATCCAAATTTGGTAATAATACTCTATGACCTCATCAGGACAAGAAACAGCTGGTTAGAGCAGGTTCATCATGTCACAGTAGTCTGTCAACATAAATGATCAAACCCACAACTATCAGTATATTTAGCTGTTGTTCAATCCTGGTTGGTGATCAGATGTGCACGCCATCATTTGATATAACACCAGTAAACAAAGAGAGTCTAAAATGTAGCCTTGAAATTTGATCTGAACAGTGAGTGAAATTATCCCAGGATGTTCTCCACATGTGAAGGTGGTTAGAGTGTGGCGTTTCCTACCTTCTTCTAATTGTCGTCTTCCTCTGAAGATGGGATGAAGGACGCAGGTCCTGAAGGTAGTGCTGGCTTGCGGAGGAAAGGATATGTGAGTTTTTCCCTCACACAGTGCTGGTAGGTTCGGTCACAGTCAAATCCAATTGGACAGCAGTGGTAGCCATCCAGACAACATTTGCCCTGCAAGAAACACTTTTAGTCTCTCAAAAGAATAATTATCATAGCTGCAAACTTGTTTAATGGCAGTGGAAGCTAAAAGGAATTTTATTACAATCATGTGTCTTATTGCACAAGAATATTTAGGCTGACTCACAGGAGAGTAGGGACAACAGAACCAGCCTCCTTGTGGGTGTCTGCAGCAAGTAGTGCCATCAGGACAGTAGGTGTAACTGTCACAGTGGACCATTGATTTCTTTATTTGATCTGGGACGTGGCTCTCTTTAAGCTCCTGGAGTGGAGTTCCAGGCAGTTCAGGGGTGTTTGGTTGCTCCGCAGCCTCCTTCTTCACCATGGGTATGGTCAGCCACGGCTGGTCTAATTTCTCACAATTCATGGTAACCAGGTTACAGCGATATCCTGAAGGGCAGCAGTGGAGCAGGTCGGCGCAGCACATGGCCTGCAAAGTAAGACCAGCAGAACTTTTAACAACCAACAATCAAGTTACTGCACTGGTGGAAAGTTTCTGACTTTTATGTGCATGAGGACAGCAGCCAAAGCTGATTTTAGCCTTGCAGCAGGTGGCGTTGTTTGGGGAAGTACTCACATCAGGACATGCGATAGAGCATGAAGCAAATCCCCACAGAAACACACCGAATGACAAACACAGAGTGATCGTCAACATCTGGAAGACAGTAGCAAAATGACTGTAGATTTTGTCTCTTTGGAGTATCAAGGTCAGACTTTGTAACTTTAATGTAACACTAACACAAAAGCATAATTCACCGTAGAAGAAGTAAACTTTTTTGTAACCTTTACCTTTAGATAGTGAAGAAATTCAACAGCTTCCTGTGATGCCTTTCACTATTTCCCTTCTGTGGTATCAAACACTGCTCTTTATATTAGAGGTCAGACACTCCCACTGCACAAAAATGAAAGTTTCACTTCACGTGACACCCCTGTGTCCTGTGACTGAGACACTGAAGTACTTATTCAACTTATTTATGCAAGTAAAAGTGAAAAAGTATACACTTGTAAATGTACTTAAAGTATAAAAGTAAAAAATAAATAATAAGAAGAAGAGTTTATTTTTAGACTTTCAAAACACTCAAAGACACCTCGCACTCAATTAAAATTGCTTGTAAAATAATAACAAAATAAAAGTAAGAAGTAGCCCTTCTGCAAGTTATCTTGTTCTAACTGCACTCTCACTTACAATATTAATTGTTTCACGTGTTAAAAAATGTGCCCATATTAGCAAAGTGTAAGATGTTTCTCATCCGCTCTCTCCACACACACACACACACACACACACACATATATATATATATAAACAAAATATAGTTTTTGTTAGCTACTTTTAGTTACTTCCAGTTCTAGCGAACTATACTAACCCTCGCTCACGACCACGATACAAAACATTGTAACTTGTGCTTCAGTTCTCCTTTCATGAGGCTTCTCTTTGTGTTATAAGTTGTTGCATTTCATTAAATCCTGATCCACAGTTTCTGTTCAGGTGCTCGCAAACTACTGCCAACACATAACTGAGTACACACAGACCTATAGAGAGAAACGTGCCTCGAAAGTGTTACGAGACTGGTGCGGTATTTATGCACAATTTTTCAAGTTCAGCTTCACGAATCAGATAGTTTACTCCTTGAAAAAACGTACAAATGTCTAAAACAGGTAAAATCACTCTCACTTCCTCACTTTTTTTGTTTGTTTGTTTTGCTTTCAAAAGTCAGTGCACATCTGCAGATAGAGGGATCACCGTGGTTGTGCATCACTCTCAGTCGCCCTCTGGAGTGAGTGTATGCCAACTAATCTCTGTATATTTTAAATATAGATATAATCCATGTAATGTGGAATAAGACGTTGATGCTAATCTTACCATTCTCTGGTAATAGCAGGCTAACACTAATGTTAGCTAATGACTAATCCTGAATAATTCACTAAGTCGTAGCAGTTTATTTAAACCATATATTCCCTTACTGGATGTTATTTGTATCCCTACTGTGTAATGCCTTTAGTTGTTAAATCTATGTTTTCTGTTGGAGAGGTGTCTTATTCTGTTTTTTTAAGATAAACGAAATGCCTACTTTAAAAACATACATTAAAAGGAGGAGGAAGAGGAAGCTCAGATGTCCCGGTTTTACACTGGGACATGAAGGCAGCCTACGTTTGTGGATCTGTGCAAAGCTGGCAGTCTGAAATTCTCAAAACCAGATGTGGCGATCCGTGCGCACATATTTAAGGTTTTGTAAGGCAGCCAGATGAATGTGAGACATTTAGATGTACAGAAAGTTTTTGGAAGAGAAAATCCTCAGATTTCTGAAGCTAAACTCTAATTGCTTTGTAAATGTGTGTGCACTGGATTTGGACCATCTATTTTTTTGTGCAATTTTATGCAAATCATTTGGTTGGATTTTCATGCCTGGCTTCAATCGAGTGGGATTCAAATTACCCCATTTACCTTAAATATGATATTGTTTGGTGTGTTTCTGAAGGAAAAGAAAGCCAATTATGGTGTTAATGTTTTATTAATCTTGTGTAAGCAATATATACACAAATGTCATTATTTTAAGAGCAAACCAACCCTACTTCATTTAACTTAACTAAGTTTAACTTATATTAAAACTGTGTCTACAGCCAAGCACTGTTTTAATGTCTTTATATTTTAATCCAAGCTCATAATAAAAATCTATGACTCTCTCACACAAAAAAAATGCACACAAATCACTGCACACTGGAAATCTTAGTTTACACTTTGTAAGACCTTTCTCTCCATATAGACCCAGTCTTTACTGGTTATTGCCACACTTCTTCCTTTTGACATGTGTTTGAGTGTTGGCTGTAAAATGGAGCCTGTCTTTGTTTCACTTCCCTTTTTTTTTTTTTTACCATAACTTTACCATTCCTCCTCCAACACTATTGTGTTACTGTCTTTCCTCATCTAACGGTGTTGCACCATCAGCTTCTTCTTGATTTCTCCATAATTCTAAATCTGCTGCCACCTGCAGAAACCCGGCTGTGGTGCCTGATTTGCAGCAAACTCAGCATGTCTGCTGCTATATCCAGTTGGTCAGATAGGAGACAAACAAAGTAAAAGAAAGAATAAAACACACAAAAATAAATACTTTTTTTTAAAAAAAGCTTTCACCTTCCAGTCGTCCACTTCTTTATGTGGCAGTGTGACCTTGCAACCGGTCACACCAACACACCAACATTTTGCGGCATGAAAACTCACATTTCTATCATTTTTATTTGGAAATGTTCTCATGTTTTAAACTTTCAATACAAAAATTTGACTTGAAAACAGCAGAAAAGCCTTTGATTTTTCAGTTTATGAAAAGAATCCAGACATTAGACATTTTCAACATGACCGCAGTGGAAATAAATGGTTGCAGGAAATCTTGTGAAGCTAATTTGTGAAGTTAAATGGTGAGAAGAAAAAAAAACAGAAGTTAAATGGTGACTGTCCAGTGACACAGAAGTATCAATTTAAACACAAAACAGCCAACAGATACTTAAAGTAATCTTACGTGGATATAACATCAATTACCCACTTGCTGTCTTCTTGTGAAGCTGATCGGCTTCTATCTCAGATGAGGCAGTGTGTCTAACAATTTTCAGCAAAATCTTGACAAATCTTGAAGTAAAATAGTTTAAAAAATTTTAAAAATTAAAAAAAGAAAAATATATATATATTCAGCATTATTTGTGCAGCCCCGAGAAATCTCAAGAGTAAGAATTTCTGCATTTCAAGGAGGAGGCCTCGCAGGTGTATCCATACTCACAGCAGTGCAGACCATCTGCACAACACTGGCCCTGAAATCAGTCAAAAGTGTTTGTGTTAGAACAAAACACCAACCTTATTCCAGCAAGAGGTGATGGCATTTCTGGGATTTATGTACAATCCTTACCAGTGGGTAGGGACAGCAGTTCCACTGGCCTGAGGATGCCTGGCAGCAAGACATCCCCCCCTGGCAGTAATGTAGGGAATCACAACGAATGACTTGAGCCTCAGGGGAGCCGACGTGTGTTAGAGCTGGTTCTGGTATCTGCAAAACGGGAAGGACAAGCTAACTATTAGCCTGTTCCTCTTATCCAAAAATGAGTCCATCCATCAATTCTCTTAAATGGGGGATAAAGTCTATCTGAGCTGTCACTCAATGTACACTTTGTATGTAGGGATGGGAATTGATACAAATTTATTATACATCGTAGCATATCAAAGACATTACATTTGCGAAAACTGACTGCATGCTGTGGGTCAAATGTTTGCAGGTGCTTGCAAAGTTGCTTCAGCAGCACGATGCAGTTGTTTCTGTCCTGTATGCACTTTGCACCTTACCATTGCAATCTTGTCCTTTTAAGCAATAAAAATCAAAGTAATATCCACGTCCAAGACTGTGCCACTGTTGTCCTCCTCTGACAAGAGGAACCGATAAACAGAGTGTGCAAGCAGACTAACAACTCCAAGGAACTGAACTTTTTCTGTGTGTATGTGAGCGTGTGTGTGATTTTATCTAAAAGTCCTTAAAAAAACTGGTTTCTTTTTGTATTTAATTAATCAAGTTAAACCAGGATTTTTTTTTTACTTTACTTGGCCATCTAAGGAGCAGCAGTATTTCTGAAACCCACGAGGAAAACTACACAGAGCTAAAGGATGCAAAGTTGCAAAAATCAGCAGCTGTCCAGGTATGCTCTCATCGTGGTGAGAAACAGCTGATGCACGTGCACTTCTTTTCTTGTCACATATAAAATGATTACAGCAGTCTTGCAATATAAGTGAGCAAACCCACAGCTGTCATCACATTCATGTGACTGGTGAACTCATGTGATCCTGCGTTATTGCTTTATTTATTAACTCCTTGATTCTTTGTGTAACATCGCTTCTTTTCAACAAAGTGAGGAGTTAAAGCGACAGGCAGCCTTTAAATGTTGTAAGCGCAGTGTGTCCTACCTCGTTCATGCTCTCTTTGTCCTCTGACATAGGGATGACAAAGGCAGGTACTGAAGGCAGCGCTGGCTTATAGAGGAAAGGGTATGTGAGTTTCTGTGCAGCGTCCTTCTTCACCATGGGAATGCTCAGCCACGGCTGGTCCAGTTTCTCACACAGCTGTGTCACCAGGTTACAGCGATACCCTGACGGACAGCAGTGGGCCATGTCTGCGCAGCACACTGCCTGCAGAGTGAATAAGACTTATTTCCAATCTGACTTCCAAAACCAACAACAAGCAAAACAATAAATAAAAAAACAAAACAAAGCAACAACACTAATGGAAAGTTATATTTGTGTGAATATAGACTTACTTTTGGATACTGACAGCAGCCATATCCATACTCAGTCTTGCAGCAGGTAGAGATGTCTGAGCAAGTACTCCCATCAGGACACGTGATAGAGCAAGAAGCAAATCCCCACACAAACACCCCGACTGACAACCACAGAGTGAGCCTCGACATCTGGAGGGAAGAGCATCACAGTGACTTTTTCCTTTTCCCTTTAATTCTTTTCAACTGACATCAAGGTGATATTAAAAAGTAGATAAAGTGCATATTTCTTCGCAGCTTACAAGTCAGACTTTTTGATCATATGTACTCCTGTACCTACAGTTTCACGTTCGCTTCTTTGAAAACTTCTTGCTCTCAAATTAAACTTACAAAAGAGGATATTAAACCAATAAATTGCCCATAAAAGATTTTAAAATCAAATCTTTGAGTCACAAACCTTCAGATAGGGAAGAGATTCAACAGTTTCCTGTCATATATTTCGCACTTCCACTTCGCACTGAAACTTGCATGGCTTTTTATAGTGCAGGTAAGACCCGCCCACTGAGGAGCAGCTGAGAGCTTGACTTCACATCACAGCACTTCTGTCCTGTGACAGTCATATAGCAGTTTTTAAGGTTTCTGGAACTACTGTAGCTCACGCCCACAGATAAAGCTTCTATTTTTAAAGGGAAATGCATTGTTTACTGGGAAACTTAAAGATTAAACAAGGCTTTATGAGCACACATTAACCTTTCATACCTCGCACTGTTTTGATCACAAGACCTGCCTGTGAAGTCTCACTGAGACACAGTGCTGTCACTGTGATGAGTGGGTAAATGTTCTCAAACTTTTATTTGGCCTTTACGCTCACAGTTGGTGAAAGCTTTATTTTTTTTATTATTATTGAAATCACCTAAACTACGAAATGCCAGCACGTCTTTGCTCAAAGGAAACCAATACCCCCACCCCCACCCCCACATTAATTCTCAGTTCCCACTTTTATACGTTAGGGAAATTACTGCATGCCAATCCATGGCTAAACGTGTTCTACTCTGCATTTTTCTATCCAGGTATGCTTTTACTGCACTGGCAGCGCATTTGGGATCATTGTCATGATAAAAAATGAAGCTGTTGCCAACCAGATGATTTCCAGATGGTATTTGCATGGTGGTCCAAACTCTGAAAGAACTTTGTTTTCATAATGCCATCAATTTTGACAATATATCTCAGCCACTTGCTAAAATGGCCCCAACCGTGACAGAGCCTCCAGCGATCACTCTCCTGCATTTATAGATGGCAATTTGAAGCTAAATTTTCAAAGTTCATAAGACCTGTTGCCACTGATTTTCTGTCCTGTTCTTGTGTAACTTGACATTCCCCAGCCTTTTCTCCTTGTTTCCTTTACTTAGGAATGGCCTTTTAACAGCCACCGTCTCTCTGAGACCATTTCTGATGATCTACCTGCTGTTCACTGAAGCTGAAGGGCCCGATGCACCTCCTAGGTCTTTTCCCCCCCTTTCTTAAGGATATGACTTTCAGATGGTGTTCATCTCCTGTGGAACCACTTTGTTGGTATAAAAAAAAGAATTTTATTTCTGTCAGTGTTATCTTTGCCATTTTTCATAGACTGAAGCCTAGATACAATTTAAAACTGGTTCTTTGCCAAGTTGTGTGTAGACACAAATAGGTTCATCCCTCAGGTTGTAAGGTGCTGTTTTTATGCTTGAATCATTCACAGGTCAGAGTTAAGTGGCTTAACAAACAAAAAAAAATCCTCTAAAAATGTCAGGTAGAAGCACTGGGCTGAAAGTGAGTGAAAGCCTTTCAGAAAGCCTGCAGAACTGTTGCTTGAGACCACTTGAAAAAATACGAGTCTGGCTCCTTAGAGACAAAATATGGAAAAATGAAGCTCATAACACTTTCCACAATGGTGTCACACTTTCGGCTCCTGTGGTTTCATCGGTGAGGCATCTCATTCATTTCGAGGTATGACAGATTCAAACACAAAGTCAGACTCATGGTTCAGTAACAGGCATTTAAAGTCTTAGTGAGGCTTACATATTTGTGTTTCTTTTTCCGGTTTCAGAAACAGAATGGAGAACTGGGTCCAGCAACCTGGAGACCTGCAAACAACACTTTCTGGCCTCAGTGTTGTAACTACATAACAGCAGCAAAGGTTAAAACAATACTTTATTATTGAACTCCATTGTTTGTACAACTACACTGCAGTGTAACAACTCATCTAACAAAAACAATTATCCCTTGTATTACTGTATGACTGTGCAGCTCATTTCTTACAACAATGGCCAACTTCAATATGAAGCTGGCGAGACATCTGGTCATCACGTCTACATGCATCACGCAGGCACTAGCATCAACAGCCTCGTGTAGCAATGAAAGATGTCAGGTATGAAGCACAGAGGCTAACTCCTAGAGGGCTAGCGTTCTGAAGGCGGTGGGGAGTGCCAGGCACACTCAAATCTCCAGAAAGAGATGGGGGGGGGGGGGGGGGGTCAGTCCTGTCTTTGAGTGAACTTCAGACCAATAATGCAGAAAAATCATGGTGGTAAAACAAAACAAAAAAGATATGCACTATTTGTTTCCACTTAGAGGGACCAGCACTTTCTTCCCAATTTTCACTTCACACATAGAAGCCGAGCATTTAGGCCTGCTGCTTCCCCTGTATAGGTGGAAATCCCCAAAAATTGGATGCGAGTAGTTTTTGGTAGTCAAAGGCAAACATGACTCTACTTTTGAGCTGTCAGAAAAATGGAAGACGTGTTTTCAGTCGAGGTCCGAGTCCGACTGAGACGCCGTCTTCTTTTTCTTTTTTCTGCCATGTTTTTTGTGCTTCCTTTTCCTCTTCTTCTTGGATTTATCCTGGAAAAAAAAAAACTTCTGCATTTTAGCGACTGATTCGTCTTTTGAACGATGTACAAAGATCTACTGCTCCGCCCACAAAATCTTGTTTGCGGACTGTCTTGAAATAGGAAATGAAGTAAAATGTCTCACTGTGAATTTCTCCTTTTCCTCGCTGCTTCTCTTTTTTTTCTTGGCTTCAACCTGCAGGAGTAGAAAGTTGAAAGGTGACGAAGAATTTAAAAAAAGAAAGGAAAAACAATTCCCCTAATATTTCACAATAGTGGAAATTTTGCAACAGCTGTAACAGCTGTGTGGTCAATCCAGGATTAAAGATGTTGTCAAACATAAGTCTTCATGACTCCTTTATCTCTCTTCTGAATTATTAAATACAATACATGCAGTACAGATCACTGGTTAGTTAAAGATGGGCATGTGACCCAGTTTGAGATTATGATTTATTTATTTATTTTATTTATTGCATCTTGTGTTTTGTAATTTGAATATATTTATTTACTTATTTAAATTCTTAAGGCTGTTTTACTCCTATGTTCAGCAGTTGCTATTTTTAAAAGTGCTTTATAAATGAAGCTGGCTTGGCTAAGAACACCATTTAATCGGATAAAGAAACTTGACACAAAGATTGACTTCCCCCTACAGTAAAGAGACACGAGAGCTTGAACATCTGGTTGCATAAACATTTTAGGAAAAATGAAACCGATTTGACTTTTGTTCTGTATCGCTACTGTATCCAAGTACGAGGTTTAAAGAGGGACACCAGCGAACGGCCTCAATCTGACAGGGCTGAAATGTAAAAGGCTCCATTGAATAACATGAAAAATGGTTCAGTTTGACTGCTTGAATGATTAAAGTAACTAAGGCTTTGTCCAGATAACTATCAGAATGAAAAGGTAACAATTCAAGACATAAATCAAAGTGGTTCGTATTTCTATCCGATGTCTACATGTGCATCTCAGGGTGAATGCTTAAATAAGAAAATAACATCTAAATAAATAGTGCTCAAAAAGTCAGCAGACAGAAGCAAACATGTGATTTATTCAAGTATTTTGGTTGGAGGCTTCTTTTATGTGCAAAACAGGAGGATCACTAATGAGTAACCGACCCCTTTGTGATTACAACAGAAGCCCTCTGAAAAACTCAGGTGACATCTGGACCAGAGCCACTACAGGTTTGTATTTGCCAATTAGCTTTTTATTTTTATAAGATTATTTCTGTTAGTTTCAATTTTTCCCCTAAGACATCTAGTTTTCTGATTTTATTTTACCAAAACATTTTTTCTGATCTAATTTTAAGTTCAGTTTTAATCAGCTATAAAAAGCCTTGGTCTGCACAAACAATCCGTTCGTGTGCAAACAGCAGTGAAGACAGACTGCCATAAATATCTGACCTGAGAATAAGATCGACTCAGCTCTGACCAAAAAAAAAAAAATTATCAGGGGAGCAATTACAGTGAGGAGCTATTACATTTAAAAGCCGAGAGGACCAAATAAGCAAAAGAGGAACAAAGGATGAACAAAGAGTAACGCTCAACTACTTCAAGTCTATTTGTTAAGTGAGGCGATGGATACATTAGCAATAAAAAAATAATGACTGCAGAAATGTGTGATAGAGACAGAAATAATACTTACTGCCTCATCATCATCAGAGTCAGCAGACGACTCTGATGATGAGCCTTTATAACTTCTCTCAGCCTTCCTCTTTCCTCTACGGCTCTTTTCATCCTGATGGACACAAGATTTATTTATTTAAGTTGTTTCGGGAGGAAAAAAGCCAGAGGAATGCATTTTAAATCAAGTGTCACCATCAAAATGACAGATAAGTGAATAACGGAATAAAAGTAAATTACCTTATCTCTGTCACCTTCTTCCTTTATTCTTTTCCTTTTCTTCTTGGAAAAAGAAAAAAAGGACAAAAAATTACCACCACAGTCCATTTCTATAAAACTGCAATGAATCGACTACAACTACATGCAGCATTAGAAAGAAAAACCTTGCTTTCAGCATCTGACTCATCCTCTGAGCTGTCCGATGCTCTTCTGGATGACGACTTCTTTCTCTTCCGCTTCTTCTTTACAGTCTTCTTTTCATCCTGCACGTGCAAACAAAAACTGCAATCAGGGTTTTACTGTATGTGAAGTAAAGCAGGAATCCTTCTAAGATCCATTAAAGTCTTTATAAATCTGATCTCTCTATAATGTACAGTTTTTTTCTTGTTTTTTTTTTTTTTTTTTTTTTTACTTTTGGGGGCTTTTTACCTTTCTATTAAGGTGAGAGAAGGCAGGGAAAAGACATACAGCATATGAAGTCAACAGCCTTGTGGCACACGGGTTGACTGCTCAAGCCAAAAAACTTGCATCGCGAGTTAGTTTTGATAGTAAACTGTCATCCAGCAGACTCCAGAAATGTCCCAACCCAAACCCGTTTAATGCTACATGCCGTGCAGCTGTATTGTGTTACACTAGATTAGGTTCAAATAAAGCACATGAGATTAGGGCTGCACAATTAATCATTAGAAAATCGCGATCTCAATTCATACTTATGTGCGATCTCATTTCCAAATGACAACGGTTTAAAAAATAAAAAAAAAAATTTAAAAAAGGAAGAAGAAAAAAAAAAAAGATGACAATTGTACCGCATTTTGATCCGGGACATAATCTGCATGAAAACAAGCGCTTACTCTTCCTGCTCAACAAATGACAAGGGCGGAGCCTTATACCACGTGATACAGAAGCCAGCTGGCAGGGAAAAAACAACGGAGAGCATGTGAGAGATGATGAAGCTGCAAAGGCCAAGAAAGTGACAGGAGAAAATCCGTCCCGGTCAACCACCCCAAACAACAATAACAGGAAGCTTATACAGCGCTTCCCTATACCTGTCGAACTCCCGCAGGCACAAAGAAATTACGGAGGCTATTACTTATCACCTGGCTAAATATATGGCTCCCATCAACACTGAGCAAAACAAGGGATTTAGGAAAATGATCAACACCCTAGACAAACGCTACACAGTGCCGTCACGTAACTACTTTTCAAATGTTGCACTACCTGCTCTATACACACAGTGTCGAGCAACGGTGGAGGCGGAATTACAAGCAGTACAACATTTTGCAGCAACGACAAAATGTGAGACATTTGTTGTTTTTATGTTCAGTCTCAACTGTTACGAAGTTGATGTGCAGTTAATAAGTGCAATAAATATTTATATTGGAAAAGAAAATCGTGAGAGAATCGTGATCTAAGCAAAAATAAATAAATCGTGATTCTCATTTTATGCAAAATCGTGCAGCCCTACATGAGATGTAAAATGAATCGTAAAAGGACCTTACCTCGTCATCTGACTCTGAGGAGGAGCTGCTGGAGGAATCAGAACTCGATGAGGAGGAGGAAGATGAAGAATGCTTGACCAAAACACAGTGGAAGCAGGGTTCATTAGATATGAGGTTATTCGATTGTTTGAAAAAACAAACTGCATTTACAGGCTTGAATAAGAGACGAGTTTAGAAAACATGCACTCTGTGTGTATGTATCAGTAACACGGCACAGCTGTTAATCAAAATACTGGAGGTCTCTCCTCACCCTGCTGGATTTCTTCTTCTCCTTCTTCTTTTTCTAAACACAAATGCCAAGCAAACGAAGCACAGAGAAACAAAAAGTGAGTAAAGGTGAGAAATAAAAATAATACTTCATGAATCTGATACAGGATTCATATCATACCTCTTTTTTGTCTTTCTTCTCCTCCTTGTCCTTTTCACTTCCGCCTAACATTTTCTCTCTGTTTTTGGCGAGTTCTTTCCTCCATCTCTTAAAAAGCAAGAAACAATGTTACCAAAATAGTATGTGGTGTTTATCCGGTAACTGTTTCAATAAGGTGCAATATTCTCATCTAATATGAATTACAATGTGGCTACAGTGAGAAACAGTGATGACGCTTCAGATGCTGTACACAATAAAATAAATTTAAAAAAACCTCTCAAGCTCTCACAGTACGGGCATGTTTCCATTGCAAACACAGATTTCCCCATAGAAGGTCAAATATGTGCTCCGAGTCCATTGTATCAAACATTCTCACACTTGTACATAAACAGCCAATTAATAATAACCAACTAACCAAACAAACACATCTTTGGACTGTGGGAGGAAGCCAGAGTACCAGGAGGCACAGAAAGGCTCCAGCTGAACAGGATGTTTGAACAAGTGCACCCCTGTGCCACCCACAAATTAAATAACTTTAAGATTTCATTTGTCTTTTTAACTTATAGACAAGTAAGGCCGCCATGGAGTATTAAAAGTAAGCTAACTCCAGAGGAAAACTGTTGATTAACAGCCCAGTTCATGCCTGTTCAAATACTCTGTATATAATGCAAACGTACCTCGTTCATTTTGTCCTCAAAGTCAGCCAGGGCTCGAGAGCCCTTTTTCTTCTTCTCCAGCTGTTCCTTTAGCTCCTCCCTGATAAACACAATAAATAATTTTTTAAAAACGGATTTAATTCCAAAAGTGTCACCTTTTGGGAAAGACTGAATTATTCTAGTTAAAGGTGAGGTTAGTATTCTTATTTAGGAATCACTAATAGCTTTATTTACTTAATACTGTTCATACGCTTTAGAGTTTTGAATTTATTATAACCCCTTAACAAAGATTGTGCTGCCAGATATGTGCACCTTGACTCCTTTGGCTCTTTAATAGTACACCAAAAATGTTCTTGTGGTGATGATAAAGTGAGGACACCACTTTACACCACTAAGCTGCAAATCTGCCCTTTACTTACCATGTTGGTCGAGGTCTGCTTAAATAATCCTGAATGGTTGGCCCAGAGCCCTGTACCGGCCCCCTGGCTCGTGCAGCAGCAATGGGGTTAATGTAAGCCTGAAACACAGACAAAAGCATTCATTTCCATCCTTCTAATAGAGGGACACTTAAAATATGGCATAATGCATTGCAATTCACCAGTACTACATGCTGGATCGCTAAAATAGCTGTGAAACAGGGCAAACAGAGCCTGGGCATGGGGTTTACAGCAGGACTCTGCTACTGTGTAAGATTTATGTGTACCTGGAGCCTCCCCGAGGCTATAATATCATTGGCTAACATTAAAGGGGGAGACACTTGGAAAACGCTCAAAAGTAACACCAACATTAACATTAGCAGGCACAGCGCATTTAAACAACATTTAAAACAGGGACTGGAGTACACAAATTACAGTAGTAATCAGTAAACAAGTAGTTGCTGTATTTTCTGCCAATCAACGACGGTCAAGGCAGTTCGCCTAAAAACCTGAACTACTCCCAAATTTAGGATTACCTTCTGATGCACTAAGCTAACGTTAGCTTTGCGTCGATCAAGCTGTTTGAAAGCCTAAAGATTAAAGAAACCAATCTACACTGTTGCATTTCCAAGCTAAGTGTGTATATGCGCGGCTAAACTAACCACCGTACACAGCAGGCCTAGCATCACAATACCTAGTGGACACGTACGTAAGCTAACCAATGCTAACTGCAGCGCTAGCCCGTTTATTTTTATCTTGTTTACTAAATGTCACGCGGTATATATGCAAATAATTTTAATCAAATTATGCGGCACCACTCACCACTCGATTGTCTCTCTTGCCCATGTCGAGTCAGCAATGGGGAACAATATCCAAAAGAAAGAACAACCATTTGTGTCACCTTGCTAACATTTACGTAGCCACTTCGAGTTGATAAAAGCTCGACTGATTCTTCTTCTTCGGCTGCACAATAGGCGGCTGCCGTCGCAAATACTACACTACTGCCCCCTTCTGGAAAAGAGTAGGATTTTGTGTCAGAATCCAAGTAGTGTTGTGCGACATTGCGAAATAAGCCAGAAATTAATGCTATTACTAATACTTTTATTTTACTTCTTCTTCTGGCCGCTCCGTTTAGAGGTCACCATAGCTGATCCTCTTTCCCCCATCTCACCCTATCGCAAGCATCCTCCTCTGTCACACCAACTCTCTGCATGTCTTCCTTTTTTCTTCTTGCCTTGCAGCTCCATCTTCAACATCCTTTGTCCACTATATCCACTATGCCTCTACTGTACAGGTCCAAACCATCTCAGCCTCGCCTCTCTAACTCTAACTGCTGAACCTGAGCTGTCCGTCTGATATACTAATTTTTAATCATGTCCACTCTGCTCACTACCAGGTTGACATCTTCATCTCCACCTCCCGTCTTTTTGTCACTCATACATCATAGCAGGTTTCATTATCATCTTGTAAACCTTCTCTTTACTCTTGAGGTTATTCTTCTGTCACAAATGATCCCTACGACAATCTCCTCCCTGCCTAACCCCTTTTTCGCCTCTCTTGTGCACTGCCTGTTGCTTCGCATGGTTGACCCCAGGCATTTAAACTCATCTACCCTCACTATCTCTGCTCTTTGCTGTTTCACTGTTACACCTGTTTCCCTCTCATTCATACACATTGTGAGAAAGTATTAAAGCAGGTGGCATGTTTCAGTTCCCCTATGATATGCAGAGATAAGGAGTAGGTTGTAAAGAAGAATAGAAAGCAGGAAACTACAAAGGAACAGTTGGGGAGTGTACCTTTCTTTGTGAACGTTAGGGGGTGTGGCCTTGAATGTCCTTGATAAGGAAACAACGTATTCTTTGTATGACTCGGTTTGCTGACTGTAGTGGGCGTAGGGTGGGCTCACCTGTAACCCCCGTGTCTAATCATGTGATTTAAAGGTTGCAAGATGCTTGTGGGACTACTAGATAAATATAGGGCAAGTCCCTTAAGGGAGCGCCCAGAGCCTTTATAATGAACAGATTGAGGAATTGCTCCTCAGATCCACTTGGTGCTTGCTGTGGCTGCATGTAGTGTGATCTCCCAACACGCATTGGTAATAAAGCTTTGATGAACGAAAACTTCAGCCTCATCTGACTCTTCTTCTCCAGCTGGGATATCAAACAGATCGGTGAGGTCGAGAAGTGAACCTGAACATGTATTCTGTTGTTTCAGTACTTTCTCTAGTCCCACAAAGTCCGTGCATTTCCTGACCTTCTCCATCAGCACTGAAAGCAAACAGATTCGTAGCGCTCTTTCTCAGCATGAAGCCACACTCCTGCTCACTAATCGCCTCTTTCCCATTTCTTCATGTATGCCTCACGAGCATTATCCCTCTGTATTTACTCCAACCCTGATAAATAAGTCCAAACAACATTAATAAAAAGCTGCTTTTTATTCAGCTGGTGCAACATAATAATAAGACACCGATGCATTCATACACAAGTATAATGCCAATCTGAGTGATGGATGAAGCGACGTTCAAAAATAGTGACACTGCTTAGAGTTCAGCAGTGGAGTTCAGTTGTTATGAGACTGAAGAGCATTACAGATCGGTTAAATCATAAGAAAGCACACAGTGACTGTATTAACTGTAATGAGATTAAAGCAGTCAATATTTTAAATGTAAACCTCCGTGTCTAACGCATTTGTAGCTTTCATTGCATTGTAGATGCCACTTACACCAGAAATGAGTCGTTATCAAATAGAAAAAAAAAAGAATAAATCACACAGTGTTAAGCAGACATGTATTTCTGTCATGTTTGCCACCTGGCCATTAGTTTGTGGCAAGAACAGTTTATACAGGCAGTTATCTTCAGACAGTAAGAACTACAGTAACATATATTTGATAAATAGTAAAGACAGTAGATTGTGATCAATGATACGATCCTTAGACAGCTTGACAGAGAACCTGAAGAAGTTGTATTGTAGTCATTCAGTAACCCAGAGATGTGCAAACTGTGCCCGAAAGGTTTCGGACGTCCGTGGAGAGAACCTGAGAAAGTCAGAGATCGAGTCTGTGTGTGTCTGTGTCTGTGTGCTAAAAGCACTACCTGTTACGAAACCCAAAAACAAAAACCAGTGTTACAAAGTTACTGTTCTGCAAGAACTACTAAATACAAAAATACAACTCTGGAAAAACTTGCTTTTACCTCGCGGGTCAAAACTTAACTTGGATAGAACGGCACGCCAAGGTAAAATAAAGCAGAAACTGTACACAAAATATTGTGCATCACATCGTCATCAAAACTACTGGAAAATCCGTAGTAGTTCTCAACACATGGTAAAAGAAATCCATCGGAACAACCCACCCCACGCAAATAAAACAGAAAACAAAGAAACACCTCTTGCCATGCAACATTCTGCAGACCCTCGCTACTCTACGTCTATCCGTTTTAACGACATGTCTATGTGCTGACAAACGCACATATCAAAAGGTTTCTATTGTTACAGCTTGTACTTTAGAACTAGCACAATTTACTGTACAGTACCAATGCTTTTCCTTTATACATTCCTTACAACGTCAAACTATTCTTACACGGACTCTACAATCCTTTAACGAGTTGGCATCACTGGTGTAAGAACACTGTATACCCCAGCATTAAAAAAAATTTAAAAAAAAATCAAGTTACAAGTATATAAGACTCGTCAATAAAATTAAAATTAAATACAGAATATTAGTGACACAAAAGTGTGCCAAAAATTCTACCATGTTGAATGAATAGTGCTTGTGGGTCTCTCTTTGACACTTCCTGCAGATCTGTCTGTGCATTACGGTATGATTTGGAAAGAAATAATTGGATTTCACAATAATTATAAAACAAAGAGTTCACGATGGTACAGCTAAAAGTCATTAAAAAGTCAAAGTCTATGTAAGTGGTAGGAACAACTCCAAGATGTCTCATTGTCTCAGCACCGATATCAGCCCCGTTACGAGTTCCTCAATGTGTGCAGAAACCATTAGAATCCCGCTACTGGTCTGCAGTTACTCTACACTTCCACAAGGTGGCACCATTATTATAGGTAAAACTGGAATGATAATGGACATGGCAGTGGGTGGCTGGTTTGTGATGCCTAACAATGTCTGAGTACATGAGCGTGCTTATGTCAGCGGCAGTGGGGACAATAAATGTGCGTGTGAAACGTTCGTCTTCTCACTGCACACACCAGCAGTAAGCAAGCTATTTATAAAAACAAACAAACAAGACAACAAAAATAAAGAGGCAGGTGAGATCCATCCAGGCTCTGGTCTGGTCCTCTATCTCTCTCTCCTGCAGTCCAGAGTCTTTTTTTTTTTTTTCCATTGATAAGGATAAACACTGGGCATAAGGAGGTTTCCGCTCTTCGGACTCTACAGTCTCAACTCCAAATCCATATGAGGATTGGGTCACTTTGCATTGTTACACAACATTTCACATCCTGAAAGCAGCATTTACAATCCATCAGTTCGTGGAAGGATGACAGCTTGTGTGTGCAGGGTTCTGGGGGGCATTTGGTGCCATCCGTTTGACGCCATCTTCACCCGCTCCCTGCTCCCCAGAGCGTTTTATACGCCCCAGGGGGAAAGTATTTGCCCACTGCAGTCTGTTTTAGGCTTCGTTTTATATGTAACGTAAAACCAACATTAATGATGCTTTTTTTGACACTGATTATCAGAAAAAAAGCCATAAAGACAGAACATTTAACGAAGCTACCTATTAAGGAGTGCGAATGTTACCGCTCTAAACCATGTCACACTTTGCATCAGCTCATACAACTCATTGCTTATCAGGTTTCTGGTATCAAGGGTCTCTACCTTTCAAAATAAAGTATCTCCAGGTGACTGCTGTTGTGATTTGGCCTTTATCTTTCCGGAATAAATAAAACTGAATTGAACTAATGTGGCTGAGCGCTGCTGATGGAGACCCAGATGTGCTGTTGTTTAGTTAAGATCACGTCTGCAGGGCCCAACAGCTGGAAAATCTCATTACTTGTCAGCCTGTATTTGGCACTTAGGGCAAACATTAAAACACAGCTCGGCAATCGCCCTCAATTAAAGCTTTCTGACCAATAACTAAGTGCTATAGGTTGGTGGTGACGCATCTTTGCAGGAGGCCACTGAGGCCTTGAGGAGAGAGATCAATGAAGCAAAGGATAGATTTTGAAATTCACAATGTAAACCTCATCACAGTGTGGCGTCATCATGATGGAGAAAAGCTGCAGTACTCAAACACTGATGCCTTTTCTGGACTCTTAAATATTTTCTTGAGATGGTGAGCTCTCCTGTAACCAGCTGTTTTGTTTTTACTTGATTTGAGTGGATTTGTTGAAAGGGAAACCTTTTTTTGGTAATCAGTGCCAAAAAAAACTTTAATGTACTTTGATTTAACGCTGAAATAAAACATGACAAACTTTTTAGGAACGGTACGGTAAATACTACTTATAGCCAGGGGAACGTGGGGGGGGGGGGGGGGTTAAAGGGGAAAAAAAGAGGACTTTCAGGCACTCCTCTCCTCCATCGTGGACTTGTTGCTGGGGATGGGCTGGGCTGCGTACACACTTCTGCTGTGGCTGTCCACGCTTTGAAAGTAGGGGTGACTCAGCGCAGTGAAGGCCGATATTCTCCTGGACGGGTTGAAGGTGAAGAATTGCTGCGGGGAGGGAGAGGAAAAGAAGATAATGAGAGACCACCAAGTATAGATGCTTGTTTACATTTCTAGGTTGAATAAAATATTGCGTGCAGCTCGGTTCCCACGCTGTTTTTAAAATCAAAATCGATGCTCCAAAATGCAATAATCCTGATGAATGATCGATTAAATTTGTGCTTTTATAAACAAGCCGAACTACAAGTTGGGTATAAATCTGCTCGATGGTGAAGTAAGCGCTTTGCTTCATGCATTTATTTTCCACACATGAGGATTTCAGGCTCCATGTTCAGAAAAAACAAGGAGTTAGAAGATATAAAATGTATATTAAAATAAAAAACAATAAAATGGTACAAGGTCGTCAAGGTTACTGACAGAAGTTGTTTTGTTAGCTTAGCTCCTCGTAGCGCTTTGGCACATAAATAAATGTGCACGATGCCATAAAGGTGACAGTGATGCGCAAGTGACAGCTTTAAAAACATTTTCCATGCAATCTTTTGGGGACACACATGAGAGTTACACTACAAACCATTAACAAGGCCCGTCCCTGCTCGTCCATGTCTGGAACTAGGTCTTCTATTGGTTTCGGGGGCCGGGGTGTGAAGGCACTCTGTGGCAGGGCTACTTCCTGGGGCCAGTCTTCTGCCGAGGGTACCCCAACAACACTGTGGAATCATACAGATCATCAGTGTCTTCATCATCGGCAATGGGAAGCATTCACCACTTAATTCCAGTTCAGAGCATTTTTAAGGATTATCCATGAGTGTTGGTAAAGACTGGGGGGGCACGAATACATGCACCCCAGAAAAGCAGTGTGGGTTCATCTGATGGGTTTTTCATTAATTAGAAAAACAGTAGATGAGTGCATGTTCTGCCCTTAATGTTTAGGCAAAGGTTTGACTGAATCTTCCAAAATTCCACTGAGTTGAAAGAAAATATAACCGAGCCTGAGGAGAAATGGAAAACAAGAGTAGTCATTACTTACTCAAAAATCTTTCCAAGCTGATCAACATCCGAGTTTCCTCTAAACAGCGGCCTAGAAAACAGAAATTATAAAAAGGGTTAGTTTAGTTTCTACATATTATGTTGCAAAAACAAAACAAAACCTGGAAATGCAGAAAAAGTAAAATGTAAAGATTCGGTTCTCTCTTTTGTAACCTGCTTTAGATAGGAGTCATTTTCCCATGGTACGCTGTAAGACCAACAGCCCTGACATATAAGCTTTTGGCTCGAGGAATGTGGGACTCCGATGTGAACGTTTTGAAGTAGCCACATGCTCGCAGCTCCATCCCAGGAAACAGGGATTGTGGAGCAGTGTTGGTGGTGCTGCTGAGGATGGGGAGGGAAGGAAACGGGGGATGAAAGGAGGGAGGAGAGCGGCAGCAGGGCTGCTGGTGGTTCCTGTGGCTTTGGGCAGTCTTCGGGTGCCCGTGCTTGGCATGGGATCAGCACAGATTCCAGTAGTCATCATCAGCACAAGCCTGGCAGTCGCCACACGGGACAGAAAAAGCCTTTTTATCCCGTGTGTGTGTGTGTGTGTGTGTGTGTGAGAGAGAGAGAGTGCGAATGTCTGCTTTTGCTCTTGCTGACCGAAAGCGTGGAGGAAATTGGGAGGAAAAGGCGTTTGAAAGAAAAGTTGGATTATCCTAACAGAGAAAGAGGTATAGGAGCTGGAGCTTCCTGTCAAAGTTCCTCTGAGGGGAAATAAGGAGGTCCTGTTGTCACAAGAGGGGACTTGTTTAACATTGCACACACCACCACTTTTAGGCTAAACGAGATTAATATTTCTAAGTGTTCCTCACAAAACGAACACACAAGGCTCAGAAGGGGAAACAGCTCTCTCTCTGTTTCTTTTTTAAAAATACATTCCACTTCTTTACTGTGTTTGCTCACCAGCAGATGTCAATGTAGTGCCAGGGTATCATCATATAGATGTGCCTTTATGCATGCCTGTCTGCATTTTGTATCCAGGCCTTAGTACACCTCAAGTGCACCCCACTTAACTGAACTCAACAGAGACTGGTTTAGCCACCATGTGCTCCTTGTGCTTTCCCACTTGCAGGAAGCTTTGCATAGCTTACACCCACACTTTCCTACAGTGGAGACACTGGGGATATTAGTCACACAAAAGGTGTTTGGAACATTTTTACTGTGACAGCAGACTCCCTGTCACAGGCTTAAGTTTGGAAGTGGAATTAAGATCTTAGTTTCTTTCCAGTGTTCAGAAATGGTGTCCTTGAGTAACGGATGTCTCAAAAATGATTGCATATGCAGGTCTTTTAGGGCAAGGCACCGCACTGAGAACTTTGAAAGGCATGTAAGATCAGACCAAACCAGTTTCTGACTGTTGCAAACGAAAAAAAGAGAAAAAAAAAAATCACCTACAGCAAAGTTATCATGCCAAAACAAGTAGGGCTGATAATTCCGAGAGGTCCATTTTTAAACCTGGAGTGGTTTGTTGGTTTGTTGAAGGGGGATAACTGGATTCACACAGAGCTGGCCGCTGGCATGCACACACAGTCAGCAGCTGAGTGCGAGTGCTCGCGCCCTGGCATCGTTTCCCCACCCTGAGATTTGCACGTACAAATCCCAATGCCCATGCACAACGCCACACAAGTGGCTGCAGTGAAAAGGCCGAGACCGAGTTGGGACAGGCAGCTGAGTCACGCATCCTTTAGTGCCAGCACGGCGTCGTCCCACATTCCTTTGAGAGAACCTCTGGAATGCGCGTGTGAATTCGCATGTTTGCACGTGAGCGTCTCGAACTATCTAAGTGGGAGCTGGAAAGAAATGAGGTGTGTGTGTTGGACTGCGGACTTTTCACGCAGGCTATCCCGCGCTGTACTGCATGCATGCGTGCATGCAAGGGTGTGCTTTTGAGAATTTATCAATCGAGTTCCAAACTGTGAGAAAGTCAACACGGATGTGGGGCCTCTCCCGGGCCATTAACGAACCGCGTTCAACCTTTTTGGTTAGGGGAATGTCAACAAGCACAAGCTCTCTCCAAAATTCATTCGAACTGTGACTCACCCAACACCATCCCAGCCATGCAGATGCAGACTTGTATAATATTTGCTCAAATTCCTTTGAGAGCAACTATTCTCACTACAGTACATAGTCATTAAAAAGACTTTTAATGACCATGTACTCTAATAGCATGTTTGGTGGTGAAAGTGAAGAAGAATGTGCTTATGAGTCATGAAACCTTTGAAGTCTCATGACTCAAAGAAAGACTTCACATGTTTCTGGCCTGAGACGTGACGTGGTTCGTCAAAAATGGGGGTCATGGCTGCTCGTGGGGGGTTTTAGGCTTACTTTCAAAATTACATCTAACCTATGAACTGACTGTTTCTTCTTCACTCAGCCTTTTTCACTCTGTGCTTATAAACTACTCTGCATTTAAATCATTAGTTATGAATCTCTGGTGTTCTTCCACAGGGCATCTTAACCAGTCGAGTCAGATGGCTGGCCCTCTCTGAGACAGTTTGTGTTGGAGGTTTCTTCCTGTTAAAAGGGAGTTTTTCCTTGCCACTTTCTCTAGGTGCTTGCTCATAGAGGTTGATTGTTGGGGTTTTCCTCTGATATTGCAAAGTGAAGATGCTACAATAATGCAAAGTCCAACCCGACATCTTGCAAACCAAACAAAATCAAAGTAAGCGACAGAAAACAGGAGACCAATTATTTTTCCTTTGTTTTCTATCATATATGTACAGACGGTTTAGTCCTGCAGTGTAGATGCTCACAGTGGTGAGTATAAACCAAAAGATCAGGGTTAACAGCTCAAAATGCTTCAGCTAATCTTTTTTACTACTCTTGATTCTAGGATGTCAGAGCTCTTTATGTCGTCACAACTCTGGTTCTGAGCAGTCGCTTTACCTGACCAACTATCTGTTTCCGAGGGGGCACCCAATCAGAAGAAAGCTGACTTAAAGGATGATGGACGAATGAAGGGGGCTCCAACAAGTTCTAGTATAAGACAAATTTGACTTTCAATCATGCAAAGATTTTCTCTAGTGGAGCAAGGAATAAAAATGTTTAGCTAGCAATGAGCATAACAGATCTCCTTTAAAAGTGGTAAACAATTATTCTGAAAAACAGCTTAATTGTGAGCATAGAGGTCTGCTTTTGTGCCCGTGAGCTGTCAGCATTTCTAATCTCAATTTCAATATAACTGCAAAACTAACAAACACTGCTTTCTCTCAATATCTTGCTTTCTTTCTCTTCTCCCAGGTGCCCTTTAATCTCTGACAGGTGGCCTTTTAAAAGCCATCTTAATCACCCGCTGAGACTGAGCAGAGAAGTGCGTGTTCGTGTGCGTTTGTGGCCATCAAAGAGCTTTGCCTTACCTTCTACCTTAAAGCAAAGTTGGGCAGATGCCAGATTTTGAAAATGAACTACACAAACCAACACACTTCAAAGTTTATTGTGTCAGGGTGCGAGGAGATGTACTGCATTCAACTGCTCACTCTGATCAGGGCTGCAGGCAGAACCAGTCTGTGCTTTTAAATGAGCACCATATAACACAAGGACAGACCTTTTGTACACAGATTAAGCACACATTGTTTCTACTATTTGACTTAAAAATGTTTGATTACAGATCAAGATCAGTTTTTTCACGACTGTAAAAGACGCATTGATGGGAAATAAACTTTGCTTTGTTCTCTTCATTTAAAGCCTGACCTTCAATAAAAAATTCCAGCTTGACCTTGCCACAAGTATGGAAAGTACCATACATCACTGACATTGAATGAAGTAGTTACGAGCATGACTGTGAATACATTACCTCTAAAACTTATTCGAAATTCACCCATAAACCGCTGAAAATATTTGAAATGCGGTGCACAGACACAATTTCTGAACGCCAATGACGAGGATAACGTTTTATACCTGGCGCCACAAACTGAAAACCTGTAAATGCTTCACCTGCTTTGCATAATTCGGAGTTTGAAATAATCCTGCTTATTTTTGGACCGCGGCCCCCTTTAATTCATCACCGGTCTCCGTTCCCCCCACCCTTCAAGGCCGACTATGAGAAACTTTTGACAGCAGAGGGGGACTTCTGTGACCACAGCTGTGTCATTCAGATGACCATACAAGGGATCTCTGCTCTCACCGAAACCTCTGCATACGCTGACCTCATGAAACTTTGGCCATGTTTCACGATTACACATCATTATGAAAGTGCACATATGGCGTGTGTATGTGTTTTGTTTTTTGATAAATATATGAACAACAGGAAAATAAGGAAACTTGAAACAGTTTGAAAGATGTCAAATGACGTGGGAACGTAAGTTCGAAGAGAAGCTATACTGTGAAGTGGTCTCGATTTAAATGTTGCAAACTAAGAGAATGAAACCTTAATCCTAATTATAAAACTAAGTATCAAAGCAGTCTCTCACAGTCCCAAAAGACCCATCTTTTTGTCCTATGCGTGAAAACTTGTAAAGCATCATTAAAATACGGTCACCTGCCAAGATTTAAATAGCCGGCAAACAAATTGAGCTTGATCAAACAACTCTTAGATCAAGTTTCATCACGGCACCATTTGTCAACAAGATACTCCGAAAGTGCCTCTGCGTGTTTTTGTGCAGCACGACTAGATGTTAGCCTTGGGTAACCTTTTGATAGAGGAACCTATACATTCCCATCAGGTCCCAAGTACAGAGCGTGGGTTGCTGTGTGCGGCCTTGCATGCTGGGGTAAGGAGTCGTTTGGGGAAGGAAGCAGGGCTGCTTCTCTTGGCACTTAGCCCTACCTCAGAAAGACTGTTATTATCTACTGTAGAACACACCACAGCCTGGCGCGGCCTCTCTACTCTCAATTAAAGCATACATTTTATACATACTATAGCACCTTAAAAACATTAAATCAACGTCGTCTTAATTTGACGAGGATAAAACTGCATCTTTTTGCCCCCGTCTTTTCTTTCTTCCAAAAGACCAAAAACAGGCAGTTGTAACTCTTTTTTTTTTTGGGTGAAAACTGTCCGTTATTAGCTTGGCTCGCCAGCATGAAGTTCGTTAGACCACAAACTGACAAATACCTACACCAAGTAGAAGTAGAAGTAGAATCTAGACTTGCATGCTGCAACCACAGCAGACAGCAGTGTTACTGTAATGGCTTGATAAGCCAACCGAAATGTGATTCCTCGCTGCTCATAACGCATCTGACAGGTGTCATTTGAGGAAAAGATGACTACAGTAAGAAACTCCCAAATAACCGATTGTGACGAGTGATTTCAGTTCGTGTTTTTCAAGTTAAATTAGAGCAATGATACAAAGGACGCCCGTGGCCCTCTTCGTCGAGCTGCTCCTTTGTGAGCGATCGTAAATACAACAGTCAAAGAAAACTTAAAGCTTTTTCATCTGTTTACATGGGAACATTTTTATGAGTATTGACACAAGGGGTAAAAATCAAACTTGGGTCACAGATAATAACTGGATTTTTGAATTTATTTTTTTTAAACCGTAAATGTGGTCAACCCACCAGTAAAGAAGACGTTTTGATGTCTTATACTGCCCCAAAAATGTGTCTATTATATTATTTAATTCTTACTATTACTGCAACTTATATGATAAAATGAACAGTCAGATAATTTATGAGGGGGGCTACAGAGACTTTTTTTTTTTGCCTCCGTGACTCAGTTATCAGATTTTATTGCAAACAAGTATGAAGGAGTATTTAATATTAATGACACAATGACTTTGTTCCAGTCCCCCATATCACTTCTCATGTCTGTAACCTCCCCAAGTGATTCGGTTAAAGTGCTGTGCTCACTGAGGAATGTCATCATTACTCAATCATTACTTAACAACACAGTAAAGGGACTTTGGTGGGTATTTTCCCTTCCACACTGCTTTGGTGTAACCCAAATAAGAGAAATTACAATAGCTATCAAGAGTTTGTTGGAACAGAAATAAAACTTCATCAGTCTTGGGTTGGACACCCTTTTCCCTTCAGAAATGCCTTAATTGCTTGTGGCACAGATTCAACAAGTGGCTCTAAAAATTCCTCAGAGTTTTTGCTCCACGTTGACATTACGGAGTCATTCAGTTGGTGCAGATTTGTCGGCTGCACACCCACGAGGTTAATCTTCCGCTGCACCACATGCCAAAATGCTGCATTGGATTGATATCTGGTGTCTATGGAGGCCATTTGAGTACAGTGAAATCATTGTTATGACGATATGAGCTTTGTAACATAGCACTTTATCTGCCATCAGAAGATGGGTACTCTGTGGTCTGTGGTCATAATATTCAGGTAGGCTGTGGCATTTCAACCATACTTATTTGGCATTGAGCATAATTTTAAATGGCACAAAAATATCCCACACACCATCACACCATAACCAGCAGACTAAACCTTTGATACTAGGCAGGATGGATTTATGCTTTCATGTTCACCCCAAATTATGATGCTAACATCCGAATGCTGCAGCAGAAATAGAGACTCATCAGATCGAGCAACATTTTTCCAATTATCTGTGGTTTAAACTTGGTGAACTTGTGTAAACTATAGCCTCAGTTTCCTTTTTTTTGGCTGAATAGGTGGTCTTCTGTTATTAAAGCTCATCTGCTTTCAGATTGGACATGTTGATCGGTCGTCTTGACCATGTCAACACGTCTAAAAGCACCGATTCCCTGCTATGTGATCGGCTAATTCGTATAAACAAGAAATTAAGCAGGTATACCCAATATAGTGGCTAGAAGTCTCTATACCATGCAACGTCACATCTTGGCAACAGGAAAGCGGGTCATCTATAAGGTCTACATGGCCTTAAGCACAGCCCCGAATCCCAAATTGTCTCTTATATAACCGTTAGCCTAAGTGTGTATATCACAGATAAAAACTTACAGTGCATTGAATAAGGTGTTGCACAGATGTGTGTGCAAATAGGTGATGTGGTTAGTAAGACCCAGCAAAGTGCTATTAAAAAAAGATACCAGTGAAAACAATCAAGACAACATGACGCTCACAAAGAGTCTGAATTTGAAGACCAAAGTCTAACATGTGTTTAGACTTTACCGCCAAGGTGCGTCAACACTAAACCTCTGAATGAAATGTGATCGTGTGACTCGGGAAGCATTTGTGAAAACTTCGACAGAATCCTTCCACATTATGTTTATTGTATGGTACACTGCTCAACAGTAAAAGTACCAGAATCAACATTAGTGGAAGAAACAAAGGAATACGAGAAATGCTTAGAGACTTTAACTGAAGTTCAAAGTCAGTCCAGATTTAAACAAGTATAAAGCCCAGATAGCTTTGCCCATCGGCCTCACCTTCTCCTGAACATCTCAGCGAAGATACAGCCGACACTCCACAGGTCCACCGGTGTAGCGTAACTTGACTGGAGCAGCACTTCTGGGGCTCTGTACCACAGCGTCACCACCTGTAACACAGCAGAAAACCCGTCAGGTTTTACTGCACAAAATACACACACAGACACACAAGTCACTAATGCACAGGGTTAATGCTTCTCTGCCCCCATCTTGAGCTTACGTAAGACATGAAATCATATCTGGCAGGACAGGCTTCCCTGTTCCCATTCTGGTGTACCCACTTCACACAATCTTTCCACATCAATCCACCGGGGAAACTCAGAACTGTACTTTTATTTACAATTGCAGCGTGAACGTCAGTACAGAGGAGCACCTATTACAAAGACGCACAATACATGTCTCAAACCTGGCAGACAACATGTGCATGGGAAATGAAAAGGGGGTGATTAACTGATATCAACCGCCCCGCTCTACCCCTCCTTCCTGTCAAAATAGAGAGAGAGGAAAAAAAGAACACTTCCTGTCTTTTATCAGACTACCCTACATCCACCTGAAGCATCAACAGCAGCCATTTTGTGCTACTTCAAACTAAGCATGTTTTCCAAATTTGTCCCTGTAACTCTCCCTGGGACCTCGCAGTTTGTGTGTGTGGAGCCATGAGCCTGCAGGAAAGCAGCAGCATTGTTAACAGCTACAGTAGGGAAAGCCTCCAGACAAAACTCAGTGACCCCTAGTAAGAGAGTGGACGGGTTCCAGGTGCTTTCCTAAACTCCAGATTTTTCCTACAGCTTTTGGCTGCAGTTCCCCCTCCAGGCACTGCAGGCTGCTTATCTGGATCTTCAAGTCAGGGACGAATGTATGTAAGCAAAGAGGATGCACTGTCACGTAGATATATTTATAGACTTGGCTGGCTCTGCACAAGTATGAAGGAACAATCATTGGATTCTCCCCCTTTTCTTATAAGATCTTATTCAGTCTTAAAATATGCTTGAATAGGTAATTTGAGAGGAATGATCTTCAAAAGAAGTACGCAGTTAAATATAAACTATTAGTGAATGAACTGGGTCATTGTTTATGTGACCGGCACAAGTTGCTTGTGTGTTTCTGACTTGCAGGATTGTGGTGAAAGGAAACTCATGTTGGGTCTGATGCTCCACACTTTGCTTTCAGTATTTTTCAAAAACCTCTGAAACTGCTCTAAAACTTTCAGACACTCACAGCAACCAGGTGACACTTTCACAGACTCTGATTTGGATGATGAGGGTTTATTACTGGAAAGCTAATGAAATCCTCATAAGTCCCAGGTGGGCTTTCAGTTGATTGCCAACTAGCCTAAATTACATCCAAAAACTCCACAAAACATGCTACAAGTAATCAGACAGTATTAGTTTAAAGTACTGCAGTGACTAAAGGGTTTATGGTTGCTGGGCTGGTGTCTATTTGCATAGATCTTTACCTGCACAGAAAAGAAGGATTGTGGAAATGTAATCAAAGCACGTTCAAGATTAAAAATGCATGCATTATAAGCAGCAACAGTGGCTGCAGAGGACAGTTTTCATTGTTTTCAAGCACTCTGTTTCACTTCAATATTTAAACTTCTTTCTCTGTTATGTCTTCTCCACAGCAGGGAGGGCCGGGGGTGGTAGCTAAAGGGACCAACAATAGCACAAACACAAACAAACACAGGTAGCCCAGATTACAGTTTGCTCTACATATGTGACAATGCCATCGGGTGCACATACACAACTACGAAGATAAGGGTGTGCAAAGGTCTGCAGAACACATGTGTAGGGGTTTCCTTGTGCAGTGCTGCGTCAGGAGTCACAGGTAGTGTACAACTGGATTTAAATACATTACTGGCAGCCTAAATAAATATTCTAGGCCAATCAATTACCAGGTCATCCGGCCATGGAATAGGAATTCCACGGAAATCACTTTATATATGACAGTGGCACGAGAAGTTGTCCTGGATATGTGAGGTGAACTGAGCAAGTGAGCAAATCTCCAAGCCGACAAGTGAGATTGATAAGAGGAATAAAAACCTGAGCCGCATTTTTTCTAAAGTGAATGAGACTATTAATAGAGCCGGGGGCCGCATTTTGCAGATGTGTGATACTTTCTCATCTCTACTTCCTGCTTCAGTGGAAATAGGGCGGAAGTTGAGGCTAGTTGGCTGAGATCCGTCGGGCGAGTCACGTGACCAGAAATGAGACACGCATCTGCCAAGTGAGCACACTAAGTGTTAGGGTCATTGACGAATTTTAGAACAGTGAAACCTCAAAGAAAATCATGAATGGAAGTCGCACAGCTTCCCATAGAGCCGGGCTACATACTTTCATTTTAATCAAGGACAGGACTCAACACAGCATTGCTACATTTTTGTTGGAATTTTTTAATTTTTTAAAAGAGATTTTAAGTTTGCAGCAAAGTACTGAGCTCAATCTTCAGTTACAGCATATCTGCATCTGGCGCCTATGGAGATATTGCCATGAGACGTTTAAATGCAGGTCGCCATTTTTAAACATGGATAGATGCTTAACCGACAAATGGCCCGCTCCACGTCTTCCTCTTACGCTTGCAGTTGCAGGCTAAAATGCATGTGACCTCAGTCTATTGCATGGATTTGTCACCCTGCAAAGTCAAAAGTCAGGACTCCAATATACACGTATGCACGCACGCACACATGCACACAAACTCACACTCTCACAAAGCCTTCTAGGAAGAACCACAGACCTAGAGCTCGGGGTATATCCGCCTCAGTGAAATGCAGTTATTCGAAAACCCAGCCACAACTGCAGATTAAGGCATATACATAACACATGCATGCACTTGCAGACACACCGGAAGATAGCTGTATTAAGCTTTATTTCAAATATGAAATTACACCCCAGCCACTTGCAAAATACTAAACCATTTTTGTAGCCGTGTATTTATGGCCTTGCATGCCTGCACCGAAGGATAAGCCAGCATTTACTCTAGATTTGTGTTTTTTGTCAATGGTCATCATAAAGGAAACTAAAACCAAAAGCAGATGATTTTTCAGTACTTTCCAATTTCCCTTACTCCATCTTTGACACTTAAATTTATTCCTGCTCAAGACATAAAAAAGTCACATATTTAAAAACATATTTATAGATCATTTTCATCCATATTCTTTGCACTAGATAGTGTTTAGAGCACCAGCTCCCTTTTCTCCATACATCCTCCCTCATCTCTATAAAAAAAAAGCCTATTTCTCTGTTTCTGTAAGTCTATAAAACACACGTGTCTAAAATGCAGTACAGCCCAGACTTAAGTTGGAGAACCTACTGTGTGCATGAGTGGGTTTAGATCACACACAGTTTGACACTATGCATGGAATGCTCAAGCCTGTTGCATCCAACCCCTTGAAAGAAATAAAAAACAACAACTCATCCCTACAATGCTTTGAGACGAGGCCTAAACACACAACCAAATAACTGTTTTCACAGAGATGATTATAACAACATGTGTCTGCTACAAAATGAAAAAAGGACATTCCACACTTGTAATGTTCCCTTTTGCCCCCCCCCCCCCCCCGCAATCTTCTTCCGACCACGTTTGCATTCCTCCTTCCTTAGTCTCGCTTTCTCACCCTTCTTATTCTCTGTTCTGCTTCACAAATACCCTCATTATACACTCCTGCTCTCCTTTTTCTGCACGGGCTACATGAACACACACAAACTCATGCACGCAGTATAACGAAAAGTCAAAAAAAATGGGTCCGTCGTTTTGCATTTTCAATCTGCCTGCGTCCATCTGAAACCCTTCTTCGCCTATGGCACGGAAACAGAAAACCCAGGAGGTGGTCAGATAAAGCCAAATGAGAAAAAAGACAGAGCAAGCTAAGAGCAACACAGCGAGAGAGAGAGATGTAGTGAGTGCACGAGGCTGACTCCAGATTAAAGGACAACATTCTCGGAATTCCTTTCTGCTGAGACCATCGTCCTCAGCCCTGCCTGCTGCTCTTTCCTCCCGGCTCCTCATCAGGGAGGAAATGGCTTCTCCTACCCCCGAGGACCTCCAGACCTCCTAGGTCAGACCTCCAAGCCTGTCCGCCTTGCAACATCCGTTCCAGTGCTGCCAGTGCATGCTGCATGTACGGGGGGGCTTGTATGACAATAAGGTGCATGCACGTGAGCAAGGGTGGGGTTGGAAGTAGGGGCATTTGGTTTGAGCTATGTGTGAGTATTTGCATGCGACTTAGAGAGCACCTGCTTTAGCTTGGATGAGTATGCTTCAGTGCCAAGAACCTTCTTGTGCTAGAGTGTGTAACTGCAAATGCATGCAAGTCATCTGCAGCATGTGTTTGATGTTTAAGGGATAAGTCAGTTTATTACAGCCTGGGCTTTATTTTTCCCAGATTAGTGCATCTTTGTTGTCAGTGATTAGCCCGTGTGTTTACCAGTTAACTGAAGCAACATTTCGAAATGGCAACTTTCCATCGAATCAGAAATATATAACATCCGAGTAACAATTATGAACAATGAACTCTGGGACAGGCCATCACCCCCCACGCCATCACGGTGCCGAAAATTCAATCGAGGTAGCTTTCAAAATAAGGTCAAAGTGACTTTTTGGTAAACAACAGCAACTCTTATCTGAAGTAAATCTACTGCAGAATGGCTTGAAATTGGGTGCGGGGCAATCTCAATCTTAATCCAAAAAGAGATGCGGTGAAATGCCCTCATGGAAGCTGCTCATACCACACGTCACAATATCGCTGAGCTGAAGGATGTCTTTAAAAGTATGTTCCAAAAGTCCGCCAGAATATTGTGCAGGGTCTGCACTTTTGTTAAACACGTGTGAAACCTACGCTCGCCTCTTTGCCAATGTCGTTAGAATCACAAATATTGGCTGCGGTTGCACAAAGTAACAAAATAAGCCATAAACACTATAGCTCGGCTAGAAAAACAGGACCTACACTGTAATAACCAGAGTCAGTCATTCTTTTAGGTGAGCAGAACGTTTTTTTGAACTATTGGAGACCACATGCTTCATTCCTCATCCCATTCTTCTTCAAATCTCCAGACGTCTTCCTGTCAGTCAGCGTGACCTGATGTCATAAGGGGCTGCAGCGCCAGAGGCGAGGAGGCTGATGGCGCTTGGCTCGGGGCCCATGTTTACATTCCCTGTCACTGAGGAAGCCTAGGATGAAAGAGCACCACTGCACAGTGATACACGCCCTCCACACACACACACACACACACGTAATCGAAAAGAGCAGGATTGTCGAAAGTCGATATTTTCAGTTGCTGAATCAACCGGAATAGAGTGGAGTGCACTTAGGTTTGAGCACATTCCTGAAAACAATCCACAACAAGTTGAAGTCTTCCTAAGAGAACCTCAGAGGAAAACGTATAAAGACTCCGGTGTATGTGGGCTGGCCAACATTTGGGTGAAGCAGAGCGGATGTCATAATAATAAGCATTAAACAGCATTGTGTCTCCAGAGAAACGTCAGCAGTCAGCCATCTTGTAAACACCATTATTTCATTCCTCCTTCACTTTTCCTCTCGCTCCCTTTTTTTTGTTCTGCAAAAAAAAGAAAAAAAATTCACAGCCTCCGATAATCACTCTGCCCAGACCAGGAAAGAAAATAAAGGAGAAAATTAAAAAGAAAAATGAGGTGGGGGGGAGAAAAGGTTCATGGAGACAGAGACGCCTGTGGGATGGACTGAGAGAGCGCGAGAGAACTACAGGGGCACAAAAAAGAAAAGTGCAAGAGCAGCACACAAACTGTATACAGTAAAACGAGGGGCAGTGAGACTGCTGCCAAAGTATGCACAGCGTACAGGAATGCAGCACGGGGCCCTCGGCACACAAAACAAAGACAGCACAGTCAGTGGCTCTCTCTCCCCAGTGCTACCACATCCGCACATCATTAACTGGAAAATTCCTGATATATGCTGTAATCCCCCCCCCTCCTATTCCTCTTGCTGCTGCTGGTACAGACTAGGCTTTAAAATCCAGGTGACTGGTGCATGTGCACATGTGATTCACACGCACCAGTCAGTAGCCTCCTTTTCCGCACCTGCTGGGTTGCCAAGACATCGGCAACAATTAATACAGCAATGTGCAGAAGTACGAAAGTGTGTGTGTGTGTGTGTGTGTGTGTGTGTGTGTGTGTGTGTGGGGGGGGGGGGGGTGGGGGTGGAATCTCTAATCATATATGTATGTGTGTGTCAGTGTGTGTGTGTGAAACCCTGCGAGTGTTTGCTTATGTCAAACTGAGGCCAACCCCTTTGCTCCAGCCGGCTGCAGTCAAAGCATAGAGGATGACTTTTCCTTTTTTCCCATGTGGAGCCGTTTGAGGAGATATCTAAACATTCCCACATTCAGTGCTGCACGTGCTCTCCTGCGTGCACTGCGAGGACTTTTTCCCCTCCCTCCCTCGCCCAGCCTGCTTGCCTCTGTCTCTCTCTCTCTCTCTCATTTCTTGCCTGTCCAGAGCAGAAACACATTGTTTGGCATGAGGACAAATTCACAGACATGACGATCCGCTTCATACTTTGTCATCGCCGAGTTATTTCATTTTCGCCCGAATGTTTCTGAGCTCTGCTGCATTAAACAGTGGCGGTGCACAGCTGATGTCTGACATAGTTGGACGATTGCATCGGCCCCTACAGCATGTTTTGGAAAGAGGCTTTTTTTTTGTTGTTTTTTTAAACATTGCATTTGGTTTAAGGGGGGGGGGGGGGGGGGGGGGGGCACGACACACCTTATTTGCATGATCATCACTATCTTCTAAGAACATCATGACACTTTTTCCCGCCAACAGATTTTAACTGATATTTGTAGTCAAACGAGCGTGCAGAGGTGGGAGACACTTTCATAGTGAAAATGCAAATGCAGACTGAATACAGTCAGACTGCTCTTGAAAGTCTTGTAGAGTTAAAAGCACGTCTGCCGTTTGAGCATGGGCAGGAAATCTGGTTTCAATTTGTTTAATGTCGTCTGAGATACGGGTGTCTAATTCTGGTACGGGTAGTGGGAGGGCTGCGAGAGGGAACCGGGGGGAAGAAGTGGGAAAACACCTTTGATCAGGTAACAGTTACAGTCCCCTGCATGTCACCAACCAACATTTTACGGGAAGTGGTGGCTGTCGACGTGCAGATTGTTTGAGACGAGTCTATTCAAAATTATGCAAATCAGAAAAGCAGCAATGAGTAAAAAAAAAACAAAAAAACAGTGTTTGTATTCAAAACAAGTAAGCCTCAGTTTAGCCAGGACATAAAATTCCCTTCGGCTCCCATGTCTCTCAACACACTGATGTAAGATAAGATCAGAGGCAAGACAAAAAACATTTTCACCACTAATAAGCTTATCTTGTCATTCCCAGTAAATGATGGCTGCGCGCTCCATGTCTTTTCAGTTAAAGCTAGAAAAACACAAGAGTTCAACAGACACCGCTCACATCAAAGTCTGCTGGCATTCCCCTTCAGTTTTCCAAATTCAATTTGAGTGGCAACGACATGCGCGTGACAGACATAAGAGCGGAACGCAATGGGCATCATGGGATCATCCTGTCGAGCCTTGTATGACGATGATTATCAATGTGTGGATGGCAACAATGGAAAGACCCCTATGGTCAGGTTACAGGAAGTTATTTATTGGAAGCTTCACCTAACTTGACCTGCATGAGTCACATGAAGCTGAGGGGATTCCCTTATCTTACCGTTAGGAATTTTCTTAAAAACACTGAGCTGGATTTCTCCTCAAGCTCAAGGTTTAACATGAACTGATATGTTTCATGCATTACGTATATGGTCAATAGGGATTAGCTGACCTTTTCATTAATTAAATAAAACATTCATTAATGCACAGGAGTGAAGAGAGAGAGATGAGTTCCTCAACGTGCATCCATTTCCATCATTCCAGTTATGCAGAGTTGCTGATTTGTTACAGAGCCCTGAGCTGGATAAGCAGGAGAGGATCGATTAATGCTCAGATGATGGAGGCAGATTTAAAGGACTTTTCTGCTAGAATGGCTTCATTTCCCAGAACTTTAGTGGGAGTGTTAACGAAAAGTGTAAGAGTTTAGTGTAGGAGATGAAGTTATACCAACATCCTGTTGATCCTAAGTGGGCAGAGCAGATGCTGTGGTGTGTTTGAAGGGAAAAAGAGATTCACTCAGATGCATAATCAACAATAACCAGCCCCAAAAATCCACCGTGCATTAGTTATTTCCTAAACATTCAAAATTCATCCACCCACAGCTATTACAAGACACCATAAAGTGTGTTTTCATTGTTACTAGGCTACCTGTTGCCTTTTTTGGTAGTTATTTTAATGGTTAGAGTTCATATCCTGTGAGACTGAAATGGAAAATTCTCCATAATAAAACTCTTGAAATGACAGGAAAAAAAGATCTCTGCCTTTATTAAAATAGATCAGAGTCTTACTAACATCCAGCAGTTATGGTGCTCTCTACCAAATAATCTACACGTTACAAACTGTGTCTGTCAACTAAAGGCATGCGTGCTCTTGTTTGTGTGCTCCGATGTTTATGGCCTAGTGTTGGTGCTGACATGTGGAAACTGTCTGATGTGCAGACTCTTGTGTGCAGAGAAAGCCTCTTTAAGCTGTATTTGTTCAGAGAAACACTTTGCACGTCTGTTTCAAAACACTGCTGTGACTCATGAAATACATAGTTTGTATTTCATGATATTTTATGTGAATCTGTTGCATGTGCTTTTCGTTGCAACTGCCTCTCGAGATTTATTTATATTTACCTACTTGAAGTTATAACCTTCGCCAAGGAGATTATGTTTAGCATTTGCATGATTTCCCGTCTGTTAACATAATAGGTCGAAAGGTTTTGAATGAATCCTGATAAAACTTTGTAGCGGGTGTCGAGTGGGGTCATGCTAACAATCCATTAAAATGTGGCCTACATCCAGCGAAGGTCTTCCACGCCAACTTCATGATTTGTTACAAAAATTGGCGAAAAGACTTAGATGTGATGTGTATTGTCAAACTGTAGAAAGTACTGTGCAAAGATCTAAAATATGTCACAACAATTAATACATGTCACATGTGATATTTAAAACGGTTTCTCATGGGCTCTGCAACATGAAGGACGTGATACCGGTATGTGGGGTGTCACATTTGACGTTTCACCTCATTTTTACATTTCACGTCCCTTTCTTTCAAGTTGACCTTAAAATCTGCTATATCTGTAAAGTTATGACAAGAGAAAGAGCTAGTTAAACGTACTGCAGCATAATATAAGATCATAAGATCAAGTTATTCATGCCCAGTTACAAATAAATACCAATCATCTACTACCTACTCCTACAAAATGTTTGTGTATTAAAAGTAAATGTGTTATGCCATGTGTTGGCACTCTTTTAGTGCTTTTTGGTGAATTTATTATAGATTCTTCTTTATGTTTTCTGTTCACTCACTGTACTGGTGATGCAAATGATTCCTAGAAGGTTCACTGACACGCGTCACCTGCAGGGTTTAGGACGCTGTCACACTGGAAGCCGGTCAGGCCTTTAAGAACTCGAGTATTCATTTTAGATGTTGAATGAAATGAACGTTGTGCACATTTATGACAGATTCTCTGAGAGTGTATTGCATGTTTGTAACATCTATAAAGTAGAATATAGTATAAATTTCTACTTTTGACAGCTCAACTGAACTCTGAGTGGAATGAATTTTAAGAATGTCACAGTTTTTACATTTACAGCCACTCCCTGTTTAACGTGGTTTCTCTTTTTCTCTAAACCCACTGGCCCGAAGAAGGGCCGACACTGAGAACTCACAAATTACTGCATCTCTGCAAAGACTATGTGCAAAGTCTTTTAGTTTTACAAATTAAACAACAGTCATCCCAAAGCATTTCATATTCTGAGATAAAGATCCTACCAGTGATTTAAACGTCTTGATGCATTCTCAATCATCCAGGTAAGTAATTCTCCAAAAGTTGATTCTGTTCATCTGGATGTAGCATTTTCCTGCAGCTTTTATAAGACTGGGGAAACGTGCAGTCAGCTGAGACTGAAGAAGTCACTTGGATGACTGACGAAACGTTTCTCCCACGGAAAACGCTACATCCAGATGAACAGAATCAACTTTTGGAGAACCCTACCAGTGTTGTCATCCTGCTAACAAACCCAGCGTTTACTAAGTCCATTAATAATCTCATTACATGTTTTCTGTCACTTTATGCATTTAAGATGCAAGAAAAAGTTGTGCTACTCTGTGAGTTGGTTTGTTTTGTATTAAAATGATGTGACACTTCTTCCCATTTCCAAAAAGATTTTGCTTCAAGTGCTTTGGCAGAAGGAGGATCTTAAAGAGCCCTCTGCACTCTTTCCTGTTATGTCAGATTAACCCATCAGCTTTTCCCATCTGCCTGTCACTCAAGGCAGTACAATGAGGCTGTAGCCAAACTAGGGTCATAAAAAAAACCCATCAACAAAGCAATGGTCCCTCAGGGACTGCCGGGGGGCACCCTAATCTGGACCCCCACACAAACCCTTTGGGTGGTCTCCCTCCCCTCTCCCTCTTTTTACTCTCCACCTCCTTTCTACGAGAAGCCGATTTGGTTGGGTTGGGGGGCAATCACTCATATTCATTCATGCATGCACCCGGACTCCATGACCCATTTTTAATGCACGTGTATTAGCAAGCCACCATGTTGCTATGTGAGGCAGCAAATTCATCACAAAAAGAGAAGTTCAGGCAATGCTGGTAAATCATCAGCAGAAAGTACAGCAGTGCTACTTTCAGTTAGCAACACTGGGGGGGGAAAAAAACCAAAAAAAAAAACCATAAGAGTGAGTGAGGGACTCTTTGACAACTTCATGCAAATGTTCATTTCAGTCATCTTGTCATTCTAGAAGTGCTAAATGAATCACTTTGAAAGTGAGAGAGAACCTCATTCGCTTAAGCAACAGCAGTTCTCTAAAGCCCATCTGTCTACCAGTAACGGTGGCATTAGGTGACTAAATATGTAACTGTTGGTCTGTTGGGCAAAGGGGAAGATCCTCTTAAACACTGTGTGTGTGTTGCATACAGTGTAGATTGTGCGCTTTATTATTAGCAAGAGGAAACAATGAATGGATGAATGGAGATTGTGTATGTGTGCGCGTTTGTTTGTGTGTGTGTTGGGCTGATAGGGGGATTCCAGATGCAGGAACATTCATCTGGAACCGAAGACCCCGTCCTCGCAGCTCCACACCAGCGCGTGCATGTGCTGAGACACACACACACACACCCCATCTCGTTTTGTGGCCCAATCTAACCGAGGAAGGAAATGAGTGCTCGAGTGTGACTGCAAACAGATTAACATGTTATGTGCTGCTCTGTGTGTGTGCGCGAGTAGTTTCGGGGACTTCATAACTGCTGCTCATATGTGAAGGTGAATCCCCTAGCAAGTATTCTTTCCTCGACAAAAATGCCCCCATCTAGTCATAAAAAAAGAAAAGAAACTATCACACCTACTTGAGACAAATCCTCAGTACAACCACATACACACTAAATATTGTGTAACACTATGCAAATTCTATGGTTAATCATGTCTTCATCTACTATGAATAATCATCAGTCAGGATGATAGATAACTGAGGAAATACTTATCTTAATCTAAAAAACGTACCCTGTATGATAATACTGAGAAATTATATGTTTATGGCGTGGCCTACGATCATTACTCAAACTGAATTTCTTTCCTCTTAAAGACTAACCCAGTTAAAAGCAGCTATCAGGTGTAACCTTTGGAACCGTAACTCATCTGTACTTTCCAATAACTGCTGCCTTAATAATGAAAGTGCAAGTTCACATCAGTGTTTCCAAGACAAAGACTTTACCTGCCAATCTGCCCACTTATGTGAATGCCTCCCAGGGTATTTGTTGAGTAATCTTAGCATTTAATTTAATTATTAACTTAAAATTGAACAACAATGCCATCCACAGTGGATCTACCAACAGACACGCCCTCCATTCTTATTTATTAAAGTCGCCACCAACACGTAGCTGACCAGAGCACATTTTATACTCTTCTATTAGGAGCAAGTCCAAGCTCATGTACATGCCTGACATTATTGCCAACAGAGTGTGAAACTGATGACTGAAAATATCACATCTGGACTTTAAGAAGACAACGTACACAAAGGTCACTGGGGCATGCATGCTGGGATGGTCAGCTTACTTGACATTTTTAATGGGTTTGGGGTTTTTCTTGAATCTGGAGATTTGTTTCATTAAACTGCCTTTAAAACCACCAGAAATGGTATTTCTCCATAAAATTGCCTACAGAGCACCAGAAGTTGTTACTGTGCAGTAGATGTAAGCATGTCGGCTTTGGCTGTTACACAGAGAAGAGCACCAATGACAATGCCACAGACGAGCAGAATCAAAGCTTGTCCTCTATCAGCTCAGCTTTCTCGACATTTATGTCACCTGCACCCAGGTGAATTATGGTGGATGCAGAAAAGTACAACACCAGCCTATCCAGGTGCATGCACTTTTTCCTTCTGACATATTTCTGCCAAAAGAAAAAATAAATTAGGTTTTTGCCCCACTCACATGAGCCTTCAACAAGCCTTAACATAAGGTAATGACACTATCCCAATGGACTCAAAAAGTCCAGACACATTAATGATGAAATTTCCTAAAAGGCGGGCAGATCAGAAAAGCTTTGAATAAAAGTTTTTTTTAAAAAGGAAAAAGAAACCCAAAGTACTGAGCTACTGTTGCTGCCTACCTTGATCTTGAAAGTCTCATCTCTCCTCATTTTAAACTCTTCCAAAGACTCTTTTCAGTCCCTCTCTATATATATTATCTGGTCATCAGAGCCCAGAGCTCAGCAGTTAGGCATCAAAGTCCCGACAGCGGGACGGGAGGGGTGTCTGTCTCTCCTTGCCTGTTCCATCCCTGTCTGCGACAGCCACTGAGGGATTCCTGAGGCAGGCCACGGGGCCCCTTGGCTCTCAATTTACACAGAGAAATCCTATCATTTGGCGCTGTTCTGCCGAGCTACCCGTTGATGCCCTGTAAGTGCCCGCTACAACACATTAGACGCTTTTCATCCAACTCTCAGGGGATGGGAGGGAAGTTCAAGGCAGTGTGTCTTGTGTTGGGCTTTGGGGTCAGGAGTGGGATCCACCAAAAAGCCTTGAAGACAACGTCGGCATGAGTTTGAAGTATCCACACACACATTTTATGAAGATCCTACTACAAAGTGCATGTTCGAGGATGGTTGGTACAAATAAATAAAAGACAACACACACACTAAGTGAAACCCTGTAGAAAAGAAAAGAAAAAGGTTTCGAGTCAGTTTTTGAATGTAGTTACAGCTGTAACTGACTTCAGGTCAGCAGGCAGGTTGTTTCCAAACAGCATCACAGTAACTGACAGAACCTCATGAAACTTAGGATCTAATTCTGGAAACAGTTAAAAGACCTGCACCTAATGACCTAAGAGGTCTGACTGGGTTATAGGCACTAAACCAGTCAAAGGATTTTAAAGGTAATTCTCTGTTAAACTGGGAACCAATGAAATGCCTTCAGTACTGGAATAATATGTTCAAGTTTGCATGTACATGTAAGGACTGTAGCTGGTGCAGTGAGCTTAAGTCATTCTACTGATGATTCTAATAGTCAGTATTAAATAAATAAAGACTTACAACAGTCTAACCTGCTAGATATGAATGCATGGATCAATTACTCAAAGTCAGTTTGAGAGAAGGATTTTCAATTTTGTTTTTATCAATTTAGGTGGATGTAAACAGTCCTCGTGACTTTATCAACATGACTGAGATGACTGTCCAAAATAATGCCAATGTTTTAACCTACTGACTGTGTTTGAGAAAAAGTGGTGATAAATATGAACAGATTTTCTCTCCTATTTTTAGAACAACAAATATTTCCATCTCGTTTCTGTTCAATTCAGAAACGTTTCTGACTTCCAGCAAATAATGTCATCAACGGATCTTATTCATTTGTGATCGCTATAGCAGTATAACAGTTCACCTTTCTGTGTTTCGGCGATTTTTTTTTTTTTGTGCAATTTTGAATGCTTTGAGTTTTTTTACACTGTCAATCTCGTGCGAAGTCTCCTGTCCAGTACAGAATATGTTCACCTTGTCAAATTTACATAGATCTTCGATCGCTAACAGTGTTACTCAGAAGTGCTGTACTGTAAGTCTTCTCCCCAACAAACACAACACTGTCGACGAAGCATTTTGCACTGTCAAAGGCACCGAAAGGCAGAGGAAGATGCTAACCATCGCACAAAAAGTTGGACTTCTGGACACAATCAGATAAGTCAAACTTTACTCAACTCATTCTTCTTGCTTCCTCTACTTCTGTACCATTGATTCATTAATATTGGATTCTCTGGCAGCTGCTCTATTCCCATGTTCTGGACCTGAAAACAGGGTTTGATCTTTGGTTTCATTCTATAATATAATTCTATAATATAATACTATTTTCAGAACGTAACTCCCGCGAAAAACGAGGGAACGCTGTACCAAGCAGGAGCATGTGAAGGTTAAAGAGCGATGGACCAAAGAAGGACCCTTGAGGAACTCCCAATGGAATTTTCATTGTGCAGATCTAAAACTGCTAATTGAAACATGAAAACTTGTATCCATTAGGTATGATGGCAACCAGCTGAGAGCCCGACACGTTAAAACCAATTAAATCGCAAAGCTGTTTAATTAAATCATTACAATCAAGAGCCACAAAGTCAACAATGGCATCAAGCACAACAAAGAAACAGTCTGTGGATCAATGTTGATCTTCAGGTCACTGATGACTTTAATAAAGGCAGTTTCTGTGCTTCTATTGGTTCTGAAACCTGATTCAGTTCAGGTGCTTCAGTTGTTTAGTTAAAAAAAAAAAAAAAATTTAACTATGAAATATTTTGCTTTGAAAGATAAGATCAGAAGTAGGTCTATAATTATTAATTGCCAATAAATCCAGCTATTTTTCTTCAGTAGTAGTGTGATTGCAACTCAAAAGAAGAAGAAAATAAATTTAAAAAACAAAAATCACCATATTTCATGGTGAGAAGTCTTGACGCGCTCATTCAGTCGGGAACCCGAGTATTTGTTTTGAAGGCCTCCACTGGATGAGACCAACAGCGTTTAAAAATATGACGACCATAACTCACCACTGACGTGAGCGCCATCTGGAAGCTGTAGATGCGAGCTAGACCAAAGTCGGCCAGTTTGATCTGTCCTCCGCTGGTGACCAGGATGTTTTGGGGTTTTAGGTCACGGTGAACCACGCGGTGCGAGTGCAGGAAGTCTAACCCCTGGAGCAGCTGGTACATCATATCCTGTAAAAGAGCCAAAGAGGGAAACAGAGGGGCAGCAAGGACATAAACTTAATATGAAGTTTAAAAATGGATGGTTTAATTATGAGACTAGTACAGCAACGGCACTATTGAACGCATACGGAGCAAAAAGGGCTGAGCGGATGGTCGTGGATGTTGATTACATTTGCAATATGATTACGTCTGACCTGTTGGATCGTCACTTCCGAAACAGTTCGTGCTAACTGTCTACACAAAGTCTAGGCTGCAAAACCTTGCACAGCTACAAAGATTTGAATCCATTTCTCCTTTGCCCTGAGCAACGAAAGGCCAGAGTGACAACAGCCTGCAGTGAAAAGCATTGTGGTACGGAGGGAGTTAACTAGAGGAGGCCTGCGTCTTTTCTCGTCGACTGTGGCAGATGTTTGATAACTGACACACACACACACACACACGCACACGATAGAGGCAGAAAGAGGCCCCTGCTTTGTACAAGCACAGATCTCTGTTACTCAGCAGCTGTCCTGCTAGATTTAATTGGCACTCGCTCGTTTTTTTTCCCCTCTTTTTTTTCTTTCAATGCCCCAAAGCTGACCTCAGAAAATAGCCATAGGCACCGCATCGCCCACGACACAAAGGGGAAGGTAAACTGGCATGAGCAGGAATGAACAAAGCAAGCTAAGACTTGTTCTTTTCAAATAGGAATACTCTCAAACAGGTGCCACACCTGTAAACAAAAAAACAAGTCATTCCAAGGGATTGTGATCAGGTAGTTTTGGCAAAGGCTGTTTAAGTAAATAAAAGTCGAGGGAGTGGTATTTCAGGTTGAATCCTAAGACCAACTTAAAAGTGTGTGTGCATGTTTCTTTTTTTAGCCTCGCTTACATGTAGCACACAGCAGAAGAGCTTCAGGCACCTTCTCTGCTGAAAATACTTCATTTGGTTTAGGTGAGATGGGGGCAACACCTGAGTAGACCCATTTGTTCTGGACAATTACCTGGTCCGTGCTCAAGCGGGCATTAAGCAGACTTCGTATAAAGGGAGCTGCAAGTTCAAGTCTGTTTAGCGAAAAGACAGAACGATCCCCACGGTTGTGCTCTTGGATCTCCGATCGGGTACCCTCTAGAAATAGCCAAGGTTTGCGATCCATGTTTGAACACCCCTTTCTACAGCACCCATACTCCCTCCTACTCACAAGACACCCCCCCCCCCCCCCCAAAAAAAAAACAACCCAAAAAGCACTCCGCCAAGACCTCACAAGTGACATGGACCTGAGCCCGCAGCTCTATTCAGTGGCCGACCAGCTGGTGAGTGAGTCAAAGGGGTCTGCACACTGAAGCAGAAAACATTAGCGAGCAGTGTGGGGCTGGCTGCTGTGCGGGCCACAGAGGAGGAGACAGGGCACCCTGCTCACAATACTGTGCAGATGGGGAGTGATGTGAGTGTGTGTGTTTGTATACACAAACTAACAATGTTCCCCCTGGCTTGGTGCAAGTATGAGCGCATCCATTTCCAAATCCCGGTGTATGTGTGTGTGTGTGTGCACCTCGGTCTGTGTGAGGGTGCATCAGTGTGTGGGTGCCCTCTGACCAAGGACAGGCAGGATGTATAAACAGACCTTCCTTTCTACATCTCCATTGAGCCATGACCTCCCGAGGAGGGCAGCAGACAGACAGGACCATAGGACAGAGGCAGGCAGTTGGTTATTTTGTGTCTGTGTGTGTATATACAGGGTGGGGGGGGGGGGGGGGGGGGGCTGACACAATAGCACGGCCCCCCCACCCATCAGTTCCTCTGTGCTTTAAATAGCCATTTCACCATGCTTCCTTTCAACAGCATTTCCTAGTAAATACTAATTATCTCACAAGTGTGACCTTTGGACAAACACATAAACAGTCTTGGCCTCCGCGGCCTGAGTGTCATCTTCTCTGCACTATCAGGTAGAGTCACAGCTGAGTAATGCAAAATATTTCAGCTACGTTCTACATGGTCAATATAACCACTGACAGCAGGCAAACATTAAGTTTATGCATACAAAAATATCGTTTATAACTTCTTAAAAATATAAAGGCCACTTGTGGCACAAAGCGATCCACCTCCCTCAAAGCTGATTCCAGCTGCAGAGAGATAAAAGTGGCTCACACAACTGTCTTCAGCTGGCAAAGCTTCAAAATAAAAAGCTCCACAAACAACTTGGCCAGGAGGAAATAAATAAATTAAATAAATAAATAAATCACACAAAAAAAAGCAACAGATCTGACCCTGAAAAAAAGAAAAAAGAAAAGAAAAAGAGGTCCAGGGAGGGAGGGAAAAAAAGTAGTCAGCCCATGCAAAAAGCAGTCAAAAACATGGCTTTCTGAGTGCGCCTCCTTTTCTAATGCAAATGTAGCAGAGGCAGCCATATTGTTTATTGTAGCCAGGCACAATATGGGACATCTGCCGGTTAGCGTTAGTGTAATTCCCTCCCCATGCTTCATTAACCTCTCTTCTCCCCCTTCTTCGTGGACCCACAGAATAGAGTTGTGGAAGCTTGGATGATGGTGGCGGAGGAGGGTGGGCGAGCCCCAAGCGGTGGCCCGGCTGACGAGCGCTGAGGTTGGGGCAACCTGGCTGCTTGATGTCCTTCCAGCTCATTTGATTCCTGGAGGAGGGCCCCTTGCATCAATGACCATGTGGTGGGTCTCGAGCCTGAGTGGGTGGTGTTGGGCGGAGGGCTGAAGTGGACAGGCTAGGTCAGGGTGGGGTGCTTCGTGCTGCGGTAAGACCGACTTTGAGAAAAACTATGCCTCTCCTTTCGGAGTTTAGGGCCACTGGTTGAAGGTAAATGTTTTTTCACGGTTAAAGGTGGACACGTTCACACTCAAGGGTAACTGCCATTTAATCAGATGGGCACCGGTGACACACGTTTGGACTGGGATTCAAAATCTGGAGTTGTTTTGGGGGGAGGGGATCCCCTTCGAGTTACTGTGGAGTGTCCACTGTCCCAGCAATAACACGGGATGGTGCCTGGCTGCCTCTGTAGCATTGTCGCTGTCCTTTTGTTCCTTGAGGCCTCAGCTGTTAGGAGAAAGCAGAGCCTGGGAGGGGGCTTAAGGGGTGGCCACATTGTTCAGAGCCCCAAAACGCCTCCTCAAACTTTTCCAACGTCAGATATGTCCAAGCATGGATAGCGTAGATGGTTGGACGGGTTGACATCTTATAAAACTGGCAATCCCACAAGTAAGCCTACTTCAAGTATTGTCAGGCCAGGTTTGCAGAGTTAAGAAAGCTGGCCGAAATGTAACTTCTCTGTCTTCTTTCCTTTCCAGTACAAACCACTTCCTCATCTTTTCTTGAATACTGAGCACAACAACACAGGCTTCTTAGTGGAGGTATGTACCAGTGTCCAGATGTTTCAACACGGCTTCAAATGTGAACAGACCGTTGACACATCTTCACACGTGGTCTGAGACTAAAAGAGGGGAGCGCTTGTTCACTACAGTCGTATTCAGTGCAGTAGCCTCTACACTGCCACAGAAAGAATCTGAGTCATTCGGGGTTTATGATCAGTCCTTTCGTTGATTAATTCGTTGAGTCCTATGCGACAAGTGGTCAGAGATCTGCAACCATTGGTTCGGCCATTTAACAAGACAAATAAGCAACAATCTTTTGATAAAACTGCACATTTTTACTCCATCCACTGGCACTACAATTATTAAGGAGTTGTTTTTAAATTAAATTAGCTAAATTCTAACCGAGAAAAGGACCTTTCTTCCCACCCTTTACTTCCATTAAATCCCCTTGGGCTATGTCCTTATTTTCAGTTTATTAAAAAAAATAAAATATAATTAGTTAATACAGCTTCATGGGACTCAAAACAACTGACTAGCTAATAAGGATTAACCTTCTGCTGAAACGGACTCAAAAACTGAAAGTAGCTATACATAATGATTGTGAAAATTTCTGAAGCGTCGAGTTTCCAGAAAAACGCTGCAGTATTATAATATCTGCTGCAGACGTGATCGGCGCACACATCACAGAAACCACAGTCTGTATCAACTTCGGCAAAAGTCATGGGAAAGCCTCAGGTGTGATCTACCCGACTCGTCTACGCTTGCACTGCATCCCACTGACGGCGCGGCTCGACACAAAGCTTTCACAAGCGAACCCAGGCCCGGGGTGATGATCAGCGGTTGCCGTAGCACCCGAACCTCTACGTTTCAAATTTGACACTTCAAACTCTCGAGGCTCCTCTGTCTAAAAAAAAAAAAAAGAGATATACCTTTCCAATATTATTCATGACACATCAACTGACCTTGGGGTGAAACCCGATAAAGATCTTTTTTTTTTCTTTTTAAATGTTTCCCACACGAACTCCACTTTAAAAAAAAAAAAAAAACAGAGGAAAGGAGCTACTTCCGACCTTTTGGCAAAGTGTAACTGGATGCTCAGTGGATTTATTTAACAAATTTCCCTATTCAACAACTTTTAGCACACAACTTAGAGGGCTCTGTTTTCAAAGACACACATGGAAGATTTTTAAAACTGGCTCTGTGTCTGTAATATTGTGTAAAGTCGGAGAGAAGGGTGAAAATAGAGAAGGCAGGGATCCTTTAATTTGGAGCCCATCTGCCACATGTGCTGCCCCTCAGAGTGCCCCAGTAACTCTGATGTTGGAGGGAACTGCCCTGCCTTCTGGGTCTCTGGCCAAGAAAACCCACTCAGAACCATAGAAACATGGCTGTGTTCAACCAATGCTACAGCCGCAGGAGATTAACCAGGCGCTTCCTATATACACTTCAAACAGAAATAATATTTAAAATAAGCCTCCTTGGGTTTTTTTTTATTGGAATATTGTGCAATAGGCAAGCACACACACATTTATAGTGATCATTAAAATGGAAAAAAACAAAACAAACTGCATTTACATTCCACTGTAAACCTAAATTAGAACGACAGCGGTTACCTTGATGGTCTCAGGCGGTACTCCAGGGTCAGGAGCCTTTTCCAGGTAGGTGGTCAGGTCCTGATCTACATGCTCAAAGACCAGAGTGAGTTTGGTTTCTCGGTCAGTCCGAGAGACTGTGCACACATCAAACAACCTAGGATAGGAGAACAGATGGACCAGATCAATACAACTGATTGAACGGGGGTGCACTAGGCTAAGCTCACTGCTGCTACACAAGGTAAGAGTACATCTACACAACATCAAATATTGCCCACAGGCTCTTATTACTATATAGACTATAATTAATCACCTTCTATAACAGACTGTAATTTAAGATTTCAGATTCTTATGCCCCATCAGTGAAGTAGGTAGGGTACTGCATTTGTTTTAGAGTATGAACACAACAATATATTATTAATATTGTAATATAGTATTTTAAATAAGAAGTTTATGATACCAGACAACGGTGTAACTAAAGATATTATCAGCAGTGTTGGGGAGTAACGGAATACATTAACTCCTCTCTCTGTCTCTCGCTAGCAAAGTTGACCCAGACAACAAAGTAAAGCTAGTTTTTGGCTACGAGCCCGACACTGACCCGACGTATTAACTTTACTACGGTTTGGAGCCGCAGACCTGTTTTATATACGCGGGAAACAGTTTTCTATACAAGATGGCTGCAAAAAGTGCAGCTTTACCTAATGTCCACCCTACTGTTAGTCATTTTATATTAAGATTTAAAATCTAGTTGGTATTGGTATGGCAAGTATCCTTCAGTAATGGTAATAAATCACACAGCAATAGTACATTCATGTAGTTGTAAAAAGCATGATAATATATTATGTAATCCAAAGTATTCAGAATACGTTACTCTCATTGAGTAACGTAACGGAATACGTTACAAAATGCTTTCTGGGGCATGTATTCTGTAATCTGTAGTGGAATACATTTTAAAAGTAACCTTCCCAACACCTATTATCAGTAACCGATCAGGGTCATTATGATAGCTAAATGTCAGTGTGTTTCCTGCTATGACAAGTGCTAATGCAAAAGCACAACCAGTTTTCTTAAATAGATAAAAAGATAATAATTAAAATGTATTAACAACCTAGCTTTGAATAAAAATGTTCCTCATATTAAAACCAAGAAATGAATCTGTATCTACCACCATCGCCAAGTTTTAAAGAACGGGACTGCTCATGTTTTCCACTGTGTTTCATGACCTTTTCTTTTAACAACACTCAGTTGTTTTACTTTTGAAATTAAAAGGTTTTTTCCATTCTCGCTCGATGCAGAAATTGGCCTGATCAACACTTCCAGGTGTTCTTTGTCATATTTATTTCACTCAATAATGTGCCAGATGTTTTAAGTGGGTGACAGGTCTGGGCTGCATGGAAGCCAGTTTAGCACCTGGTCTCTTTCACTGAGCCACGCTGTTGTAATATGCGTAGAATGTGGTTTGTCATCATCTTGCTGAAATCAGTAGGGGTGTAACAATACTTCAAAACCACAGGTTGGTTCATACCTTGTCATTTTTGTGCCTTAAGACACAGGATCGTCCTGTTTTTGTCTTTTGAGATGGTTTAAAACACCCCTATGAAAAAAAATCCTCCAATAAAACCATCATAAAAGCTGGGATATGAACTCATAAATCTGGACCCCCGATTTATCCTATGGGACGATAACAACATCTCCAGCTACGGCCACTGCTTTTTTGCAAGCCTTTTAAAACTTTAAGACTATTGAGCCTTAAACACGAGCGCCTTGGTTTCCCAAGGCGACCAACTAAGGCCAAGCATCCAAATTATGTCAGTAGACCTGCCAAGGAAGGCTTTGATGAAAAGCTGGAAAGGAAAAAAAAAAAAAACTATCCAGTGTGTCCTCTTCAAAGAGCACGGGACTACAAGCAGCATTCCTCAACCAGCACTATGACAACTCCTGACACGCTATGGGATGTCTAGTGGAGCCTGCATGCAAAGGCAGCATCTTTCATCGTGACAACATAGAAGACGAAAAGCGCCTTGATGGATCTCCACCGAGCACATGTTGCATTGTCATTAAGGGGGTTAATATATGCAAGAGAGCAAAAACTAAACCATTATTTTCTTTCTCTTCTTCAGTCTACGATATAGTTTTTTTAGCAAAAAAAAAAAGTTTAAATTAACAGGTTAAAGTTACATTTTAAGTGTTGCTTGTTTAAAAGATATTTTGAGTTATCCTAATATTCAGAGTTTATTTTAACTTTGAGTTGTCCTAATGGACAAGTATAAAATTATTACAAGCCCTAATTACACTCAAAGTTTGGAAGTTTGCATTAGTTATGAAGACGGAAACTAAAAAGTAAACATTTTCCTCAAAAACTAATTTAGTCCTGTGGAGGAAAAAGTTTTGACTTAAGCTGCCAAAAAACTGGAGATAAAAAAATAATGAAATAAGAAAAGCTCACTGGCTTCATTCATGATCGTTGCTGTACTCGTTATATTCATGAGGTACCGTATTAATCCAGTGTGAAAACATCTTACACTTTAATGCAGGCACTCATTTAACTTACCTACAGTTGTAAAAGCACAGAAAAGAAATAACTAAATCTCCCTGGAAACTTGTTTACTCCTCAGAGAGGCATCATTTGTCCTTGCCAACAACCTGGTAATCAATGGGTTTGGTCATGCTGGAGTCAGAGGAGTGAGTGAGAGGCGATTCATTCAAGGTATTAGTACTGTGCATGATGTCAGAGAATAGAAGGCGCCCTCCTTCTGAAGCACTGGGGTTAAACGCCCCTCACAGCTCGATTGTTGGCCTACAATGGAGGCTTTTAGCAGACACTGAACATATGGAATGAATAATGGGCCTCATTACAAACATCCAGGGGTTGCCTGGAGTCACACAGAAGGCCCACAATGCACTTTTCCTGGCCCTGTGCTGCTTGGCTATGCTAGTTGGCTAAACTCAAGGGTAGAGGAGTTTCTCTGATGCTTTAAAGAGCTGCTGGTTTACGTGCTTTAACAAACAAATGTTGCTGCATAATATGGAAAGCGTCTAGTGAAGCAAAGTGTATCCATCCATAAATATAACTGACCAAAGATCGTTTTAATACTTGCTTACATGTCCGTCTTCCAGTAAGGACAAACCCCCACTGTGGACCCATTAAGCGAAAGCCACAACCATTATCCTCCATTATTCATTGATACGTTGGGGAATTATTGTTAGAGTCACAAGGGCACAAGCCATGCCTCTAAAACATCCATTTAGAGCTTCCCCTTCAATCCCAAAGCACTCGATATTCAGACTAAAACAAGCACAAGGTCAGACCTTGGCTTGTGCCAGCATGTGACGCAGTATCAGAGTCCTGCTCTCTCAGTGAAAAGTCATTACAAAAACCAAAAGAAAATGGCATCTGTGTGCAAAACAGTCAGAAGGAAAACTAGAAAAATATAGCTTCTTTTGTTTTTAAATATGCAGTATTGCCAACTGGCATTGATCGTGCCAAGTGTCATACTGGAGGCCATTTGGATAGGATAGAACAGTACTGATGGGCACATGAGTTTAACTACAGAGACAGTTATGGAAACGCCAGCATATGATCTCACTAAATCAACATGGGAACAGCTTTAATGTGCGTTCACATTGATCCTACAAGTCTTAGAAACTGTACTGGGGGGATGGACACCATTCTTCTGAAAGACCTGGTGTTGTGATGATGATTATGAAGACCAGGCAAAAATCTCCAAAAGGTGTTTAGTTGGGCAAAAAGCCCAAACCCTTGGTGATCCCTGGAACCCTGCAGACAAGGGTCATCCTGGAAGGGATCACTGCCATGCTACAGAAATCACACCGAGAGAAAGTTGGTCTTTAAGGTTGATTTGTGGTCAAATTTCACTCCAAGAAGCCATGTCTCACTTATCAAATACAAACCAGTGGCTGTGGATATATCGATTTAACGAAGGATTTATACTCTGCTGTTTAAGTAATCAGTAATAGACCGTTTGTGCTTAGTCACCTAAGGAAGAGTGGCTCATCGTTTTTTCCTGGCATATCACATTACATGCATAATTCATTAAATGTGCAATGTAGACCACAATTTCCAACCATATTAACTACTGTTCATCTAGATTTAAATGCAGGCTTGCCAACTGAGGAGTCTTTCTGATGTATTTGCAATCAGTAGCCCTACAATGAAATTGTTCAAAGTCGCTTAGATCTTTTTATCTTCTTGATGCAGAATCATAATCAGCATTACCACGCATGCCAGAACATGGCGGGATGTTTATTTGATTGTTAACTGTAAAATTCAAAACATTTGCTCTTAAACTTTTTTATTTATTTCATGCTTTTATTTTGTTTGTCACATTTCTGTAGGCTCTCTAGATCAAATGTATCTCGCTGGTTGGAAAATCATGTATACCCATTTAAAAAAAACAAAAACTGAGTACATACCACATAGCACAGACCATTTTAAAGACTTCGTCCAATGAAAATCGTTACATGCACACGTGTTAACATGTGATTATGGTGTTGTTGACTACTCCCCTTTCGTCATGAGTGCATAAGCAGTCAACGGCATGGCTGCGCAGGCTTGCCAGTTTCAAACACGTGGATTCAGATTGCCAGGGTTTCACATACCTAACAGAGTCATCTTAAATAGGAAAATTAAGCGTTTCTGTTTAGCTTCTGTTGTAACAGTTAAAGAAAAAAAAAAGGTAACTGCTGTTTAAGCAAAACAATTGACTGAGAAATGTTACAACAATCCTCACCTAGTAGGCAACGTAATGTCACATGGAAACTTAAAGGTTTCACTGAATGCAATGTCTTGTATCAAGTAATCCTGGGATGAGAAATATTTTGAGTGTTCTTAAGAGTATGGATTTCTAAGCAGGTAATTTCAGTTTTGTTTTGTCTTTTTGAAGATATCAGTATTTTTATAAATATTCCAAAATGTGAAAGGAGGTCCGAATGTTGAACGGCTACATTGTATGTCCGATGGAACCTCACATGTCTTCACCATTCCTAATATCAAAGGGATCTTGACCAAGCACCCCTAAACACATAAGCATGCAGGTCTCGCTTCATTCTGCAAGTCAGCGATAATAGAGGCTAGGGTAGTGGAAAACCACCGCTTCCGAAGGATGCTGCTGCATCTTATCTATAGATGAAGATTTGCACACATGAAATATGCATGAGGTGACAAATGTGACTGGTGCCAACCAATCAAGATAAACCGGGGCGGGCTTTTGAACTAAACAGGAAGTTGAGAATGCACAGGTGTGCGCCTAAAACCTGCTGATAGTGACAGCCTCCAGTGTGTTGTTGTGGAGCCTGTGTTGCCTGCAGGAAACTAAAAGGGCCACCAGCTTCAGACAAGTCTGCAAGCAGGCTTTGCCACCAAAGGTCATATGAGCCATCACAGTTGCCACAAGAGACCATCAAAAAGGAAGTAATGTATACTTAGTCTCATATGCATATTTCTTTCACCTCCACCACCACGATCCCCCCACCCCTCCCCTCCATCCTATCTCTTAAACATAAAGCAGGTTGGTTCCCCACCTCCGCTCACCCCTCACTTACCTGACAACATTGGGGTGCTCAAAGGCTTCAAGCTGCCTCAGCACCGCCACCTCGCGGATGGTGGAGAGCGGCATGCCTTCTTCCTCCGTCTGGACACGAACTCTTTTTAGGGCAACAAAGCGTCCCCCGTTCTTCAAATCTCTCGCCTTGTACACTTTCCCGTAGGCGCCTTCTCCAATCTCGGCCACAGGCTCATACTGAGTACCAACACTTTCTTTGTCCATTTTTGCTGAATTTCCCCCCCCCCCCCCTTCTTCTTCTTCTCTTGTTGAAAATATTGCGGGGAATCCCGGGCGAGGATGACGAGCCAGACTCTCTTACAAAGGCATTTTCAGAGAAAAAAGTTGGCACATGCAATGCCTAGATGACAGGGAGACACAGATGGGGGAAGACACCATCTTTGTCAGATTTGGTCAAAGAGTGCTCCAGGTAGGCAATAAAAAGACTGTCATGATGTTTTATTCCGACTATCAAAATGAAAAAAAAAAAAGAAAAGAACCGCTGCGTCCCAAGTTCCACTCCTCCTCCTATTACGCACTGCAGCTCATGTCCTCCTACCTCTAACATAAAACTAATGTGAAAAATAATTAAAATTAATCCCAGTTAACCCCTTTCAAGGCTTGCTTTGCATCCAATAATTTGTCTCGTGCAATCAATAATTCACCCCGCATGCGGTGTTGCTCATGTAATCTTCGCACGAGCTGTCTCGGGTTTGTTTTTTTAATTATTTGTTATCACAACATGCAAAAATGACCATATATTTCTTCGTTTTACGCCAGCAACAAGATCAAACTAGCAGCCCTCCCTGTGCTGGTTTGTCAAAGTTTCTCTTTGAGGACACCCAAACTTGCGAGCACGTGGCTGCATTGTCTGAACTTCCTACAGCAACAATCCATTTAAAACCCCTTAAATGTCGCTTTCCGAGCCCGAAACGGTTCGAAATGTGTGAAACGACACCGCATCCGAGTTTCAAGTGTGTTTTCATTAGCCTGGGTGGCTTTCCCGAATTTTTTTCCAATTTATTTTGTGCGTGGACGCAAAGTGTGCCAAATAATGGCTTACATTCTAATAAATCGGGGAATTGATCATGTCACCGTTTAAAACCTCATTGGGTTGCAAAGCAAGCATTGTCAGGCTCATAAAGACACTTTGTTTTGCACAAATATCTGCATAAATATGCCCACTTTCAGCGTTTACCTTGTTTTATGTTGTCAATACAACGTCGCAACGTCGGCATGCCCGGTATAACGCTGAGGACGCTTTCGTGTGTCGGATAAAAACTGCTCCGTCAAATGCATCCCTGTCCACTTTCCTCCATGCCGGGGCCACACAGGTAGTTGACGGTGCAGGCTCTAACCCCCCATCCCCTCAGACTACACCAGCCCAGGCAGACACCAAAATCGAGCGGAGGAGGAGGTGGCGGCGGTGGTGGTGGGCCGTACGCAAACTTGCGCGCACACACTCTCACTTCAAGTTTGTGTGTGGAGGGGAGGGGGTGTATGATTGGGAAGGGGGGGGGGGGGTCATAGGACAAAGGCAAACGCGTGATATAGCCCTCCAGAACCACGCTCTTCTTTGGATTTTCTCCTTTCTTTCTTTCTTCGTTTTTTTTCTTCTTCCATATATCCGCGGATAGGCCTATGCAACTGCAGCCTCGCTCGCCTTGTGTGAGCTCCGTCTCTGCCTGGCTTTCCCACGCCGGCTGAATGTGGCCTGACCCCCTTCAGAGAGGTTTGACACGGAGCGGGGACATTTCCGCATTCCTCCCCGACTACAAAGGCACACCGCCTCCTTTTGCTCTCCCTCGGCCTCCTCGGTGCTTTACCATTCATAGTCCTCTCCGCGGGTTTTGTCTCCTGTGTCAAAACCGGGAGCACGCAGAGATCGGGGAGGGGAGAGAGGAGGTTTGTTAGATGGACGGCCACACTATCTCCCTCAAAACTATTGAGGAGCTCCTGCGGCAACAATGCACCAGCAAGAATGCAATGTGACAAGCTCGCCCTAGATGAGCCGGAGGGGTCAGGTTCAAGGCCCGGTGGCTTGATCTGTGGCAGGGGGAACCCCCCTCTGCTCCGGTGGTCGTTTGCAAGGCATAACTAATGAACCTGTTTGTTTATTTATTTTAGAAGTTGGACATTTCTACAGAGTATCAGCTTCATCTTCACATCAGGATGAACCTCTGATTTATTTCACCTAAAAGGAGACGTTAAGAAAAATCTACAAATCCGTTTTTATGCATTAAAAGAATTATTATTAAGTTTTTTCTGATCTTAAAATTGTACCAGCATCTTCAGAAAGATTTGTAAGTCAATCAGCAAATTGTAGAATTTATCATTAGTTACTGCTTTATTTGAGATTCATGTTAGTCCCCGTTTTTTCTGACATCTGAATATTTTCTTAAAAAAATAAATAAAAATACATTTGTACAGATAAATGTATATATTTATCTTTTATAATTAAATATTAGTAGAGCTAAGTTTATTTTCATCTTCACAACTTATTTATAGTGAATACATATAAATCAAGAATATTAAGAAAATTTAAAGAAACCACTAAAAACAAATTTTAAAAACAAGAAGTAGTTTCAAGCTTTAAAAGCTATAAATTTGACAATTATTATGGTAAATTTCCTCTTTTTTAACTCTCGTGCTTAAATATTTAAATTAGTTTCAAATTCCAACAATTTCATGTAAATGATCAAATTTTTACTTTTTTGTATGAAAGAGTCAAAAATGTATTGTTTTGCTTTTTTCCTTCTACTTCTGGACAAAGTTTAGATGTGACAGCACTTGATGTCAGATTGTCCCAATGAATAGCCAATTACAGGCTTGTAAGTAAGCCCCCCCATGATCATGCTTTCATTGGAACCCATGTTTTCAGAGAGTCATAGATGATCACAAGAAGGTCATTATCCCGGTGCTATGATTTTCATGCAAACTTGTCTTCCATGCTGTTTGCAGAGTTCCCCAATTCCCTGTGAAAAGGTAAAACTTTGGGGGGGATAATGACATGGAAGTATCTATGTCAATCTCCCTCCGCCCAGCCTTGTACGCAACCCCACATTTAAATAATTTGCATCACAAAAAACGCACAGTGCAGACAGAGTGTCCCAGACCAATTACTGTAAATGGGGACGTTTACATTTTTTCATCATCATTGTTCGTGTGAAATCAGCTCTGAGAGCCATCGCCCAGATTGAATACATTAGCAAACATACTTCTGATCTGGCTGGAAAACAAACCAACTAGATATGTTGAGTGCAGTATAGAGATGAGAGAGTGACACAAACCTCAAACGTTCACACACACAAAAACACTTTCTGAAACTGTAACCGTGTAACTCCACGACTTCTACAAATTACTCAATAGCTAATTCATAAAGTTCCCAAGCTTGTTTTGTTTTTGTTTTTTTCTCATGCAGGAACTGTCAATGACAGGATGGTCCAATTAAGAACATCCTCCTTTGGGACTAGCACGATCGGAATTTGATCTGATTTGATGTTTAATGCATGTATGAATACACGTACTTTTTCATAAAAATAAGAAATTGGAAAAAAGATTGGCCAAGGATTTCATTTATGCTAACTTTCGCCACACTCAGTTTAGCTGCTCTTATATAGAGACATCTTTAAACACTCTAATTTTCTGAATTTATTATTAAGACTTTATTATGAAAAAATTAAATTTCCCCTCCTTTTTCAAAATAAAACCAGTGGCAGTGTACAGGATTCTGACACACGCTTGCTAATCTTAATTTACAGAAAACAATGTGGATGATACTCATTTTTAAAAATTTCTCCAATTTCTCATTTTTAATAGTATGCTTTTAATAGTTTTTTTTAAATAAAGGTGTAAATAAAGGTTCATGCTGTGTTAATCAGAATAACCACAGTTTCCTTCAGAAAAACTAGAAAACTCAAAAAGGATTATTTTTCATTATAAGTAAATGTTCTGCATTCAAAATTCTACTTTAATTTAAAGTTTAGTAGTTGCGACACTAAATTGCACTCAAATATTTGTAGTTGTGTAGTAAAATGATATTCTGTAACAAAAGAAAAAAAATACCTATAAGGGTCTTATTCTGTGTGAAAATATTAGGCATTTAACAATATTTGGCTGTTGCTATTTTCTATGATGAGCCTACATTCGGCATCATAGGGTTGCAGATTTTTTTGAACTTCCCTATTTTATGAAATATTAGATAATTTAGGGAAGTTAACTAGGAAGTTTTGGGGGATGTTGCTAACACTCACAAGAAAACCAGACAAAAGGCAGCATGCATTTGCTGTAAAGGATTTTTTTTAAGACAAAAAGCCTGAAACCACCAGTTTCATCTCTGAGAATGTGTAACTATTAAGAAACTGAGTTTATGCTGAAGCAAAGCCAAACACCCGAGCTTGCTTTTCATCTCAATTTTCCTGAGAATTTACATTTGGCATTCGTATCGTGGAGGAATGTTTCTTAACAGAGCCACTCCTTTCATGTTCTTGAAAACAAGAACAACAACAAAAAAGTTTGGGGATTTAGCAAGTAAAATTCCTTATTACCGTACCATTGTGCGACCCTATTTATTGACAGGTTCGCACAATTGTTACGAAAGGTTGTCGGGACATTTTCTCAGGTATGAACAGCTGGCAGCTTTGTCTGTCTGTGATAACACAGTGTGAGAGGTTTGGGGCAGGACTGCTGAATCAGGAAAAGGTGAAACCAAATAAGGAATCAAGTATCAGGCAGGCTCTGTTAAACTTTCTAATAACTCCTGGTAAATTATCTATAAAGGTATACGGCTTTTCCCCCTCTTAAACTCATTAAAGGGTTCAACTAAAATGAAAAAGAATAAAAAAGGAAATGTACAGGACATTAAAAAAAGCTTAAAGGATTAAGTCAGCAAAACACTCCAGTGGGTCCCCCTGTAGGTTAATCACTGCAAGCAGTTGCTTTTAGATTACTTTTATAAAAAAGATTAAAAAATATATACGTATTTAAAATCTGTATTAGTTACATTTGGATTAAGAGGAAAAAAAGAGAAAATGTCAAAAGAGAAGACAAATCATTTATTAACTGTCATGAAGAAGAAGAAACCCAGAACACGGCCTTAATTGAAACCAGTTCACACTGCAATTTGAAGTCGATTTGAAGTAGTCATACCAAACTGCTGCTTTAAGCGCCCCAACAAGGCCATTTCTATCTTTCACTCTGACTCTAAAACGTAAAAGAGAATGCAGTATGTTTGTGTGCGTGCGTGTGTGTGTGTGTGTATGTGTGTGTGTGTCCGCACGGCAGCTGCTGATCAGCCTAGCCAAGAGAGAATTACGGCCCTCCCGTGGGGGAAGAGAGAGGGGCCAACAAGGGACAGGTGACTCCTAGTCTCTCCCAGATCTCCTTACACCCACCCACCCATCCACACACACACACACACACACACACACACACACACACACACACACACACACACACACACACACACACACACACAGAGGGAGAGATTGATTGTGGGCTGGTCTACCACATCCCACTATAACAGAGGGGGATGTCCATATCACAAGGCAGGGGGTACAGTAAAATTAAGCCTTTAGGCAAACAGCTGTCTCACCTGGGGAGAAAGCTGATATGATGTGTGATATCGGATGCCTTTCTAAGCCCTCAGTCCCATTGTTGGGATTTACAAGCATCACTTAGTCTGCAGTTTTGAACCAGCCGTCAGCAGCTTGATATTTAAGTGACATTTTGAGCGTGAAGACAGAGGCTGGCGTGATGCGAGCAGACAATCCGACTCTGTTCTGCGTCTCTGACTTGATTTCCTTTCTCTCGTCCAACCAGTGTTAAGTCCAGAGTGTTTGGTAGAACTAAAGCTCCTTCTCTCTTCTTCCCCTGTCCTCCTCTTCTCCCCGCCACCGGCCCCCAGACACAAGCCTCTTTCTGTTGGGGCATCCCCATGGCAACCAAGCCACTAACTTGAGGAGACGACATAAAAACCTGCTCTTTTAGGGGACACAGGGACACCTGCTACCTCCGCCGTTGGGGAGGGCCTGGGCCTGGACGCAGAGCCACGTGCAGACACAATCACATACAAATTCATGTGGTCACAAACGCGCACACATTTCCGCACAAACATAAACAGAGGGTCAGTGTGACATTCAAATGAGGCCTCAAGCTAGCATCTGCTCCCCTTTGGACGCTAATCTATCTTCCAATAACATTTCAGGTTGTTTTGGTGGCTTTTATATGTTATGGTAAAAGGAAAAAAAGAAAGAGTTCAATGGAAACAAAAGGCTGATTGTTAGTTTTAGTCTACAAATTTTTTTAATGTCTCAATCTTTGTAAGCTTCTATCTTTTTAGACAACAGTAGTTTCTCTAGCAAACAAAAAAAAAGGTTCTAAGGGACTGGCATGCACCTGCTCTGCTTACCGTCTAGGTTTTCTATACAATATCCATCAAAATACTGAATTTCTATGTAACAGTTCACCTCATCAACCCCAGCAAACATTTCAGCATTGAATAACTCTCACCCGAAAGTCCAGTCTTGAAAAATACACTTCGTTAGGCACAACTCCCCAACTGCTCATTAATGCAAAAATTTAAACAGCCAAACATATGCCAGCAACCCAAATGTTTAGGCATGTAGTCATGGTCAAGTCGACCTGCTGAAGATCAAAATGAGGATCACAATAAGGAAGAAAGCTGATTTAAGTGATCTTGAACATACCAGAGAGCGGTAGCTATCTGAGTGAAAATGCTTTGTTAATGCCAGAGGTCAGTAGAGAATGGCCATACTGTTTCAAGCTGATAGGGCAACAGTAACTCGTTACAATCAAAGTATGCAGAAGAACATCTCTGTAGGTGCTGATCCTTGAAGAAGATGGGCTACAGCAGCAGAAGACCACACTCCTGCCAACTCAAAACAAGAAACTGAGGCTACAATTCCCATGGGCTACCCCAAAATTTGATAATTGTGGATTGGAAAAACATTACTTGGTCTGTCCCCAAAGTTTTATTCTGTTTATCTGGATGTAGCGTTTTCAGTGGGAGAAACGTTTCGTCACTCATCCAAGTGACTTCTTCAGTCTCAGCTGACTGCAGGTTTTCCCAATCTTATAAATAGTACATTTGCATAATGAGTGAAACTAGTTTATAAGATTAGGGAAACGTGCAGTCAGCTGAGACTGAAGAAGTCACTTGGATGAGTGACAAAACGTTTCTCCCACTGAAAACGCTACATCCAGATGAACAGAATCAAGCTTTAGGGATTTATTTACCTGGATGATTGAGCATGCATCAAGATATTACTTGGTCTGATGAGTCTCGATATCTGCTGCAGCATTCAGATGGTAGGGTCAGAATTTAATGTAAACAACATGAAAGCATGGCTCTAGTTCACTGCACTCAAACTGTTTCCACAATCATCAGATCTCAGTCCAATAGAGCACCTTTGGGATGTGGTGGAAGAGCAGATTCACATTATGGACATGCAGATGATAAATTTGGAGCAGCTGTACGATGCTATCATACCAATATAGAACAAAATCTCCAAGGAATGTTTTCAGCACCTTGTTGAATTCGTGCCATGAAGAATTAAGGTAGCACTGAAGCCAAAAAGAGATTCAAACTGGCACTAGCAAGTTGGCTGATGAATGTGGCTCCAAAATGAAAGCATCCCAGACTTTCTTCCTTGTCTGCCCAGCAAAAGGAAGTTTATATCAGGCCATATTATATTTTCATCAGTTAGAACAAATTTAAACAAAACTAATCTGTTATTAAATATACACACATGTCATAAACCTGCAAATTTGTACTATTTTGCACTATCTATCTATTGATCTCGTACTTGCAATTATAGTAGTATATTAACGTGAAGGTTGTGTGCCTGACTGATAAACGTTTCAAAACATGTGTATTATGATTATGTGTAATTATGAGCACTAAATGGCACTTAATTGTACAGGATTCAATGTCAGTATCAGTTTTCTGTGATGCACTTTTCCCATTCTGCAACTAGCTTCAGCTGGGGACGTAATGTAAAATTGAAAAAGTTTCTGAGAGTTAGTTACTGGGGATTTATGCTTCATTATGAAATATATGCCGTCATTTATGCTGTAACTGAACAAACCCCTCTGAACCCTACGCCATGATGCAACCTTTGGGAATAGTCTGACATCCACCTCCCTAGAAATGCAACTAGACATTATGTCAACACAGCCTGCAGCTATTATTATTAGAAGTCATAGTATACACTAGTCAGGAGCCTCGCTGAGTAATCTGGGTCCAAACTATAGCTGTGTCTAAAGTCAAACGAACACTGCAGCATCATTGAGAGTTAAAAACTGTCTAAATTAAGTTTAACATCCTGGCATCCATGAAAACTTAAAATTATGATGTACAGCTCTGCTACCACTTCCAACATAAATGAAGACAGAAAACTAAACAGCAGTGACGTTTCTTGGGTTACTGAAGTTGGACTAGCTGGTATATATAATTATGTGCTATGTGATCGCTAGCGACGCAGCTATGTTAGCATAACATAAGTGAAGCTGGAGGATGCATGCTAACTTTTTTCGATTCAAGAAAAGTTAACGTAAGGGTTCCCGATGGTTAAGGACAAATGCAATAGCATGGCAGGATGCTGTAAACAGACCAAACTTCAGCCAGGAGAACAACTGAGATAATCCATCCACAATACGAGGTTAGTCATTAATATACTGCAACAACATGGGAATAGAGCAGCTGCGAGAGAATTCAACACTAATCAATCAATGGTACGGAAGTGGAGGAAGCAAGAAGAATGAGTTGAGTAAAATTTGACTTATCTGACTGTTTTGTTTCACATAATGCGCCTTATAATCTGGTCCACCTTATGTATGAAAACAGACCCGTTCATCGACAGTGCGCCTTATATGTGTGCCTTAAGGTACGAAAAATACGGTACATAGACTAAGTTACAGGATCTAGATCGGGCCTATTTAAACTTGTAATTTTCATATCGTTAAAAAAATCTCATTAAATTGCACTTCAATAGATCCAAAATGCTGCTACTAGAAGAAGACATTATATTTTTCCTATGTTAGCTTCTCCCGAAGTCCGGATTTGCCAAGAATTGATTTTGAAATCTGGGACTAGCACAACTTACAGACTTTTGGTGTCCTATTATCCCACCAGAGTTCCAACATCAACAGTATCCCAACCGTTCCTAGATTTTCTAAAAGTACAACGGGACGCAGAACCTTCAGTTATCAGACTCCTCTCTATTAAATGTGCATAAACAGCCTTTTTCTGGAAACCCCCCACCTTTTTAACATGACTTTCTTATCCTGACAAGTGTCAGTTTCGTGGCAACCAGATGCACTTTGAGAAGAAGACAATATAGGCCTAAATACCACTTTCCAACATTATAATACATCAAGTCATTCTGTTGTCATTCTGCTCATGGCCAATGGGTGAAATCTCATCAAACAGACAGCAATTTAAAGCTCCAGCAGACCCATCAAAGGACCCAATTAACAAGTGTCAGTTTGGGGTCACCCTCCAAGCCGAGGCTTCCTGCGTCCTCCTGTTGCCGGTGGAATATTCTGGAGAGACTGCTGAGTGAACCTCTGGTGCCTGGCTGCTGTTATTTAAGAGTATTAATGATTAACTGAGAGTGCTATTGTCCCCTCAGGCCCAGCTGTCCCTCCTCTGCCGTTGATCCACTCCGATGCCTCCGGGCCACTAAACTGGCTCCATTCATGTGCTAAAGTGACAGCTGCTCTTCACATTCCACAAAAAAATTAACCGCAGAGACCGGAAAACAAGCCGGGAAAAGATAAATAAAATTTGACAGGTTTCTTTTGTCTTTTAAAAGGACGGCTGGTGATTAAAGGGTGGATCAGAGGGATTATTTCAAGTCTGCGCCTTTTTACAGTTAAGTAAGCGGAAGACAGAAGGACAGATAAATTTAGCTGTGTTGGCCCTTAGTCATTCAGGGGATGTGAAGCAAATGAACTCAGCAATTTTACTGTTAAACTGAAAGACGCCAAACAATGTCCGAACACGTGGCCGATTAGAGGTGAAATCAGTTAAAGAAAATGTATGATTGGGGTTATACGCGATGAGCAAAAGTCTGCTGTGTGTGGGAGTTTATCATCCATATCAAAGCCTTTATTGCCATGCCGTCTCCTTTTATTGTGCTGGGCTGTATTCAAGAAATTTTCGGTTGGCGTGTTTTTACCTGGGAAAGACCTGCGGACTGACTCTTCTGATGAAATAGCTGGAGCCAAGAAAGAAGAGTTTATAACTGCTATTTAATGTGCAATTTAAAGTGGCATTTGGAGAAAATGTACAGGATATGAATCTTGGCTTTACTCCTGTGGGAAAATGAGAGATAATCCTAATTAACCTGCATAAAGAAACAACAGAATAAAGAAAAAAGAAAATAAAATGAAAATTATCTGCACGCAATCGCACCATGCATTCTGTTGAATGTCTAAATCCTTTTCTGCCTTCTTACTCTGGAATCACTCACTGCAAAAGCAAAAGTATAGTAATCACTATCAGTAATTCAAACCTGTATCATCCTTACAGCTATATTGTTTTACAGCATCGGTCTTTAAAGAAATCTTTAAGCTTCATCTTACCGCGTACGGCACTTTAACAAGGTCTTTCAAAAGCACCGCTGGTGTTTCATTAGCATTTGCAGCTCTTTCAGTGTATTGTGAAGAACTGTTATTCTGTCACATGGAAACGGTTATCTCGCCTTATCTGTAATCAGCTGAGTGGTCACAGATACTGTTTGTGCCTGCTGTGCGAGCACAGGTTACTGAGGGTCATGTGCCCTTTACTGCTGTGCTTCTTGAACACAGGTGGGATCTAATTACTGGTAACGTGGTGGATTCTTTCCAGATCACCTTCAATTAAAGGGTCTTGCCAAACCCCTTTCTCTCTTTTTTCTTTTTCCACACACATAAACACATATTTTACATCCCAGCTTTTGATTTCTAGTGTGCATCCAAAGATGGATGCAACCGCAGTACCATCTTGCAAAGCAAATTAACAGCCTTGGAGCTCGTACCTGCAGGGTAAGCCTTATAATAATGAGTTTTGGTTAAGCCTGAGAGTGGTTACTTTTGAGACTGTAGTGAACAAAGTAATTCCCCTCATACCATATGTGGGTGATGGTTGAGCATAGTTCCTCTTTGCTTTTGCACTTTTGCAGTGCATCAACACAAATTTTTGAGTTTTTCCTCCAGTAGCATTGCAACCATTCTAGGTTTTTAAAAGCTGACACACCACAAGCGACTTCAGCCGCCCCACTGCCTTGTCAAAAACTCATTGGCTGATGTTCGAATAGGCGTGTACTGGTTACTGGCTCAGTGTATGTGTGGCTCATTTTGAGCCTGCAGTTTTAGTTTTTTGATTTACAATAGTGGTAGTGCAGGGAGTCCTCCTAAAAAAAGATACAAATAAGTAGCAGATGTTCATAACTCTGGAGTTTACTTTGCCAGAATTTGATAACAGGAAAAGGTTAACACAGTGAGAAATACCCCTTTTTGCATTGTGAAATACCTCTTTTTGCTTTCTGTTAGAGTGAGAGATCCTCATACGTGTCCGTTAAAGCTACTGCCAGCAGGTGGTTACGTTAGCACAGACTTGGTAAATTCTGTTCAAAGGTGAAAAAAAGTTTACAGATTAACATATCACATCCTGTTTCTATCACTTTTAAACTGTCCCAGATATTTATTTATTTATTATTTTTAGCCTGAAAGAGTCCGAAAATCTTTGGATTTTAAGACTTTGCCTTTGATTAGCCATGTGTTCGCCTATACATATACTAGGAAAGCTAAGGTTATTTATGGCGGGAAAAAAAGCATGTTTGAAACAGTCATAAGTGTACTGAGAGAGCTAGCTTCAGGATCATCTAGCCTCCACTTGACATATTGGAAAGTGGCTGTAAAAGTGTCTCTTTGTGGATTAATAACTCCTCATTGCCACTGAAACTCAAATCACCAGAGCTTGTTTTACTTCCCACTTCTTGCCCCACTGCAGGGTGTCCTATGGAAGTACCCTTAAAAAACATCATCAAGTCATTATTTCCTTCCATTCATTTTCTTCTGCTTATCTGGGGCTGGGTCGCGGGGGCAGCAGCCGAAGCAGAGAAGCCCAGACTTCCCTCCAAGGCACCAAGGCATTCCCAGGCCAGCCAAGAGATATAATCGCTCCAGAGTGTCCTGGGTCTGATCCTGGAGTTCTTCCCAGTGGGACATACCCGGAATACCTCACCGAGGAGGTGCCCAGGAGGCATCCTTGTCAAAGCCCCGAACCACCTCAACTGGCTCTTTTCGATGTGGAGGACTAGCGGCTCTACTCTGAGCCCCTTCTGTATGGCCACTCCTCACCCGATCTCTAAGAGAGAGGCCATTCACTCTTTGGAGAAAGCTTATTTCTGCTGCTTGTATCCACAATAGAAGCTGCTATTATTTCCACATATGGAAAACGACTGGTGCTAATTTCTACTCTTATTGAGTACACAACATGATTTCTAAAAGCCAAACCCAGTCACACACATGTATTCATGCAAGTGCTTTTTTCGATGCCTGTACATACACGGATCCATCAAGAGCAACTCAGTGTCGTGTTCAAGGATACTTCATCATGCATAGTGGAGAAACTGGAAATCAAACCTCCGACCTTCTGACTGGTGGATGACCCAGTCTACCTTCGGTCATGGAGAACATTTTCTGCCTGATACCTCCAGGGAGAAAACCCCGGCTCCTCGGTTTCTCAACAGGAGTGACATAGCAGCTCTGGTGGGCGGCGGCGGATCTGGCCACCAGTGTTGGTCAAGTTACTTGCAAAATGTAATCAGTAACTAACTACTGATTGCTTCCCCCAAAAAAGTAATCCTGTTACTTTACTGATTACTTATTTTCAAAAGTAATTAGTTACTTAGTTACTTTTTAAAAACAGGATTTACAACCTGAATAGGTAATAAAGCAATAGATCTTTCAGCCCAATTCTACTTTTTATGCATACTCCATCATACAAAATTTAATCAAATGAAAAAGTCTCTTTTTAAAACTTGTTTTATTAGTTTTAATCTTTTAACTTTATGCATCAAGCAAAAATTAAATTATATGCAACATTCTCTGACTGGAAGAAATTTGTTTAATATTTAAACCTATTTTCTGCACATTCCAGCACATAAAATAAAATAGTTTTTTTGTGTTTACACTCAGTCTTTCAAACAAGTGCAAGTGAAACACAGCAGAAAATAAATAAAATCAAAGACTCAGACTGTTGTTCTATTTTCACCTGTATTGCAGGAGTAGGGCAGGCAGAGGTTTGCCCTGGTGAAGGTGTGTCGCAGCAGGCAGTGGAAAAATCCACGAGTTTCTCTGTGAATTTCCCATTTCGTGGCAGCGCACTCGGTGCTTGCTCGGAATTTTAGGGGTTTTTTTTCACTGTAAAAAGAAGTTTTCTTCCCACACACTGCACAACGGACACTAATGTTTTTGTCACTTTTTACGGAATCAAACTCAAAGTAAGGTCAGTACTTCCATGCTTTAAACGCTGCATGCTGATACTCTCTCCCGCACTCGATATATTATCCACTGTTGATCTGCAGACAGCTGTTGCCACAAACGTCGCACTCGCTTACGTCATTGTCATGAGACACTCTCACAAGAAAATCACGGTTTTAGTAACGCAGTAATGCAGCGTGCTTACAGTAATCTAATTACCTTTTTTGCAATAGTAATCCCTTACTTTACTCGTTACTTGAAAAAAGTAATCGGATTACAGTAATGCGTTACTGCCCATCCCCAGCTGGTGGCAGCAACTTAGTGGCTCAGGCGGCCGACCATGGGCAGCATTGCAGCTCCAGTGGCCTGCCATGGGTCCGGTGGTGGCGACATAGCGACACTGGAGGGCAGCTGCCGATCCAGCAGTGGCAACAAAGCAGTTCAGGTGGCGTGACCTCCTCACGTCAGGTTTTGTGGCAGGTTTTGATGACGTGCTGACCTCCAGCTTGGGCTGAGCAGGTCCCTCAGGCGACATGGTGACCTCCGGCTTAGGCAGAGGAGGTCTGTCAGGTGACGTGGCAACCTCCAGCTTGGGCTGAACGGGTCCCTCTGCCGCACAGACCTCCGACTTGGGCTGAGCAGGTCCTGGCGGTGGCGTAGTGACTGCTGGCGGTGGAGATGACGATGGTGCAGCAGCTGCAGGCAGGTGAGGTGATGGTGGGGTAGCAGCTGCAGACGGATGAGCAGAAGATGCCACAGGTGTTTGTGATGATGTTGGAGCGGCAGCTTCAGTCGGTTGAACAGATGATGGTGGTGTAGCAGCTGCAGGCAAGTGAGATGATGGTGGGGCTGAATGGGCCCCTCGGACCGTCCAGCAGGAGTAGACGCAGGACCAGAAGGTGCAGAATCCTCTGGCTGAAGGAACGCTAACTGCCACTGCACAGGGCACACAGCCGGCTTGGAATGCTGCAGCTGGGGCTGTGCAGTGCAGATAGTCTGTTCTAGTAATGGCAGTGATATGCAGCCCTCAGTTGTCTGAATGAGCTTCTCAGAACATCCAGCAGAGGATGAGAGTTGCTGATCCGGTGACTGAGCTACTGACTGAGCTACAGGCTCTGCTACTCTGGACTCAGAGGGGCACAAGGAGAACAGTCACCAAACACGGACTCAGAATTAGCTGTCAGTTCATGTTCATTTTCTGGCAACACAGAGGTTTTAAGCTTTTAAGTAAAAAGAGGCTCCAGTGTGGGCCTCTTTTTATTATTAACAGACTGGGCACTGTCCTTGGGTTTAGATGAAGCTGTCTCTCTTTCTTGTATCTCTGCAAAAACATTTTCTCCAACAACAGAGTCTGTTTTACTCACTGTGGCTCCTTGCGCGGTTGGCCCAGAGTCAGCTGATTCTTCAAAAGCCACAATAGTGGGTTGATTGGTGGTGTGACGAAGGCACGGGCGCCATCTCCTCCATGAAGGTGGGACCACATTAGGGGAAAAGGTCAACTCCGGTACTTTGGCATGTAAATCCCTTGTGGAAGGATTAATAAAAATAACAGAGTCCGGTTTACTCACTGCAGTGATGAGGGCCGTGGGTCCGTCACCAGCTGACTGGGCTGAAGCCGCAGGAGTGGGTGGAGGTGTAGTGGGATTATGATGGCGAGGGCGCCGTCTCTCCCGTAAGGGAGGATGGAGCGATTTGGCAGCAAACATTGACTGGAATGCCAGCTGGAGATGCTGGAAAACCCATGCGGCAAGGGCTCCCAGGAGCACGGCAGAATCCTCCTTCCTCGGGCCGCCAACAACTCAAACAGGAGCTTGCCCTCAGATCCATTACAATACGTGTTATTTTTTTAAAACCCATAAAGTTCAGGGGAAAAGATGTGGAGGACAGAAACTCATCAAAGAACACGACCTGTACGTGTCTCTTGGTTGGGTCCGCAGCCCGGATTATGCTCTGTCAGTAATCCCATAGCTGTGAGAGCAGTTCCTCCTCCGTGGCGACTCCTGAGTCCGCTGGGCCCATTGTGGCTGGCTTGTTCTGCCACGTTGAGCTGGCAGACTGTGGGAATGTGGGGAAAATATGACCCAAAACGCAGTGCGATGAATGCATTGGGTTTATTTACGGTGAAGTACATAGTACACAACAATAAATCCCCTGCATTTCCAACTCCAGTGTCGTGTCTTCTTCCCAGTGCTCGTGCTCCGTGTCTCCGCTCCTGTGATACTTGTGCTCATTGCACTCTTGTTCCCGCACTCCTGCTGGAAAATCCACAGAGGTAGCCGTTAACTAGCGACAGACTAACACTCATTGATTTTGCTGAAAACGCTGACGGGTAGTCACGTAACAATCCAGCGTCGAGGAGCGCTCAGCCACACTGCTATGTAGCTCCCAGATGATCCTGATCATCTGCAGGTGTGTGTGTTCCTCCTCCAGCCTCCCAACGGGACACACCAGGAAAACCAGGACACCACACACACGCGCACACACAGTACAAAGGGAACCCAGGGACACAAACACAACACATAATCACGGTGCACACCAGCAACATATAAACAAGTCCAAAACTGCTCATGGACCCGGGGTCTGACACCAATTTAGAATCACTAATGAACCCAACCCCACTAACTGCATGTCTTTGGACTGTAGGAGGAACCCAGAGAACCCAGACCGAACCCATGGGGAGAACATGCAAATGCCACAAAGAAAGATGGCGGCTTCAAAACCAGGACTAGCTTGCTGTGAGGCAACAATGCTAACATTGCTAAGGAGTATGTGGCAGAAAAGACAGCTACACATTTACTGCCACCAGCTAGTTTATATTTTTGGCCACTGCTTCCAATGGTAACTCCAAAGTCTAAAACTGTGCCATCAGGAAATGAAAAGCACACTGCAAGATACTGTCGTGGTCTGGGTGGTTTTCCACAGCATCAGCTCCTCCCCACTGGGTGGAGTCTTTGTTGTTCCTCACCTGATGGCAATCGTACCAGCAGTATTTATGACCAGCGCACTCAACTGGTCTTCGCCAGATTATCTGCCAACTTTAGTCAGTTCTCGGCCTCACGTCCGTTCCTTGGTGACTAATCGTGTGTATTAACCGTATCTCTGTTTTTCTCGTCAGCCTCTGAAACCCACCTAGCAAGCTCTCCTGGATACCAGTTTGCTGCCGCCGGTAATCCCTCTCCGTTTTGGAGCTGCCATTCTCTCCTGCCTGCCTCCCTGCATTGCATGCAGCACCCACCTGGACCTCTCCTGCCTCCCCCCTCCACGCAACCCCCACCTGCAAGCTTGTAAGACAGCTCAGTGTACTATCCTTAGATTCACTCGCAACCCTCTGTGGAATTCCCCTGACTGCTCTGTCCTCTGTTTCAGTGCCCTGGCCCGCCACAGTTTCCCCTGCCCAGTACCTGCACCCAGTTATCCCTGCCGTCTAGTTATCATCACAGTATTTTTCTCTCGCCTCAGACATCTAGTTTATGTTCATTGATTCTAGTCTGCACTTTCTGTTAGCCTCTGAGCATTGTAAAATAAAATCTCTTTTCGTTACACCTCACCCCTGGCCTCCGGTTTTGAATCTGCACTTGAGTCCATCCCATGTCCACGGGCCACTGCGCCTGACAGATACTACATACCAAACCACCATCACTGGTCATATAGGCTTAATATACACCCTTTTTCTCCTGGATTGTTGTAAGCATTGTGTAGTTTTCCTCTTATTCTGCACTAAGCAAAGCAGACAAGCACAGACCTGAGCAAAGGGAGTACTGACTTTCAGTTTGGGATCATGCTCTGTCTTAACAGCCAACAGTTTACTGCTGGAGAGAACATAGAAGTGGCTGTGTTCATTCAACTCTGTATGCATGCACGTGCACCCACCCACCCACACACACACACACATACACTCTAGTTTGGTTTGTGGCACGTGTGATGTAAACACTGATTTTTTTTCTCACAGAGGTGCATGTGTTGAACCAAATGCTGCTGAAGAATTAATTAAGCAGTGAGGAATGACTGCAGTGGAATAACTTGTGCACTTTAATTTCTCTAGCTTAGAAAGCATACACTTTGCACCACGCAGACGTTTTACTTAATCACGTCTGAACACTAATGAAATCTAGTCTGTGTATCTATTTTTCTTTTCCTCCCAGTATGACACATGTCTCAGATGAAAAAAAAAAAGAACTTATATTCTAAACAGCAATCTTTGAATTCTAATCTCTCTAAGGGGCTCTAGACCGGAGAACAGGAAACAAGATAATATGTCTGTGTGTGTACAGGTGTCAACTATGTAAACATAACTGTTGAGGAAAGTTTTTATCAGAGCTACACCTGCCTTTGACAGACACTTTGCCGCATGCGCTACAGTGAATGGGCTTTTAAGAAGGGCATATAAAAGAGGTATGTGCTCAATCACATCCACAGCATGTCTTTTGAATTACTCAAGCGAGGGAAAACAACAGCAGCATTATATAGGAAAAAAGAGAACTGCATAAAAATGCCACCCCTTTTCCTATAGATTTACACTGAGCTCTATGCTCTGGGTGTGTTTCAGGCATACAAAGCTGAGTGTTTAACTGGAAGCTGAAGAGGATCTGGGTTGCAGGCAGCAAGATTTGACATCAGCTTATTTCCTGTCATTGACTGTGGTCACATGGTGAGTGCGTGGGTGCTGGATACTGGAATGCGTTAAAGGGGTGAGGCTCTTGCCACAGTGACAGACACACACACACACACACACACACACACACACACACACACACACACACACACACACACACACACACACACACACACACACAGGAACACTTGGTATACAAGCTGCACCAAAGGAAGACATACAATTGAGTGGCTTGTTGAAGGATATCTGGTCGTCATGCAGATAGAGGTCGGATGTGTGGAAAGCAGAAGAAGCCTGAATGCACACACACAGACACACACACACTGTTGAAAGCTTCTCACACTGTTTTGACTGCTTTAGGGTGGAGGATGATGATGTATTCTTCAGGAGTCGCACTTACTTTATCAGAGCACTCTGGGCCTGATAAAAGTGCCACACTAGATCTAGAGTGATTAAAGGGTTCAGCATGAAAAAAAAAAGCCACTCACATGTCAACTTAAAGTGAAACATGCGTCTGAATCCGCCCACACACACACGGGTGTGCACTCACACTCACTCACGCACGTGTGTGTCCAACATTCAGTGTTTTCCCACCGTTATAAATCTATGAGTGAATGAAACTTCGTCATCCAATCGCAACGCTCAATGCTGTGCAGCCGTCCCCCGCCCCCTCCCCCCCGTTTGGTTCCGCTTAACCCCGCGCTTTCTTTCTTGTTTTCTTTCAGCTACAGACTTACATTTCTACATGTGAAACTGACAAGTATTTACATTTTTTTTATCCAAGGTGTGACATGCGCTGATCGACGGACTCAGACTGTGCACGGCTGCTCTATAAACTGCTGGCTCTTCCTGTGACCTCGTCTGTGTTATGAGATAAATAAGGCATATTTGAGACCTCACATCTGTACACTTCCACATCCTTTCTTTTGAAACCAAAGCAGCCTCTGGCATTACATCAGAGCTTTATTTTTTATTTATTTATTTTTATTTCCTACAAGGAAGTGAGAAATCAGTATGGATGGTAGCCTATAGTATATCAAATGGGCCTATGACAACCCAGTGTGGCTTCACTGTAATGACTGCTCCAGACACACACACACACACACACACACACACACACACACACACACACACACACACACACACACACACACACACACACACACACACACACACACACACACACACGCATACATGCACATGAGTGCCAGTAGTGCAGCCTTGATGTGGGCTAGTGTGCTGTGTCTGCTCTGAGTGTCTGCAGCTGGAAACCAAGGCTGCTAGGAGAGAGGAGGAATGAAGGAGAAGAGAGGAGAAGGGTAATAAAAAATGGTGAAGGAGGTAGGGAGAACAAAAATATATAGACGTTTGGCTGAATTTTTAAATTAATGAGGAATGAAGAGAACTAAAAAAAAAAAAAAAGCAATCAGAGTTTGGTGAAGAGTTGGAGGCTGCAGGAGGCAAGGAGCCCAGAGGGGTAGACTCATGTTGAAATGTGGCAGACATGGGCTGGGAGGCTGAAAATGGAAAATGTGACATGTCGTAGCACAACCAAAGGGCCCCCATTTTAGGCTGTGTGGGTGTGTCACTCAGCTGCTGAGTCTTGGTTTTGGTAAGGTGGTCCAAAAAGGCCATATCAGACCCTGATGCACTATATGCAAATTATATACTGGTGCAAGCCTTGTTAGGTCAGAGTGGATCACCTTTTTACCAAATGTCGAAGGCAGTAAAGCAGGAGCACTTCTAATTCTGTCATAAGTGACATTTGCGTATGCTGGCTAGTTTGACATGATCTTGATCCCTTTTAATCCTGTAGCTGTCATGGTCCTGGGCCATGTTGGCCCAGTATTCTTGGTTCCTTGTATTTTCGCTCCTTATTTAGGCCATGTTTTCTGAGGTGTCCTGTTGTGGTGTTCCCTAAGTGTTTTCCCTTTGTGACTCTTACCCCCTTTGTGCCCCTCTGTGTATTTATGAGCCCTCGTCTCTCTTTGTGTTTAGTCCATGTTTCCCCCAGCCTGTTATGTCTGTGTTCTCCCCGTGCTCTCTCTCCTCCTGTCTGAACCTCTGTGTACTTCCTGTTTTACTTTGACAGTCTCTCGTCAGTATGCGTCATGTTGTGTTCACTCCTGCCCTGTCTCGTTATGTTTATCAGTGTCACCTGTGTTCCCCACCTGTGTGTAATCTCCCTGTGTTCTCTGAGTGTATTTAAGTTGTGTCTTCTGTCATGGTAGTTGCTGGTTCGTCTGTGTTGTTTCCCCTCGGTCTCCCTGCGTCTTCCCGTATGTATTTCCCCGGACCTCCCTGCATCCTCGTTTCTGGTTTGTGTTATTAGTTCTACCCAGTTTAGGTTTTCCTGTTTCATGGTACCCACACCGTTGCTGTTTGTATTTTCGGTTGTCAAATAAACACTCATCTGCACCAGAGCTGCCGCATTTTGGGTCCTATTTCAACTCCACACGGCTTGCCCCGCAAACCGTGACAGTAGCTCTCCGGTCAAGGAAGGATGGCTCTGCTTTTCTATAGCATCACTCACCAGGCCTGTCAAGTCAAAAGGTCAGGGTGTAAACCAAAAACCCATCCTAACCTAGCCATTAGGCAACCTCTGTTTAGTTTCTCAATATCCTTTGGTCTTGTGACAATCTGTTGTTCTGTTTTGAATGCAAATACCCCCCATTTTGCACGTAGTGCTCTTGCTATTAGTCACAGCTGGAATAATCAGGAGCTGTCAAAATATTATGACCTATTAGGAACTTACTTACTTGCACAAGCAATGTAGCTGCAAAATGTCACAGATTTGAACAAACAGTTGTGAGCTTTAATGCTCCCTTTTTCTTGTCGCCTTCTCCTCAACCAGTCAGGGCAGATGGCTGCTACTTCCTGAGCCTGGTTAGCCTGAGATTACTTCCTGTTAGAAGGGAGCTTTTTCTTCCCAAGTGCTTGCTAATAGGTCCCCCCCCCCCCCCCCCAATACTGTAGGGTCTTTAACTTAATTAACTGAATTGAATTAAGGTATTTATTTATCTTTTTTTTTTTTTTTTGGTGGGGGAAGGGTGGGGGTGTCAGGTAAGAATCTCAAAATTAAAGAAAATACAAAATTTTAAGTCCTTTAAAAAAACATGAATCAGGGTGGGCCATTTATATGGATACACTTTAATAACATGGGAATTGTTGGTGATATTAAAGTCCTGTTTGTGGCACATTAATATATGTGAGGGGGCAAACTCCTCAAGATGGGTGGTGACCATGGGGGCCATTTAGAAGTCGGCCATCTTGGATACAACTTTTGTTTTTTCAATAGGAAGAGGAGTGGATCGAAATCGTGTTGATATCTGGTGAATGCAGTAACCGGGTCATTGCAGCAGATTTCAATGCAAGACACTCTACGAGACCACCCATCTCCCATGCTACAGTCAGCAAACTGCTTGCTAAGTTTCGTGAAACTTGTTCAGTCTTGGATTTGCCAAAATGTGGACGCAAGAAAACTGTCACTAATGAAGAAACATCAGTGGCTGTCCTAGCTTCATTCAGCAAGAGCCCACAGCGTAGCACTTGCCTCATGTCACTGGAGAGTGGCATTAGTCGAACATCCCTGAGGATGACCCAGATCGGCGCACAGAATTTGCAGAATGGGCAAAACAAAAATTGGAACAGGATCCTCAGTTCACGCAGAAGATTTTGTTCAGTGATGAGGCAAACTTTTATGTGAATGGTGAAGTTAACAAACAAAACCTGACACTAGCTCACATTGGATGGATGGTGTGGTATATGGGGTACAACGATAGTGGGTCCATTCTTCATCAATGGAAACCTCAAGGCCACTGGATATTTGAAATTGCTACATGATGATGTGTTTCCCTCTTTATGCACTGAAGCTGGCACGTTCCCTGAGTTTTTCCAGCAAGATGGTGCGCCACCACATTATGGGTGCCAGGTCCGAGCATTCCTAGATGAACAGTTTCCTGGAAAGTGGATTGGTCGTCGTGGGCCAGTTGAATGGCCCCCAAGGTCTCCCGATCTGACCCCCTTAGACTTTTATCTTTGGGGTCATCTGAAGGCAATTGTCTATGGTGTGAAGATACGAGATGTGCAGCACCTGAAACTACGGATACTGGATGCCTGTGCTGGCATTTCTCCTGCGCTGTTGCTATCAGTGTGTGAAGAGTGGGAGAAGAGGGTTGCATTGACAATCCAACACAATGGGCAGCACATTGAACACATTTTATAAGTGGTCAGAAACTTGTAAATAACTCATGAAAGAATAAAGTTATGTTGAAACCAAGCACACCATTGTTTTTCTTGTGACATTACCAATAAGTTTGATGTGTCACATGGCCCTCTTCCTATTGAAAAAACAAAAGTTGTATCCAAGATGGCCGACTTCTAAATGGCCACCATGGTCACCACCCATCTTGAGGAGTTTGCCCCCTCACATATACTAATGTGCCACAAACAGGACTTTAATATCACCAACCATTCCCATGTTATTACGGTGTATCCATATAAATGGCCCACCCTGTACATGTGCTATAATAATAATAATAATGGATTGCATTTATATAGCGCTTTACAATACCACTATTCATTCACTCTCACACACTGGTGGAGGCAAGCTACAGTTGTAGCCACAGCTGCCCTGGGGCAGACTGACAGAGGCGAGGCTGCCATATCATGCCATCAGTCCCTCTGGCCATCACCAGTAGGCGGTAGGTGAAGTGTCTTGCCCAAGGACACAACGACCAAGACTGTCCGAGCCGGGGCTCGAACCAGCAACCTTCCGATTACAAAACAAACACCCAACTCTTGAGCCACGATCGCTACATATCCTTAAATGCAGTATAAGCTCTCTTGTGGAGCACTTTGTGACATCTGTCTGTGAAATGTGCTATACAAATAAACTTTTACTTACTTACTTTACAAGACAAATTAGAACCTTTATTTTGAAGGGTTGTGCAGCTTATTGTTGCAGACACTGTAAGACTTTGTCCTGTAGACGATGCGCTGACCCCATCTACAGGTGAAATGGAAAACTTGCAGGCTCTCTGTAATAAAGTGCAGTAAAAAGGACAATTGCAGCAATGTTTTGTGTCTTTTAGGTGTTATCAGCACCTTTCAGCAACCAAAACTATTTTAAATGAATTATTTTATTAGGATTTCTTCACTGGGACCATTTGAAACTGTCTTTGAGGGGTGCCAGATTTGCTGAAGAATGTGCTCCGATAAACAAAAGCTTAATTGACTTTTTTTCTTTGTTATTATTATTATTATTATTATTATTATTATTATTATTAATAAAGCCACTTTTAACCATTAATCATTCTTTTCAGTTTTCTCAGTAAATAGGGATCCCATGATTAAGTGCTTGACAGCAGAAAAAAAAGAGACTTTCTTTAATGGTGCCATCACCAAACTAGGCACTCATTTATGCGGCGTACAATGGCTTAATTCATTCACTGTGCAGTTCATTCCCAATCCAACCCTTTGTGAGGGTGGTAATCTACAAAGTAAAACTCTTCTGCACAAGTCACTGTGGGAAAAGCATGTTAGTGTTTAACATGTGACTATTTTTAACCTTTTTTAACATCTTCTCAGACTATGCGGGATCGCTGGACTGACAGGAAAAAAAGGTGCTTTTTAAGAGCTTTATCTCATTATCTCTACAAATGACCTAAATTAAAGTGACAGTCTCCTCGTAGTAAGAGCAATGTAAAAAAAACTCCCATTTGCCATTAATGCCATAAGATGAAACCTTCAGCTTTTCTCCAAGGAATCGTTTTCCCCCCACAGCGTCCTCAGGGTTCACAGACAATATGAAAATGTGTATCTCTCTCTGATTTTGAGGAGAGTCTTTAGATGTCCTAAAGGCATATACATTCCTCGGTCTTACCCCAGTATCACTCGCTTTGTCTTCTTCTTCTTCTGTTATTTCTAGAATTACAAAATCATTCCACACAGAGTGGCGTTTGCTGACTGTTATGTCAGCCGAAAGCGCATTAAGCCAACAAAACTGCTGTTAGCAGGTAAAGGCTTTATTTCACAGCCCGGGGGTCTGAAGCAGCAGACAGCTGGTCTAATGTAAAGACACAGTTTCCATTCTGCTCTTTCACAGTTTTATGTCTCATCTTCCCTTTGATATAGTGCAAATCCTCAACCTGAGGGCAGCTCAGTGTGTGTGTGTATGTGAGAACACACTGTGTTGTCTCTCAGCCATGTGGACCTCTTCGTACTCTTGGGTTCACATGGGAGGAGCCTAGAGCTGCATGCAGGAAAGCCAGCTCCTCTTATTTCCCTGGCAAATGTCACCACAACCAGTCACATTTCTCTCCTCCTCCACCACCACCACCTCTTCTCTTCCACACCTCTCCTCTTCCTCCATCCCTCAGTCCTTGCACTGCCTGTCAGAATTCCCACATATCCCCAGAGGATAAGATGCCATGGAGGCCACAGGAAGAACTGTGCTGTGTGCCTGCTCTGCCTTCTGCCTTCTGTTCATCCTAACAGGTGAGTGCGGGTTTGTGTTGAGTTGTCACGACAGGACGTTGTGCTCGAGCTGTCAGTGTTGTGTTGGTGTAGTGATGGCTGCTGCTGTGGTTACTGTGTTTGCTTGGTTGGTAGAAACTGAAGGGCGAGCTGAGGAAGTTTTCATGGTGTACAGTAACAAAAATGTTCACTCACATCGTTGATGTAGTTTGTTTGAGAAACACATTTTCAACATATGTAAACCTTAAAATATGGATCTTTATAGGCACAAGAACTCCATTTAACAACACCCAGAGTGGGGTTTGTGTTTTTCTTTTTTAAAAAAAAAGCAAAACTTGGCATTAATATCTTGTAATAATTTGGGAAACTGGTTGACAAGCTTTTTAAACTGAACAAAACTGAGCTCCCGACGGTGTGTTTAAAATCTCAGAGCTGTAAAGTTTTCCACGTAGTCCGTCCTGGTTCCTTTTGCATGTCCTTTCCATACTCGTTGCTGCATGACTCTACAGAATTAGCTTTTCTGTTCTGTTGTTGGCCGTGAGTAGACATAAAAACAGGGTCATTTGGAAAGAAGAAATGACCTAGGCCACAGCAGTGTGACTATGAGATAACAAACGTGTAATAGTGCGTGTCGTGTGACCTGATAAAGCCAACAGCAAAATCCCCCAAGTTTGGCTTCCCGTCTACTTTGATGTTTGTATCAACAGCCATCCTTGAGAAGCCCCGTTCGTCTTATCTGAAAAAGGACAGAAGATGGTGGCGTTTGGATACGTGCGGTGAGGTGACTCTATTTAGTATCCAAACAACTTGGATGTGTGTGAGGGTGATAAGAGGCAGGTGCTTTTGGGTCTCCACACGAAAGTGTATGTGTGTACATGGGGGGTAAGGCCACCAAACGAAGCTTCCCTCTCACCTCAGAGTGTTTGTAATCATTGTGTCTGTAATCACCACCACAATATCCATGTTGTTTGGGGACAACAGTGAGGGAGCGGGCTCGGCACACTCCTCCTCGTTCTGCCTTTTCACCGGATCTCGGCTGGTGTAAACACAGACACACTCCTGCTACTGACACACAGACACACTCTCACACACACACACACACACACACACACACACACACACACACACACACACACACACACACACACACCGAAACTGGCCTGCGGTCCATTAAGAATGGGACGTGTCACCGTGGTGTTTGTGCTGCATGCATTATTTAGGACATAACAGCAGACAGTAGATCTATTGTGATGTTCAACATGAGCAAAACATGACAGCTCAGAGGAACAGCAAGGGACATGAGGGAAAATATGGTTTTACAGGAAAAACAAAAGTTTCTCGAGTTTTCGCCCCATTTTTCCTATCGTGATTGCGCAGTATGATGTGTAACACAAACATAATTAAGTCTTGATGAATTCAAAGTTTACATTTTTTGATCTACAGCCTATAAAAACTATTATTCACGACCGATCTTCAAGACATTTCTTCTGTGCCGAAAAAAGAGAAGATGCACAAACAGAAGCGAGACAAAGACACTCGATCACAGAAAGAGGAAGTTGAAAGAGATAACTATGAACAAAAACTGTGAAGTTTTCGTGAGTTTGTTTCACAGCAGCACTGCCTACTCACATGCTGCTGCTTAACTCAGCCTGGCATCCAAATGGACTCAATCATTTCACCTCATGTAAAATGTCAAGTGAACACAGGTCGCAGCACAGATGTAATTCAGTGCATTTTGGAAAGATGTGGTCATTTAAAAATGTAAATTAATGACATCATTCATTCATCAGGCTGAGTAAAACCACTCGACCTTCCGGCTGAAGTGGCAGCATGCGCTGGAAAACACTGATAGCTCTATCGGCTGTTTGTGTTTTTCAAGGTTGTCTGTAACAAACTGCCCCGGCAACCTGCCGCAGCTTTAACAGACCACAAGATGCAATAGATCAGCAGTTGTAGTTACTTCACACAGCTCAAGTGTTTGTTTCGCAACGAGTTGCTATAAAAGAGACAGAGCCTGATCCTTGTCTGGCAACAATGTCACTCCGTAGGGAGTTAGGTCAATATTAACACACAGCAGTTTCAGGACCTGGAAACTTTGAAGACTAGGATGCAGGACTGACTTTATCTTTAAAGTGAAATCTCCTCGATATATTGCATCTATAGCATTACATAATTACAAAAAACAACTTTTTCTTTCAATTTTCTCCAGTTTTTACATTTGAATCCTCCAACAACCCACAAAATGACAATTCTGAAATAAAGCAGTGTCAAAAGATAATATCAGATTGTTACCAAGTGCCAGTAATCACTAATGCATGTCATATTTTTCAATTTTGAATGAAAGTATTTTTATCAATGTTAGTGCTCTATCACATGACATGCACAACAGGGTGATAGTGTCAACTTTAAAGTGGGGTACACAGAAAAGCCTATTGTATCATCAGACAGTGCATCTTTTGTAGCATCTCATATATCAGTGTCATATATTGATAACCACAGGCAAAAATATGATTTCTTGTCAAACAAAACAGACGATTGTTGCCCAATTTTGCGGTCTCTCTGAGCTCAGTTTGGTTCAGTTTGATCTTTGTCAGTTCCTAATTCAGCTGGCATGTTTCCATGGGGAAAAAAACCCTTTATCAATCCCATCTCCAATTCTTTGACTCCACTACTGTAGAGTAGTGGAATTGAACTCAGGACCTTCTTGCTGTGCGGCAACAGTGCTAAACACCGTGCCACCGTGCTGCCCACCCCATAAGCCTATTGTAGTTTTAATTGTAGACATTAGCTTGCTGGAGTCATCGTGTATACAAAGAGTTTCTCTGTATGAAACATGATGTGTCACATGGACAATCTAACATGTTACCTTTCACTGGTTGTGCAGTAATTGAGTTTTCCTTCATTCCTTCTCCCACCACCTGCATCAACTCAGAGGTCAGCTCCGAACTGATTCACATTGATCCGTCGGTGAGGCATGTCACTGAAGGGGACTCTGTGTTCCTGTCTGTGAAAACCAACTTTTCACCGGACAAAGCAGAATTTCAGGGAACTTGGTGTCACACCGGGATGAGCAGCACCAAGCCCAGGATTTTGGTGACATTCACCAAAAAAAATACAATCTTAAGCATGAAGCACCGTGACCACCTCGTCTTCAACAACTCCACCTTTTCTTTGGAAATCAAGAACTTAAACAGAAAAGATGAAGGAGATTATCACTTGAGCATCAACATAAAGCATGATAACAAACCAGGAGACATTGAAGAGGAGAAAACCATTCGTGTAACCGTAGATGGTGAGTTGCATGTTTCTCAGACCTTATCTTTCCCATAATTTAATTTTATTAATTAGCCATTGCTCAGATATTAATTGTTTCTTGCCTTCCACCCCTGACTAGTTCCCGTGTCCAAACCAGCCATTGAGAAGAGCCCTTCCTATGCAGTCATTGAGGACAAAGCAAACGTCACCTTGACTTGTTCTGTTGAGAATGGAACAAGAGTTATGTTTAAGTGGTTCAGGGATAATGTTGCATTGGGTCCCAGTGACAGATACCACTACTCCCAAGATAACTCCACACTGTTAATCAGCCCTGTGAGAAAAGAGGACAAGGGAAGTTATCACTGTGTGGCCAGCAACCCGGTCACCCGGGGCCAACACAGCAGGGCTGCGGAACTCAACGTCTACTGTGAGTAGCTGTAGCTTATTCTTCGGTTTCTGAACCCTGTAATGACTGTGTTCACGTCTGAGAGCTGCTTTATAAAGGTTTTTATTTTATAAAAACAATTAAAAATCTAAAATGTCACATATGTGTTCCTGTACTCATCCTAAACCTTGTTGTTTTCTCTTCTCCAGAATAGCTGGAAATGTTGGGTCATGTGTAAATTTTAGTGAGATCAGCCTACTTACTATCAGCTTAAAAAAAAACAAAAAAACAACATGTGCCTGTTATGGGATGGTATTTGCATGGGAGCAGACTTATCTTACAGAGCTCCTCTGTTCTACTATAAACGGCGTAGATGCACTGATAGACTTTATTGGATGTGCCAGTATGAGGCTGAACTGAGAACGTACTGCATGCGTAATTTTTCCTGGGTATTCGTTTTAATGCATTTAAATATTTACAAAACAGACGACTTTGTATTGAAGCGTGACAAAAGAAAGGCGTCGTAGGTTTTGTCTACAGCTTCCTGCACTTTTTTACCTCCACCTCTTTAGTCTTGTGTGTTGTTCTCATCTTGGCGGTGACATCATTTTTGTTTGCATAGGCAGATCGTGTTTGTGTTTCAACCTGCAGGAAGCACTCTTGGTTTCTTTCAGTTTTACTGTATTGAGTTTCTAGTAAAGCCGGTCTCCTTCTAATGTTTGCTTTCACTGGAAAATGCAATAAAAAACCAGCTGATAGTGAACTGGGCTGTTTGCTACTAATAGCTAATTGCTACTACAGTAATTCTCGTTTAACAGATAATTTTCTTATTTAACAGTTAGGTTTTATCTAAAATGTATATTAATATGTTTGTGAATAATATGCTTGACTGTGTTGGAAAAAGACAATTCTTATTTTAAGTTAGAGTAGTGCGCTTTCTCGACAGCCCACGTTCGGTGCTGTGCTAGTCCACCCCCGCCTCACCTAGGTCTCAGTGTTCTCCACTGGCACTGTCAACACACCCACCCGTATTTATCCCACTACTCCGTGTACAGACCTGTGACCCTGTATTTAGAAACTCACTTTTCTTACCCTGCTTTCCTCTGCTACCCAATCATGCCTTAGAGCTGGATGGTTCATGAAAATTACCCACAAAGCAACATCTCACCAGCAAACTGTCATGTTTTTCTCACTCTCCACCGGCCCACACAGATGGCCCTTACAACCTTGAGGTGAACTCTGTCCAGGGCCTGCGCACAGGGGAGGTGTTCACCATCAACCCTGGGGAGCTGGTCTTCTTTGAATGCCAGGCTGACTCCAACCCACCTAACAACTATGTGTGGATCTCCAAGACCCGCAATGCAACTCAGATTGTCACAGAGGGCCCTCGGCTAGAGGTGCGCTCCTACAGACTGGCCCAGGCTGAAGAGTACCTTTGCCGTGCCTTCAACAACGTGACGCAAAAGCAGGACGAAGCCCAGTTTACTCTGGTGGTGGCCAGCTTGGGAACAGGTGGGTAGAGGGTGGAACATGGCAAAAGGGAGGAGAGCGTGGGTAGGTTTTGGGAATCCTCTAAGATAAACACTCTGCAAACAGTGTGTCACGCCAAACGCAGAAGAGCTGGGTGAGCGTTTCGAGATAATCCTTGCCAATGATAAGCACTGACCACCTTTTGGGAACAGTTTGGGAGAGAAAATACTATAACTGGAGCATTACACTGCGTAAAAGCTGACAAGTCAGACCAGGTTATGGCTATAATGAAATATACAGTACATTATTATAAAACTAAGGTTATATCTGTGTTGCTAGGCTCCAGTACCTGCAGCATGTATTTAAGTTCAGTGGCTGGGAAAGTAAACACTGGATAACAGCTGTTATGTTTGTTGACAAGGTTTTATAGCATATGGAGTTTCTGTGTGCTGAATGCAACATTAATATGTTGCCTGGGTGATACTGAGAAAAGGACATTTATGATTACTGCTGATACTGGCTGATTTAACACGTTGTTTAAGGAGACAACAGATGCCCTTTTTTTATTGACATCGAAATCTTTTAAATCTTTTCTGATGATTACAGTTTTAAATTCAAGCATTTTACAGACATGTTAGCCACTGTGGAAGGCTATACTATCTACTGTCTGTAAAAGAGGATGATTTATTTATGTATTTATTTTGGCACCTGACCTGATCATATTTAGATAAATTGTGGATAAGAGAGTGTAGTTCCATATTTTCAGCTAATGCTTGCTAGCTTGGTTAGTTAGCATTGTACCTTGGTTTGGTTAGATACCTGCTAATTAATGGTAACACATAAATAAAATTGGTTTCATTTCTCAAGAAAAATAAAAAACAAAACAGACCACAGCTTAAACACATTGCAACAAACAATAGTTTCCAGGAAACTGTTATAAATGTCAAGTTCAGTAACTTCATTTAGCTAAAGTGCTACCTAAAAGACAGCTAGCTAGATACCGTTAGCCTTTATCTTAACTCACTGGCTACTAAAAAAACCATCATACATAAAATTTAACACATTTTAAACTGAAAAGTAAATTTCACTAAAGCCTTTGTTTGCTTGTTTTTATAGCCGACTTCAATATCCCTGAGATATCTCACTGCAAGACACAAAAGCACGATTTCAATAACACATCTCAGATTTCTATGTGATAAACAGATGCTGCTTCAGTAAATGAAAGAAAATGTTACAAAAAACTTTCTTTTAGCTCATTGGCCAGAATTTCCTGTATTCATAAAATATACATAGTAAATAGTGAAAAAAATAACATGAAAATTGCAATTTAATTGTTTATCTGTTAGTTAATTACTTTGTTGAAGTATAAAGGGCCACTGCACAGGAATCTTAAATTTGGGAAAACTATGAAAATAAAGTTTACGTTTTCCAAAGCTGTCCAGTGGGCCAGGTTGGGGGCTGTTTTTTGCCCCCCGGCACCAAGACCAACTTGTTAACTCTGTCATTCCTACAAAACTGGATTACTTTCAAATGTGTGTTCATGTATCATTCATGTGACTGTTGTTCATTAACAGGGAAAGAGAAGCACACCCAAGAGGGTAACTCTGTATCACCGCTGGCAGTCATTACTGTCTGCTCTTTTTTTGTCATTGGCCTTATGCTGCTGTTCTTCCTCAGGAGAACCTGTCATCCAAAGAGAGGTTAGATACTGTTTTCTTCTGTTGCTTTGGGAAGCACTTTTTTTACAGAACCATATTTGTTTTTAATCCCTGTGAGTTCAATTTTTCTTTCCCCCTGGTTTCCAAGCTCTTGAATGTGGAATTTAATAAACCTTTTCCACAGCAGTCATTTTGACTTGAAATGTAATTAGAAATGGTATTAATTAATGTCATTAGTAACACGTGTGTTTGCCTACTTTTTCATGTGGAAAAAACAAAAACAAACAAAAAAAAGAAAATGTTACTGGGAAAATGTAAATGACTTGCAAATGTTAGATTAAAGGAAACAAGGGCAAAGTAACTTCTTTATTTGAGGAAGTGAAGGTCACATTTGTTATGCTGTCGCTTGCATGCGTGACTTTATATTTTTCTCTCTTTCTCATTCCCGTTCCCCTCTCTTTTATCACCAGTGCTTATGAGCATTTACAACAAGTAAGAACCTTTATTATGAAATTATTTCAAAAATCTACCATTGTGTCTTTTCCCCACATAAGCTTCAATTAACATTTTTATTTTTTCTGAGCAGACCGTTTTCAGAGCAGAAACGACCACATCGTTCAGGTAAACGTCTTTTTTGTTCACAGATTATTCATTTTTCCCTCTTACTGTCAAAAACATTAATTATTAGTGATCCCCGCATAATAACTCTCATATTTATTTATACACATGCATTATATCATATTTAACAAGGAACTGGATTGGAAATAGTAGATGAACAGGGCATTTACTGGACAAATCAGCTTCAAAAAAGCAAGTTTGAAAGCTAAACAACTTAACTGACCTTAACTCAAACAAGATAAGGAGAATTTAACTCAGATTAGAGCAGTTTTATTTTTTTAGATTTATGACATCATATAATTTACCATGCCATTATAAAGTCTGACAGGCTTTAGACATTAACAGCTGTACTGTAGCAAATGTTTTGCTCTGATTTATCAAAATGTGTATCAACAGGTCACGAGGATGCAACCGAGGACTTTGGCATCTACGAGTTCGTCTCCATACCTGGGAAGACGGAATCTACACAGGTATTTTCACAACCAACGAAGCAGCAACACTAATTTTGTCCAAAATCCTTTGTTTTTATAATGCTTTTAATTTGCACGTACGACTAATCCACCAGGCATCGTGCAGATCTTTGGCTCGTCTCGAATCGATTCAAGATATGCATACTACTATCTACGATGTGATCAGACACGTTCCTGAAACTCCGAGTCACAGTTTGCTGAAGTAAAGTCTGGCTGGAGAGCGGAGATGGAACTTTAAATGGTTTAACTTGAAGACTTCATGTTGTAGCTTTATTCTCTTAAGTCTCTGTTATCAAAGCCTGAAGCACTGGTTTTGGTGGCCTGGTTTTTTGCACAAGGGATGAAGGAGACTTGTGGGATTACACAACCTGATAGTGCACTGCTGTTGACGAGAGTTTTGGATGGATGTTAAGTGTATTTTGCTGACATTGGTGTGAAATGAAAATGTATGTTCAGCTCATTTTTATTTTTTCTGTGAAAGCATAACTGAAGTTAAAAACCTTTTGTTTTCTGTTTTAAGGTGAAGATTATATAAAACTAAGCAAATTAGAAGTATTCAGTTTTACCTTATTTTGAAGATTTTCTGATGCATCCAAGGTGCCGAAATTGCCACATTCCTTGATTTATTATTTAAAATGTAGATGAAAAAAAACCCATGAATATTATCATTTTAATTTAGCGTTCCCTGCTGACAGAGTATATTTTGTGAGAAGTGTTATAATTAATGCAGTACGAAATATATATTCAGGTTAACTGTAAATATTGTACATGGATTATCCAGCAGATTCTTTATACATATTATTCTATTCCTATGTTTCACTCTAATCTATTTATTCCTATTAAAACTTTCAGCCCTGCTTCCCCAAATGTAGCATTTTCTCTCTTCTCATAATGGACACAATGAAATGCTCAATGAAAAGACAATGATAAGGAATTCGTAATTCATTATTGTACAGTTTGCATTCACATGTTTGTTTTGTACTTTATTAAAAATATAACTGTTTACTACTCTGGTCAATTGGAGTATGCGCTGTTTGCTAACATCAAACAAGGACAATGTACTCTAATCTGCGAATTCTGCAATTATGTCCGTATTTTTGCTTTAGTTTGCCTTTTTTTTTGTAAAAAGGCAAAAGCAGTAATGGCTTGAAATGAACATTTGTTCTTTCACACTTCCTGGAAAAAAAGAATAGCTGAAGCCAGCAAAGCTGTCAGTTGTTCTGTTGCTTCACAGTCCGTCTTTGTCTGATGTCTTGGCTGTAATCTCTCTCCCCGCAAGAGTTGTGCTTGCAGTCCCAACACTGCTGCAGAGCGCTAGCTTCTTTCAGCCTCGCTGTATTGGTATGCTGTGTACCTGATAGAGATAGGCAGCGACAGACGGATGGTTCAGCATGTGGCGTAGTGCCCTCCACCTGCTCCCGCTGACACCTTGTCACGAGTAGATAGAAACGAGTGTGCGCTTGCTCCTGTTTGTGTGCGCGTGCATACATATATGTGTTGTGGACAGAAGAAGAAATACAGAAATACAAATAAAGGGGCAAGCGTGGAGAGAAAGTCAGAAGTAGAGTGATTCATTTAGAAAGCGGAGGCCAAATTTTTATATGCAGCTCATTAGAAATGCTCCAAGTTTGCCAACCTTGGAGAGTGAATCACGTAAAGGAACTATTATGCAGCTTATTATCACCACACTGTTGTATACTCATTATGTGGTACCATGCTGAGTGCATCTTTTCAGTGTGTGAAATGCTATAGCACAAAATGCTGGCTACTATAGTAAATTATTATCAAACTGTAGTTGTTTCTTTTTTATCCCATGAACATTAAGTCTAGAACTCCTGCTGAATTCTAAGGTGTGACATATCACGACGCTCTCCTGCATAACAACAAGTTGTTTATTAAATCTTGGTCTAATTTTAGCTGTTGAACTGACCAGCCGAGTGTGCTGTGTCTTTGTGGTGGCATCTCCGGGTAGGGGTTGCCATCTGTTCCGTCTCAGTGTATACTTAAAGGGAGGCTCCACACTGTGGATGACTGCCTGACAAACAACAGTGGAGTAAATTCACCTAAGGAGAGCGACCTCACCTTCATTTGACTGGGAAATAGCCTGAGGCATCATTAACCAGGAACTAGAGCTCACAGTGCCTGCTGTGTGCAGCACGCTGCCTCCTTTTAACCAAGCACAGCCCGACATAAAACCTAAGGGGGCAATTACAAAGCAAGCTGAATAGGTCTGTGTGTGCTGTTTTGGGAATGATTTGGAACAGTTTACAATGCAGAGCCTGGCATAACTGCTTGCTTGGCAGAGATGGACCTGCGTGGCACTGAATCTGTGGTGACAGCGGGCAAATTCTTGGTCATGAAAGGAAATTTGCTGCACTAAGGAAAGCCTGCTTTATTGTGTTAACCTGTATGTATATAATGTGTATAATACAGATATACAGACAGTGGCTGTAGAATTAAAAAGGAAATTCTACTTTATTCTTAGGAATAAAACAAACCCTGGAGCTGTTCGGAAACCGGCCCATGTGTTGTACTGATAATAACTTCAACATTATCACACACCTTATATTTTATTCATTAATTGTTTTAATTGAATCATTAGCATAGAAACATGTGTATAGGTTAATATGTAAGGCGTGCACATTAGTGTGTAAAAGTCTTGATCCACCCAGTCCTTTTGAGCAATAGTTCTTCAGGCTTTCTGGGGGTCTTTCAAAGGATTTCTTTCGACATTGGCTGCTTTTTCACTCATTTGCCGTGTCGTCCTTCAACCATTTGTTTGCTTGTTAGGCCACTTAACACTGACCTATGATTTATTTATGATTCAGACATATTAAACTCAATAGATGAACCAGTGTTGTGTCTGCACATAGCACACAGCTTAGCTTAGAACAAGTCCTTAATTTTATCTTTAGGCACTTTGTTACTAGCAGACTAGGCTAAAAACATCATTTGCTCCCATTTCTTTTATTGAGTCCATTCAAAATGTCAAAGACAACACAGCTGACAGACATAAAGTAGTATTTTTGCACCAACAAGGTGATTCCCAAAGAACTGTCAGATGAAAATTCGGCACATCTTGATGATCTGCAATGAGAAAACTGAACAAGTGGAGGAAGTGGAAGGCCTAAAAATTGTTTACAGCAGATGAACATTTGAAAATCATGTCAATAAAATAATTAAAAATAAAATCAGCAAAGACCTGACACAGGACCTGACAGTTGCTCTCTGGCTCTCAGAGATGGTCTCAGTGGAAGGGTGATCGTCAAGAAGCCATTCTTGAGGAAGTGCAACAAAGAGAAATGACTGAGGAATGCCAAATTACACAAGACCTGGACTGGAAATCAGTGGCAACAGGTTTTTATGGAGTGATGAATCCAAATCTGATCTTTATTCATATTGTTGTCAATATGTATGCAGGAGGTACCACAGTGAGTGTCCACAGCCATCTGTAACAAAAACAAGCAAGCAGGAAAGGGTCTGTCATGGTTTGAAGCATTATTGAAGGCCGTGGTGCTGTGGATCTTTGTCAAAATTGATGGAATTATGAACACAGAAAAGTACAGCCATTGATCTGCCGTGCAACATGGTGGAATGAAACACATTGGTGAAGATTTCATGTTTCAGCATGGCAAGTACCCCAAACACCCTGCTAGTGCAGTAAAAGCAATCCTGGAGAGAGAAACACACAGTGAAACACTATCAGTCACAAAAAGAGCTTTGAATGTCATTCAGACAGAGGACTATTCCTGATGACTACTTAAAGAAATGACAAGAAAGATTGCTTAAGAGAGTTCACAGTGTGTTGAAGAACAAATGTTTTAATACCAAATATTGACTTTGAGGCTTGTTTGAATTATATAAACCCTATTTTTGTCTTACATACTGGATTTCTATGTATGTTTGCACACGCCTCAATAAACTGCTGCACCTGTTTCCCAGTTTTCCAGCAAAATATAAATAAATGTGGTGTGACTCAAGATTTCTGCAAAGTATTGAATAAATCCATATACAGAGATTCAGCCTAAAGCCATGTAACAGAAAAATAAGCATATGTGTTGCCATGAACATTAATGATGGCTCAGTTTTATTCAAGTGTCCCATGGCAGCCTCATTTCAGTTTTAGGAAAAACAATACAGCCACTGTGGGTTTTTTGTTTTTTTTTATTTGTTATCATTTGCACCCATATTTTCGTTATTTTTGGCACAAGGAGGCTAGATGACTGCTAATATCTCTGTTAGTTTACTACCATCCAGTGGCGTATGGCAGCAGTACATTACTGTAGAGTCAATCTTTGATGCCTTGTTTATATTTGATCATATTTTATTTTTTAATTTCATTTTCTCTGTTTATAACAACACGTACTTCGGATTTCATCCAGATGTTTTCATTTTTTATACATGTGAAAAGCCTGACAACAAGAGCACAAGCTCTGGCTCTTAAAAAATACATTTCCCAGAAGGCTTTGCAACGTTCTGGTTCCTGCCCTGCCAGTCACGTGAGACTCAACTATGGCTTCCTTCTCGTAGTGATGGAGGTGCACTGTTGACAACAAGACACAGTTGGAGCTTTACTCATTTTTTTTAGCCGCTGATACGACTTGGACTTACGATGCAGAAGATCAAGTCTCTTATGGCCCGTCAGGTGAGCACAGCAGGTGTACAGAAACTACGCTGCCGGCTGTTTGTCTCTGACGGGAGCCGGTAGTTAGCACGACAGCCTGCTAAGCTAACTGGCTAATTTGACAGCTCATCGTTTGGTTCATTAAGTGAAACGTTCAGCCAGACTAAGAGCTGTTTCAGTTGTTTCCCTCAGGCAAATAAGGCATGCACATAGCAATTTACCTCACGCCCCGGTAGTTGAGAGTTTAACACAATAACAATAACAACACAATAATGGGAACTGGGCGGATAGAAGGAAGTTCTCAGTCTGCACATGCAGTGGTGTTTGGCAATTGGTCAAAACTGAACACAACAGAGCATATCGCTTTCAGAAATCTGCCCCTCAGTTCCACTTTTTGCTGTATGCAGTAGTGTGCTGATGAAGTTCTGTGACAAGTTACAGATTAAAAATAAAAACACAAAGAGTTATGTTAAAGCTACCTGTTGTTTGTAGTTTTACTTTGGATTTTATTTTGGCAGGGCCTGAAAAGCCCCCAGGAGAGCATGGCAGACCTCAGTCCTGTGGAGAACCTGAGAATCCCGAGCAAGGTAAACTTCGACGACTTAGACTGCAGCTGTCTGTTTTGATGTGCTGTTTGATGCATGGACAGTGTTCATCATAAAATCAAAGTTTCTCCATCTACCACTTTGTGAGTAGATGCTTATCTTAATAGTTTTGCTGACAGCTTTTTAAAAGCTGCCATATTTTATTGTTTTCGAGTCACAGTGAACGCCATCAGGGAGGGATTGTTTTAGCACTGTTGTTGGACACAGCTGCAAGTTGTAACACAGACCCTGAGTGATGTCTTTGTCATTACCCAGAGTCAGCACTCATGTTAGTAGTAATGGCACCACAAGGCTGTCGGTATTACTAGAGATTTAATTTGTTAATCAATGTGTTGATGATTCATTAGCTATACACTGGATTTCATTTTTTGTGCTTTATCTAAACAGCAGTTGTTATATTATAGTTATGCACTACTGAAGGCTCCTGTTTATATCAGTTAAACAGACTTTATGTCAGTGCTCCTCACCTTACTCAATTTGTGATGCAGACACTGTTATAAGAGTATTTGAACATTTCTGGCATGACAGCGTTTCAAATTGCACTCAGTCATGCTTGGTCACAGGAAGCGTTTGTCACTATCCCCTTTGCACAAATTCAATTCGTCAAGTGTCGACGAAGCAAAAGGCAGAGCGGCTCTATTTCACATTTAGTTACTTACATTCATTCTTAGCATCACTGTGGCTTTTCACTGTAGTGATGACCTTCAATAAATGACTCTGAGTACAGTTTTGTTGCTGTATTTGTTCACAGCGCTGGGAGATATGAGCCAGGTCGACTGAGCAAGACATTTAACCTTTCTGGGTTTTGAACACTTAGCGTTTACATTTTCTTTTTGTATGGTATGCTGTGCTGATGTAGCGTGTGCTTATTTTCTGCTCAGGCTAATGCTGTGCTGTGATAGATGAGACTAAAAAGAGAGTGCATTTTTGTCAGTTCACCAGTGGCGGTTAGGAAAGATTAAGCCGACTGAATTTTAAAATCTGCTTCCAGATTTTAAGTGTCTGATAAGCTCATACTTAGTGTGTGTGTGTGTGTGTGTGTGTGTGTGTGTAATATATATATGGGCTTATGCGTCTAATTGATTGAAAGCAGACTGTGTCTTCAATAAAGATTTCAGGGTTTGTTTTTTTTTCTATGGGCACCTCTGTCTCCTGGCCTTGGTGTCAGGTGACATGGTCAAACTGGATATGCGGTAATCAAACACTTGTTTTGTTTTTTCCTTGCTTGTAACATTCTCGTTTGTCAGTGCTGGACTGAGGATTCTGTGCAAGACCTATCACACCTGCTTTATTTGCCTTGTGTGTTATGAAGCAGTAAGGATAATAAGACCGAAGTAATGGCTTCTGTGCATGTGTTCATGTGGATGTGTGAACTGTAAGCAGACAGTATGCCGCTGTCCATCACCTATTAAGTTGCTCTTGTGTGTGCACTGCAAATACCTGCCTGTTGTGTATTGAACATACACACAGGGCATCATTGTTTGTTGGCTTTATACTTTGGCTTCATTTACTTTGCTTTCATTAATGTGCTGGACCTCTCAGCTTACAGGAAAATAAGATGGGGCCACGACACAAGCCAGGCTTCATGTAAAAGTAGTCCTCCTTCATTACAGGAGAAATAGTCCTCTGCAGGAGTGAGACCGAGGTGCTATTATATGATCATTTTGAGAAATACTGAGATCATGATTATTTAACGCGTCATAACCCAATTAAAATTAAACTTCCTCCATTAACATGATACTGACACCCACTGATTGGAACCATTGCTGTGTTTCATTTTTTATTATTATTGTTAGTATTTTCTGTACCCATGAGTCACATCGTTTATCATCCTTCACATGCTGACAGCAACATCTGGCTAACTGCACGGGGCAGGCCTGATGTGTGCGATGATTAAGTAAATACTGCTATTCAGTTACTGTTTGGACACAGTTTGAGGGTTTGAAAGCAAGGTCAAGATAAATGTGCAGTAGTCGGTCTGTGGCTGATCTCTCTTTTGTAGTATTTAAATGGAAGGACAGCCATTCAACACATTCATCAATAATGAAAGTGCCTGTTTGTTTCAGTCTGGCAGTGGTGGGTTAACACAGTCTGAAACAGGGTCATGACCTCATTAAATGGGCTAAAAAGTATTTAGAGGCAAGTTTGTTTGTTAGATTTTTTAAATTTATCAGTTTGACTTTTCTTTTAGTGATTAATAGAGGTTATTAAACTTTAGATGGATGGCCCTCATGTGAGATGCTTGGGGATCAGTGTTATTTTACAGGGGTAGTGGAAATGGGTGTTTTAAGTTATTTGAATGTTTTGCTATATTGTTGCAATGAAAAATTACAAGATTTGCAAAACCCTTTAAAGATGTCAGAAGCTTTTCTTTTGATTGGTAAGCCATAAAAGGGAAGAAATAAATCAGCTACGTCGGGGGCGGTATTTTCACTTTCTTTTTGTTTTTTTGCAGGGACGCAGGTGTCAGGCTGATTATGTGCACATACGGAGGTCAGACTCTTGGCAATAGCATCAGTTTACCCTCAGGGAAAGCTAGTCTCAAAGAACATCTTATCCCTTGTTCTCCTGGTGCTGTGTACCTAACACCTTCTACAAACATGTAAATCTGGGTCACAGCGAGACATGCGCTTAAAGTTAACAAGTTACAGTCTGTTCGAGATGCCAGTATGATGCCACCTCAGTGTGATGAGTAACAATTGAAAGCTATGACTCAACAGTAGAGCCACAGCATTTGAATAACAGAGATCTTGAGTGATGTCTTTGTTATTGCTCAAGGTCTGTGTTATTTTATCTGCCATGGTAGGAAGATTTTTACCAAAGCCTTTGTAGCAGAGATCGGTAACTTGCTTTTGGCTTCATTGGGCAAACAATAGTAATCATAACCTATTAGCATATTTTAGTTCAAGACGTCCTCATGTTGGTTTTGTTTTCTTCACTGATACGCTAGATGAGATGAAAGAAGTGATCCTTGAAAGGTGTTTGAAAAGCAGGTAGTTTGTTCAGAAGATTCTCGCTGTATTTCTCGGGACAGTTAATTTCTACAGTAGATGGTGTCACCTAAATTACTGAATGATCAGAGCTACCTGTTGTTGCTTACGTGACTTGAAGTTGTGCAAGATGGATTGTTTTGTTTTGATCTTGCTGATCTCATGAGAGTCCAGCTGCCTCGCAAGGTAATGTGTTTTCAGGCTTTATTAGATCTAGCCTTTTAGGAGTGACTTTACAATTACAGATCTTTCCAGACCCCATCAAAAAAACCAGACAGAAAAGATAAAAGATGGCGGTAGCTACTGTGATGTCATCCACTGGTTTTTGAAGTTCTGTTTGCTCATCCACTAGCATCCAGTGGAATATGCTCCTTTTAAAAACATAGTTGACCAAGATTTACACTCCACAGTGTCTTTTTCCCCTCCCTGATCCTGGTTCTGCTGGAGGTTTCTTCCTGTTAAAAGAGATTTTTTCCTTCCCACTGTCGCCAAGGTTTTGCTCATAGGGGGACGGATGTCTGAGGGTTTTACTTATTGTAGGATCTTTATTGTAGAATATAAAGCGCCTTGAGGTGACTGTTGTAAATATGTGCTATATAAATAAATTTCAATTGAATAGAATTAATTTTTTATTCAGTGTGACTTAATATGAGGCACTCAGCCCATAATTACATTAGGAAAGTTTTTACAGAGGTAAAGTGAAAAAGCAGTTTTCCCATAAACTTCTAGAGGATCTTTTTGCAACCACAGCTATCGCCCTCTGGTGGCTTTCAGATAGAATGCAGGTTTACTTAGTTTATTTTTCTGGCCCAGAAGCTATATTAGTGTTGTTTTTGGATGCAGTGAATTAAGTCACATGGACTCCTGTGTGAAGCAGGTTTTAGCATACCATGGATACCAGAGCTTGTCTGCTGAATAAAATGTGAAAAAACTGCAGTAGGAGGGCTTTTTAATTTCAGATGCATACTGAACAAGATACTTTTGGCTGCTCCCTTATTCACACAAACACAAACACACACGCACACGCACACACACACACACACACACACACACACACACACACACACACACACACACGAGAATTAAATGGCTCTAAGCCCTCAAGCTATTTTTCTTTAACAACTTTGATGTTTTTTATTCTTTTTTTTTAATCTCAGTGTTCCTAAGCTGCTTTGTGGCTTGTCAGTAAAAACAAGCCAACCTTCCACCCCTGTCCAATCCTTTCTGTTCAAAGCTGTTGTCTCTCTGTGAGTCACTGTTAAGAGGTTTCTTTGAAGGGGCTGTCAGGTTTTTTTTTATCTCTATTAAGTGATTGCAATGATAACAAAGCCTAGAATAAAATTTGGTTTGGTTGTTTGGTTGCATTTATTTATTTCCCTGTTTTTTTCCAGAGAAATGAATAAATGCTGGTTATTAAAAAAGTTTGAAAGTCTCTGAGCCTTAATCACGCTCCTCGAATGTTGCTTTTTTTGTGATTAAGAAAAATCAAAGATTTGCTTGATGTGCGGATTTAGCTGTTTACTTTGTTTGCATCGTGTTGAAATTAATATTAGCAAAAGCTTTTTAACTAATTCACCATTTTCTCACCAATTTATGAATAATTTCCTAATCTCAAAGCACCTGATAATGAAAACAATCCTAATTACTCACAGTGTGTTATAGGTTTGGTCATACTGTGAAACATGTAGGCAGGTAATTTCAGTGTGATTTTGTGATACATTGAAGACAAAATTCAGTTATTTAAACCTATAAAGCTTGAATTATTTTATAATGGCCAGAAATTTTCATTTTTTAAAGCTTTATTGTTTAATGAACATTGTGATAAATGAAAAGAAAATCATATGTTTAATATTTGCAACATCTGATATGTTTGTGTAATTTATTGCTAAAACCTGCAGGTTTTTTCAGGCAAAAAATAAACCGCACCAGTGATGTTAAGGTCTCAAATCCTCATGTATCAAATATTAGACACTTGGTGTTGTAGGATGAGGTTTGCTTTTGAGAGACCAGCAATTTGTTTCCCCAGAAGCCTCGGTCGTGTTCGAGGTAAACAGCATTTCATTCATACAGTAACCATGTCCAACCAGCAGGGGTCACCCTCAACTTACCCACCGCTCATCTTTGCCAGATTTAAAGCTCTCTCCAGGCACACAAAGGAGCACACGTTCTCTCCTAAAATTATGGGATTATTGATTGGATAACTACTTCTATTTGCTAGTATTTATTTCCTGAAGACAAGGCTTTGGGATAAATCTGTGAGGAGGGCGTGTTTGATAATCTCTCATTAGTTCACGCAGGATGTCTTGAGGGAGAACAGCTTATTTTTATAGTTTCATTTTATGGCTTCAGGACCCAGTCGGGTTATGTAGATAAGATATTTTGTAATTATTTTTTCAAAAGCCAGGTCATGCACTCATACAGTGAAGACACTGCATGGCATGAAAACAGAGCGCTTCTCGTGCTTTCGGCTGAAAGAGAGTGTTGAATGAAAGGTAGAATAATCACGTACTTCCATGCAGAAATTCAGCTGTCAGCGATGCCTGGATTGTGCGATCGTGGCTGCGAAAGACAACATTGTTCTTAATGGCAGACGAATACACAGGCGCACAGTTAGTCTTGCGTGCATATACAGCACTGATTACAACGAGGGCGTTTTGATTCGTTCACGTAACGAATGATTCTATGGTGGAGATAATTGGCCCTTCTCTCAGTCTCTACTGTCTTCCATCCCATGTGTCTCTCAGGATTTTCACAAACCTCCTTTTGTTTATTCAATCTTTTTTGTTTTTATCAGCGCTGCTGTGTTTGTTGAGCAGGTATTTCTTTATTTATTTTGTTGCCACAAGCATGATTTTCCACATTCAACCAGCGCTCCAGTCGAACATATCCCCCTTTGATTCTCGGATAAAGCTTGTAAAACGACCCGCACTTAGGATGCAAATAGATTTCTAATTTCCGCAACGAGATGAAGATTTCATTAATTTGTGGAAGTGGCTGGGCTGGGGGCCGGGGTGGGGGTGGGGGTTGAAGGGCTGTTTGTTTGTCTCTCATCCATCAAAGTGAAATTTGATCAAAGCCCCACAGCGGCTCACGGTTCGGGTTTCTCGTGTGGGCCGCGGGGGCGTTTGTTTTGCTTTGTGCCTGCACGGCGGCAGGCGAAGGGAATTATTTAACTCACGGCAGACCTTCAGTGAGTCATTCACTTAAAGATGTTTCAAGTTTTGCGCGTCACTGCAGGTGGGAGACTGAGGCAAAGAGAGGGAAGGAGAAAGACACTGACACAAGGTGAACTGCCTTCGAGTGGCTTCACGGGAGCCACTTCATTGTCTTCTGTTTAGCCCACTCCTCTGCCTTTTTTTTGTCTTCTTTCTGCCAGAACTTCTCCTAACAGTGAGTCATCCTCCTCATCCCTCCTCCCCTTTTCACTTTCTCTCATTTGAGCTGATTTCCCGCCCACCTTTTTGATGGCGGAACGTGATCTCCTAACTCTAGCCCTCCTTTTCAGTCTCACGCACTCACCCACACATCCCCCTTCTCTCCCCCAGGGGTAGGGTGGGGGGCTCCGGCTTGCTCCTTCACCTGATTTAAACACGGCACACTCGCCTCGAAATGGGCGCACTTGAGATTTGCACACTTGCACGGACACACGCATTAAACACATTTCAATGCTCGGTTTGAATCTTCACAGTTGCCTCGTGTGAGTGTATGAAGGGTTTCTCTGTGTGTGTAATTGAATTAGACGAAGCTATATTTTGCTGAAAATTACGCACAGCAGCATCGCCTCATATAAATGTCACTCAGCGAGACACGCTGTCATCCAGAGAAACATATTTAGTTATTTGGGTGGCACACTTCATCGCCTAGCTTCATGCTTCTTGCTGATAGGAGCTGGGAACATGTTTGGGGTTAGGCAGGTGTGTAACAAGGTTTTCTTGATCAGTGTCTGCTATCTCGAGAAGGTGTACGTTTAACGAAGTATGCATATAAGGGTGTATATTGAATTTTATATTGCATTTGTCCCATACTTCCGTATCCATCCTCGTTATCCCCGAGCTGCTGGTCTATTTTTAGTGCCATTATGCTTTAATGTATCGATCCCACACAAACAAGAAGTTCGACTTAACATAAATGAAGGGCTTCCTCTCAGAATGTACTCACATTACAGAAGATGTGAGTCCTGTGCAATATCACTTAAATGTCAGATGAACCAAAATTGTATCATCTTACAGTAATTGCATTACACTGAGCAGTATGGTATTTGCTCTTTTCTAAAATGAAAATAAACCGTTTAGATTTACTACGTTAAAGCAGGAACTCTGGGCGATAAAAATAGGTTGACCTTTTATCTGTGAGACTGCTTTGTAGTGTTCCCCACAAACAGATTTTACTTTTATTCATCCATCTGAGAGAACCCCATCCTCAATGCCCTCATTTTAATTTGCGAAGATGACTCACTGCTAACCTGCTAGCCCTGGGCCTCGCTGTCTGACGTTTCCACACCAGCAGGCGAGGGTCAGATGAGCTCCACCGATGGCATCTGGTGATGGTGTAAATGGAGCAGGTGGAAACGTTGCTCAGATTTTGTTTTGCACATTTGCAGAACAAGGGCTGTCTTTGCTAATTGCACTTCAAGGTGATATAATTCAGACTCCATCCAGTCCACATTACTGGAAAGGACGTTGATTATTGCTCATAAAGTATAAATAATAATTACATATCAATTAAAAAATGGTGGAAATGCCTGGCTTCTCAAATAGAGAATTTCAGAAGAAGTTTGAGAGCCACCACCAACAGCCTGCTTCCTACAGGGAGTGCAGAATTATTAGGCAAGTTGTATTTTTGAGGAATAATTTTATTATTGAACAACAACCATGTTCTCAATGAACCCAAAAAACTCATTAATATCAAAGCTGAATATTTTTGGAAGTAGTTTTTAGTTTGTTTTTAGTTTTAGCTATTTTAGGGGGATATCTGTGTGTGCAGGTGACTATTACTGTGCATAATTATTAGGCAACTTAACAAAAAACAAATATATACCCATTTCAATTATTTATTTTTACCAGTGAGACCAATATAACATCTCCACATTCACAAATATACATTTCTGACATTCAAAAACAAAACAAAAACAAATCAGCGACCAATATAGCCACCTTTCTTTGCAAGGACACTCAAAAGCCTGCCATCCATGGATTCTGTCAGTGTTTTGATCTGTTCACCATCAACATTGCGTGCAGCAGCAACCACAGCCTCCCAGACACTGTTCAGAGAGGTGTACCGTTTTCCCTCCTTGTAAATCTCACATTTGATGATGGATCACAGGTTCTCAATGGGGTTCAGATCAGGTGAACAAGGTGGCCATGTCATTAGTTTTTCTTCTTTTATACCCTTTCTTGCAGCCACGCTGTGGAGTACTTGGACGCGTGTGATGGAGCATTGTCCTGCATGAAAATCATGTTTTTCTTGAAGGATGCAGACTTCTTCCTGTACCACTGCTTGAAGAAGGTGTCTTCCAGAAACTGGCAGTAGGACTGGGAGTTGAGCTTGACTCCATCCTCAACCCGAAAAGGCCCCACAAGCTCATCTTTGATGATACCAGCCCAAACCAGTACTCCACCTCCACCTTGCTGGCGTCTGAGTCGGACTGGAGCTCTCTGCCCTTTACCAATCCAGCCACGGGCCCATCCATCTGGCCCATCAAGACTCACTCTCATTTCATCAGTCCATAAAACCTTAGAAAAACCAGTCTTGAGATATTTCTTGGCCCAGTCTTGACGTTTCAGCTTGTGTGTCTTGTTCAGTGGTGGTCGTCTTTCAGCCTTTCTTACCTTGGCCATGTCTCTGAGTATTGCACACCTTGTGCTTTTGGGCACTCAAGTGATGTTGCAGCTCTGAAATATGGCCAAACTGGTGGCAAGTGGCATCTTGGCAGCTGCACGCTTGACTTTTCTCAGTTCATGGGCAGTTATTTTGCGCCTTGGTTTTTCCACACGCTTCTTGCGACCCTGTTGACTATTTTGAATGAAACGCTTGATTGTTCGATGATCACGCTTCAGAAGCTTTGCAATTTTGAGACTGCTGCATCCCTCTGCAAGATATCTCACTATTTTTGACTTCTCTGAGCCTGTCAAGTCCTTCTTTTGACCCATTTTGCCAAAGGAAAGGACGTTGCCTAATAATTATGCACACCTGATATAGGGTGTTGATGTCATTAGACCACACCCCTTCTCATTACAGAGATGCACATCACCTAATATGCTTAATTGGTAGTAGGCTTTCGAGCCTATACAGCTTGGAGTAAGACAACATGCATGAAGAGGATGATGTGGACAAAATACTCATTTGCCTAATAATTCTGCACTCCCTGTATGTCCACCTTTATTTGAGTTAACAGTCTTTCTCAGGTCGGGGGGGAAAGTAAATAGTTCCTACAAAGATTTTCTGCCATTCCTCTGAGCCAATTTTCTTTGTTTCATTTCCTGGAAGTTTTTGTTATTGTTCTTGCTCAGTTCTATTTAAAGTATCCCAAGGATCAGTTAGCTCTAACTCTGACTTATATTTCTGTGTTAAATCTACACTTATAAGTGCATCGCAAACCCAAACCCTTCTGAAACACAACACCTAACCTGACGTGCACCTCCCCAGAAGTCTTACACATTGCAGACGACACAGGTATAAATGGTGGCAACAGCATTATTCTTGTTCCAGCTTGTTGACCTATGACTGTATCCCCATCTACACCTCAAAGTTCAATAATTAAGTTTGCTGATGACACCTCCATTTAATTTCTAAAGGGTTGATCTGACTGAGTGGTTTAGGGACACATGATCTAGTCTTTAACACCTCCAATGCAACAGAAATGGTCATTGAATTCAGGAGGTCTAAGGTCAAGAACCGCAGCAATTTCCTAATGTTGTAAACCTGCTCAACATTTGGCAATAAACCCCTTTCTGATTCTGATTCTGATTCTGAAGAAACAACATCTCCCACTCCACATACATTGTTGAAATAGTGGCGATTGCGTAGAAGTAACCGGGAGTCACCCTCTCTGTGCACTAACACCTCCCAGTTGAGATGAGTGGGCACAATAAGGGCTCTTCTTCCTCAGAAACAGGCCAAACTTTCACAGAAACCGTTGATGAACTTACACAGGAGTACAGAGGAACCATCAACACTGCTGCAGAAAGGAAGGATCTGCATCGAGGGGCGAAGGTGTCTGAGCGCTTTGTTTCTATAGAGCTCTGCACTCACACTACGCCACCAGGATGACGAACAAAGCAGACGGTATCATAAGCAAGGATAATAAACATCCCGGACATTCTTTGTTTGAACCGCTGCCATCCAGCAAACGGTTCACAGCAATAAAAACAAGAACTAACAGACGGTTTTTGGAGCGATGGCTTCCACCTATCTAATTTCTGGAAATAGGCTTCAGTACTAGACACACATGCAAACACACAGTATAGCACTGAGGACATTTTCATTGGCTAACAACACTTTAAACGGACTAGACTGTGTTTAAACCTGCTGTTTTTCTCCTCTGTTGATGAGTTTACCACTAACTTTATTTTTATCTAAACTTCCTTACATATTTTTATTTATGTATTGTTTTTTAAGTTAAGACGAATCCAAAGGGAATTCTGTAAATCATGTGTAGTAATGACAATAAAGATCATCCATTCACTGAAAATCAAGCTTCACCGTTCACAGTCCAAATTTATCTTGGACTGTTCTGATAAAAGAATGCGCTCTCACTGTTCGTCAGGCTTCTTTTCATGCAGCACTCATCCTGCAATTTTGTACGGAAGAGCGAGCAAGGTTTTGGACACCGTCCATAGAGGTTGACAAACTCTCTGAGCTGTCACGGAAACTCTGTTGATAAGGCTTGTAACAAGACCGAGGCACTTGTTTGTCTGCATTTGAAAGTAGCTCACTGTCTGTGGCGTTAATTTAGGATGAGCACGTCTCTGTGCTTCTAATTAGTGATATTATTGCTTGCCATATAAGTCATGATTTCCACTGATATCTGGTTGCTCATTTTGGAACTATGTTCCTGCATGCATGCTAATTGTAAATCACAGGTATATTCCATTTTTATTTAATTTAATTTAATATATTAAAAAAAACCTTTCATATATTCTGTGTTTTAAGATGTAAAGTGAAATATTATATAAAAAAACAAAACCTTAATTTGATGATTTTAGCTTCTGTCACATGAAATTCTCAATTCTTATGGTCAGTCAAAATAGAGTCCCACTTCTATATAGTATGCTCATTGTCACTCATATTCGTTGGGGCTCCTTTACCATGAATTACTGTGTGAGTGCAGTGTAGCATGGCGGTGATCAGCTCGCGGCACCGCTGAGGTATCACTAAAGACCAGGTTTCTTTGATAGCGGCCTTCAGCTTGTCTGTATTTATTGGGCTGGGTGTTTCTCATCTTCGTCTTGACGGCGCCCCGTAAATTCTGTGTAGGGTTCAGGCCAGGTGAGATGGCTGATCAATTGAGCACAGAAATTACACGGTGAGCAAATTATTTGGTGGGAGTTTCTGCAGGAACAGGAAATCAGCCTTTATGCTTCATCCAGACTCTTAGATCTTGATTTACAAATAAAATCAATTTGCTGTCATGTTTGGGACAGTTGTAGCCCTTTTCCTGGTGGTGGTTTGATGCACCAGCCACAGTCAACGTTTCAAAGCTCTCCTACTTTCTTGATTCAATGGTTGTTGTTTTATTTGTTTGTTCGTTTGTTTTTTTTATATAACAATTGCTACAAGGCTGCTGACATCTAAGATGCTTGTGCACCTTTTCCTATCACACAGAGAAGGGTGATAGGAGCCAACTTTCCATTAATATGCTTGCAACCAGCCAGCCTTTTCAGCAGTTACCTTCAGCGGGGATTGTCATCTGGACAATTGTCCAGTCAGCAGTGTTTACCATGAGTGTGGTTGTGTTGGGGAACCAGACTGGGAGCAGCGTGGCATTTATACTGGTCGAATAGTCACTTAAAGTCTAAATGAAATATTTTAATACTGGAGTTCTGTTTTTCATGAGCTATAAGCTAAAATCAGAACTTTAGGTGCTGTAAATGTAGAATTGATGAAAATGACTTTTTTAAAATTAAAATTATGGAAGAAATTAATTTAAATATTTTAGATACACTAGTACTTGTCAGATTTATTTCTGATAGCTGATAGCTTTTGAATCATTTGACTTGCATGCCCACTTCTGTTCTGTGGAGTGAAATATGAAGCCAGATCCAGAATAGGCTAATAAAAATTAAAAAAAATAATGTTTTTCCTGTTTAGTCTGATTAAATGCTGCTTGGACCTTTTTGATCAAAGTCCCTTGAAAGGCTTGCAGTTGGTTCAGATGTTTTGTGTTAAATAAGCTCAGCGTTTATTATTATTTTCTGCTTATTTTTTGCTTGAAACATAAAAAAGTGTCATCCTCCAAAAAATGGGTATTACACTTATTATTCTCATTATAGACTTCAGTGGAACCCGAATTCGGTTTAATTTAAATGTTTGTGATTTGATATTCTGATGTAACTACTGGATAGATTGCCTTAAAATTTCATACGGATGTTAATGAATACTCAAATGAAACGGTAAACTTTTTTAAAAATTTGTGGTAACTTTTCATCCCAGCACTTTGGTACTGACATCTGCCTGCATCTCAGCTCATTAAGGCAGTCAGGAGTGGGCTTTGAAACCCTTCATCTAAAAGACTCAACGCAGCAATAAGCCTCAGCGGATGCACCGCATGTTAATCAATAAGGCTCTGATGTTTCTCAGAAGGGAATCTCTGCTCTCTTCTTTTAGTCATTTGTGTCTTTTTGTCTTTCCTCTCATCGCTGCCTCCCTCCCATGACAGCCAACCAATGAAACAAGCTGCAATCTTTTCCTAAAGTCTATGATTAACATTTTTCTCTTTTCATCCCCCCCGCCCCTTGTCAACGCCCTTCCTTTACCTCTCCTTGTCCCTTGTTCTCTGCCTCATTTAAGTTTAAGGACAAATCCTTCACCCTTTAGCTTTGTCCTTAAACTCCTCTGGAACTCTTGCTCCTCTAATCCTATCTCTCCCTCTTTTACTGATCTTTCCCCCGGCAGCCTGCTGATATATCCTGTTTGTTCTCTTTTTCCTTTTTTTTTCTTCCTGTGACTATATCTTGTTTATTGTTTTGTGGGTTTTAATGTAATAGCGTGTACCTTTTCTTTCTAGTACTTTATACCAAGGACATCTTCTAACTCTGTCTCTCTTTGTTTGTCGCTTTCTCTCCCCGCCTGTCTCACCGTGTTGCAGGAGGAGCTGCGGGAGCTGAGGGAGCAGCCCATCGACCCCCAGGCGGAGCAGGAAATCATCGACAGCATCGAGGAGGTCTACTTCTCAAATGACTCCTTCGACATGGTGCAGCATGAACTGGAGGTCAGATACTCTGTATGATTTCCAGCTCTTGTGCTATTGACTGAATGAGCTCCACTCACTGGTTAAGCGATAACAAGCGAGACTCGCTTGCAAGTTCCCACGCCCCCTTTCATGAAATCATTTCATTAAATCCACCACGTTTCAGTAAGTTTGATAACAGAAGTATTGCATTTCTAATGTGAAGAAGTATTGTTTATTGTGCTCTGAACCCCGTCTGGCTGGCAAAAATAAAGCTTTTTCACCTGAGCTGCTGTTTCTTACATTTCTGCTGAGCCGCATGCATACAATTGACGTCTGGATTGATAGATTGCATCTGCTCAACAGAAGAAGGGTGTGAAATCTCATTAGATTTATCTTGGTATTTCTACACCATCTGAAATGAGACTCTCAGTCAAGGGGAAAGTAATTACCTATCATCCTTTGGGCCATGGATTTGTAATATCTTCTTTCAGTAGCAGAGTTTGTTTGCTGTTTACCTTCACTAATCAGAGTTATGATCTGGGGAAGTATATTTTAGTAGATTATTTTTGTTTGTTTTTCTTTTCTTTGAATGAAGTAAAAGCTACACCTACCTTCAGCTTAGGCTCTTTGAAATACCTCCTGAGGTAGCTTTAAAAATTAAGATGCTCGACAGTGAGGATTAGCTCTTGCAAGATGAATGAAATCCCCGCTTTGGCCCTTAGCACCTGAAATTTGATAGTGTCATAGTTCTGCTTTGAATATATTTTTCTGTCTGGCACACTGAGCGAGGACTCGTACTGTGTTAAAAGCCAGACGTGGTGGGAAGCAGCATGCGCTGGTATCCAAGTAAGCACAAGCAAAAAGACTGGATGCTATCAGCAGTCTAAAGAGGAGGTTTTGTAAGCAAACACTAAGGTTGCATGTTTGAATTTCTGTGTGTGTGTGATTATAGAAACTCCCGCCCGAGTTGAACCTGCAGGAGTTGGAGGAATACAGAGACAAACTTAAAAGGCAACAGGCAGCAGTAAGTATCTCTTTCCCTCTCTCTGTCTTTCATACAAACTCAAACCCGAAGGCACACAAACACAGTATGGTGTCAGACCATGTCAGTGTACGTTATGATCATTTCTGCCTCGTGCTTGTGAACATTTCTAATCTACAGATTGTTCTCTGTAACTTTTTCAAATCATCTTTTGTTTTTCATTTTATTGTTTTATTTGACATGGAAACCCCTAACTGTTTTTGTAGTTCTGCTGAAGGTGTAGCACGTGATTTTTAAAAAAGAAAAAAAGTCCTTCCTGGAGCCATTTGTAAGTTAGTTGTCCAACTAATTGTTTTGCGCGCGCGCGCCTGTGTGTGTGTTAGGGCCTGTGTTAGTTGTGTAGTAATCAAAGTGAAAGTTAGAAACAGCAGAAGGTCTCGTGCTTTTATTTCTCACACTGTGCGGCTCTGCTCTCTGTCATTCTCTGGAGCCATAGCTGCTCGCTCATCCAGTGAATATAGCAGGTAGAAAGAGGGCACTGTTTCTGTGCCAGGAGAGCACATTGTGAAGCAGTAGGGTACTGTAGATTGTCTTTATTTTCCAGGCCTTTTTTGAAAAAAGAAAGCAAAAATGGCTAAAGATAAAAAGTAGCTAGGTAACGGCAGTGAAGTGAACTCAAGCACGATGATCACTGTTCAGTTGAGGAATGTCAGACAAACAAATTGCCATGGTGTTTGAGTCTGCGTAAAAAATCGAATTGAATTTATATACAGATATAAAAACTTGAAACTAAATAGTTAACCAATACCCGAATGCTCAAATGGTCATAAATAGATAGTGACTGATTGTAATGAATTTGGGAATCTCCCTTTCAGTCTGTTTTTTAGTTGGGTTTTACCGTCTTTTGTCTTCAGTGCTGCCTTAATTATTAAAGGCACAGATTAAATATGATGCTGGAGACAGTCCTCAGAGATGTCGGTGCATATTAACCTGATAGCATCAGACAGTTGCTGCAGAATTGTTGGCTGCACATCCATGATGTCTTCCACCACATCCCAAAAATGCTCTGTTGGATTGCGATCTAGTGACTGTGGAGATCATTTGAGTACTGTGAACTCACCGTTATGTTCTAGAAACCAGTTTGAAGTGATGTGAGTTTTGTGACATGGTGTGTTATCCTGCTGCAAGCAGCCATCAGAAGATGGGCGCACTGTGGTTGTAAAAGGATGCACATGGCCAGCAACCATACTCAGGCAGGCTGTGGCATTTAAACAACGCTTAGTGCGATTGGTACCGAGGGGCCGAAAGTGTGCCAAGAAATGATCCCTCACACCATTACACCACCAGTAGCCTGAGCTGTTAACACAAGCAGGATGGATCCACGTTTTCATGTTGTTTACACCAAATTCTGACCCTATGATCGAGACTCATCAAACCAAGCAACATTTTTTTCAGTCTGTGTGAATTTTAGCTTCAGTTTCCGGCTCTTATCTGACAGGAGTGGTACCCGGTGTCGTCCTTTGCTGCTGTAGCCCACCATCTTTAAGCTTGGATGTTGTTGTTACCATGCGCTGACTTAAGTGTTGGAGAAAGTAGTTCACGATGCATTTTCTGCTAGTTTCTTTCTTTAAAAGTGTCAGTATGACACCTACACTACATAAAAAGCATGACAATAAAAGTTTGTTGGATGTCAAAAACCTCAGTTGACCCTGTCTCAAGGTCCAATTTATTAAGTTTTTACTGGAAAATAGAAGCAATAAAATTCGTTAAAGCCGACCTTGCTGGTTCACACTGTCGAAACACATTTTAAAATAATGATGTACTTGAAAAGAGAGTTTTCATTTATATAAAAGTGTTGAGTTTCTTCATTTGCCCCATTAAGTCATGGCAGGTTTTCCCGCACTGCTGTAATTTGCAGTTTGAGACCCATAGTCAGCACTGTGACGCTGAGAGTTTGTGCAGCTCTAGAGGAACGTAAACAGCCCAGAACACTTTTTACTTTTGTTTTTTGATGAGATGTTTTAAACTGCAAAGAAGGAATGAAACAAAAACACAAAAAAAACCAACAAATGCTCGATGCTGACGACGCTCAGTAAAAACTGAGTGAAGGTCAATCATTTTGTGCCATGACGTCAGTGCCTGCGTTTTCATCCTCAGCAAACTCATTTCCATAGCGGCTGCTCTGTTGAGGTTATTCAGGTACTCGCAGTTTCAGACGGGAGAGATGGCCTGTCAACAAATTCTATTTATAGCATCATGTGGCAGAGCAAGAAGCACTTTTTCCCTCTGCTTCTTCCATCCCCACAGTCCAGTGCAGATATTACCCTCCTACCTTCCACCCTGACAGGCTTCTGTACTTTTGCCCACTGCTTTGTCTCCATTGCTCCTTCAACTCTACTGCTATCCTTTTTTTTCACATCGATTTCCTCTATGACTCTTATCCCTCTTTTTCATGCATGCTGCGCTTCCCTCTTCTGACAGTAGCCCACAGAGCTGCCTGTTTAGTTAAGAGGATGCTTTAGACTTTCTGCCCCGTGGCATGGTGAGACCTGTACGTTTCTACAGTCTGAGTACACAAAAGCACCCTCACACATCCTCTCTCAGTCTCTCACGCTTTCTGTCTCTCGCACTTTCGCTCTCTCTCCCTGCCTCCCTGGCTCGCTGGCTGTCAGCCTGCAAGCACGTCGTGGGAATGGCCACAGTAATTGGTCCAGTGTACTGTCAGGCAGAAAATCCCCAGCTAAGTTTCTCAGCAAGCTCATCAAATGCAAATGTAAAATCCTGTGCCTACGAAAAGCCTTGACCTGTTTATCTGACTCAGTGGCCTGAGTATATTCAACATATCATTTAACCTTGTTTATTTTTAACTAGTTTAAAATCTCAGTTATGACTTTATTTAAGAGACAAGATAAAAGTATAAGAAAAACAGTTTACAGTTATCAGGATTTGCAAAATGCAATGAATCTATGTGAAAATGAATCGCTCAAAAGCTACTTAGAGTCAGTTTTTCTATTAAGGATATAAGACTGAGACGGTGGGTTATAGAGGTGTACAACATCTACTTTTAACAGAGTCTTAAAGAAAGGTTTTGTGCAGAAAAGTCTTAATTTCTCAGACAGACAAGCACCTCATCCTAAATGTGAGGCATGGGGGAGGAAGCATCGTGGTTTGGAGCTGCTTTGGCTCCTCAGAGGAAATCAAAAATGATTTCATATATTTTCAGAGGAGAATGTCAGGGCAGCAGACCTGAACCTTTAGAGAGGTTACGCTACCTGACAAAACAGAAATATAACAATGATGACAATGAAGTCATATTAATGAATGATGATTTTAACCCAACTGATATCCCCAACATACCAGGGATCTGTAAACTGTTCTGTAGAGAGGATTGACCCTGACATCCCCTCCGTCGTTGTGCCAGTCTCATTAACTTCTGATGGAGGTTGTTGCTCCTAATAGAGGTTCTATAAGTTATTAAATTCAAAAGTTCTGTTTCTAACAAATACCCTATTAATCATTTTGATAGGAAAAAAAGTAAAAGTCATTGTGGATTTAATACCTTTGCAGATATATGTATCCTTTACTATTCCTTTTAAGAATTAAAACAAATTCCTACACGGAAAATAGATAGATGGAAATCTCTTCCTACCTTACATGAATAATGATTATCTGTACTTTTTGGCTTTTTCTTTTTAATGTAATGTTAAAGCCATAAAAAGTGCACCTGTCAGTTCTAGTCTTGCTAAAGTTGTAGGAGGTTATTTGGCATTTTAAAACATGGAGCCAGTGCAATATTCGTCCATCTTGTTGGGTTAAAGAAACGAAACACTTTTTCAGTGGTAAATTAAGGTTGTTGGAGTATCGGGGTGTGTGTGTGATTGATTTCATGTTTTGATTTGGTTCAGTGTGGCGAGTTCAAAGACTTGTTTGGCAGTAAAATCGATGTTACCTTATGCAAATTAGATGCAAGCTTTGAAACATGCTGCCGGAGCACAGCTTAAAGGATTGCGTCATTTTCCACACTTTGGAAGAATTTCTGAGACAATGTACAGCAGAAGTTGCAAAGTTGTTCTGTGAAGTCATGCATATGCATGAACTTTGTGTTGTGGGTCTCTGCAGCCAATTTTGTTAAGACTATTTCTAAAGGTGGGCAGTGTGTCTGTGTGTGTGCACTCTCTGACTCTCCTAGTCACACGTGCACACGTCCATGCTCATGCAATCATCAGCATGTGAAATAGGGCATTGCACTTTGAAGGGGCGATAATAGTGCTTTTGAGATGTTCAGCATAAAGCTGTCCTGCGATGGCTGATACCGTGGATAGGCTCCACACCTTATTTATAACACTTGGCTGTAAGCTTAAGTGCGAGCTTGAGTTAGTGCGGAGCAGGGGGTCGAGTACAAGAGCTGAAAGTAACAGTACTGTACGGGTAACTGTGTTTGCCATTGACGCAGGAGATGTGTGAAGAACTGCTGCAGCGACTCTATTTATGTGAATGATCTGCTGCAGGGTGAAGCAAACTTTCTGTGGTTTCATGGGTGAGAACAACTGCCCCGTTCCTCTGCCACAGTGTCCAAGCTTAATTGGCATCTGTGACACGCAGCTGGCCCACAGAGGCTCGTCTCACAGCTAATTGCCTTTTCGTGCTGCGAGACTTCAGCCCATACGCAAAAATGTCAGGGTTCAGATATGTGATCTGCCGATGCTTTTTCTCATCATTTGAATGTAGCACACAAATGCTAAAAGGCCTTAATTAAAGTGGACGCTCATGCTTGCTCATACATCTAAGGCCTTCATCAAATCCTATCAAAAATTTGAAAAGTAATTCCTCCTCCAAATCAAGGCCTTGAAAGTTTGCAGTAACTTGTCAGTGTGTAATAAAGTACAAATATGCATGACCAGTGCTTAAAGAAACGGCTTAAATGTGGTACCATATAATTTTATATTGCTCTTCCCATCTATCTGAAAGTGGCTTGCTTTTTAGGAATGTAGGCAGAGTTGATATTAGCAATGCGAACGAACATTCTCCATTTTTAATGAAACATGAAAGCTTGAAATGAATTCCCCTCCTGCAGCACTTATGAATTCTGTTCCTCAGCTCAGTTTTTAAAATGTTGCCAGTCCCTGCCTTACTGCCTTATTGCTCTCCATGTGTGCATCAGGTTTTAGAGGTGTCCTGCTGTGGGAAAAAGGATGTTTCAGGTAGAGCATTAAAAGGACCGCAGATGGTTATAAAGCAGTTAGTGCTGTTTTTTGTTGTTTTTTTTTAAAAGAAAAAGACATTTGCCTCCATTTAGTAGCCTGACTGACAGAATACATTATAAAAGGCACTGAATGTGTTTGGAACAAAATCCATCTATAAGCAAGTGTCACTACATGACAACCATTCATTATTTTGGAGTAAGAAGCCCAAGTCCCTATTGAAATCAGTCAAATTGGGAAAAGAGACACAAATTTAAGTTCAGTTGTCATCAGGACCAAAAATAAAAACAAAACACTGTTTATCTGCTCAGTGGCCTGATTATATTCAGCATATAAGAGCTTAACATACTTAGTGTCTTTAACCCACGTTTAAAAGCTTGTTTCCCCTGCAGGTTATGCTCCTGCTGCTCAGAGATGGATCACGTTAAGGCGTCATTATTGGTTGAGTCCATCTAGCCAATGCAATAAACATGTCCAGCTCATTCTACAAAGCACTGAGCAAATGCTATGTATGCAGTTACACCGACTGCATAAAAAAGACGGATGTACCCTAGTGGTTTCTAGACTGAGCCTTTTTGGTAGTTTAATGACAGCATTTGAGATCTTACCATGTTAGTTTTTTTTTAAGCAAAAAGTGTCGATATTTAGACCGGACGGCGAGGTGCTTGGTTATCTGCTAGTATTTGCCAGTTTGTTTGGGCCTCGTCAGTTATTGGCACTTCCACCTTGCCTTCACTTTTCATACACTAGAGCAGTGGTGTCAAACATAAGCCCTGGGGCCCACAATCGGCCTTCAATCTTCAATCTGGACCATTGGATGGCTTTGAAAAACGTGAAGGGAGAGACCAGTTTTAGACTCTGAACTGTATTTTCACAACTTTTCCTGCCGATAATGAATTCCCCCATGGTCATGCACAATACACCAAAGTAATTAAATGATAAATTTCAGTAATTTTACACATTTAATACTTACAGTTTAAACCTCAAGAGTCATGCTGACAAGTTTCTTTCATTTACCAAAGCAGCGTTTCTTTATGTAGAAACACTGAGCTCCAAATGTTAAAATTGCTCTTCTTTGTCTTATATGAAGTCATTTCATTGATTAAATGTCTAGTTACACATCTTTACACTGACAGAGTTTTACCAGAGATCAAAGTGGGCTGTTTGTGGCTGGCGATGGAAAATAAATTTGACATCCCTGCCCTAGAGGTTGCCGCTTTTTAGGAATACAGGCTAAGAGAAACATTTTTGCAGCCATACAGAAGAAACAATTGTAAATCTGTCATGCGTCAGTGCCGTACCATGATTGGCTCCTGGTGTGGCTTTGATTAGCTCTTTTGCATCTTTTTCTCCTGTGAATTTTTTTTCACTGTTGTTTGGTATTTTTTGGGGGCGTATTGCTTGTGTGAGAGAGCAGGCTGCTTTCCACCCCCACCCATCCAAGGTTAAATATGGTTTTATAAGACTGAGAAACCCTCGCAGTTTATTTTACTTTAGCTAGCCTTAATCAGGAAACTGACTCATATGCCTCAACTATACACAGAGGTGTGGACTCGAGTCACATGACTTGGACTCGAGTCAGACTCGAGTCATTAATTTTATGACTTTAGACTTGACTTGAAAAAATGTTCTAAGACTTGTGACTTGACTTGGACTTTTACACCAATGACTTGGGACTTGAATTGGACTTGAACCGGTTTACTTGAAAAGACTTGATATTTTACCCCAAATATAAAATTTAACACGCATATTATATGGAGATTGAAAATGTGACGTCATTCACGGGTAGAACCGCAAAGGATTCTGGGAACTCGTGGCAAGCGGTACTAGCGCACGCAGGCTTTCAATTAAAATCAGTTACACAGAGATAAAAAGAAACACAAAAATGTCAAGAAGCTGTTGTATTATTAACTGCAATAGCCGGTCGCATGACAGCCACGGAAAGCCGACGGGTAAAGAGATCGGTTGTTATCGGATTACGTTGTGGAAGAGAAATTGTTCGAGCCATGTTTCCGAAGTAACAAAGAGGCGACTGGATTGCAGCCATTCAAAGATCAAATATAATGTCCTAGAACACTCCAGCTCACAGGTTAGTCTGCTCCAAGCATTTACACAAAGGTCAGTCTGCTGTTGTAGTTAATGCGTCATTTTTCTTAACATAATTGGTGATATAGGTTACAAGCAAGTCTGGCGCTGAACAGAAATTGTCGTGCTATGCTCCTTTATTTATTGTGCATAAATAGTAAATTGTCCTGACACAATATTGTGTTTCGCTTCTGTTATTATGGTACACTGACAAAAACACATACTTTTATTCACAGGATAAAACAGGTTTTTTGTATCACTAATTGCCCAGTACGATTACAGCATACAATATTATTGTCACTGCTACATTTCTGTGATGGGTACCAGAAATTATTTCTACTACTAATTAATTACCGTTGAGCTCAAAGGTCCTATTAATAAACGGTTAAGGAATGTGTATTTATGACGACGATTTGTGAGACTGGTAAACTTATGATACGTACGATGGTCTTTCGTTCTACATGGTGCATTTCAAGGTCCTGCACCCATCCGTCGGTAAACTGTACCTGGGCTTGTTGCAGTGACCGGAAGTTACTAAACTTCATGAGTGTATGCGCTCACTCCAAGAACCGTATAATTATAAATATGCATATAAATATGCTAGGATGAGATAGCTGACTTCATCTAACTAGCAAATGTTGTCCAGGCTACGTTGGTGATACAGTTTTTTTTAATGTGTATATTTTTGTCATGCGATTTTAAAGCTGGTCCTACAACCGCATCCAAGAATAACATGCAGCTTATCTCAGAACTGTCGGTGAAAATTATTCTTGGAGCTAGGTTTAATTGAGCTGCATTTTAAAGAGGTGCAATTTCACAATTTGTGTATATTTTCTAAGTTCACTATTTTGTATGTGTTGAGAAAAACACAGATTTTAAAATTACATGGTCTAATATTTACATTTAGCATAACTGCAACATTATTTTTTCGTTTGTTTTTTTTAAAGACTCGAAAGGACTTGAAATTCAAAGTTTCAGACTTGTGACTTGACTCGGACTTTTACACCAGTGACTTGAGACTCGACTCTGACTTGCCTGACATTACTTGAGACTTGACTTGAGACTTGAGGATAAAGACTTGAGACTTACTTGAGACTTGCAAAACAATGACTTGGTCCCACCTCTGACTATACAGCATTTGGTATAATTATCACATGTTTGTATTTATCTGCAATACACCATATTTACTGTATTTTTAGTATACAGCTTTCTTTACAATGATTTGGTGTCTCTGTTAGCTTTTTCTAACAGAGTATGTATATGTGTGAGTTTCTGTGTAAAGTCTCTGAACCTCATATGTTTATACCAGTTGTTGTTGTTGTTATTATTATTCTACCACTATAAATGCCGACCATGTTTATATGAGTTGATTATCATTCATTTTCGACCACTAGATTTGGATAGTATTTACTCCAAGCACCGTTACTGCTTTGCAGCCCAGTTACTGCACAATTAACCTCCATTAGAGCAAGCTGAGATTTAATGACTCTGGCCTTGTGGCTTAGGTAGGAGGGTTTGGGTACTCATAGCTGTTTTTCATTCAACAAAAAAATAGAAAGAAGTTTAGAATTGAATCAGTGAAATGCCAATAGGTGGCGTTATAGCATTATTTTGGGATAGGTTCGTGAGTGGTTAAGGGGGTTATTCTGGGCTCACATTAATACGTTACCTCACTGTTTTCTGTGTCTCCACCATTTTCTTGCCACATTTGTTGCGCCTCTTCTGAGTACTGAATAATTTTTCCTTGGTGAACAATTTATGCATACATTTAAATCTTAATAGAGGCACACACACACACACACACACACACATGCACACACATGCTTTAACCCTGCTGAAGGAGCCGCTTCAGCTGAGCTGCGTTTCCCATCTGTTCAGGTCTCCGGTTTGCTACCACGCATACTTAACACACTTTGAAATGTCATCCCCACCCATAGCCTCATCTGCCGCGTATCAGCACATACAAAAACCTCCTCGCTACCTCGACTACTCGTGCTTATTCTCTTCTCCTGTAAAACTCCACTTGGTGCGTGCTGGCTTATGTAGTTGCACGGTAAATGGAAGAGAGGTTGCTTACTGTGAGTGGGAGAGAGATTGGTTGGGTGCTGCATAAGCGATTGTCCTTTGCTGTTATAATGAGCAGCAGTATTAAGAGATCATGTATCTGTAGACAGGTTTTAAAAAAAATCCAAAGTTAAGTTGCTTAGTATTGAAATTACTGCTTTTTTTGTAAACGTGTTGCTGGATAAACTTCTTGTAGCACGTTGTTGGATGATATCCTGTGACACCTATGACATCTTGAGCTCGGAGAGAGCACGTGCTACAAACTGGGGGCATGGAGTTCAAAACATGTGGTGCTTAACAGCGATAGTCATGCACATACACTCCTTAATGCTTGAAAATATTTAATTGAAGGCATTTTGACAACTAAACAGGATAAATAAACTTGAGTGGACCCCACCTTGTTCATTCAGTGTGACCTTGTTTGTCTGATCCTTCAGTGTGGATGAAGCTATTCATTTTCCATTGGCCTGCTGTGTTCCTCACTTTTTCCCCTTTCTCCACTAAAAGTTGTGATGGGCGTCACACGTAGCAGAGGTGGGTCAGCCTGATCTCATGACCTCCTTTAATGCTGTGCTTTGTACCATATGGGCGCAAGCTTTTTCAGTAATTACAGTTTCACCTTAGCTGTAAATCAAAGGCATACAGAGGGGAACACAAGAAATCACAAAGGGAAATGAGGAAAAGGAGAGTTCTCTCAGAGAAACAAGAGTTACGTTATTGAGAAGGACGCTGAATGAAATGAAACGGAGAATGCGAGACACTCCCTTTAAAAGGATTCAGCTGCGTAGAGCCAGAGATGCAGACATCCCTGATTGTTATTCTCAGCCCAACCTCAATAGCGAGATTGCGTGGCCTAAACAGTTTCTGTGGGGTGACATTTGGGAAGAACATCAAAAAGTCTTCATTCATTCTTCTTTTTTTCATTTTTTAAATTCTACTTTTCACGTTTATCGTCTCTTTCTTTGTCTTCAGGTTTCCAAAAAGGTCGCCGATCTCATTCTGGAGAAACAGCCTGCTTATGTGAAGGTAAGCCTCCAGTGTAGGCTCAAAACCATGCTGAATAACGTGCTCTGTATTCCAGCTGCTGACGTTTAATTCCAAAACACATCAGTCACTGTTTAAAGTGACGTCTTTTCTCAGCCTATGAGATGCGATAATTGGACGTAGTTATTTTGACGCTGTGGGGTTGTCAGTAGATGTGTTTCTGTGAATGTGTCATCTAAATACGCCAGCAACGATGATGACTGAATTTTGGTAACCATGGCAATAAGAAATCTAAATCCATTCACGGATAAAGAAAACGGAGGGGGGAGCATTCTAGTTTTAATGCAGAACGTAGTTGGGATGTGAATGAAAACTTAAGTCTATAAAACCCCTTCTTTGGTCACCTAGTGATGAAGGTCCTCCTATAAAGACGCAAACCGGGGGCGTCCTGGTTTGCGTGGGGTGGGTTCCATGTGATGGCAATCTTAGGCAATCGATGTGGGGGTTGACGTAGAACAAGACCTCCAAAGCGCACACGCTGGTCAGTCACAATGTCCTGGAGGGGACGTGTGGCAGTTTGACGATGTACTTGACCCCCGGGATCCGTCTTAGCCATCGCTGCTGGGCCACATTGAGTCTTTTGGCGATTCTGGCTGATGCTTTCCACGTCTCACAAACGTAGATCGCGGTAGGTATAACGATGGAGTTGAGCAGTTGAATCTTCGTCGCCAGAACGATCTTTCAAAGTGCGCTTACGGATCAGTGGAAAGAAGACCAAGGTCATGAGGATAGGCTATGTGACAACACAGGACCCCATTATGGTAGGATTGCAACCACTGGAGGAAGTGAATCAGTTCACCTACCTGGGCAGCATCCTGGCAAGTGAAGAAGGCAGAGCTGGCTGTCAACTAATCGAAAGGTCAGCGGTTTGATCCCCAGCTCCTCTAGGCCACACATCAAGATAGCCTTGGGCAAGATACAAAACACCCAATTGATTGTGTATTATAGATAAAAGTAAATATTAATATAAAACTTAAAAGCCAGTTGAAACCATTGTCAATACGTCTGTCTCTTAAATAGCCTCGGTTTCTAGCATGTGTCAAAATCAGTGTTTTCACTGAGGTTATCTTGTTTTCAGATGTTTGGTATGGTCAAGTATATTTATATAGCCCATTTAAAACAGAGTTGACAAATGTGCTGTATATTAAAAGTATTTAGCCCAAAGAGAAAAATTGGACTAAAACTCCAGAAAAAATGAACACAGTACTCAAATATGCAGTCGCAGGGAATACCAAGCATTTGTCCTGGCCAAACAGCAGATGACTGACAGCTTTACTGTGCTATCTAGTGAAACTGGACTGAGATCACTGGCATTGTGAAGCCATCTGAAGGTCGGCCTATGAATAGTAAATTGATCATTATTTTCGCAACCCTCCCTGTGACTCTGCAAAGTCACGATAACAGCAGAGTTTATTAGCAGACACTGGCAGAGGTTTCAGTGCAGCGTTTCCATTCACCCATCCCAACTCGCATTCAGTCAGCCTACAGCCCTCTGGATTTTTCAGGGAGATTCCATATTCACCACCTGAACATCATAAAGCGAAGGATGATGGGGTTCTAGTCTCAGTCAGAAAGATTCGGAGACTAATATAAGCCATCGTGCTGGTCTCTTGATTTACTCATATCTTAGAGTATCTACACTACAATAGGAACAGAGGTTTCTCTCCTGTGTTCTTGAACGTTTTTCTTAATTTTTTTTCCTCTCGTGTGATATTTCATCAAAAATGTTGCACAGAAACACACAACCTAAGGGTACAATGCCACTACTCCCCAGCGCTTGCTGTGTGCAAGACATCAAAGGGCACACAAATTGCACAGACACGTACGCTCATGCCTCAGTGCTTGAAATGAAGGGCTGATAAGCTCGTGATGTGATTCATAGCTATATAGTGACTAACATCTCTCACTGCTATTGGTGTCCTCCAGCGACACATGGCCTCCGCTTCCACTCGAATGTAATATGGCTTCTTCTTCGTGTTGACGGATACTTGGACAGCCAAGCCAATATCACTAATTCATGCGTTTGTAATTCTTTCATAGTGTTTTTTTTGTTAATATGCTCAGATTTTCCTGCAATGTTTTTTTTTCCTTTATTCTTTGTGCAGATATAACATTTTCTGTGAGGTCAAGGTGTTTCCAATTAAATTGCTATATTGATAAAACGGGCTGCCGGGTGGTTTGAAATAAGTGCCCGCTCTTATCTCGTCAGCTTTAAACAGTTTTGGATTGAGTGGCCAAACTCCATGACCCTTAGGCTTGTCAGGAAGGAGAGATTACTTTTGCTGCAAACCTGGCTGTAATAAATCTGCAGGTAGCCCTGACCAGGTCACTCAGCACTGCTGCAAACAAATGGATTACACTGGTAGTCCGTCATTTTCCTCTGAAACCACTTATTTATCAAAATTACTGTTTTCTCTTCTTTGTTTTTGCCTTTACTTCCAATTCCCTTGAAGATTTGTAATTTACCCAAGTCTGATGGTCTTACTGTGGGCTTCTTCCACTGGCAGGACTAGAATCTGGTAAGAAATATATCTGCCAGCAGGATTAGTGTCTCTAGAAATCTGCAGGTATGGTCACATACCCTTTAGATAATCATGTGTGAATGTGGAGCTGTGTGAGCCTGCACTTATATTTCCTAACTTTGCTTCCCAGTGACCTTAATACTACAAAGTGAACCGGTCCAGGCCAAAAACAGCAGCATCATTAGGATGTATAAGCAGGATAGGTAACGCTGAGCCAGTGCGAAGTCAGTGTGCGTGCTGGTGGTGGGGGTCACAGAATAACCTCTTACGAATATATGAATAGAGAAGCTTTGGAAAAATATCCCTTGTGACTAACTACCTCCTTCTCCTTAACCTTTGCTACCGACACCCACAGAGCTGTGTTTGTGGATGCCGTTGTAGTCAGACCGTATGGTGTGACTGCATTAGAGTCATCTCACTTTTCCTGTTTATGTACAGTACATAGAAATCTACTGTATACATGTTTTTCCCCCTTCCATTCAAACCAGCTGTGCAACCTTTTTTTATCTGTTAAAACCTGCCCGGCCATTTGTCAGAGCCCACCACTGTGCAGTTAGTGCATCTCCTCTTGCACAAGCTAAGCTGATTGAGCCCTCTGTCAGGTTAAGTGTAGCTTACAGATAAGGTAGACAGCTCGGAGCTGTGGTGTAACAACAAATTGGAGCCTCGGGCTACATACTGAGCGCTCATTGTGTGGAGTGTGCGTGTGTGTGTGTGTCTGAAAAAGTATGTGTGTTTCTGGTTGAACCTGTATGTGTGAGCATTCAAGCTGTCTTTGTGCTTCCCCGTGTAATCCACAGGTAACAGAATGCATCAGCACCTTTGTACTAGCTCACTGTGGCATTTGTTTAACTGCAATAACTGTTGAGTGCGGTATTACTTTATCTTGATAATGATCACCAATATATGGCATAGAGGATGGTAGATACTGGAACACAGGTGATTAGGGTTCATGGGTTCATCATTGACCTGATTTTCCAACAAGTGCACATATCCTGTTATTATATAGACAGTGTATTTTAACTTGCCATTATCTTTGGGAGTAAAAAGAGAGATTTTAGCTGTGAGAGTGATGTCTGTAACTGAAACTGCACGATCCCCTTCGGTGTGAACATTCGGATGAGCCTGGCTTCAATAAATGTTGCTTACGGTTGTTCGCCTGCGCTGCTCCCAGCGCATGAATCAATTTGTTCCAGTCAGTTTTTCAGTTACACCTGAGGTAAACCTGCCGAGTCATCCAAATCCCAGCTCATTCCTACATCTTAGGGCAAGTTCTGAGGACATATTTTAAAGTATAACCGAATTACACGCAAATGCTACACTGGTACCTGCTATTTTTAACCTGCTGCTTATGAATTTATCATTAAGAAATACTCAGATACTTGGTGACTCATACATGTTTGGGAATAAAGATCAGAGAAATCAGCGTTAGTGTTATAATGAGCTTAAATTTTTTTTTGCTTTACTGAAAAAAACTAAATTTTAGTTGAATTTTTTATAATGTTGGGTATTGCAGTACCTGGCACTAATGGTATTATCACAACCAAACACTGATCATGTATGGTTTAATTGGATTGGCTGAGAAACACTAGAATGCAATGGAAAAAGACAAAAAGCTCTTATTGGCACCTACACACCAAATTTGATACAATACATTGTAACAGCTCTGGCTTGAAGCTTCTACATTTTCAGTTATTGTTGATTTTTGTCAACGAGGTGATAATGTTACTTTATGCTGATTGTTGAGGGCTCTGTGGATGGTGGAAGTGCACTGGACTTTAAAAGTCCACTGTTGGCCTCGGCATGGATTTAATTTTCATAGAAATGTTCAAAATACACTTTTTTAGTATTTATATCCTGACACATGAATGGTGTCTTATATTCATCCAGAAAAACATCCATATCACATGGTGTACGTACCTTAAGAGAAACCTCTGACTATTACATGAGCCCTTGCAAAGTGTTATGAGGACTTGACAAGGTCTTTGTCAACACTCAAGATCATAAGGGCAGATCTGTTTGAATCGGCTTATTGTTCTCGTACCCACAGCTGAAGTGCCTCTTTGGTGTTGTTGGTTTATTTTTAATGACTGTGGAAAATTGAATTTCCCTGGATTATATTCCATTGGTAAAAGGTTGTTTTTTGCCTGACAGTGTTATGAGGATTTTTTCTTTTTGCCAACACTGGACCTTTCTTGTGGAAAAGTAATACAGCATTATAAAAGAGGATCAAACAACAAGCTTCTCCCACCTCAGGCATGACATCTGGCAGATAAAAAAAAAAAAAAAGATGAAAGCACAAAGAAGACAAGGAAAGTCAAAAATACGACGGTAAGCTGTTTGTCCGTTGGCCCTGTATTGGCTAAGGGTGTGCTTGTTCTCAGCCGAGGTCATTCAAGTGGCATAATAACTGCACTCTCGGAGCAAAGTGCTCATTGATCCTTTTCTAAATGTCAACACCGAAGGGAAGGAAGACATTCTCTGATTTTTCTCTGTTTTGAAAGTTATTCTCCTAAACTGTGGTATACTTTGGCTCTGATAAATTTCTTACAATAAGAACATCATTTGTGTTATCTGTCTGTTTGCAACAGAATGTAGATGGAATTTGCTGTTATGTCTTTATGTGCTGGATGGGGGAAGTGATTGTTGTATAGAAAGTATCATAACTGAGCAAGTGTGGTGATGTCTTTATGTCGGTGAGCTTTCAGAACTTTTGTCCAACAATAAACCATCTTGCAATGGGACTACACCAGCCATGATGTCTCTGAGTTCTTAAAGGCTCATGTTAAGGTTCACATCGACATCTTGTTTGGTTGTAATGCTCTCATCTTGAATGCCTACCTGCTGCAGGTGTTGTCTCCATGTTTTTTCATACTGTTGAACAGACAAACAGAGTGAAAAAGGGTGAAAATAAATACCAGCTACAGTGTCACATCTGGTAATAACCCATTTCATTCTAAAGTCTTTTCTTAAAGCACTTAAAGGCATAGTATGTTGCTCTCTCTCTTCTTACCATCTCATTTCTTATTTACAGGAGCTAGAGAGAGTGACGGCGTTACAGACCAACCTGCAGCTGGCAGCAGTCATTTGCACTAATGCAAGGAGGTAATTGCGTTCTGTTACATATCATCTATTCTGAGAAACCTACTCAAACAGCTCATTCAAAGTGCATCTGCATATTAAGTGCTTTCCTCATAACCATAATGGCTTTCATTCAGATATTCTCAGTTTGTTGATGTGGTCACATTTGAGAAATATTTTTGTCTTGTTGTCTTAAAATAAAGTAGCTGTCCAAAACCTGCCACCACACATGATCTGTTCTTTGTTTGTTCGAGCCGCTATGTGGTTTGTGTGGGTGGTATAAGACAAAGCTTTATGCTGCCAATTCCTGAAGGTTTCGATGGACATGTAGCATACAATGCTATGTAACAGTTTCTTTTTATAATAAAGTGTAGATGGACAAGATGTGTTGGGGAAATGGCATCAAAGGTCTTACAGGGCTGGATTGAATCATATGGTTACCCTACCCCTGTCACTCTTTTTAAATTTAAATAATAGACTCTTGTTTCATGGTTATTCCTTTTGAAAGCTCAGATACTCAATTATTTCAGTGATTTGTATAAATAGAAAAAGTCATCTTCAGGTACAAAAGTCTAGGGTCACCTCTTATTTTATTATATTTTACTTCCAGGGTGCCAGAACTTCCTGTTTTTCTTGGCTGCTTGACATTGGCTGCTTTTTCACTCATTTTCAGTCCAGTCCTTTTACCTAACTGTTTTTGGAGTCTCCCTTTTTTTGTTTTTGTTTGTTTGTTCATGAAGCTATTTAGCACTGACCTGAATCACTCAAGCATAAAAACGCTTAAGCGATGAACCAGTGCTGTGTCTAGACATAACCAACGACTTAATAAAGAACCAATTATACATTGTATCTTTAAGCAATTTGTTAGTGGCTTATTTCTTGAATTTAGTCAAAAATATTGCCAAAGGTATAAAATAGTATTTTTGCACCAATAATTCCCAAGGAGCTGTTAGCTGAGAACTTGGCATGTGTCAGCACTGTGTGCTGTGCCCCCTTAATAAGTTAGAGGGAATGGGACAAGTGAAGGACAAAAGAAGAGGTGTGAGGAATAAACTTACTATCTACAGAAAATAAACAGTATATGAAAGTCAGGAAAGGCAAAGGCCTGACAATGGGACCTGAGAGATGCATCTCGCCTTTCAGTTAATCCATCTGCTGTTCACTGAAGCCTCATCAGAAATGGTCTCAGTGGAAGGACGGCTGTCAAGAGGCCATTCTTAAGAAAGGGAAACAAGGAAAAAAGGCTGATCTATGTCAAATTACACAAGACCTGGACTCAAAATCAGTGTCAACAGATGTTATGGAGTGATGAATACAAATGAGACAGTTTTGGTTCAAATTGTTGCCATTAAGTATGTAGGAGGTCACGAGAGAGGTACTATCTATAGAGGTGTCATAGTTTTGGCTGCATTTCAGCCAGCAGTGATTTGGGACCTTGTCAGATTTTATGGAATTATGAGTTATAAGCTTAGACCTCAAGATCTTTACTCAGCACTGAAAGCATAACAAAATAATGGTGCATTCATCTATTACTCTTAAAGTCTACTACTACCTGGGCTATGGTTCTGTGTGTATATATCTTCTCTTGTGCTGCTTACCGTCTTGTTTTTGACCTCTGAATACTTGGTAACATTGACCTGAGACTTCTTCTGCGAAGGCAACTGAGTGTGGCAAAGGAAGGATTCACCGAGGCCAGCCTCGGTCTCCTGGCCAATCAGAGAAGGCGACAACTGCTAACAGGCCTGCTCAAGTCTCTGAGGACCATCAAGACCCTGGTAAAGTTAACTCCCATGGTTTACTATGCAGCTTTTTTTTGGGGGGGGGGGACCAGGGAGCAACCACGGAGCAACCACGGAGCAACCACAAGTTTCTGTGTTTCAGCAGCTGCTAACAAGCACTACATGTTAACAGTGATGTATTGACCAGTGAGCATGGAATAGACTATCAATGAATTTAAGTGACTTCGCTGTTGTAGTTGAATATATCTGTGGTTGGGTAATGAGTTGAGCTCATGTCACCTTTGAAGGGGGCAACGAGGTGCCTTAACAAACATGAAGTTTCAGGTGTATATGTGGAGAGGGTGCTTTGCGCTCGCATATTTAGGTGCTCAAATTGCATCCTACATACAAAAAGTTGAGCTCGACTTCTAATCATTCTTCAACAATTCAACAATTCTCAGTATCACACATCAGTGATCTTTAATTGGTTCTTGAGGTCATCCTGCAAGGATTCATTCTGTTGTTTTGGTTAATTCAACTTTCAACATTGTAAATTCTGACTTTTGTCTTGGTGCTGTCCTTTGAATTACTCTAGTAATGAATACATTTTTCTGTGCACTATTTTCTTTCTACTCTTTTTATTTACTAATGTGTATTGGTTGACCTGCAAAATCATTTAAGTATGATGTAGTCCTCTGATTCTGACTCACCTACATCGCTCTGAAATAACTTCATAAACACAGTGTGATGTTACTGTTAACAAATAAATGCAGTCTTCAGTAATCACTGCAACAGTTTCTCTACACATGATTTAAAATTAAGCTGGGAGTTAATCAGACATGCTCTCTTTTAATCACTTTAATCATTTGCTCACACTGTAATCAGAAAAATATGCTGCCAACATGATCACAGCAGGAAAGCGCAGAGCAAGTTTGAATAGATTATTAGTTCGTATTGTGTCCTCTTAGGTATTTGATGCTGTATTCATGTGTTTTTCTGCTTGTCATTGCTCCCCCTCACAGCAAAGAACAGATGTAAGACTCAGCGAGATGCTTGAGGTATAGTAATCCCTACACACACACACACACACACACACACACACACACACACACACACACACGCTCTGTGTTATTAATTGACAGTAAAAGGTCAAACATCAGTGGGGATTCAACATTGAAAGCAAAACCCACACAAACATGAGAGACAAATACAAATCTATATGTGCTGTTAAGGTCAGCAGTACAGTATATGGAATAGATTTCACTGCCACTGTGTGTAATCCTTGGTTATTTGCAGAGTACCTGCTGTTATAAGCATTTTAAGAAAATTGTAGTATTAGACTGGATCAGAATCGTAAATCTATAGTAAACCATCATCCACAGCTTTCACCTGGTGTGATTATGGACTAGTTTTTCCATTAAGCCACACTGAAAATCCTATATTTTTGTGTCATGTAACATGCATTAAACATTATAACTCCTCTGGTTCTTTAGGAGGAAGATTATCCAGGTGCAATCCAGCTGTGTCTGGAATGTCAGAAGGCCGCCAGCACCTTTAAACACTACAGCTGCATCAGGTAGAGTACGAGCAGATTGATAGAGTGATATGTTACCGTATCCAGCGGGAGTAGGCATCGACTTCATTTTTCTGTCTGGAAAATATTTTGTTATGAATATGATTTTCATGAGTTATGCTGTTGTTTTACATCTTCCATTGTCAATTCTTATTTGGGGTAGAAGAAATTTAGAGATTGACCTGATTTTAAAATATTGATTGGTTTCTCTTGAAATGTGTCTTTTTTTTCATGGCTGGAATCGAATTGCTCTGGTGTAAGACGTAGCATTAACAGGGCTTGTTATGTCCCCTTGTTTGCATTAGGTGTGATATCAGAGTAGTTTCTAAAAGTTTTAACCCTCCAAAGACATTATTAGTGCGCTGATATTTCAATCTGAACCAGAACATCTTTACTTCAGCCACAGTTTTCTTTTTAAACATTTGGTTTGGTGTTTTTGGCGAGCTTTAATTCTGAAGTCCTCAGATTGGAAAACACATATTACCAGTTACAGGCAGGAAGCGTGAAGGTTGTGCCACAGAGATAGTTAGACTGGAAAAACTTATCAGAGGTGGTGACAAATGTAAAGCAATGAGTAGCTTCTTTATTTTTACGCTCTCCTTTTTTTTAAATGTAAGAGTGAGATTTGAAAAGCTTTAGGGATGATTGATGCAGAGAAAACGGGAAATATAGTGAATACTTGACGGTTTGTAGCTGGGTGTTCAGACCTTTTTATGCATTGACAGATTGATCCGGGATGCCAGAGAGATGAATAATGATCATCTCCACCCATTTCACCTGCCCACGGATCCATCTTTTTGTTTTCCTTTTTAGTCAGTTTCTTGACAGTCACGACTAATGGCTGTCCCTCCCTGAGCCTGGTTCTGCTGGAGTTTTCTTCCTGCTAAAAGGGAGTTTTTCCTTCCCACTTTGGCTGGTTTTCTTTGTATTATTGTAGGGTATTTAAATTTGGTGCCCTATACATAAAATGGAATTGAACTGAAAAATTGTGTCTGTAAATTGTATTACGGGACACTGTGTTCCTAACAGCCTGTTGCAAAACACATAATTTCTTTAGATTGTCAAAGATAACACAGTTTGATAGATATAAAAGATTATTTTTTTGAACCATGGAGGTTCAACATGTCAGGCCAAAAAAAATCCCCCCAAAATAACTACATACAACAGAGGGACAGTATCTGAAAGACATATCATTAAGGAACAGAAAAAAATGCAGTGAAAGATTCCCATTGCCTTTGCAAACATGCACATGCAGATTTTATTTTATATCCCACAATGTCTTAACACAGTGGAGCAGAAAACAAAGGCAGCCTCGTTGTGATGCCAGAATGACAACCTGACTGTTGGGAAATGGTGATCAATAAGGCGGCGTTATGCAGAAGGGATTGTTTTGGTGTGGAAAAATCCTCCCACTGTCCCCTCCCGCCTGCAGCTGCCGCCTATGCATGTAGCTATCACCCCTGTTTCCACCGTCATTAATTTATCATCATTGCAGTTTCATTTCGAAAGTGATGCTCTTTAAATGTGCTCGACTGTGGGTGCGTGGATTAGACCTTGCACCATTTGCCACCAGTGTCAACACCCACCACAAGAAGCCTATCAGTGCAGTAACTTGTTTGTGATCATCGTAAAACTTGTTCTTGCAGTGGAAGTTTGCTTGCTCTTCACACTCGTGCTGTTTTTTAAATTCTTCCACTGTTTCTTCCTCCTCAGTGGATGCAGTTTATAACATGGGTACACTGATTACACATCTGTCATGCTGCGCAGTAACAAACTGCACTTTCTGTCCATACCCCTTAGGCGGCCCGTTGCCCGTCTGCTACACTTCCATTTAACCTTGTAGCGATGCTTTTCCATTGATTGCTGAAGGTTGTACATTTGTCATGCCCACTCTTCGTTTGACTCCATTTGTTCCTTACCCTTTAAAAGTCAATATCGTCTGCCCATGAAGGTACTTAAACGGCTGTCTTGGTCCATTTTCTTCAGGCAGCTTAAGGACCCCATGTGTCCAGCATTGTATTCACGAAATGTGAACTCCGCTGTGATCTTAGAATTACAAAGGCGGTGTCTAGTCTGAGCTTGTGTGTGTGTTTTCTTCTGTCAAAGTAAAATTATTGGACTATTACACAATTAAGGTATGTCGTGCATATAATTATAAATGCCTGCTGCCATCATGATTCTGCAGAAATAGAAAGATTGTGCTAGATGTGTTTGTTTTATTGTGCAGGAGAAGTACAGCTCAGCATGTGAACAGTTTAGAGCAGCCTGCCCAACATCAGCAAGCAAGCGTCACGAGTAATAGTGTGTCACTTGAATTTGTGTTTTCTTGCTATGCTTTAGAGATCATGATAAAGGGGTACCCCCACCCCCTACCCCCCGAGCATATTCAGAGTCAGCTCAGTTTCTTTGGTCCGATGGATGTTTTTTGGGTTTTTTTTTTGTAGTTTCCCTGCCCATTTCTGTATTTGTGGCTTGTTACTTTTTCTGGTGCTTTATAAGTTTGGAAGGAAGATGATAAAGGCGACCAACCCCGTTCCCTTACTGACAAGACTTGACACCTTAATATGTACCAATAACGATGTCTGGATTTGTCCAAGGGTGTCTGTTAGGTTTGTAGCTTGAACCCATCCGCTGGAACGTTGAAGACAATATAATTACACTGCTAAGCAAGACACAAGTAGGCAAAGTTCTTCATGTTACTCGTGCACGGGAGAGAACCGGACAACCGCTTGACTCCAGTTGGTCTCGTCCGTTCTCCCATACACTGTCCTTTTATTGAGGTTACATGAATATGCATAGGTTCATTAACATACGACGTCTACATACAAACAAAGAGTACCTTGCCTGTGTGTGTGTGTGTGTGTGTGTGTGTGTGTGTGTGTGTGTGTGTGTGTGGGGACTGCTGATCAAAGGGTCAAACATCCTTGGTCAGGAAGAGGGTAGCCTCCCCCTCACCCTAGATGGTTCATCCTAGATAACACGGTGAGGAAGTCCTGCAGTTCATCTAAACAAAGAGCACTTAGACTAGAACAGACGCAACTACGTTAATCCTACCATAAAATAATAAGACACGGTATGACCTCTCATGCTCCCAAAGTGCTGTCTAATACACACAAAGTTTGCAGACTATCAAGGATCAAAACCTCTACCAATCTACAACTAATTACAAAACCCTAAGCATATATAAGTAAATATTTCTAAGCATAAATGACAATCAACAATACAGATCTAACAGTGTCCATAGTAACCTGTGTAGGCGGAGATCACTCGGACTTCTGACGTGCACGTAGTCATTTTGTTCTGGATGCCTGAAATATGACAGAAACCACTCAGTTTCCACTAGGTTACCCCTAGTAGGCATCCAAGGGGGAAAGAAGTAACATTTTCATTGATTTGTAGCTTGCCCTTTCCAATAATAAGCAGAAAGTATCGATCGTGTCTTAATTTCTCCAGCAAACCAGTTTTAGTGAGACATGTTGTCTCTCTTTAATATTTGGATCTAACTGGGTTTTGATGTTAGCTGCTGTACTAAATACTCAGTTTATCAGATTAATCAGAGCGTATGCATCTGTATCCAAGGTTTGCATAAGTTTTAGTCCGGAAAACAAAGTAATAAATTAACAAAAAGCAAAATAAAAAAGGAAAGTGACTCAGAAATCTGATAAAATTTACAAGCGTTACTGAATAATCCATTACATTGTATCAGCTTTTCGGTGTTACCTTGGAGCCAGCAAGTCATAATAGTACCCATGCAGAAATCCAATAAAGACATTAGTTGCAAATACCTCAGGAAATATTACATAAAATCTTGTACCTGAAAAAAATAGTAAAACAAGCTAAGCACATTCTAACAGTCTGACAGGATCAATTTCCCCCGCTGCTTTTCTTTCTAAACTCTTTTATCTTTAAACTGATTCCTACTTACCCTCTTCTCTTTTAGCTTTCCACAAACCTCAGCTGCTTTCTGTCTGGCATAATTCTAGCAACTGCCATCCCCTCTCCCCCATCTTTCACTCTTCCAAGGTCTTTCCCTGCTTCTTTGTTGCCTTTCTACCTGTGTTGTGCAGTGGCTATTATAACTCCAGCAAAAATGTCACTCTCACAAAATCTGAGGATCCTGCAGATCCTTGAAAGCACAACACACATCATCTGTTTTAGTGAGTCATCAAGTCAGTGTGAAGAAACTAGCCCCAAGGCTCTATGGACACCTTTCGCCAGTTATTAGTGAAAATGGGGTGAAAAAACCCTCCTAAATTCCATCAAACTATGTTTCAATGCTTGTTTTCCCTGCGGGGAACAGATTGCTAATTAGGTTTTTCCTGCTCATCTGTTATTTATGCATTCTGTCTGATCAGCGATGACTGCCAGTATATAGGGAGGAGCTGCATCTGTGCATTAAACCGTATGTACTGGACAGTGACGCATACAGAGGAGAAGGACTGAACAGCAGTAGGTGATTGGCTCTCATTGACTTCTTGTAGATCTCAACAACCAAGAGGTCGAAAATTTTGTGCCAAGTGTGCTTAAGTTAGGCATAGAAACTCATTTAAGGCTTCAGTAATGTATGATTAAATCAGCCACTTTAGCTCACTGGATATCATGCATTCTGTGTAGATGTATTATTAAAAGTGCAGGTGAGTCCACTGCTGTAAACTAAACCAAAAGACTAAAAAATGACCTAACTGCTGTTCAGGAATTACAGCCATTTCTTTACATGTACTCCCTCATTTTTAGAGTTTTAAACTGAAATGGACAAAATAATTGAATTTTAAATACAAGGATTATTTTTAATACTTGGGTAAAAAATGTAGTCTGTGACTGCTTGAAGTCTTGAACTCATGGACATCACCAAATGCTGTGTTTCCTCACGTGGGATGCTCCGCCAGGCCATAGCTGCTTTTTTATGGGTCTCTCTGCTTTCAGGTTTGTCTTCAGTAACTGAAAAGCTGCTTTATTGGGTTGAGATCAGGTGACTATCACATTCTTTGCTTTGAGAAACTCTTAGGTTGCCTTTGCTGTTTGCTTTGGATATCCACTTGCGCTGTGAAGCACTGAGTTTTGCAGTATTTGGCTGAATATGAGCAGAGAGCATAACCCTGTCCACTTCACAATTCATTGCTTCTTCTATCAGCAGTCACTTCATCTATAAACACCAGTGACCTGGGTCCACTGGCAGCCATACATGTTTGATAGATGATGTTTTATACTTTGGATCAGGAGCTGTTTCTCTCCTTTTCCATAATTTTCTCTTTCCATCATTCTGGTGGAAGTTCATCATGGTTTCATTTGTTCAGATAATTTTTTCCGGACTGTCCAGACTCTTTTAGATGTTTTCTGGCAAATGTTAATCTAACCTTCCTGTTCTTGTTTAACAACTGCACATTGCTACATTTATATTCATGAAGGCGCCTCTTGGTTGTAGACCTTGATAATGATGCACCTACCTCTTTGACAGTATTCCTTACTCGGATGGATGTTGTGAAAGGAAACGATTTGAGCTTGTCCTCTTTTTAAGAATACACTAGATTGTGGATTTGGCTACTCCTAATGTTTTTGCTGTCTCTCTCAAAGGTTTATTTAGTAAATGGAGGCCTCCTTCACTTGTACTAACATGTCTTTCAACCTTATATCAAGAGTTCCTGTGAACAGCTACGAAATGCAAGTTCAACACTTGGGATCAACTCCAGATCTTTTATCTGCCTAATTTGTCTTAATGTAGTGAGATAACCTGGCCAAGAAACCTGTGTGTCAGTCAGCTTTCTAGCTACTTTAAAGCCTCTGAAAATGGGGAGCTACAGTGGGGCAAAAAAGTATTTAGTCAGCCACCGATTGTGCAAGTTCCCCCACTTAAAATGATGACAGAGGTCAGTAATTTGCACCAGAGGTACACTTCAACTGTGAGAGACAGAATGTGAAAAAAAAATCCATGAATCCACATGGTAGGATTTGTAAAGAATTTATTCGTAAATCAGGGTGGAAAATAAGTATTTGGTCAATAACAAAAATACAACTCAATACTTTGTAACATAACCTTTGTTGGCAATAACAGAGGTCAAACATTTACTATAGGTCTTTACCAGGTTTGCACACACAGTAGCTGGTATTTTGGCCCATTCCTCCATGCAGATCTTCTCGAGAGCAGTGATGTTTTGGGGCTGTCGCCGAGCAACACGGACTTTCAACTCCCGCCACAGATTTTCTATGGGGTTGAGGTCTGGAGACTGGCTAGGCCACTCCAGGACTTTCAAATGCTTCTTACGGAGCCACTCCTTTGTTGCCCGGGCGGTGTGTTTTGGATCATTGTCATGTTGGAAGACCCAGCCTCGTTTCATCTTCAAAGTTCTCACTGATGGAAGGAGGTTTTGGCTCAAAATCTCACGATACATGGCCCCATTCATTCTGTCCTTAACACGGATCAGTCGTCCTGTCCCCTTGGCAGAAAAACAGCCCCATAGCATGATGTTTCCACCCCCATGCTTCACAGTAGGTATGGTGTTCTTGGGATGCAACTCAGTATTCTTCTTCCTCCAAACACGACGAGTTGAGTTTATACCAAAAAGTTCTACTTTGGTTTCATCTGACCACATGACATTCTCCCAATCCTCTGCTGTATCATCCATGTGCTCTCTGGCAAACTTCAGACGGGCCTGGACATGCACTGGCTTCAGCAGCGGAACACGTCTGGCACTGCGGGATTTGATTCCCTGCCGTTGTAGTGTGTTACTGATGGTGACCTTTGTTACTTTGGTCCCAGCTCTCTGCAGGTCATTCACCAGGTCCCCCCGTGTGGTTCTGGGATCTTTGCTCACCGTTCTCATGATCATTTTGACCCCACGGGATGAGATCTTGCGTGGAGCCCCAGATCGAGGGAGATTATCAGTGGTCTTGTATGTCTTCCATTTTCTGATGATTGCTCCCACAGTTGATTTTTTCACACCAAGCTGCTTGCCTATTGTAGATTCACTCTTCCCAGTCTGGTGCAGGTCTACAATACTTTTCCTGGTGTCCTTCGAAAGCTCTTTGGTCTTGGCCATGGCGGAGTTTGGAGTCTGACTGTTTGAGGCTGTGGACAGGTGTCTTTTATACAGATGATGAGTTCAAACAGGTGCCATTCATACAGGTAACGAGTGGGGGACAGAAAAGCTTCTTACAGAAGACGTTACAGGTCTGTGAGAGCCAGAGATTTTCCTTGTTTGAGGTGACCAAATACTTATTTTCCACCCTAATTTACGAATAAATTCTTTACAAATCCTACCATGTGAATTCATGGATTTTTTTTCACATTCTGTCTCTCACAGTTGAAGTGTACCTCTGGTGCAAATTACTGACCTCTGTCATCATTTTAGGTGGGGGAACTTGCACAATCGGTGGCTGACTAAATACTTTTTTGCCCCACTGTATGTATAAAAATAGCTGTAATTTTTAAACAGTTAATGCACTATCCTTTAAAAACCCTTTGAATCAAAGCTGAAAGTCTGCACTTCAGTCAGATATTGATTATTTGATTTAAATGTGGTGTGCAGAGGCAAAATCTACTAAAATTGTCTTTGTCCAAAAACTTGGACAAACTTGCAGAAGTTTGCAGCTAGCAAGGTAGACAGCCAAGGTACACACTGAAAACAGCTTCTGTGTTTGGTGATATTTGAGGTCTGCCACTAAAGAAAAAAGCAACCGAGGTTGTGCTCGCGTCAGCCTACACTGCTAATGATTATATTTTTCTTTTATGCTTTCTCAGTACTTTTTAGCTCGCAGTTTAGCTCCTGTTACTCTGCACTGCCACATAATACACTTTAATGTTTCATAACAGGGCTGTAGGAGAGACTGCTAACCTTGAGTTCACCTCTGCACAGAATCAATCAGGGATTGGTTTGGCCTCTTACATTCTTTATTTTGTCTCTCTCACGCACACACACAGACACGTTATAACAAACGCAAACTGTGCTCCACTAGAGGCTACCGTACCTGGCTTACGGATCACACACGAGTCTTAACCGGTCTTTCACACAGGGCTGTGTACGTGTGTGTTTGTGTCCACTGGCATGGACTCTGCATGTGTCAGTCCAGCTCCCAGCGTGCTACCGCATAAAAAGGAAGAAGCAGATTAGCAAACGTGCAGCAGCTGTGCTGCTGAGCTCAACCTGGCACTACTCCCCGAATCACTCTGCCCCACCTCTCCTCCTGCAGCTAAGCAAAAACCACACCCAGCCACCACAGGGGCATTTATCATCCTGGCCTCTGCCCTTCTGGTGGACGTTCTTAGTCTTGCTCTACTTTGGGCCTTTCCTGTGTACATTCAGATTTATTAGCATTGATCAGTTCATCCCTCTGGATGAGCCTGCTTTCCAGCTGCCTTCCAACTAATTTTCTTTATCTTGGCTTTTAATCATAGAGGAATTGGCTGTGACTTCCTTTTTCATATTGTGGCCAAGAGTTTCTGATGTTATCGTTGCTGTCACGCATTTGCATCCCCGACTGTATCTCATACCTGTGGTAAACAGCTTAGTCATCACTGAAAGTTAAACTGAGGCTGGCTGCTGCAAATCAGTCCTTCCTAACTTTTATTCTCATCTCTGCCTTTTTTTTTTTCAGTCTAAACACCCACATTTCGCTTTGTGCACCTTATAAACGCACACGCATGTCTACACACGTAGATACATTACCGAATTTCAAAGTGTCTGACTCATTTATTCACCTGTTTTGCAAACTGCTACGTGCAGCTTCTGTCCCTTTGCGGACTCCTTCTCTTCTTCCTCACTGCCTATCCCTCACTGTAGCTAGATGCTTAATTAGCAATTTGTTAAGGACACACTCTCCCTTCGGCAACTACACACTCACAAGGCACAACATAAGAGCAGGCTGACCTGAAAAAGACCCCGAGCGAAGCGGTGACAGAGGCAGGAAAACAGTGAAACAGAGGGTGATTATGAATGGATGCAGTGGCGGGGAAGTCACAAGGGAATTGAATCGGAGTCTTGGGATCTGCAAAATAGTCATGTTTCCTGTTGATGCTTCTCAGCTTCAGAGTTGAAAGTGTTCGCCAGGATGAGTCGAAATCTGAACGCGCGCCAAGGATGCGTGGGCATTTTGTATCTCAGATAGCATGATGCTTGCACAGAAACACACACTATCAGCATTCACAGTTTATTTCACTGGCACACATATTTCCAAACTTGGTTTTCATCCATCAGTGATTTTCATGTTTTTTTAAATAAACCAATTAGTTGAACTAATTCATTCATAATTTGATCTTCAGTATTGTTTGTTATTGTTTTTCTTTACAGCTGAAATGAAGTTAAATGGTTAAAAATGGTGTGCATTTGGTTTAGAGTCATTTGTGATGGACATTTTCTAATATTTGTTGTCATTTCAAACAGATCAGAAAATGTAATTGACAGCAATTAAATGTCTTAAATAAAAAAATTATATTTTCTCATCCACCTTCTTATTTCCACAGCGAGTTGAATTCCAAACTACAAGACACTCTGGAGCAGATCGAGGTATGTGCGTCCATGCTTCGTCTCTAATTCCATTAGCAGAGAGCAGTAAAAGGACGTTTAGCAGTGTGTAATATGGAGTTCTAACCTCATCATTTTCCAGAAGCCTTGATCTGAAAGAAGCAATCTATGCTTCATTTTGACATTTTTTCATAGTTTGCCTTTCTTATTCTGGGTCTGCCAAATATTGACACATTCAGAAAAGTCGTTATTATGAGTGTGCAGGCATAGTAAATTATCTGTTTCATCTCTGGCTGTGTCGTGATATGTGTGCGTGCATATGTGTGTGTGTGTGTGTGTGTGTGTGTAATAAATGGTATGCAAGGCAATTTTCTCTTTACGCCTGCTGCTGCGCCTGAGTAGATTAATTACTTACAGTTTTGTCCGTAAACAAGAAGGAGACGTGCTCGTGTGCACATCCACCTGCCTGGGTGCTCGTTTGTTTACCTGTCAGCACGAGTTAGTTAAGAAGTGATGCAAAATCCTTTAAAATCATAAAGCTACTACAGTCAGAAGCACTTGGACCATCTATTGTGCATCTAAGACGGTCTTTTAAATGTATGAATATACGCGTCCCCAGCATATGTTGTATACGTAGTCATCTGGCTCTCTTAATTACTTTACTGACTAGTTACTTCCTGTCGTGCAGTTCTAGTTTTTTTGCTTTTTAAGGCATGAGAAAATGATTTGCGATGCAAGGCGATTGATCATTTAGCCTTTATCGGCGCTGTGCTCTTTGAGGTCAGCTCATTGTTACACATTACACACTCTCATGCTAACTTTCCTTGCCTCCCCTTATCTCTTTGTCTTTAAGTCTTAGACACACACACACATCCACATCCAATTACCTGCCCTTGGCTGTGTGTGATAGCTTTACAACTGCACGTCCATATCTAAATCCCCGGTCTTAAGAACGATAATCCCTCTCTTTTTATTTTTTCCCCCCCCTTTCCCCTTACTTTGGCCCTTTTCCCCCTCTTTGTCATCTGCCTATTTCTGGCTCCAGGAGCAGCTTGACGTCGCTCTGTCGAAGACTTGTAAGCACTTCGATGTCTCGCACTACACCAAGGTCCAGCTGGCCTACACACTACTGGGGAAAACACAGGTCAGTGGTTTGACTGGCCTGCAAGGGTCAGCGGTAATGGCTAAACATGGATTGACAATAACCTGCTTATTTTCTTTGTTTGCTGCAACTTTTCTTTCGTTTGACTTTGTCTTTTGCTCTTATGGGGATTTTTTTTGTGTGGACCTGAAAGATAACTCCATCCTTTCAGTTTCTGTCCTTGATGCTGTTGTTTTCCTTTTTGCACTCCTCTGCTACTTCGGGAGTTTGTCCAATTAGCTGCTAAAGTTGGTCCCTCATGTTTGCAACTTTTTTTTTTTACCTTTTAGATAAAAGGAAAATCCAGAAATAGTTTGGTTAGAGCCAAGAAAAACATAAGAATGGAGTTTTAGTAAAGTTTTTCTTTGTTATTAATGTTATTACACCTTTTTAATTAAATGAGTGTATTTTTAAACCAGCTTGTACATTTTGTGTTTTCTCCTTGAAATAAAGCATATTTTAGTCTCTCTGAATGAGCATGGCCACATCATAATTTTCCAAAATGATCCAATATTCAAAACAAACCGTGTTTGCCTCGGACATGTTTAGCTTATTTGAAGCTGTAAAGTCTTTATGTTAAGAACCAAAACAAAAAAATTACAGCAGTTTCTCAGGGAGACACTATAATAGACTTTAACCTTGAATGACACTGCTAATATCTTTTATTAGTAACTCCTGCCTGTTTTTTCAACTTTTGCTCCCATGTTCCCGCCTGAAATCGAGTTACACTGAGAAGATGAATCTTCTGCAAACACGATATCTTAGTTTTGCAAAGTTAAAGACGAAATTAGAAAGCAGAGAGCAGTGTAGCTGCTAACGTGCTGAATATCCTCACAACCTGAGAAACTTGCTTTGTTGCTTGCTTTGTTGAGAATGAATGATTCCGTACAGTCATTGTGTTAAGGATGATTTACAGGACACACTAGCAAACTAAGGAGCTGCTGTTGTTGTTGTCGTGTCTGTGTTTATCTCAGTTAGTCATTTTCTTTATCTTCATCTCAAATTTTGTTTTTGCCACATTGCAGACAAATGCGCTCTTTTAAACTGTTCCTTTTTGATACACAAATTAACTGTCTGAAGGTAGTAATCAGCCTCACAAAATGCCTAACAAACTGTAGCAAACTGTGCCAAACCATTTGCATCCCCCCCGTTACAATAGTCTCTTGGCAGTCATTACCTAGCTGTGATGGGCTGGTTTCATTCAAGCTAAATAGTCTGACAGATCGCTTTATTCCATTTATCTGTTTAATTCTTCTGCTTGTTTGGGAGAAGAAGCTGCAAAATAATGAGTCTGGACATGCAGTTTATTGATATTTATGCCTACTAAAGGGGACTCATGCTGATTTTTTACATTTTATTTTCCGCCATACATAACGCTACAATCGCCGAGGCTCACGTCAAATTTAGCTGAAGACGAGGTTTATTGTCACGAGGGCGGTTTGCCATAGTTACTTCCCTTTTTTTTCCCTCTTCTACAGTCTAGACATTGTACAGCCAGTATTTTCTTTTTTTTTCCTCATGTGTTTTTGGGTCAGATGAAGTGAAACTCCCCGAGAAAGAAGAGAAGAAATGTTTAAATGACTTTTGTGCAAGCAGGGTTTCACAGCGGATTTTGGGGGGAGCTACATTTTGTGGTCATTTCTTTTAGTAAGAAATGTAATTGCACTGCAACACCCATTACCTAGGGCTTTGCTCAATACTCTTCCCACGTCTCTTGCGACTGTTGTGTCCTCATTTCTCAAGGGTCCCACAGTGAGACGGTGGGTAGGAGCTGCAAGACAGTAAATTGGGGGTAAATGTAAACTGACTTTAGAAAAGAATAAATTATAGCAGACACAAACTGACTGCATAACTATAGTTTTTTGGGGCTTTTTTGAAAGATAAGTGCTTTTTTTGTATTTTTTAGTTATGAGTATCTTTTGGAATTACTCTTACAAGAAAATCTTTAATGAAACTGTCAGTTAAGGTAATAAATCAATGTATTTAATCACTATTTTAGGTTAAATGAGCCTACTTTGTGTGAAAATTCCGCTTTAGGTCATTTTGTTTTAAAGCCCTCGCTTTGCTGTTGTTGTTTTCTTCCCATATTTGTCACTGGGATCTTTTCACTGTGAGCTACCTGCCCACGATCAAACAGCAGGCAGACAATATTGATGTTGAGCATCAATAGAATATTCCCCACGGGAGGGGAGTATTGAATTTACAGTCACCAGGTGGGCACGAATATACCTCCAGATAAATGCTTACACTACCTCATGTTTGCTGGATCTGTATATAGAAGAAATGTCATTACCTGTAGTCGATTTCAAACAAAAGCACAGCGGAGATGGAAGAGGCTCAGTGGGGAGTTCACCGAAAAGTAAATAACAGCAGGTTATTTGTAGGCAGTGTTTAAGTAGCAAGCGAGTGTGTAATTGTGGATTATCCCCCCCCCCCCCCCCCCCTCGAGTCATAATGCTCCTATGATAAATGATTTCAACAAAATGGCTTCAGGTGTGTCACATGAAATTAATAGTGCGACGAGTGAGCGGAGCTGGAGGCTGCTAGCTCTGCCGAAACACAACATGCGTCACCAACATGTCTGTCTGTCAATGTGTTTTTCTGCAATTTCCTTATGACTTCATTAATTACCTTTTACAGCAGCAAACTACACTTTAAAAAAAAACAAACAACAACAACTTTGACTGGAACACTGCAGTTCCCAGAGTACGCAGCTATCCTCATTTTCCTTTGTGCCATAGTGTGAAACTAGAAATATTAAGTATACAATATGTGTTCCAAGAAGTGTGATTTGCAATTTCCCTGCTGTTTGCCTTTTCACAGAGCCACACTGGCAGACTGACAGTGACATCTTGGTGTAATAGTTTTCATAACAGTGTGTTTGGCTCTCTCTGCAGACTGCTATGGACCAGTTACACATGCACTTCACCCAGGCCATCCACAACACAGTGTTCCAAGTTGTGCTGGGATACGTGGAGCTGTGCGCCGGCAATGCCGATACCAAGTTCCAGAAGATGCAGTATAAGGACCTGTGCACGGTAAGGAGCTGGTGCTATCTGTTTGTTCAGTGTTATGAGCGACTTTTTTGCTATATAAAGGATTAAGTCCGCTTCAGCTGGTTAGCGCGAAAGCCTTTTTCTTTTAGTCAGTATGATGAGAGCATGAAACCAGTGCGTTGTGCTGGATACACAAATACTTACTCGAATACGTTCTTATTCTCTTGCAGTGGTTTGTCAGATTTTCGTAAAAGTTGAATTAAGGAGGAGAGAAGAACACGGAGAACATGATTGAAAGTAAAGAAGTTATTACTTCAGTGAGAAGCATAGTGTATTGTAGCCTTTCACTGTGAGATAATTAATCTTGGTCACAATACAGACTCAGTGCACTGCAGCAGCAGCAGTGCTTTTTACTTGGGGGAGGGGGTCTCCATACTGGCCCACATTCCTCAGATCTTGCTCTGTCTGTCTTTTTCTTTCCATTCAGATCGAAATAAATCACATTTCATGCCCAGCAAGCCAACTTGGCCAATTCATCATGAACATGCCGGGAGTGAGTTACACTCTCACCCAAGGGTATCAAGGAATGCTCTTAGTTATTGTAATCAAAATATTTTGGCTAGAAAATGCAAACTTTCTGAATGGAGAGATACCACTAGAAGTGGGGGGCGGGGTGCCACAACTTCATCTCACATAGCACCGTAAAGATGCTGAAATGTAACTGTGATCTGACGGAGCTCATTCATCCACAGAAGGACTACTTTATCAAAAAAAAACAAAAACAAAGTTCACTCTATAAATCTGCAGTCTGTGTGCAACAGCTGACCTGTCAGGTGTGTAGAAGAGCACAGGACATTGTTGGTAATGTTTATGCTGCTGTGCCGCCTGTTTAAATGCACATTAAGAAGCTTTTATTGTATTGTTTTACTGCTGCGGTCTGATGTTGCAGGGTTTATCGTTGTTAAAGAAAAGTGCCACTCAGGACATCACACATCTGCTGCTGCTTCAGAAAACCCAGATTTCAATCAAAAACACCTGATTCGTATCATTTCCCACAGTTTTTTATCAATCGTATTCAAAGTTCACAACAATATACGAGGCCTTGGGGGACATGAGCACCTAGGTTGGCTAATTTGACCTTGACCTTCACTATTAGTACCCAAGGTCAAAATTGAAAATTTCGAGAAACCATATCGAGGTATCCATCACATAAAAAGGCATGGAGAGAGCTATGCAACACACTTTTAATGTTTTCAGTACGGTCCCCTACCACATGATAATAACGCCATAAAATCCTTATAAAACATCAAAGCTTCGGTATAGCCATTTACTTTGTGGGGGAGTTATGCTCTCTGAGTGCTCTTTTGTGTTATTATTTATCACCATATTGTTATCACCCTGAGTCACATTAGTGTTTTGACCGGCATTTCAGTATGTAGCAGATACATTAAAGGTGAATGGCGGCTTTGGAGAGCTGCTGAGTAAAGTACTGCAGAAATGTGAAAAAACAAAGAGAAAATAAACACTCCATGCTGCTCGGCTCACTGTAAAAAAGTAACTTTACTGTCTGTAAAGAGCTTTTTTAAAGCTTGTCTGGCACATTAATGTGGCACAACCCCCACTGCCCTCCTACGCTACATGTTAAGGTCACCTCTGTTACATTAAAATGTCATTTGTGAGGACTCTCTTAGCTCATATTGCCAGCTAATTCACCGCGCCTCACTGTCCTGACAACCTTGATATAGCTCGAGCGTCTCTCTCTCTCTTGAGAGAGACACAGAGTTGGTATTTTGTCAGTATTGGAGGTGACGTGACATCCTCAGAAAATATGTCCTCACGCCTGGCCTGCAACATAGAGGGTAAAGCATATGAAGGTATAGATAAAGGTTATCCCAAGCCTTATCTGAGGATACAGTTTCTCCTTATACGTCTGCTGTTGCTGTGGATTCCTCCCTGGTCCTTTGGTGTTTGAATGCACAGCTTTTACCCAGGGTATTTCCTGTATGCTTATATACACCATGGCCTGTCCTTTACCTCTTACCTTTGAGCTACATGCGCTTGCTTTCTGTTTTCATCTCTTCCACCCCTTTTTCCTGTGTGTTTCTCTCTGTTTATGCATGTTCTTCTACCCCTGCTGGTAGATGGCCTGAGAGGAGCTTATTTTCCTGTCTGTAAAGGGGTTCCAGGTCAAAGATTATTTTGGATGAATGTGTTCCTTCAGCCATTTGAAAGGCGACTGCTTGTATGTAGGAATTTTTTTTATACACAGTGAAAAAATCATTCTTCCTTCAAGACATAACTGATTTTATTCTTTTTAGTCTTCTTCCTTGTCTCCTTTTTTTCTAATCCGGACCAAGCAACTATTTATTATACCTCTCAGTCACGATACACATAAAACTGTGCACATCCTACTGTTTACTTCCGTTTGATGGAGTGTCTGTCAGCATATTGTGTCGCCTGAATGGTTCCACTCACAATACGAGCACACTACGGGTGAGTGTAGGTACACTTCAGAGAGTGTACCTACACTCACCCATTGAAGAGTTCTGAGGATGTTGTTACGGTCTTCTGTTCGATATGGCAGCTCATTCAGAAACACTCAAATGGAGAGACATGTGAGCACCCACGTGCAGTTCCTTTGCTTCAATGACACCATATGAAGATCAAGTGTTTTGTTTTGACTCCTTACATTAGGTTATTTTATTTAGTGCACTTATATCTGCATTTGAAAATGTCAAAAGGACAATTCATTGAAGTACCTATTTGAAATATATGCCTATAGTCTCTCTCTCTCTCTCTCTCTCTCTCTCTCTCTCTCTCTCTCTCTCTCTCTCTCTCTCTCTCTCTCTCTCTCTCTCTCTCTCTCTCTCTCTCTCTCTCTCTCTATATATATATATATATATATATATATATATATATATATATATATATATATATATATATATATATATATATATATATATATATATATATATATATATATATATATAATTTTTGCGACACTGATCACTCAGTTCTTGTTTCCAAGGTCTGTCTGACATATATGAAGAATATACTTGTTCTGGCTCAGACTACACTGAAAATGTGTTTTAGGCAAATGAGCAGTGCTCTTTGAATAAATACTTTTGATATGCTCATAAGAAACGTTTGACATGCTCATAAGAAACGTATTAAAATCCCACTTTCTGTGCTTGTCTAGGCCTGTAATAATGGGAAATTTTGTTTTTCTGTGGAAATGCAAACTTTACGGGCTCCTCCCCTGATAAATAAAATTTGAGGAAATGTTACAGCCACATCTCCCCCTGTGAACTCACCGTTTAGTTATGCGCCTTAAAAATTCAAGGCAAATGGGAGCACTCAGAAAGGTCAGTTCTGATTGTGAAAGGGTCTTATTAATTTTACATCAACATCTCATCAGTATTGGATAGCCTCACCTCCCATCAATCCCCTAGTCTATACGAATCTCTTGATTCAAATAGGTTAGTTCAGTCCAGAAGTCATAGACTGTCACACAGGAGAAGTGATGAGGGTGGACTGGGCACTTCATAACAAATATGATACATTTCTTGCTCGTAAACCATAGTGATTATAGTAATGATGTTTATCCAGCCTGTCAGAGTAAAAATAGCATCAAATGAGAATGAGCTCATGCAAATATTTGTTTTATTCTTTCCAGCATGCACACACTCATTTCTAACATGCTGGGATGCTATTTTAAATCAATAAGTGGCCATGATTTACAAAATGTCATACAGTTAGGTCCATCAATTTTTGGTTCTGCACACCACAGTGGATTTAAAATCAGCCAAGACGTGATTAAAGTTGAGACGTTCAGCTTTAATTCAAAGGGTTTGTTATTGGTAACACTGTAACTGTTTAGGAGACCCATGAAAGTTTTTTTTTCTAAAGATGTTCTCAATCCTAGATGGCCTCTGTTACAACACTCCAGTCGTTTAGGCTAATTTAGTAATTAGCCTAAACGACTGGGTATAAGAAGAGGATTCCAGAGATGGTGAGTCGTTTTAAATAGACATGGGGAGTGTACACCACTCAATACAAATACTGAAGTTAAACAATTCAGAAATAAATCTTCTGAGTGTAAAATTGCAAATTCTCATCTATGATCCGCAGTATATTGAAAGATTCAAGAAATTCTTAGAAGTGTCTGAATGTAAGGGCCACGATTCTGTAGTAAAAATTAGAACACGGGGTCAGAAACACTTCTGATTCCCATCGTCAGTGAACTGTTTAACAAATTCAAGTTAAACCAAATAACACACAAAAAAATATGTATTCTTTTCACGAGGAGATGTGATGACGACTCAGATTTGACACCTCAGCATATATTAATAAAGATGGGATTTCACAATGATTACAGTAGTTTCTGGTTTTGTCCAAGGGTAGCTGCATAGGTAGAAAACACTCTCATCCACTTCTGGTGCAAATCCAGTCATTATTTTACATAAGCAGGCCTGAAATATGAGAGAAACCGCTCAGTTCAGAAAAGAGGACCAAAGGTTGCTCATAGTAGGCTTCCGAGGGGTAAAGAGTGAGGCCACATGGAAAAAGTCTGTCACCACTTCATCAGAGATGCACCGAGGTGAAGTGGGAGCTGTCATGAGGAATAAAAATTTATTGTTGTGGATAACCATCATAACATCTGATGTATTGATGGGAACTGTAAAAGTCAGAATGTACAGTGGTATTGTGGGTAGCTTGCACCTCTTTGAAAGCACCATTAATGCTGATTGGAGTACACAGGATTTTTACACGTTGCCATCCAGGTGTTGTCTTTTTTAAAATATTGCTCAAGACAGTGTAAAACCATATTCAGCACACCTCTGTGGAAATATTTGCTTTTTCAAAACTACAGCATGTGACATCTTTTGTGATGCAAAAATAGTTTCCTTTTTTTATGAATGGTAAATGGCCTGTATTTGTATAGCGCTTTTCTAGTCCCTAAGGACCCCAAAGCGCTTTACACAACCAGTCATCCACACATTCACACACTGGTGATGGCAAGCACAGCCACCCTGGGGCGCACTGACAGAGGCGAGACTGCTGGACACTGGCGCCACCGGGCCCTCTGACCACCACCAGTAGGCAACGGGTGAAGTGTCTTGCCCAAGGACACAACGACCGAGACTGTCCAAGCCGGGGCTCGAACCGGCAACCTTCCGATTACAAGGCGAACTCCCAACTCTTGAGCCACAATCTCCCCATGAAGCATGTTGCTAGTATCAAATTCAAAATGAGCACATTGGAAAAAAAAACATTTAAACGCCTTAGATTTGTTGTTTGAAATTTTATGTCTGTTGTGTCTGTACACAGACTTTTTACAGTGTCCCAGATTTTTTCTTTAAAACAGAGGTATAGTGTAATATAGCTGCATGTTATGAGCTTTGCAGTCTGTAGAAGCTGATAGTGAGTCTTGAAACTTTCTTTTTAATTATCATTGCGACATCTGTCCCACAATCTTTGAGTTTGCTTTTTTAAAAATACAACCTTTGGGATTTTTGTATTACTGACCATTCTGTTAGGCCTTGGACTGAATTTGTACCCCCAGATGTTACTTATTCTTAGCGAGCAGCGCTGCCACGATCGTGGGAGAGCTTTTTTGTTAACTATTGCTCCAGATTGCCTCATTGCAAAATCAAACTAATCTACTGCAGAACGATGTGCATCTTATTATCCCAGCTCTTAAGGGTGGAAATTGGTCTCATGTAGTTTGTTTTTATTACCCTGTCACAGAAGCTGTTTAGCTGCGTTTTTAAACTTCCCTCAGTTCTCTCAGAGGAATGTTTTTGCTTTATTTTGGATCATCATGCCAGGGTGCCCAATTTATTAGATCTTTCTCTCTTTAGTCTCCTGGATGATTTGTGTATGTATCTGAATATCTGTGGTTTGAAAAGCAACAGGAAAAGTCACCAACTGCGTAGCATGGGCTCTTAATTGTTGCTTTTGGCAAAGTTGTGATGCTGCATTTACATTACAGTTTTGCAAAGTTTTTTTAAATTAATTCATTCTAAATGCTGGATCCTATTTCGTTAAGCCTCATTCGTGAAATCGCATTGAGGTCAGGATCTGTTTTGAAAATTAAATGTGCACAAGAAGACGGCAATCCAGGAAAAACCATCTATTTCTAACACATCAAGTACAAAAAAAACTTCAGAGATTATTAAGAATATAAGCTGTAATTTTAAGCTGTGCTGCAACTTTTAAGTGCAAAGACTGGATGCCAGTTATCTCTGTACTCAACTAATGTAAGATATTGCAGCTTTTACCCAACCAGACTCGTACAATAAGTCTGCAATGTGAAAGTGGGAGCCAGAATTGAAGAAAGTCTTCTCTGTGAGGTGCTTGTTTAATGATGTTTATTGAGTATTTGAGGGAGAGAGCCGGGGATTTGCGACTGTCCCTCGATCGAGGAAAACTGCATTCTCTTGTATTCTCTTGTCTTGTAAAATGTGAGGCATTTGTATTTTTTTCTGCTTGCTCCTGCTTATGCCCACTCGCACAATTAAGGGAGAAATTCACTTAGCAGCACTTTCTTTCCAAACCCTCCCTGATACTTCTTGGCATTTGAAATGTGCATAATGATGGGAAACTGTCTTGAGAAAATCAAATGCCTAAAATAGATCCCGAACAGCTTCCCAGCTCTCATCACTGAACTCGTGGAGAGGGATGTGTCCAGCGAGGTTGATGACTGCTTCCAGTGATGGTGTAGATAATGTTTTTATAACTGCAGGTGTGATGGGCAGATCACTCACACTCAAACTCACACTTTCTGTGAGTGCAGTCACGCTTACTTCTTCTCATTAAGCCCTGCTAAAGATCTTAACCTTCGCACTCAAACACCCCTCACTCTGGTTGCTTGGCAACATGGTGCTGTGATATGGTGGTGCTGGTGGAGAACATGAAATGCTATAGGTTCATGAGCACGCCTATCTAATTGGCACTGTTAGTCTGTTTGTAGTTAAAGATATATTTATCTGTTTTCTCTTTTTTATTGACACAGGTTGAATTTAGTGGATTGCAAATTGCCAGCTTGCTTTGTGATGCAGTGAGAAGTCCCTCTGTAGCCTGTTTATAAGCTTGGGTACAAGTAATGCTTTTAAAAAGATGCGTTTGTTTTCCTTGTATTATTGTGGAGTCATTACCTTACAGTATTAAGAATCTTCAGGTGACTGTTGTTGTTATTTGAAGCTCTAAAAATCAAATAGAATTGAATAAAAATTGAATTGAATTGGGGAAGCAGCACTGGAGCTGGAGACACCAACAGATTCATTAGGAAGGTTGTTTCTGGGAGTGGCTTTGGTGGAGTTGGGGTCACTGAACACACTGTTATACATTGTGGATTACATGTCCATCTTCTTCACCGCTCACTAGACAGGCAGCATTGACTGACTGAATCTGCTGCACTGTCATACGGACAAAGAGGAAAGGCTGTGACACTCCATAATACAATATATGTCTGAATGAGGTGTATCTGCAGGATAATACCGAATACGTTATCATTTTATCATATATAAACAATTTATTTTAATACTATTAGTACTATTACTACTACTACTACTACTGTCAATATTACAATAATTATTATAATTTCATGATATTCATTTTAGCTCCTGAAACAAAGGAATTTCCAAGACATGGGATTAATAAATGATTTCTTATTGTATTAGAATGATCAGAATATTAACAAAATATTGCGCTTGGGCTAAAAGAATATTAAAGTGGATGTATTCATCTTTATCCAGACTAATTTTCCACCCACATCACATCATGTATATCTGCAGCACTGGGCTTGTTGTACAGATGCACACAAATCAGACAAAATGTATTAGAGCTTGACTGAACTGCTGTTATCACAGCAACTACAAATTGTTGATATCCCTTTGCTTTCCTGCATGCCTGCTAAAAGGATGCTTTATCACAGACATCATAGACGTACTTCACTGTTGCAGTTAAAGTTTTAAAAGTCGTCTCTGTATTAATGTGGAAGTCAGTGACACGGTTACGTTGAAGTCTAATCGCTCACCTAGTGTGCACATCAAATATTTCCAAATCTGCTCTGTGTATTTCTGTGATTACATCTCAGTACCGTCCCTGTTTTAATCACTTCTTATTTTAATTAACACTTACATAACATGAAAGTGTTTCTTGTGACACAGAAAGTGTTTTCCAGCAGTGTCCTTGGATGATTAGCATAAGCAGACTTTAATTAGATGTAATGTAGAAGACGGCCAGGAATCCGTTTTGCCCATCTCAGTAGCCCATATCTTTATTTCACACTTTTAAAAGTAGGTGCAATAGAGCTAAGGAAATACAGCACAAAGTTTTGTAAAGAATTAATCTAAAAAGGCTATTTTGACCTTCTTTTCATTATTGCTCTCTCTCTGCAGCATATTACCCCGGACAGCTACATTCCCTGCCTGACAGATCTGTGTAAGGCATTGTGGGAGGTGATGCTAAGCTACCACCATACTATGCAGTGGCACGAGGAGCATGACAAACAGGAGACCACACCCACTCCAGGTAAGAGTTTTACCTGTTCCGTCATATCAACTCAGTACAATTTCTCAAATTATACTTTACAAATCTTTTATTATTATTATTATTATTATTATTATTCAATTAAATTGAGTTTTATTTATATAGCGCCAAATCACAACAACAGTCGCCTCAAAGCACTTTCTACTGTAAGGTAGAGACCCTACAGTGATACAGAGAAAACAATCAGACCCCAAATGAGCAAGCACTTGGCAACAGTGGGAAGGAAAAACTTCCTTTTAACAGGAAGAAACCTCTGGCAGAACCAGGGACTGAGAGGTGCAGCCATTTGCATGAACAAGTTGGGGGTGAGGGGAAAAGAGACGGCCCATCTCATTCCAGACCATCTCGACTGGGTTTAGGTCAGGTGACTGTGGAGGCCAGGACATTTGACCCGGCACTCCCATCATTCTGCTTCTTGTTCAAATAGACCTTACGCATCCTGGAGGTGTGTTTGGGCTCATTGTCTTATAGAAAAATACACGAGGGTCCAACTAAATGCAAACTGGATGGGATGGCATGTCGCTGCAGGATGCTGTGGTGGCAATGGACTTGGTGAAAATGGGCTCCATTTTTTTTCCCACTGTCAGGGTAGTGCCAGTCTTTCCTTGTTGTTGATTTCCACTTACAATACAGGGAGTGCAGAATTATAAGGCAAATGAGTATTTTGTCCACATCATCCTCTTCATGCATGTTGTCTTACTCCAAGCTGTATAGGCTCGAAAGCCTACTACCAATTAAGCATATTAGGTGATGTGCATCTCTGTAATGAGAAGGGGTGTGGTCTAATGACATCAACACCCTATATCAGGTGTGCATAATTATTAGGCAACGTCCTTTCCTTTGGCAAAATGGGTCAAAAGAAGGACTTGACAGGCTCAGAAAAGTCAAAAATAGTGAGATATCTTGCAGAGGGATGCAGCAGTCTCAAAATTACAAAGCTTCTGAAGCGTGATCATCGAACAATCAAGCGTTTCATTCAAAATAGTCAACAGGGTCACAAGAAGCATGTGGAAAAACCAAGGCACAAAATAACTGCCCATGAACTGAGAAAAGTCAAGCGTGCAGCTGCCAAGATGCCACTTGCCACCAGTTTGGCCATATTTCAGAGCTGCAACATCACTGGAGTGCCCAAAAGCACAAGGTGTGCAATACTCAGAGACATGGCCAAGGTAAGAAAGGCTGAAAGACGACCACCACTGAACAAGACACACAAGCTGAAACGTCAAGACTGGGCCAAGAAATATCTCAAGACTGGTTTTTCTAAGGTTTTATGGACTGATGAAATGAGAGTGAGTCTTGATGGGCCAGATGGATGGGCCCGTGGCTGGATTGGTAAAGGGCAGAGAGCTCCAGTCCGACTCAGACGCCAGCGAGGTGGAGGTGGAGTACTGGTTTGGGCTGGTATCATCAAAGATGAGCTTGTGGGGCCTTTTTGGGTTGAGGATGGAGTCAAGCTCAATTCCCAGTCCTACTGCCAGTTTCTGGAAGACACCTTCTTCAAGCAGTGGTACAGGAAGAAGTCTGCATCCTTCAAGAAAAACATGATTTTCATGCAGGACAATGCTCCATCACATGCGTCCAAGTACTCCACAGCGTGGCTGGCAAGAAAGGGTATAAAAGAAGAAAAACTAATGACATGGCCTCCTTGTTCACCTGATCTGAACCCCATTGAGAACCTGTGGTCCATCATCAAATGTGAGATTTACAAGGAGGGAAAACAGTACACCTCTCTGAACAGTGTCTGGGAGGCTGTGGTTGCTGCTGCACGCAATGTTGATGGTGAACAGATCAAAACACTGACAGAATCCATGGATGGCAGGCTTTTGAGTGTCCTTGCAAAGAAAGGTGGCTATATTGGTCGCTGATTTGTTTTTGTTTTGTTTTTGAATGTCAGAAATGTATATTTGTGAATGTGGAGATGTTATATTGGTTTCACTGGTAAAAATAAATAATTGAAATGGGTATATATTTGTTTTTTGTTAAGTTGCCTAATAATTATGCACAGTAATAGTCACCTGCACACACAGATATCCCCCTAAAATAGCTAAAACTAAAAACAAACTAAAAACTACTTCCAAAAACATTCAGCTTTGATATTAATGAGTTTTTTGGGTTCATTGAGAACATGGTTGTTGTTCAATAATAAAATTATTCCTCAAAAATACAACTTGCCTAATAATTCTGCACTCCCTGTAGGTTTAGCAGATTTCTTCCTTCGAAAAAGGAATGACTGAACCTTGCCCTGTAAAGAGAATGTGAAATGCATGGCAGTGCTTTAGTGCTTTCTTTTTTCAGCCAGTAGCAGAACAATCACTCCTAATTACTCTGTCTCATTCTCTTCTTTTCAGTGGTGCAATGAAATGTGTCATTATAGCTTTACAATTAACCAGTTTTCCAGTAATGCTCAGCAGTTTGATGTATTTTAGTTATGTTGCATTATGAAACTTAAACTAGAACAGTAGTCTGTCTTAATTACTGGAATATGAATTTTATGTACTCATTATTGGATTTACATTATGCAATTAATGTGATCCGGGTGTAAGGATTAGATTCATGCAGAGTTGGTGGACTATGATGCATATGTGACTTTGGGTTTCTTCTGCTTTGTGCTAATACAAACAGGCCTTTTTAGAAGCTGTACAAGGATTTTTTTTTTTTGTGGTAAGACATGTAACACTGTATTTATAAATTATTAAATGTAAAAAGGCACCCAACTCAAGGGATGAACAGACAACTTAGCAAGAACCTAATTAAAATTGTATTTTATATACTTTCATAGCAGCCTTTCACTTCCTTTGTTGAATCTATAAAAAATGCTGAAGATAACAGTTTGATAGGTATAAAATAGCATTTTTGCACCGTGTTTTTTTTCCCAGAGAGCTATTAGCCGAATATCCCAGTAAAAAGTAAAAGAGGCAAAAAAAACTATCTACAGCCAGCGTTGGAGTCATTACTCAAGATTTTCCTCACCTGGATGATTGTGCACGCATCAAGACACCTGTTACATTACTTTGTCGTTATTCTGTAAAAAGACCTGAAATGCACTGTCACATAATTACCAGCTAACAATATACAACTATAGGCTGCAGTCCTACACACCAACAAAAATCCTAATGAGGACACTTTTGATGCTTTTCTTTTTTCTTTTTTTGTTCTATTGACCAGTCCTCAGATAACTGAAGACCTTTTGTAATGCATGTAACAATATAATTGTAACTATCATTTAATTACTGAGAAAACATGGAGAAAAGGTTAAGGTATCAAATTTCATTAGACCAGGAATGAACATAAATGATATGGAGCGTTAAATCCAAATTCAAATCATTGTCAGTATTTTCGTCGGAGGTCAGCTGAGAGGCAAAATGATGGAATTGTGAAGACAGAAATCTGATCCACTGTGGATTTGATTTTTATCAACCATGTAATACCATCTGTGAGGGATCAACCATACTGCATACCTAAATAGGAAAGCGCCCAAGGGAACTTTATCAGTCATAGATTGGCCACCCCAGATTCCAACTTCAATGCTATTGAAGCAATGTATTGTTGCACACTTGGACAAATGACACTTCCAGGCATAGATGAGTTTAGAATCATTTTTCCCAGGGGTCCAGTATCTATTACAATACATTCATCTGTGTCCATTACATGAGTCCCACAGTAGGATCATCTTGACAAAGAAGGAGAAAAGGCAGCCAGGATCCAAAGAAGAGCTTTGAATGTTGTTCAAGAAGCCCGGAAAACTATTCCTGAAGACTATTTAAAGAAATTACTTAAAAAAGCTTTTCTATGAGAGTTCAGGCTGTGTTGTAGAATAAAGGTGGTCACACAAAGTAATGACTTGAACCTTCTGTTTTTGCCGTACTTTACATGCAGTGTCTCTGTATATTTGAACGTTTCAACAAATTGCTGCTTCTGTTGCTCTTTTATCTAGCAAAATACAAAGAAGCTCTATTCTCAAGGCAATTCGTAATTTGTGGTTTAAAAGTTGAATAAAAGTAATAAAGTACACTGGATTTCCAGTTACTGTTACCTGATTACTGTTAATATAATTATCTGAAGAATTTATCGAAAATAAGATGTAAATGAAGACCAGTCATATTAGCCATGCCTATTTATTTTCATCCCCCATATTGTACAGCATTCATTAGGTGAATGAATGAGGGCACAAAAGGATGTCCTAAATGGTTGATGACATGCTATGTTCGCAGGATCCTTCATTAAATGTGGTCGTCCTCAGTGTGGAAAGGACGGGTACCATTTTCCCTTTCCTGAGGCACATCTGTCATCTCACTATTCGATTGACTGTCACCTCCATGTAAAGGTGTCCTTGACCCTGGCTTTGTCCTGGTGGGGTGCGGGGGCGGGTTGTGGGTGGATCGGGTGGGTTGCGAGTAGTAATTTACTGTATAAGCTTTTATCATTTGTCAAAGAGTATTTTGTGGCGATGGTGACCTTCATCTCCCTACCTAACACAATGGATTTGCCGCTGTAGCACACTCCCCGTCGTGTTTGATCAGTTCCGATGGCCACTGGGAGAAGCCGTGGCTCCTTGTGTGGGAGAGCAATTGAGCATGTTGGAATGTACAGAAGCTGCCTTCACACCACATTAATGTTTAATAGCATCTTGGTATATAAACTGAAGTAGGGAGAGTCAATTTGTGTGAAATGTCCTAAGATTACTTCTTTTGGTGCACATTAGAGAACAGAGTGATGGAGTAATCCACAACAACAATGCTATTATGACACAGCATTGCTGTGATGCCTAATATTGTTGCATTGGTGAAACGTTGCAAGGCAGTGATCTAAAATATAACACCATATCTGTTTAACTGCAGGACAGCTTATAACCTAGAAAATGAAAATCCAGGAATTATATATTTATTCTTTCCATTTGTGTGTTATTTGTTATTAATCGGTTCTTAGCTCTGATTAGCTTTTTTCTGCTTTCAAACATTGGCTGAGTTGTGTTTTTCCACTGCAACTTAGTGAAGTTTGTGGTAAATCTAATTGCCATGGAAATCTTTTTAAGCACCTGCATGTTTCAAATAAAAATAATTTCTGGTGGGAGGTTAGATACTATGAATAGATGCCAAGACATTAAGTTTTATTTGTTAGTAAAAAAAACCAAAAACTTTTTATGTCCAGACTGCACTAAACTCTCACTTAGATCATCTTTAATCCTTTAAGATTCATTTGGATTTATTAACCAGGCGTTACAGGCAATTTTTGGCCAGTAATTCATTCTGTTTTTCTCCCTTTCATTTTGTGTTATTTCTCAAATGTATTAAATAAATAAATATATATATTTTTTTATCCATGACACACTAATAATCACCCACTGCTTCTTTTAGATTGTGTTTTGCAGGCTACAATGGTAAAACCTTCCGCTTTGGAAAAATGCAAAGGTTGTGCACGTGCTGCTTTTATATGCATCATATTTTTTTAAGAAAACACACAGAGGGGCCGATGCCTCTGCAGGGGTTTGACCTGTGAGTCACTAAGAACTTTGTTACCTGCGCAGACACGAAAGGTCAAACACTGTTTGCCACCTATGGATTCACAAAGGGTTGCTTTCCCTGCTTTCCCTGTTATTTATTTCCTCCTCTTCTGTAGAAGCAATTGTTAAGGTTTTTATTAGTCAGTGTTGGAGGCTTGCCTCCACCCTCACCAGGTTAGCAGCGGGAAACCACACTGACGTGAACTAAGGTGACAACAGCAGCATAATATGAGAAACTCAGAAAACTGGTGGAAAGATGAAAAATTGGGGCAGGATATTATGTCAAAGTTAATATAAAGGTTATCAGTTCCAAATTGTTTTGTGAATTATCAGAATAAGTTGCTTTTGCTCTTTAAGCAAAACCATAGATTTTATCTGTACTAGATTGATATCAGATTTTCGGGGTGCATCTTATAACCTGTTTGGTTTTTCTTTTCTTCTTTTAATTTTATTTTTTACTGAGTAAACATAGTCATATCTGATTGTCAGTTAATCAAATGAGATTCTTTAGTTATACACATTTACAGGGAAAATTATGGAGTCACTATTTTTAGTCATTTAAATTAATGAGTTTTCCAGATCAAGTAGAGGAAAAAATTGTTGAAACACTTGAAGCGGAGGAAAATCTCATGCAATCGCTTTCTGAAGAAATGTAAAGCTGTAGTTAAATGAGTGTTTGCAGACCTGAGCAAGCTATTACACGTGGCTAATTGAAACAAGTCATGGCACCAGCAAGAGAGTCGTTTCGTGAAACAGTAGAAAGATTTATCCAAATCTTTAAGAAGGAAATTCAATACAGAACATGCAAACAAAGTGAGGGCATCAGGACAGAAAAGAGGAAGCCAAATGAAAACCAGCACGTACAATAAACAGAAGAAAAGAAGGCTACAGAGGGCTAAAGAGCAGCAATTGTAGGCTGTGAATAATGGAAAGGAAGTGATGTTCAGTGATGAATCACCAATCTGCCGTGGATATGCAGCTGGAATGTTTGCTGTTCCTGTGGTGTTCCAGTGAAATGACCACCTAAAGGAAAAATAAAAATAACCCCAATCAACTGTTCCCAGTGGCCATCAGAGAACTGTGGTTATGTTTTTGGCAGGATTTAGGTGCGTGTCATTCTTTCTGAAGCAATCATTGTTGTAAAGTCTAGTGTTTTGTAGGCAAGTGGATGCTAATTTCAAACTATTAGTTATTACTGCAGTGTTAAAAATGGTGGGGAGGATTGTGTGCTTCTTTTCGTACTTACTCTTTTTGGCACACACCCTGTGGATCTCAGTATTGTGTCATGAATTAGTCACTTACAGTTCCTGCTCTCAATTTTATCAGAGCTCTTAGCTTTCACGACCTCTCTTCTACTTGTCTTCCCCAATTTTTGTCCCCGCCCCCCCCCTCACACTGCCTCACATCCACTGCCGCCCGTGTGCTCATTAAATTGAACCCCGATATGTCAAGTTGCCATGTCACCATGTCTCCTAGGCCTGCGTTCTTTTGTCCTTCAGTGAATGATGCGATGGTGTTTAACAACAGCATCCCAATTAATGACTGAAATTAAAACCAGAGATGGGTATCTGTTAAAAATCGCCAGACTGGATTGTTTGTTTTAAAGCAGCTATTATTATTATTATTATTATTATTATTATTATATATATATATTTTTTAATTATTATTATTATTACAATTGTAATGTTATGGATGTAGAATGAAAGTAAGGGCTGTGACGGTAAAATGAAGGGATGGGCTGATGTTAAGGTAAGTAATGAAAATACTTCCAAGAGGCAAGACACGTAGATGAATAAGGCCACACATTTCATATCAGATCAACCCCCCGGGAATTTCTCAGTGTGAAGATTGCAATCAGTTGGTGGGACGAGAAGATAATCATCCATGATAGGCAGGTGCAAAAATATTCTTGCTGACCGGAATTTAAATTAGATCTACGGTTTGGCATAAAAGTTGCATCTCCTTGTCTATTAAATCATTTTGCAGGTCTGGTGCCCAAAGTGAACATCATCAATCCTTGGTAACAGGAGGGGGAGTTTTCACCCTGATGACTATGGAAATGTTTGACCATGTCTGTGATATAAAGCAGTTACAGTGGGGGAAAACAATTATCTCATCCACTGCTGAATTTGTAAGTTTTCTCACTTCCAAAGCAATAAACAGACTCTAATTTTTACGATAGTTTCATTTTAATCGAAAGGTCACTGCCTTCTTTAGACACTCCTTTGTTACCTTGGCTGTATGTTTTGGGTCACTGTGATGCTGGAAGGCGCATCCACAAGCCCATCGTCAGTGTTCTCGTCCAAGACGCGTTGAAGTCATCCTGTACCCTTAGCAGGGAAAAACAGCCCCGAAGCATAATGTTCCCACCTCCGTGCTCGACCGTGCTGATGATGTTCTTCGGGTCATGCTCAGCATTTTTCTTCCTACAAACACAGCGACTTGAGTTATGGGAACGATGCGAGTGCTGAGAGATTTCAATTCTTTCTTGGGTTTCTGAGTAACCACACCAACAGTTGTCACCTTCTCACCCAGCTTGATGTTCTTGTAGCTCACTCCAGCCTTGTACAGTCTCGTCCCTGATGTCCTTTGACAGCTCTTTGATCTTGCCAATAGTAGTGGAGAGGTTGATGGAAGACATTGAATCTGTAGACATGGTGCAGCATGGGATGAAATAATTATTTCCTCATGTGTAGTTGGGATAAGAACAACACGTTTCTTAGTGGTTTGATGCTCTAACATTAATTGCTGGGCATAAAATAAACGTGACAAACCTTTTAGGTCATTAAAGTTGAGGATTTTCATTCTTTAGCTTTACAAGTTTAAAAAAATGTTCATTTTAAACTCAAGATTTAAGCTCTGAATGATCAGGCATCAGTAGTTTTACTAAAATATATTTTTGGACTCATTATTCAGCTAAACCACTTGTTGGAGAATTGTTGTATTTTGGGCATCACTGATCTAAAGATTCTTTACTTTTTGAACTTCTTATCTCTGTAACAAGAAAAAGTACACTCAAAGGCATCGAAGCGTCAGTTCATTGAGGAGTTCCTGTGTTTGTTTTTATTTTCCTTTATGTCTTGGATCCAATTTTTTTTCTTTTGTTCTGTTTTCTTTTAATGTCTTTTCCTGTTTTTTCACTCAGCAGTGACCTAATTCTCCCCTCACAACATCTTGATGTAACTGTCCCTGCTGGCTCTTTCTTTCCTTTTTTGTCATTATATTTATATAATTAGATTTACACAGCATGTGGGCTGTGTAAATCTAATGCAGATTCATGTGTATGGCTTTTTTCTTCATTTTTCTTTTTAAATGGATGCGCTTTTTGTTCCAGCGTTAATATGAAAACACATTCACCACCACAGATTGTTTTCATACGCAGCTTTGTAACGTCACCACATACTTTTCTTTTCTGAGCACATAACGTACACGTACAGTTTTCTCATTTAAAAAATTGCAGGAGATATTTATAGTCGTGCACAGCAGGGCCACTGCACAGATGCTCTGTTTGACAGCAGACGTTTGAGCCAAGCGGAGTTAAATTATGTGTTTGTGTTTCGGTCTGCGGGTCTTTCAGTCATCTTGCTGCATAATTCATGCCTGTTCCCAAATTGAAATTCCATGTTAATCCAATAGGAAGACGATGAAAGGAAAAGGTAATCTATTTGAAAAGGAACCACTGTGATTTTACTTATTCATGTAAATAACACATATATTTATTCGTTTTAATAGAACATAGTAAACACAGCCACGGTTTCAAATTCAAGGTCGGGGTATATTAAAGTCCGGGTGAGCCCAAAGAGTTTTTCACTCTTGGATCTGTGTGATGTCGAAGAGAGTGGATTTCCCCTATCTGGTCATCTTATGCATGAAGCTCCGGATGAGGGGCAGATAATCAGCAGAAGCTACCTTAAGAGGAAAGAAACTCAAACAGCTTATTTCAGACAGAAGATGAAAAAGAAACCACCCAAATTAAGATAAATATTTGATTTTTTTTTTTTTAATAATCTGCAGATCTACTCTTCTCATGTATAAGAACGAAACTATGAAGCTAAGCAAGAGTCTGAAAGTGTTTAAACTACATATTTACTGTATAAAATGTGAATCTTTAAATCAACTATAAAAAGCTGGGTTTTCCCAATCGTTTGGTTTTATTTTACGTTAGAATAGAATTTAATGTGAAACCGAGAACTGCTCGTTTGTTGACTTACAGGCTAACTGCTCGTGGCTTTCCTAAAAATTCCCTTCAAACATGAGAGCGGCTTGAATTTAATGAAAGCAATTTTCAGCTTAGGGGAAGCATCGCTGCCGTTTCGACACGCTACAGTGTCGTTGCCACATGGTGGTCTGATCTATCTGATCGGGGAGATGAAGAAAAATGCACACAGAAAGAGAGGGTACTGACCTGATAATTGAGAAACTAGCATATCTGATGGTGTGACAGTGAACAGGGATCCAGGCCTGTATTAAGCTGTCATCCAGCTTTGTTCTCCTTGCTTCTAGGCTGCTGTCACTCTTCGCTCTCTGTTGGGAGTAACACGATCTACACTCTTGACAGATGCTGACTGTCAGCCACTACAGAAAGTCTCCCACTCTTTAGCTGACAATGAAGGACTTTTGACACCACCGTGTTCCCTTTCATATTAAAATACACCGGTGGAATTTTAATCTTTCATTTAACATAATTACCTTTTTGTGCTGGGAGTGGATTGCGATCCAGTCTTCATTGTGCAAATGCGCGTTAAAATTGCTAAATGATGCAGAGTCTTTGACTCTGAAATGACAGCCAAGCCAGAAGGTAAAGGAGGTGGATCTGAATAGAGAATTTTAATTGGTCACTGTGTGTGTGTGTGTTTTCGTTTTTAATTCAACTGTATGCCTTTTTGACTACCTGCAGAGGATGCTGCTGCCGCCGAGTCCGATGAGCTGGCCGTGGACCGCAGTTATGTGAAGAAGAAGTTGGAGCATGGACTGACACGAATCTGGCAGGTTTGTTGAAAAGTCTGCACCACCGTTTAAAAAACAAAGTTTTTCTGAAGCATTTCTCTTCCATTAAATTTATATTTCATTTTTTATTTTTTATTTTAATTTCTGATCCACTTGGAGCTGCCTTATCACAGGTTCTCCTCCCACAAATCACTGTGTCACTATTATTTCTCTCCACAGGATGTCCAGTTGAAAGTGAAGGCCTACATCCTGGGGACAGACATGTCGAACTTCAAATACGACGATTTCATAGTGGTACTGGATGTCATCAGCAGGTACGCCTCAGGTTTAGTGCAGACAGCTCATGCTTGTATCCAATAATTGGCCCTCATTATCTTGCTATTGCTGTCCCTTCCTCTTTGTGTGCCCCCCCCCCCCCCCACACACACACACACACCTCTCATCCTTTTTTTTAAGTTTTAGACTCACACTCATTCATTCTTATGCTTCCAATAATGGCAACTGTTTTTTGTTAACTATAAAGGTAATTTCTCCAAACCCGTTTCTCCAACTCCCCCTTTTTCCTAGTGTACTAAGAAGAATCATGGATATTTTTTTGGGCCTTTTTCAGTGGGGTACAGTGAAGAGTTACAGGGAAACAGAGCGTGAGAGGAGAAGACGTGTGGCAAAGGGCCGCGGGTCAGATTTAAACCCAGGTATACGGCATATGGGTGCCTGCTCTTCCCGGTGAGCTAAACCAGCGCTCAAGAATCAGAGATGTGGCTCTACAATGTTTTAATGGTGGTGTTTCCTAAATCTAGCAGTGGTATCGCAGTTACTCATCAAGCGATTGTGACGTTTTTTGCATTACGCAAGTTCTTTGTTTAGCTCCGCAGAAAAAATATATCATTGATTCATCAAGAACGATCCCCTCACATCATAGGAGAGAGACAGAAAATACGAAGCAGACTACAAAGATCATTATAAGTTAGGAAACATAAAACTAAAACTAGATCTGGAAAAACCTTTTTGTGAAACGTTTAAAAAGATTATATTAAATGGATGTGAATATAAAGGAAAGTAATGGAAAAAATAGTGGGTGTTCATATCAAATAGACAGGACATGTGTTTAGCTTTAGTCTTTTTCACTTTGGTCAAATTGGTTAACTCAGTCAGTCTGAGGAGGCTTTTTTGGATTTTCACCCCTCAGTCGTAAAAGGCTGGTGGGCTAAGATAAGATAAGATAAGATAAGATAACCTTTATTAGTCCCACACGTGGGAAATTTGTTTTGTCACAGCAGGAAGTGGACAGTGCAAAAGTTATGACGCAAAAATTAGAATACAATAAGAATAAATACAGTACACAACTGTACAGAATAGAATAAAATAATATACTATATACAGTAGAATAAAATAGAATAAAAATATACAATAAGATAAAAATAGAATACGAATGCTATATACAACTGAGTAAAAATACAACGATGCCAGAAAAGATTATTGCACTTAGTGTTATTGCACATGTGTGGATGTGTGTGTTTGTTCAGTTAAAGTCTTTGTTGTGGAGTCTGACAGCAGTGGGGAGGAAAGACCTGCGAAATCTCTCCGTCCCACACCGTGGGTGCCGCAGTCTCCCACTGAAGGAGCTGCTCAGTGCTGTCACAGTCTGCTGCATGGGGTGGGAGATGTTGTCCAACAGGGATGACAGCTTATAGTCGTCACCCTGCTGGGCGGGCGAACAGCGTGGACACAAAATAACTAATAATGAAAACTACAGAATAACTCTGGGGTCTGCAGTGTTTTGCGGCTTCTTCAGACTTTTTTGCGTGAAAAGTAACAACAGTGACATGAAACCACACACATGGTGCCTACACGTTAACCCTGCCCTAAAACTACCCCAGCACCTCTAAACACAACATCCAAAGAAAAAGCAAAAAGTGAAAGATTCCACCAACCCAGAGCTCAAGTTACTGTGTGCCAGTTCTGCATCAGAAATGCTGTTTCTGCAAGTGTTTACTGTGAGCTGATGGGTTGTTTTAGCGTTCTTATCGCTGTAAAAGCTCTTTGCTATGGCTTTCAGAAACGTTGTTAAAAGAAATATCATGTGCACGTCTTCCTGATTAGGATATGTAGAGTTGCTGTCATTGCATATCAGACACTGTTATCAAGTAAGACTGAAGTACTGTTAAGAATACAGGGAGTGCAGAATTATTAGGCAAATGAGTATTTTGTCCACATCATCCTCTTCATGCATGTTGTCTTACTCCAAGCTGTATAGGCTCGAAAGCCTACTACCAATTAAGCATATTAGGTGATGTGCATCTCTGTAATGAGAAGGGGTGTGGTCTAATGACATCAACACCCTATATCAGGTGTGCATAATTATTAGGCAACGTCCTTTCCTTTGGCAAAATGGGTCAAAAGAAGGACTTGACAGGCTCAGAAAAGTCAAAAATAGTGAGATATCTTGCAGAGGGATGCAGCAGTCTCAAAACTGCAAAGCTTCTGAAGCGTGATCATCGAACAATCAAGCGTTTCATTCAAAATAGTCAACAGGGTCGCAAGAAGCATGTGGAAAAACCAAGGCACAAAATAACTGCCCATGAACTGAGAAAAGTCAAGCGTGCAGCTGCCAAGATGCCACTTGCCACCAGTTTGGCCATATTTCAGAGCTGCAACATCACTGGAGTGCCCAAAAGCACAAGGTGTGCAATACTCAGAGACATGGCCAAGGTAAGAAAGGCTGAAAGATGACCACCACTGAACAAGACACACAAGCTGAAACGTCAAGACTGGGCCAAGAAATATCTCAAGACTGGTTTTTCTAAGGTTTTATGGACTGATGAAATGAGAGTGAGTCTTGATGGGCCAGATGGATGGGCCCGTGGCTGGATTGGTAAAGGGCAGAGAGCTCCAGTCCGACTCAGACGCCAGCAAGGTGGAGGTGGAGTACTGGTTTGGGCTGGTATCATCAAAGATGAGCTTGTGGGGCCTTTTCGGGTTGAGGATGGAGTCAAGCTCAACTCCCAGTCCTACTGCCAGTTTCTGGAAGACACCTTCTTCAAGCAGTGGTACAGGAAGAAGTCTGCATCCTTCAAGAAAAACATGATTTTCATGCAGGACAATGCTCCATCACACGCGTCCAAGTACTCCACAGCGTGGCTGGCAAGAAAGGGTATAAAAGAAGAAAAACTAATGACATGGCCACCTTGTTCACCTGATCTGAACCCCATTGAGAACCTGTGGTCCATCATCAAATGTGAGATTTACAAGGAGGGAAAACAGTACACCTCTCTGAACAGTGTCTGGGAGGCTGTGGTTGCTGCTGCACGCAATGTTGATGGTGAACAGATCAAAACACTGACAGAATCCATGGATGGCAGGCTTTTGAGTGTCCTTGCAAAGAAAGGTGGCTATATTGGTCGCTGATTTGTTTTTGTTTTGTTTTTGAATGTCAGAAATGTATATTTGTGAATGTGGAGATGTTATATTGGTGTCACTGGTGAAAATAAATAATTGAAATGGGTATATATTTGTTTTTTGTTAAGTTGCCTAATAATTATGCACAGTAATAGTCACCTGCACACACAGATATCCCCCTAAAATAGCTAAAACTAAACACAAACTACAAACTAGAGATGGCACGATACCACTTTTTTATGTCCGATACCGATACCGATATCATAAATTTGGATATCTGCCGATACCGATATGAATCCGATATAGTGTTTTTTAATCAACAAAACTGTTTTTTAAAATATCTTGCTGCATTTTGCAAGTCTGCAAGTTCATACTCAAGTTTAAAACAACAACTACACTAAAGCTATTCTGTTATACCTGTATACAAAAAAAATATTTCATAGTTCAGCAATACTGATCAATCTAATAAACTTAAACCTACACCATCCTCCCTATTCTGGTATTTTAAAGAGTACTTAGCGTAAATATTAAGCAACCTAACTAATAGGGTTCCAACTCCCAGCAACAACAAAAATAAATAAATAAAAAATAGGGAACCACCCCTCACGCGCCACCTCATGATGCTTAATCGACGTAATCAACCTTAATTTGATGCAGTGTGAAAAAAAAATGCACAGAAATCAATTATTTTTCAAGAAATATTAAATAGATTCAACATCTTTCTTCAACAAAATTGCAGACTGCACAGATGGTACCTTCCCAAAGTAAAAAGTACTATAGCTTACTAGGGTATATATATTAGACTTAATAGTTACTATATACAGTAATTGACTTCTATTCATTTTACATCAAATTAAAACTTTGTGTGTCAGATAATTATTTATTAAAAGCTAGACATTTTAAATGAGAATAAGAAAGAAAAGTATGTCTTTGTGCCCCCTTTTCCCTGTTCATGCCCTATCGGCCCCCCTGGCTAAACTTTGCTAGATCCGCCCCTGCACAGTTACCAGCTACGTAGAAAAAGATCCTGGAGTAGAAAGTAATATTAAATACATTCTAACAACAGCTGATCAAGCTTAAACGTGCTGCTGTTGTTCAGCCGCTGGTTTCCTCTTTCTGGTGCAAAGTGGGCCAAAAACAAACAAGAGACACGGACTCGCGACAGAAAAGCCGATCAGCTGATCATTTAAGCAGTTTCACGATTGAAGTAGCAGCCGGAGAGCGAGAGGCAGTCGCTCGTTAAGCTTAACGCAGGAGTGCTTTACAAACATTCAGAGATGGACTTACACACTTGCTTCACTTCTCTCGGGATAACTTTGTCGGAGATGAAATGCCAGGTTGCTAGCGAAGCTCCAAATGCTATCCAGACAGGTCCCGCATGCCACAGCCGCTCTATCACGTGATGCATACTGCTCCGACATGCTAACGTTCTGAGGTGAGTTACGCGTGTTGCAAGTTTTGTGAGGTGCTTTCGTGATATTTAATGGATCGGATTACATTTTTTATTTTTCTCCGATATCCGATCCAGTCATTTAGGTCAGTATCGGACCGATACCGATACGTAATATCGGATCGGTCCATCTCTACTACAAACTACTTCCAAAAACATTCAGCTTTGATATTAATGAGTTTTTTGGGTTCATTGAGAACATGGTTGTTGTTCAATAATAAAATTATTCCTCAAAAATACAACTTGCCTAATAATTCTGCACTCCCTGTAGATTAACACATTCTTTACTTAAGGGAATAACCGGGTATAGAAATGCATGTGAAACACTGCAGTGAAACGTGTGTGATGTTTTTGCTCCAGTATCATTTCTTCAGTATCTCCTCTATAAACACCTTTATTCTTGTAAAAACAACAAAATAAAATAAGGTTAAGAGTTTTTTTTTTATCATAGAAATAACAGTACCAGTTACAATGAGTATATGCTTGCATACTTGAGATCAAATGTTTTGTAAAGTACAAATGGGGAATATTATTTGAACTGGGTGCTTTAACGGAAAATTCTGTGGTTCCACTTCTTTAGCCTCGCGCTCTATCTTGACTCGCATGTTACAGAGTTACCAGAGCAGACATGTGTACAATGTGTCAGAGCCTCTGCTGGCTCAGCTGTCAGTCACACACACACACACACACACACACACACACACACACACACACACACACACACACACACACACACACACACAGCAGTAATCCTCCTGTGGCTTTGATACGCTAAAGGCTGTTTTTGATATTGGAAAACCCGAAGCCATGACTCCTGCAGTGAGAGATCCCAGCACCTTAGTGCTCTCTTATCATGTTAGACTTACCTTAGGTTTGTCAGCTGCCTCTAATGTAATGAGTGGCAATTGTTTTCTTTGTTTTTTTTTAATTAAACAAATTAACCAACAACTGGCTTAATCATGATATTCCTGACCTGCAGTTGTGGCATCTCTCTGCACACCTAGCTATAAGTGAAGTTATTTCAAAGCTCTAACCTCAAAGGTTGGCTTCAGTGGTTCATTAGGCAGCTGGTTTGTCCTCTCATTATAGACTTCATCTGATAAGATACCTACTGTAAATGAGCCATCTCATCCCTGCAGCTATCGATAAAGCTGTTGTGTTCATTGCATCTCTCGAGCCAACACGGGCTGCAGAATGCCAGTTTGTCTTAGTGCAGTCTCTTCAAACAGGAGGTTTGTTTTAACACTTCCACTCTGTCTCTGTCTTTGTCTCTAGCTCTCCTTACTTTATCTTCCTTCCCTCCTGCCACACTTTTGGATTTGTGATCAGTTTTTCCCGCCAACCTTCTCTTTCAGGTTGATGCAGGTGGGTGAGGAGTTTTGTGGCAGTAAGTCTGAGGTCCTGCAGGAGTCTATCAAACGCCAGAGTGTCAACTACTTTAAAAACTACCACAGGTAAGAAACGTCTGGGGCTTCTGTTTGATCATCATCCGAACCATGTGAAAGTTATGGCAAATGTTGGTCAAGTCTTTCAAAGCTAAACATGATGGAAAGTAGATGAAACCATTTCTTAGAAAGCAGGATATCGTTATGTGAGAGAAACCTTTGCACACGGCGATAACCACTTGCTGCCTCCAACATGCTCTATCCCAGGCGTAACCCTCTTCGGAGCTAGATGTGTAATTACATGCCAACACTCACTGAGCTGGAAGCACATTTACATCCTGATTGCATAACCTCCTGCCAAATTCATAAATATGTATAGTTTCACGCAGAAGGCTCCACATCATCTGAGGTGATTTGCATTGATCAGTGTTAAGGTCACCTGTCAAGAATCGTTGATAACGCGCTTAAATATGATTCCTCTTATAAGCGTCAGTCCTGTGACACAAATCGGGTACAGCTTTGGGTTACAGGTGGTGACATGGAGGTGTGAACATGTAACGAAAAAGCAGAAAGAGGTCAAAGAAACCCAGAGACGAAGAAGACTCGACCAAACACACACACACACCTTTACACCGTGCCATTCAGAGTGCTTTATATTGACCCTATAGCAAAGTATGTCTATGTTTCTCCGTCTGGTTCCTGCGGTAACACACCCGGTCATCAGCGGGGGTGTACTGTCAGCCTCTGGATGCAAAGCACAGACTGACATTGTCAGAGTTCAGGCATAATAAATATTTTAGAACTCCAGCATTGTTGATATCCGCATGGGGTTTTCTTTGTTTTGTTTTGTTTTTTTCGTGCTGAGCGATTGAACTAGTCTCAAGGTTTTAATGTCCTCTGATTCACAGTGGATTGAATTAAAGAAATTCAGTTGTCGAGTGGACGAGTGTGCAGTATTACAGTGAATATTCGACACTGTCTTTTGTGTTTTTTTACTTTCATACTTTAAACGCCTTAAAGAAAAGAAACAAGCAGCACTGCTGTGTTTGAAATGAACACCGCACTGACATTTCACACCGAAGGAAGGATACTGACCTAGCGGGTGAGCACCTGGGGTGGCTGCTGTGAGCTGTGATCACAGTTAGCATTGAATCGTGTTGCAAACAGCACACACAGAACTTTTCCTTCACACTTCGCATTAGTGACCTTTGCAGGCTTTATTGATGTCATTGTGTTTAAATTGGGAGCTGCTTGACTATACGGGGTTGAATTAGGTGATTAATGGACAGATGTTAATGCTTTCTGTGTCTTTCACTTTTTCTTCTTCTTGACCTTTTCCTCAGCACTGTGCTCATTCCCTTTTCTCTTTTCGCAACCCCTCAGGGCCCGACTAGAGGAGCTGAGGATGTTTCTGGAAAATGAGACGTGGGAACTGTGTCCAGTCAAGTCTAACTTTAACATAGCCCAGCTCCATGTGAGTAAGAGACACAGCACTGAGGCGAAAAGGTGAAGGGAGGGTGATTTCATTTATTCCACGGTGTCACTCACTGCTGTGAAATTTGCATGAGGATGTGAAACGCTGAATCTGCTCAGTGACGTGTGCGCGCGTGCAACCGGGTGCAAGTGCGTAATGTTCACTGCTCATTATAAAACACAGATGAAGATCAAACGGCTGCTGTCCCTTATGGGATGTATGTTAGACAGTTTTTCTCACACTCATGAGCCACAGTTAAAAAATACAACCTTTCCCATGGACTGCACATCCATCTCTGAATCTCCTATTCCACCACATCCTATTGGATTAAAATCTGGAGGCCGTCTCTGTACAGTGAACTCAATGTCACATTCAGGAAACCAGTTTGAGATGATTTGAGATGGCAAGTTAACCTGCTGGAAGCAGCCATCAGACGATGGGTACGCTGTTCATAAAGGGATGGAAATGGTCAGCAGGAATACTCAGGTAACACTGTGGCATTTAACAATGCTGAAGAAATTCCAAGATTAAGTAGAAGAAAACATTTTGCGATCTGAGTGTACAGCTCGTTGCACTTCAAAGCAACACTGATGAATGGAAAGGAACGTAAAGAAAATGAGTGCAGTGAACTCGAGTATATTTTCATCTTTATCTTTTTTCCTTCATCTCTGTTTTGCTTATACGCACAAAACGATAAATAAGCATACCAAAGAACCCTCCTAATAAATGGACTTGCATGGGAATTTTACATGCCTTTATCACTTTACTATGCAGGCAATGTATTACTTGGCCTTCACTACAGTATGATTTAAGCGTGCGTAGTGGAATTCCTCACAGACGTCCTGTACAGATGGTGATTTAGCTTTTGTTGTGATGCAGCCGCTTAAAACCAAGTGGTCAAAGGTACTGTGTACAAGTGACGTGTTAATTGGAGTTCTTGGCTCTGTTTTCTTTTAAATTACCTCTAACTTTATTCATTTTAAAAGTCTCATAGACTTTTTGTAGGATACTCTGATCAGTAACAATTCCCTGTGCGTCCCTGTGTCCCATCTTCTCCGATCCAGGAGTTTAAGTTTATGGGTCAGTGTCGCTCGCCTTCGGTGTCCCCGAGTAGGCAGGCCGCGTCTTTGAGCAGCTCGGCCCAGGAGGAGCTGTCCCTGTTCCAGCAGTACCAGCGAGAGGGAAACCCCTTTGAGATGCACATGGAGCACAAGGAAGAGGAGACGGAGGATGTGCTGGCATCCAATGGGGTAGGTGTTAGGAAACACACTCCATCTTGTAAAAAAAAGTTAAGAATAAGTCGTGTCTGTTGAAAGTTGAAATCTGTTATAATACTGCAGTATTTTTAGGAATATGGTCATTTTGGAAAAAGTCACAAGTTAGAATTGAAACACAGAACTAGATTTGATTATAGAGCGTGCGTTTCCACCAGCTAGATAAACCCACTTACATAAGTATGCCTAATTAAGCCTGCCTATAGAGTCAAACTTCAGACGAGTTCATAAGGAGGTGAACTGATTTGAGAAATAATCAGCGTCCCTTAAGCTCTCATCACCAGGGTCATAACAAGCGTTTATTAGGGGTTTGAGGGCAGCCGTGCAAAACGTGCCATAGTCATTACAGGGCTTTGACACACTGTCTGACAAGTAATGTTAGCCATTCAATAGAAAATAAACTTGTACTTGGCTAATGATTAACCCAAGAAAAGAGTTTCATGTAATGCAGCTGTTTTTTTTTTTTCTTTGAGTTTGTTAGTGTCCAGGCCTCCGGTATAGGAATCCTTTTAATTTCTTAATACATTTTCGGGAACTGTGTTTTGTGTTAAATATAAATTAAAAGCACTTTGCTTTTAATTTAAGTAGTGTCCCTTTTAGGAAATAACAACTATTGCCTCATGCTACAGAGGCTACTCATCTGCTCCTCCTATGGAAAACAATATTTCTCTTTCAGATTTCAGAGGTGCCCCCACACCTTTGGCTTTACTTTATGATGACATATCAACATATCTGTATAAGCCCTTGGTGTTTGGCTGTTCATAAGCGTGTAATCCTTTATATATGATGCTTGTGTTCCCTTGGCATGTAGAAAATATTGCCTTATTTCAGTAAGGTATAATCTGAACTCTCTTGTGAGAGGTGAATACATTTTGTGCCCTCCCAGCAGTATGTGAGGTATTTGAAGTGTTTATTTGTTGCTTTGTGGGTAATTTAATCACAGAGCGTTAATGCAGTTTGTTTTTATTAGCCTTCCACCATTTTTATCTTGGGGGAGTGGGTTAATACTTTGTGCTGTTTCAAAATCTCTGTGGACTCTTTGTTGCTGTGTCTTGCGACCAACAGCGCCGGCACCATTTGCCCGTGGAGTTGGACTTTTTTCACACCTGTCTTAACACTTGTCTTCTCTCTGTTTTACCCACTTTATCTGAACTCTATCCACCGCGTTTTTACCCCTGACTTCAATCTCATCTTTCTCTTCACCGTTTCTCAAGTACGAGTCAGACGAGCTGGAGAAAAGCGTGTACCAGGATTACGACAGCGACAGCGATGTCCCAGAGGAGCTCAAGCAGGACTACGTTGATGAGCAGACGGGTGATGCTCCTCTAAAGAGGTCAGTTCCATGTCCGGCTCCGAGTGTATGCCTCAAATTTACAGACAGTCCATGAATCTTCTGTTTAATTCCACTTTCAGCTTGTTTGATAACTGGATTTATGTTTGTGCTGTCCGAAAGAGTTGTTAGATTTCAGTTCTGTTCCAGTTGTTCTGAAGACCAAAATTTAGTTTCTTGCTTGTTTTTTTTTTTTTGTTGTTTTTTGTTGTTTTTTGTTTTTATATGAAAATTGAGAACATGAATTATAGTTTGTTTATCTTATCAGACACGTTGAAGACAGCTTTGGACAGCTGGTACATGGACCAGTTAACAAACAAAATAAATTTTCACTGCTAGCTGTGAAATATTCAAAAAGTGAGCACACCGATTATGTTAATTACACACACCAAACTATCTGTCTGTACTTGAGTCTTCATTTTGAAGGCATTAACCAAGTCTTCGCACCTCCAGCACCAACAATTTAAGCTAACCTCTGGCTAACCCTGCCAAGTCAGCAGTAAGCTTTTTGTATATCCATGAAAAAGTTACCTTTCCTTTCTACCTCGGCTAATGCAATGTATTGTAAAATTAGTGGCTATTTAATAATGGTGAAGGCAATTATACACTTCTCTGTTCAGTGTGTTAAAGCACTAATTTTCATTTGAAAGAGGGTTTAATTGCAGCTGGAGAAAGTTTTGTATTTTGCCTCCTTTATTATCAGGGATGCTTGAATTGGAAAGAACCTATCATTTATGCAAGCGCTAACTGTTTTAGCATTTCACAGCTTTAACAGTTTAGATGTTCCTCTCGAACTGTTTTAGCCGACCTCGTTTAGAACTGCAGCATTTTCCCTGCAGCATGATGGGGTCTTAAATTTTGCGTCACCGTTCAGCTGGGACGGTCTTTGTCGATAAGCCTGCTGTGCTCATTTTGTGTGTGTGTGATGAACTGAACTGCCAAGAACTTGCAGTAAATTAATGTTTTTAGGCAAATCTGAGAGCTGATCTAAAAAAAAAACGTTAGGATTTGCACTGGAGTCAAAACCTTGATTCATTGCAGTTTCTGTTTCCTGCCTTGTATGATGACATACAGTATTATTTTATGCTTTTTAGTTCCTCGCGTGTACTCAGCTGACATTAGTCCACGATCACTAAAATCCTTATTTCCTGTTCTTATAGGCAGGAATTACTAGTGCTTAATTATGTAATGGCTCATATAGTCGCAGAAATGAGACAGACCATGTAATGATTTCTGCCCATGTAATCATTGCTGGCTAATATGGCTTGGCGAGCTCCATGTCAGGGTCTGGTGCTTCAGGATCACCAGTTCTGAGACTTCACCACTGGGGTCCCATTTCCTGTGTTGTGAAATGGGTTCTGATTGATCAATTACAAGAACTGTGACCCACAGTGAAGGCTTTGCACCTGGCCCTATCATTTCAGGGGATTAATGATGTTGACACGTATTAGCAAGTCTCTTTTTCCTCATGGTTCTGACCTACTTTCTCTGACTCTGCCACCAGCGTACCCCGAGAAACCATGAGAACCAAGAAGAAGTCCGACTACAACCTCAATAAGACCAACGCACCAATTCTCACCAACACCACGCTCAACGTCATCCGGCTTGTTGGTGAGTCCTGGAAACACACACGCACGCACACACTCTCATTGATGACTAACCTCTGCTTGCGAGGTGTCCAGACAGTGTGTCCTCTCTGGCCTTCTGAGAGTTTCATTTATTCATCATTAAAGCCTGCAAAATACTGCAATTGGCACGCTCCACATCTGCATGACTGAACTGCACTAATAGTGGTTAACCTTCGCCCTGAGTTCCTGCCTTCTGTTTCCAAAGAACTGCTTACATGTATAAATATGTGACGTAGCTCTAAAGACATGAGAAAAGAGTCTGATGATGTACCCTCATAATGTGATTTTAGAGAGGAGGAGCTCTCTTTGCTGTTTTGGCTTGACTGCGCATACAGTAAAAAAGCAAAAGAACCGTATTTTGTCACACGCTACATAATATTGATTTAGAGCCACGTGGAAAAACTTGCAGCAAGAAAAAAGACCCCCAAAGTTTGATTCCATACAATCACTTCTAATTCAGTCTCTGCTGGACTTTGATGGAGTTAGATTGCTCCCTGAGTTCTTGGTGCAGAATTTAAGGGAAAGGGTGTGAAAAATGAGAGTGTGGGAGAAATAGTGCTGCCTGGGTAGCAAAGCCAGCTAGATTGAGTTTATTTCTTCTTTTTTTTTATTCTTCCATACATCAGTTCTGAGTCAATGGTAACCTTGTTACACCCCTGTACCTCTGTAGTTATTGCCTTTATTACCTTTCTGCTGAATTAAATCCTTGCAATTTGTATGCAAATGCAATATGCTCATGCTGTTGTCCTTCCCAAAAAGGATATGGTTCAACCACGATTAACTTACAGGAGTTTAACCCGTTTAATCTCCTTCAAAATTTACTCAAGTACAGCGCCATTTCATTCTGTGTAAAGTGATGCTGGGTTTCACGGTGCTAAAGAACAGTATGGATGCCCTCTGTGTCACACACAGCACTCGACACAAAGCTTCCATTGTACTCGGATCTAACTGTTACGTCTTTGTCTCCTCTCCCTAAAGGAAAGTACATGCAGATGATGAACATTTTGAAGCCAATTGCCTTTGACGTCATCCACTGCGTATCACAGCTTTTCGACTACTACCTTTACGCTGTGTACACTTTCTTTGGACGCAACGACATGGTACAGTATTCCTTCATCATCGTGGTGTTTTGTCTATCACATCGAGTGTTTATACTGAAGACTAATGAAAAAACGAACATTTGCTAGCCAATAAAAGACCCTTGAAGCAAAACCTTGTGACTCAGCCCATTTTCGATGTGGCATTTTTGCATTTATTGGCTCTGGAAAGTATTTGTACAGCAAATTTCCCGCTGGTTTAAAAAATAAAATCAGTTTTAAAAAGTTACAGACATCGATTTGATCCTCAGAAAACAACCCTAAATAAATATTTTCAACTTCTAAGAAGCACAAACACAGTGGGGGCAGTGTCTGATGTTTTTCTTATGACCGTGCACAGGAATTTGTTTATTGATGAAATCATGAACTTTGCAGTGAAAAAGCCAAAAGATGATGCAGTGAACAGAAGTGGATATCTCACCAAGTTAGTCTCCTGAAGCATACCGTCCGCCCCGTTCAACTAAATTTTGCCCAGGAAGAAAGATTATGACCTTCCCAGAGCCCTGATCTGAATCACTATCTACAGGATGCCATAAAGGAAAAAAAAAGCCTGATGGTCTAGTGTGGAGGAACTAAAAGTTTTGCAAACCTTTGTGAAAGCTATTACAAAATTGAATTGACCCCCTCCATGCCCAGATGTTGTCAAGCAGTTCTGCAAGCTGAAGGATGTCAAACTAAACTCTAATACACAATAAATCTTTAGTGGATTGTTTTGGCATGGTTTTAAACTCCGTGTCTGTAGTTTTATCATTCAATACTCTAAAGAACACCTTCTGTGGAATAAAAGATGAGCATGTGTTGTTGCCCCATCTTTCCTAAAATAAAGGTTTAAAACCAGAGGGTAATACCTGCTTGCTTGGTTAGCAAGTTAGATCTCCAAACTACACAACATGCATGCTAGTTAGTGCTTAGTACTAAATCAATGAAATGCTATAATTTTACCCACTAAAATGAAAGGATAGACTTTATGGACAGGCTGGTTAATCAGGAAGCCAGAATATTTGTCAGATAAAACCTCACAAACGTACTAAGCAGTAAATATGTTTTTAATGCTGTTAATTTTGGTTTTTGGGTTAAAATTTCAGTTCAATTCAATTCAGCTGTATTTATATAGCACAACAACAGTCAGTTCATACTGTAAACTAAAGACCCTACAATTATAAAGCAGCAATAAGATACTTTCATTTAGGTCAGATTGTGCCTGCGCTGTTTATGTACAGCAGATGAGTGATTAAAACTCAAACACTGACTGTCTCTCACTCTCTTTCCCCCCACATATTCTCCTGTTAACAGTTTTGTACTCTCGATATTTAAGACAATTAGGGCAATTGTCACTTTTTTGAAAACTTTGGAGTCGCAGCCAAGCGTCAGACTCTGTCACTTCTCTGTTTTTGTGAGAAAACTGGGAAAAAGAATCAGCACCTCCAAAGTCTGAAACCATGATCATTAACTGGAAAAAACCCCAATACCTATCCCTGGTCAGGCAGGAATTTCTGTCGCAAGCGATGAAGTTCATTCACAAGTGATGGAGAGAGCGGAGCAGGAGAAAAAGACAAAAAGATTGACTGATGTATTATCTGCAGTGATACAGAAGCGGTATCAGTCTGTTGTACAGAAAACAGAGCTGGGTGTGAAAGCGAAGCTGTCAATTTATTGGTCGATCTCCATTCTGCCCTCACCTATGGTCTAAAAGAATGAGATCACTGATACAAGCAGCAGAGACAAGCTTCCTCTGAAGGTTAGTAGGGCTCTCTCTTAGAGATGGGACGGTGAGCTCGGTAGCTTAGAGTAGAGCTGCTACTCCTTCACATTGAAAGGTGTGTCAGTCATCTGCCATGGGGAAGATGTCCTGTGGGCAAACTCAGGATATGCTGGCAGGGTTATATATCTGGGCTGGCTTGATGCTAGAAAAGACAGCTGGGGGTATCTGCTTACACTGCTGCTCCCGTGACCCAGACTCGGATAAGTGGCAGAAAATTGATGGAAGTCTGTGTTGCTTAACTCACTTTTGGAGACAGACTCAAGAGGCCACTCCAGGAACTGCATTTATTTTTGGCGCTTCCACGGTTGCCTCATTGACTGCTGTTTTCTGATTGTTCCGGATGCATCTGAATGTCTTTCCCAATAATGGCAAATTTAAAAAAAAAAAAAAAAAGCTCCATAAAAGATGAAACAGGGAAAAGCTGGGGGAAAAAAGTATAATCTTGTGAGTTAAGTAAACCTCATAAGTAATCAAGAATTTTTGTTTTTGCTCATTGTAATGCCGACTGCGTCTGCGGTCGCAGTGTAGATGTTCTGTTGTTGTGAAATTACCTTCATACTCATTTCCAAAGCTCCAGAATATAACTTCTTGACACAAATTGCTTAATATTACTTCTGCTGCATCAGTAGTAAGGTGCTTTATGGAGATTGCCTGCATTTATTATTTCTTTTTTTAAAATGTTTATTAGATGATATACAGTGAGATGTGAAATAACCACCGCTTCCATCTTTTCTCATTACTGTCTGTCTCACAGTAAAAATTCAAGCTGAACGATAGGATGCAGTCTGCGAGCCCGGTCCCTCCACTCAATCTAAAGGCTATTATGTCATTTATACTGTGCCTCACAAAGAAAGAAGAAAACAGCATTTGTGTCAGTATCACCCTCAGGGATGCAATAATGATGGCAACAAAATGACTTCTATCCCGTTGAGGTGGAAGAGATAACGGGGATGAAAGCTCCACGGGGGCCCCTCCAACTCGGATTATTGGCGTGCGTGCGTGTGTGTGTCAAGGAGAAATGAGGAAAGGTTGAGAGTTGATAAGTTGTCAGTGGGTCACTGTCACCGATGCAGAATATGTCAGCCTCTCAGTATCATTGCCTACCTTGTCTTTAAGCGTATATCATTTTTTTGTTGCTTAAGCCGGCTCCTTCAGCCATTTCTTTCTACCGTCTACATTCCCAAAAGCTTAATCTAATTTTTCTTCTTCATGCTTGTTACTCTCACCATCTTCCCGTGTCATTTTCACTCTCTGTTTGCATCACTCTGTAACTTTTACCACCACTATTTATCCACCGCATCCACTCTAGACCTCAAAGTGTCACTTCATGAACCCAGCCGTTTTCATTAATGGTCTCACTTGAAGAGCCACCGACAGCTAAATGCTAATGTCCCCATGAATCTTTAAAAAGCTCCTGGAAATTGCTAGTCACATACGCTGGCGTTTTGACCTATAGGCTCTGCTCTCCTTACACAGCTGGAATCAAGATGGGCCTGCTTGACTCCCCCACTTGAAGAGTAATGTGTGGCATTAATATTCAAAAGGGTAAATACACTCATTATCTGCGTGTGTTTGCCTTGTTAAGGCAAGCCGCGCTTTTGACGGTGTCACACATGCTAAAGATGTATTATGCGCCCTGCTCGCAGATTCTCCGTCGTCAATAGTAGCCGGGTTTTCTGCTCCAGGGGCTGTGACAGGCAGATTTGCTAACACAGTTTTGAGAAAAGTGATTAATGTTTGAAAATTGTAGAAAGCTGAACCTCAAGGGGGGGGGGGAAAATCTTCGGTTTTAGCTCTGGGAAGACGCCGTGGAGGGCTATAGTACGAAAAGGGCAAAAAGAGGTGTGAATTGAAAGATGGAAGGCAAATGGAGACAACAGAATATTTTCATTTTGAGTAACGATGGCAGAAATGGTCGGGGGTAAAGGCTGCCTACTGAAATGAAAAAGGGGTTCACTCTCAACTCCTAGCTGCCACTCGTACTGGATGTTATTTATCTTGTGCAGCAGTACAGACTCTCACCTGTGGCCTACAATAAAACCAAACGACGCCCGACTGCACCAGAATCTTCAAAACTGAAGCCAAAAAAAAAACCTACATCCCAAAAACTGTCACTTCTACTTCCTCCTACCTAAACAATGGTCACTGAACAGCCTCTGCCAAACAGCATGTATCTCAAACCCACGCTGACATCGACAACTACTAGATGTGTGTTTTTCCTCCTGATGCCCTTCCATGTGTTTAAAAGTTTCTAAAAGCAATATGAACAACCTGAGAGCTTTTTAAAGTCCGTCACTGACTATCAAGGTCAGGGATGCCACACACATACAACCGGCTTTGATTTCAGTTGGGCCAAAAGCAGTGAAACTGCCCTTTCTGTCAATGTAAAGATTTTTAACTAGACATTTCATCCCATTTAATATGTGAAAAAGAAGTTCAGTTTCAACAAAACATCTCATTGAGTTTTTATACAAGGCGGTCTGTGAACATTTGGTCTGTTGGTATTTGTAGCTTAAACAAAAAGCAAGAAGGACACACACAGCAGTGACACTTAATTCTAAGATGTTACTAAACTGAGAGAGATTAAAGGGGCATCGGGTTTTCACAATGCCACCTCTCTGCATGTTCAGCTGCTACACACTACAAACTGATGAGTCCCGGTTTACTAAGCTCCTGCTGGTCATAAATGGAAAACTTAAAAAGTTTGTGAACAGAAAAATTCCACTTACTACTTCATTTAATCGAATTATGTTTGTTTGCTTTCATATTTCTGTTTTTTTTTTCTAGTTGTGTTTTCTTCTTCCAGAGTCTTTAATTTGAAGCTTTTGCTTTTTGTTTTTCCTTTCTTGCTATCCGTTCGTCATCCGTAAGCCCGTCCCAAGCCCATCTTTGCAAGCTCACGGCAGCAGAGAGGCGGGCACCGCCAGGGTTGTGGGCCCTGCCTGCTTGGTAAGAGGCACAACCTGAAGTGTTCCGACTACTTCACGGTTGTGCTGCTTAGAGAATCCAGCATGCGTGGTGTGGTTGTTTTCCAGCCCTTAAGATGTGCGCGATTTGCTTTCACAGGCGACATCGAGCACATCTCGGAGTGATTTCAGAAGCATTTGCATTGAGGTTTCTTCGCTTTCACCCTCTCCGCTTCGTTTTTCTCTGAGCTCTGTCTGTCACCTTCTGTTGTCAGCGTGATTGTCTGATTGTTGATGTTGGTTCTTCCCAGCTGCTCCTCCCTCTTTAGGATTAGAGTTGGCTAGAAGCAGAAAGCGAAGTCTCTTTTGTCTCTGACTACGTGAGATGAGAGCAGATGTCCCGGTGTGAGCGTGATTTTTACACTCTGTTGAAGTGTGTGTTCTTATAGAGGGAAGATTTTTGTGCACATTTCAAACACTCATTCTGTGTGTGTGTCTGTGTCTATTCTACAGTATGAGTCATCAGGTCTGGGCCTTATCAGCAGCAGACTGAGAACCACACTGAACCGGATCCAGGAGAGCCTCATTGATATGGTAAGACTGCGTCTCGCTCTTCCTCTTTCACCTTCTCTTCTGTTCACTCTTTTACCAGCGTGCATTATCTCATTGTCTGTCTCATTTTCTGACACAAACACACCTTCTCACGCCTCTGTCCTCCCATCCTTATGCACCTCTTTCCTCTTAATGTCGCTCCTCTCACTTTTTGGCCATCCATTCTGTCCGTACTGACCATGCTGTACGTGTGGTCTCATTGTTTAGAGAGCCCACAGCCGGTGTCACAACATGCATTATGGGTCATCATTATCTGGCCGGTGGTCACTCAGACTCGTGTACACCTCCCTCTGTTTAAATGGGCAGGCCAGGGTGGATATGTGTGTTATTCCATTAGGGCTCTCTAGCGCTGCTCCTCACTGTGATATTACATAGTGACAATTAGTGTGGTGCTGTCCACCTTTTGCCTGATAATGTGTCTTTCTGCAGTCTGTCTCTCCTGTTACATGATCATACAACTGTCATCTCTTGCTTCTGCCTTTTATTTGCATGCCTTTCGTGGCCTATTTTGCATTATCATAGCAAGAAACCCTACAATCCCGTGTGAGCGTGCATTTGGTGGTGGTGGAGAGAAGAAACTCCCTTTGCAGTGGACCAAATCTCCAGCAGGATGAGGCTTAGGGAAAGGCAACCATCTGCCTCAACTCATTAGCATTAGAGGAAAACTAAGAGGCAAAGACCGAAGAGAAACAACAAACTAAATAACTATAAACTCCCTTCAGGCTGGTAGGGACAGTAACCACAGATAAGGATCATGTTGCTCCTGAGGCACAGATACTGATGGAAAACACACAGAGAGCAAGGACGGAGAAGGAAAAAGCCCAAACTGCAGGCGAGAGAAAGACTGAACGCTAATGAAGTGCAATAGTCACATATGAATGTATGCAGAGCAAAGTAGAGGAGATGTGTTCAGTACTTCATGATATTTTGTCTAGCAGCCTAAACAGCAAAGCTAAAGGAAGGTTCTAGGTCACTTGAGCAAACCTTTACTGTAGGCCTCATCGTAAAGTTATACACCCAAGGTGTCTGCCAGCTAAACCCAAAGTGGGAACTTCTTCCACGGGAGTGGAGCCTGATCACTGACAGCTCTGCCTCCCACTGTGCTTTTGGAGTTACTCAAGTAACAACGAGTAAGCGTCATGTCAGGTGTGATGTAGCTACAGGCAGCTACTTGTTAGTAGGTGTTAGTAAGTGTGTATTTAGGTAAAGAAATACAGATTTCTTACCTTACCTGGTAATCTGTGTTTGTGAATAAGCTGAGGATACAACTTTCTGTTCTTTACCCTGCTTGGTTTCCGTTTGCAGTCTGCTTCTAGTACAAGTGCTATAAATCATTTGCTTTGGAGAAAGCTTTCGTTGCATGCTGGTAAATGGGGAAAGCAACGGCTGTCGTGTCAGGATTTTGTTTTGAAAAATAACTTTAAATCTTTCCACCTTTGTGAACTGTGGTTGTTGCACCGAAACAGGAAGGTTTGGACTGAATATACATCGAAAGCCCAAGAATATTGGCACTTTTCTCTTTTTCACTTTCCTCTTCTTTTTTTCTCTTCCCTCAACAGTTAGCAGCACATTATTGCTTTGTTTTACAAAACCCCATAATGGCAATTTTCTTGCTACTTGCTTGTAGTCTCTATAGCTTCACAGTTTGGAGGTGGTCTGACGAGAAGAAGAAAACAAAAAGCAATAAACAGAGTTATGAATCATGAAGGCGGAGGAAAGAATAAAGATCTAAACTTTAAATGTTGCATGCTGCTGCATGTTTTCTCCCTTCAGGGGGCCCAATAGTGACTATTTACACCTGAGTACTTTTCTGAGTAAACTGTGAGCTGTTTTCCAATATCAGACAGGCCTGCGGGTGATGTGTTCACTTTTTCAGCTGATCAAATGGACGCAGATAAACAGACAAACTGAAAGCAGAGAGATAAAGAGAACAAAAAGAACTGAGTCGAATTGCACTGAGGCATTTCTGTTTCTGTGAGCCCACGAGTCCTCTCAGAAGACAGAAGCGTGCTAACCCGAAAGCACACGGATGCGCATTCATATTTCAAATAAGCAAAATCATATCACTTTGCCCCCTGATTAAGAGCCATTTCCAACCACCTTGGAGGAGCGATGCAGTCTGGCTTTGTAACTTCCCATCCTTTCTCCAGTGTAGTGGCAAATGCTTTCAGCCCATCTTGTCTCATGCAAAGCTATTTTAGCTCATCTTAATAAATCATCTAATGTTGGGAAAATGCCCTATATTCCAAACTAACACAGCACTCCCTATTTTGTCTCTTTTTTTCGTCCTTGTCTTGCTCTCCTTTTACTCTTCTGTGTTTTACATCATGACCTACTCACATAAATCTCGCAGAAGCTTGTTCTCTTAGATGAGGCGGACTATAAATCCTTCTCTATCTTGTTTTTTAAAGATTGGTAACCTAACCGCACAGTGAACATGCTGATGTATTTCTACAGAGTACAGAAACTATTCTACCTGCATACAGATACATAAACTGACACACTCCAGAGATCGTGACAGGGAAGACCTCATTTGTAAACACATTATAAAGTTAATTGCACACTGCATGTCAATTGAGCTGCTGAATCCTTGCGGTTTTGTTCACCTGATTTGCCATCGCAACTGTCTGATTCCAAAACCAATGTGCTCGTAATGACACAGAGTCCCATATGAGTACCAGCGAGATTCCATCTCATCTGGTCTCAGGTACAGCGTGCCTTCGGTTTAAATTAGGACTCCACTGGGAAAGTAAAAGATCACCTCTTAGTTTATGTTCCATTTCTCTACCTCTCATATTCTTGATTACCTCTCTGAAACCCTGTCGGGTAGCTTGGCTCTGACACTTTTTGTTTCAAGTCCACTCACTGTGGACTTTCACTATTTTGTTTAAAGTGTTTGAAAGGTTGGGCGGCTAGGGAGCATGAGTGGGAGGGATGTGTTGCTGTATTACACAAAACAGTTGTTACATAATGTTTAATCACACGCACGGTCTATTTCATTGAAATGGAATTGGATGCTGTGTAGAATTATCATCTGTTTAAAATTCTCACTTGCAAAAATTCACCTCCTTTGGTGATACTGCTTGGGGCAGGTTAGACGACTTTGCCATATCAGAATAATGTCATGAACCCCATCAGTAGCCATATTATCGCTGCCAGAAGGTTCAGCTGTGACAGCTGTTGACAGCCGTTGCTGCAGGCAACGTTGTGAGGAGAGCTGACGAAGGCTTGCCTTTTGCAACGAAATGATGGGAAAGCCACCTCCGGGTTGACTAACCTTTTACTTATCTCCCTACGCAAACCAACAGTACTTCATCTTTCAATCAGTCCGCTGGTTTATCGCACTTATTTGTGCAACTGTTTCGCCGTCACGTCTTTCAATTTTTATCATTCCATCTCATCTGTTTGTCCTGTCACCTCCTTCTCTTTAGCAGCTGTGCACCAGAGATTACATGCCTCTCAGCTCTCAGCACAAACAACTGCTTGTTGTCCTGCAGTTTATTGGTGCTTCTGAGTGAGTATACACTGCTCACATCGATCCAGGGATGAAGAAAAGATCATACAGCTCGAAAATTATTTCCCTTTTTTCCCCGTTCGATTTCTACCATCTACCCTCAGTCGTGATACATTGATTAGATATGTCTTTGCGCGCCCATAAGCTTGATCATGGGGTTTTCGTCTTTCAAGTACAGTGGGACGATGGCTTTTTTGGGCTTGGCACTGAAACTACAATGAGAAGTCGGGTCATTTCTGTGTTGGCACCACGAATCTGACATTAGCTTGCTTGTAGAAATGTACCTAAAAAAGCTGCACTGACTAGCACCTGCTTGTTATTTTCAGCCAATATTAGCCAATATTTTCAGATCTCTCCATATCAAACATATATAGCAGCTGATAAATTTAACTTTAAAAAAATAAAAGGAGAGTGAAAAAGACCCTTTAACAAAATTATAAGTGTTGGTGTTGCATAATTTGTCCACCAGAGAGCACTCTGGAGCCTCCCTGTTAGCATGTGGACTACGTCAAACACAACAGTCAGCTGATCCGTACAGAATAAATAACAACAGATAAAACATGTTTGGGAGATCTGTTTATACTTCCTGTGTCTGGAAGAACTAAAAGTATCGGCCTATGTATCGGAATATCGATGTTTTGGGTCACCAAATATCGGTATCAGTATCAGTCTTAAGACACAAAACGAGAAAACATTCAGAACTTCAACAAGCAAATGATCATGTCTACAGATTTATAGTACTACTGTCACAAAGGTGTTTATACAGCACTGAATGCTTTCCACTCACTTCTCAGACTTCATATGTGTCTCCCAGCATCACAGTGATAACCCCTAAGCTCGTGTTGTTTTTGTGGTTTTTTATACTGGCTTGGCACAGTCAACACTTGCAAGTTATATGTCATGAAAAGCACACACACACACACACACACACACACACACACACACACACACACACACACACACACACACAAACAAACGACATTTCTTTTTCACCCATACACACACAGAGACTGCACGCTGAACGCACTCATTAGTTGTGCGTCGCTCACGAGGGCATGTCATTGTCCGTGCTGGCCTCTCTGTCGCAGCCTGCTGTCTCGCACTGTTAATGATGCAACAATCCAAGGGGGAGTGCCATGTGACAAAGATTATAGATCACTATTAAGCACCATGGTGTTCCTGTTTATACTGTAGCTGTCAAGATATTGCAAGAATTGATGTTTTCTTGGAGTTTTAGTTGAACATGCGCACACACACAAACACACACACTTTATTGATAGGCCCAGCTGCAGGTCATGCTCCTCCGCTGCAATGAGGAGACAGTATATCCCCCCGGATACAGTAACACAGATTCCTGTCTAAAACGTCTCGTCAGCTTCTGCCAAAGCGTCATCACATCTCCCACTGTGACGCACAACTCAATAAACAAAATTATGCACTTCGGTTGAAATCTTTTGATTTATATGCTGCATTATCTTTACTCCCAACACCAAGCGCCGCGCATTTTATTTTGGTTTCAGTCGAACTATTAGGATTTTCCTTATTTTTTTTTGTCATATGTGTTATTAGGATAGTGGATGCTCATATTAAATATGGCCAAAGTTTCAAATGATGAGATTAGCATATGTACAAGTAATCCCTGTGAGCTCAAGGGTCAGGTTTCAGACTGCTCAGAAACCTCATTTTCAGTCAGGTTTTACTAGCCTTGACTCTTTGTATGATAACAGTGAGCAGATATATGTAATAACGTCAAATTCCTACCCACTGCTTTTCAAACCTTTCATTTGCGAGGGGCAGCCAATCAAAGCAAAGCTGGTTCAAAGAGAGGGTAGGCTCAACAGGAGGAGAACTAATTGTTTCAGTCAATAGATAACTAAGACCCAGTATAGACAAATGAGGCTTATTACAAGTCATAAATCACATAAAGCTACTGTAATAGAGTTGAAGAGTGTGGACCTGGAAATAGGCATAATATTCATGTCTAGTTTTCTAAGCCAAAGCGCGTCAAGCAAAAGCCTTTTCTTCCTGTAAGATGGTTGTTTTGCCATCCCAAAGAAGGTGAAGAGACCAGCAGCTGTGGGAAAAGAAGTTCTCAAAGATGGGCTTGGAGAGGATGGGCGGTGTCACACAAAATAAATTAAAGCCCTAATTCCATTTGACATTCATCTAATGAGAACCAAATTTCTAGTATTAGAGTGACAAAGAGGTGCAATAGGATCCACTTGACAGTAATTGCCTGGTAGACAGTCCGTTCCACTTGGCCATAAATCTCTATGGAATGGATTGGAGAGGAGTGAGCAGTCAATCACGATAGATTGAGACACTTGAACTGAGAGATCACTTTTCCACTCCCAGCGTGACGCTTCTTCCACGACAAGTGTTATTACATATTTACAAAGTTGTCAGAGTGTGCTGTACCATTCGGTTTATTATTTTTTTCCCCAGGGGAATATTATTTAAAAGTTTAAGTTTGTCTTTTTTACCAGTTAGCTTTGATCAGCTGAACGGCTGGGAAGCTAAACTTGCCAAACCTGCTGTTTGTTTCAAAAACCCAAAGGCAAGACTGTCCAGTCCAGGGTTGTGTGGGGACTGGATACTATCCAAGCTGTCACACGCTCTCGCCAGTCCATGACAGAGTAAACGCAAACAGGCAGACAAGCACACACCCTACAGCCAATTTAGGAAGTTCAACTAACATGCATGTCTTCAGACTCTGGGAGAAAACCGGAGTAACTGGAGTGATCTCCTGCACAGGAAGTCCACGCAAACTCCACACAGAAAAGCCCCAGCTGAGTGGACGATTCCAACCCAGGATTTTCTTGCTGTGAGATGACAGTGTTGACCATTCAAGTGTGAAGATATTGTAGGGACGTGTAACAGGGACGTAAATGTTTGGGGGTTTTATATTTGTTTTTCTTCAGTGAGAAGGTCGTCTTCTCAGACGTCTGCAGCTGTGGACACACAGCGCCTCCAATACCCACCGCAAAATTAGCTCAGACTGCTAACCAAAATTATGCTACTTAATAAATCACCCAATGGACATGCAGGGAAACCTAATAATCAAATAGATTATCCACCAGAGGTGGGCCGTGATCCAGAATACCAGAGAATTTGTTGAGCCATGTGAAATCCTTTGCCTGCAGTGCTGGCTGTGGCTGTTTAGAAGAAACAAGGAAGCCAGCAGCTATTGTTTGTTTCTGTGCTGCACAATTGCAGTAGGGTTGCTTGGAAACTGAAGCACTCGGGTGATTTTGCGTTCAATAGTAAGGGTGCTATGTTAAGTTGGAATTGCAAATATGAGATAAGAGGAGGCTGGCAAAATGTTTCCCCTGGCAGAACGCAGTATTTTTCAGAGAAGAACAGTTCATCCTGATCGATAGAAGGCTTTAGTGGCACTTGACCCTGAAAGACGTATTAGAAATAGCGTAATATATCCCATGGGGATATCATAAGACAGCAGAATCTCACACTCACAAGCATATGTCGATACAATTGTCTGTCATCATTAAGGATTGTATTCAGCTGGTTAAATATCTTAGCCCTCTCATCTTTGATCTGTAAGTGGAAAAACACCAGGGATCGACAGCCTTCCAGCTTCTCCCGCATCCCTGATTTTCTGTATTAGTCAAAACTTTGCTTCTTATCTGATTTGAATTCCCTCCCCGGATATTCAGTTTTAGAAGCTGTCTCGTCATTGCTCAGTTTCATTGCACAACGGCGCCTGGCTTTGATGCTTGATGTCTTCATATTTAATGATGCTGTTGGTCCACATGGGGAAACAATTAGGATGTCAATGCCTCGCAGGCAGAAACAAAACTTGTTTTGCCTTTTGTCTCTGCAGAGAATACTCCAGTCCTCGAGGACGGTGGACATTTAGGCAAGCTGCTCTTTCTCAACTACTGGATGTTAGCAAAGTTCACATTATCATCATCATAACTGACATTTACATTGGTTTCAGCAATGGGAGAATTTTCTGTCTTTTTTGTACTTTTGCAAGAAAAACTACGGTAAAAAAACATTTGCAATTACTTGGATTTTAATGTCAGTACAGAATTTAAACTTCATGTATATTTATTTATTATTTACAAAGAACATATTGAATGCTGTGGAGTTTGTTTGTTTTTCTTTTTTTTTGAAAAATTATACTAATTTTGAAGTCTATCTGAAGAAGAGATATATTACACAGTACCAAGGCACAATAATAAATAAAACTGGATTCTGCAGTATTGCACTGTTGATTATTTTCATGTGTTTATACAGCCCAGCACCTGCTCTGCTCTTTTGGTGTGCATGAGAACTCTGGAGACAAACGGCTGCTTATTGTAGGAGTTCAGTTCAAATTGTAAGATGGTCTTGCTTTCAGAACGGAAAGTGGAGCTCTCATTGTTCTTCCAGGGAAAGTAGTAAAAGTCCTGAATTTCTTCCATCTGTGTTGTTGTGAAATGATGAATACTCAGGTCTCCAGTTTTGTGCATCTTAGTCTTCAGTAATAGGAAAGTGAAGATGAAAACAAGCTATTGGAAGGCCTCAATTTTGGGTTTGGGAAATTGTATTGTGCCTGTACCAAATTGATGTTTTAGTTTAAAAAAAAATCTTTAGTTAATAAGAATCATATCAACGTCTCATAAGTCGAAGGTTTGGTTTACTTAGTGCGTTTGCCTGTTACTTTGTTAAGGAATTATCCAGGGCAAACTAACAAAAGAACAAAACTGTCTGTCAGAGGGAAGTTTTTTCTTTTCCTCATCGTTTAGTGTAAGAGGTTTTAAAATGCTTTGTTAACTCAAGGCCACTTCAAAGTGCCAGACAGATAATTAAAACACGGTGAGCTCACAAAGAAAGGAATTGTTCTCTCGCTCCACTTTTGGCCCCATTATGCTGCATGAGATTATACTAAGAATTTAGACACTTACGTAGATATTTCTTTTTTCTTTAATACTGAAGAATTCAAATTCTTGTTCACGTCCCACTGGTGAACTTTAATCATTTTTATCTTTAATCATCACTCAGTAAACTGTATAAAGTGTTGCACTGGGCTAGAGATAATGAAAGGTCTTATAACTTAATTATTGCCGATTATTAATTATACTTTCATAAAGCATTTAATGACATTATTAGAAGTTAAAACTAAAACTAATACAGTAAGTACATTTTGTTTTCACATAAGAATTTAAATGTCAGTTATTAATAAGAGCTGCAACTATTCACGGCCACATTGTTGTCCTCATAAGTTAATAATAGAGAGGTGATATATGAAATTATAGAATGCTGAAAGATGACTGAAAGGTTATTCTTGTTGCATGAGCAGTCTAAGTTACACTCATCTTACTGTAATACACAAAATCTGTCTGTGCGTTTGTCTGCCAACTCCTCCTAAACGTTCAGCAGTTGAGCAACCAAACTTGGCACACGGGTACGTCTTCGGTCACTGATGGACTGTATCTACGTCAAATATTATGCCTAGCAACCACAAATCAACAGGCTAAAATGACCTTTTTTCTTTTTACATTTATGCACCTATAACACCTTATAAAAGCACTATGTAATATTTATTTCATGACAAATGCATCTAAAAAAAGTGAAGTTATGCATCATATATTATGGCAGATTTCCTGGAAACCACCTTGCAACAGTATAAAAAGGCCTTTTTTGCCTTTATGCACTTATATTCCCTTATGAAGCATCCCATAATTTTAATCTCATGACAGTAATGTCTCATTTATATTCACTAAAACTGAATTATACATGTTGCGCAGCAACAGCCTAGCAATAAACTAAAATAACTAGTATTTTCAGACCTACATACCTTTAGAAAAGCATTGCATCATTTTATTTTTATGGCCAATAGCATGACCAGGTCAAATAATACTGTAGCATCCCAGTATGTACTATTTAATTTAAGTTGGCACTTGTACCAAGGATGGACTAGGTTAAATATATATATATATATATATATATATATATATATATATATATATTTGCAGATATAATTGTCAAACTCAGATTTTAATTTAGATTTCAAAAATGGCCTTGAGCATTGAGCATATGTCATTCTGCACAGTGATGCTCGTCTGAGTGACAAGATCTCATATTACGGTTACCTGAGACTATTTAGGCAACATTGCAGAGGTGCAGGTAAGACTGTGACATGTTGGCGATTGTATTAGTGAACATCTATCTAACTGATCTCAGAATCTTATTTTTGTTCGATTTATGTCAACTGTTCCTCGTTCTTTCTTTGTTCTTGGTTTAGTTAAAGTTAAACTAGGCCACATTTCCTTCAGGTGCAAGTCCAAGGGAGTTCTTAATTATTTTGTTATCAACAAAGACCTCCTGCTACAGTTGTCCTGATTAAAATAATTTGAATAATTGCTTAGATTGCCCAAACTGTTAGATGAAAATATTCAGGGCTCATTACTCAAACAGCCTGTTCATGTACAGTAGATTAATTTAATTGAGCTGAGGAATGTGCATTGAATAACTCTTTCTAAAAATTAATTAGAGGACAGTTTTGACAAAATTCCAGCTCCCTTTTCGGCTCTTTATGGTAATAAAAAACTCTGCATTTTGCAGTAGCGATCGCTAGTGGGCGTGAGCGGAGTGCTTAATGCCGCTTTCACCAGTGTTAAAAGGTCCTGTATGCTTGTTGGTTTACTTTATTAAGAAATCTGTGCCTATTACACGCTGTGATTTTTGCAAATATGGTTATATAAACATTTTTTTCTTTTATTTGGAAAACATTTCACTGTTTCTCACATAAACTCACCAATAAATTATCTGACAGGCGATAGCTGTTTCAAATCTTGCGTTTTAATGTTTGATGGTGGTTTGGATGCTGACGACAGATCGTTCCTTTGGTAAGTCACAATACAGTGCTTGTGAGCAATGCTGTAAGATGAGTCATATAAGCCCGGATCTCTACAGCTGCCTGATATGTAGGCAGCCTAATAGTAGATGTCAGGACTGGCTCTAGCCTGCTGTGTTAGGGTGGGCAGCTAGAAATAATAAGTGAGCAACTTGAGCGAGACAAAAACCCGAAGTTAGAGCAGCTGACAAGTATCCCACGGGTTGGTGGTTTCAGTCCCAGTTCAAATGATGGCGTCTTCTCTCTCTGAGATGTGAAAAATAAGCACAGTACATAAAGTCTTGACTAAACTAATCTTTAAAACACTAATTTGTTCCAAGCAGCATGTAGCAGCTGTAAGATGGTTTTCTCACAGGCTGAAGAACATCAGTCCCTGCATGAATCCAGACATTTATCCTCTGAAAGAGAAGCACAGATTATTTTGGAGTTTGGAAAGAGGCAGACTGCAAAAAGGACACAGTATAACATTTTAACGTCATAACACACATCAGATTGAAACGCTAATGCATGCTCGCGGGTTCTTTCTCAGCGTCCTGCAGCTATTTAGAAAAATTACATATAAGGGAAAATCTCAGACGCATTTAACAAAATGAGCATTTTTAGTGAATGTGAAACACGTTAGCTTAGCCAGAGCATCACGACACGTGTAACCAGCACAAAAGCTGCTACAACGGGTAAACAGGAACTCTAAAATGAAACACAAATACTGATTTGAATACGTTAGAGTTTGATATCTATTAAAAGATGCCATTTATTTATTTTTAGTAGTTTAATGTGTGTGCGCTTTATTTGCTGCCTTGACTTGAGGGACAGCTGTCTGCTTCCTCTGAATGTTATTTATATGTAAATCAGATCACGTTAAGAGGGCAGTGTGAGACTTGAGTATGCAAGCTGTAAGGTGCCCACACAGTCATAAGTTTATATGCCTCTTTTAGCACTGACTGACGAAAACCCATTTTTTTCCTCTAAAGTCTGATTTGGTGGGCAAGACGCCCGTTCTGATGGGCTCAGCCCACCCCTGCCATAGCTATTGTACAGCTGGGCTGTGTAGATGGAGGGCTAACAGTGATCACTGTGACAAAATTGATTGATTGATTGAATCTTTATTTTGAACATGTTGAAAAAGTATAAAAAAAAAAAATAGAATTAAAAGAGACAAATGAACAAAGCAAACAAAAGGAAAACGAGCAACCACAACTCCAAATAACGTCCATGTTCAAAAAGGAGCAGGAAGAAGCATAAGCTTATTTAATCCCACCCCTTTTCCACTATCTAGTATCAATAGACTACAGAAATACCTCCTTGTAATTACATTATATGTTATGTGTAATTTTTTTTTTTTTTTTTTTTTAATTATATACACATATATGTTTCTATCTATCCATACCTACGTATATACACACATACGCACATATACACATTTTCAATAACCCCATTAACACCTGAAGGATACACAACCTACAATTTTATATATATTTAATATATATATATATATATATATATATATATATATATATATATATATATATATATATATATATATATATATATATATACACACATACACATACACATATATATATATATATATACACATACACATATATATATATATATATATATATATATATATACATACATATATACCCATACCAACAAACCCGTGCATGCGCACACACATGAAAATATTAGACAAGAACACCCTATCAAATCTCTACCTTTTCCCTGTACCCTGTAAAATGGTCTAGACTTGCAGTGGAAATAACTTTCCATGCAGCGTTTGTCTTTCATTGTTTGCCAGCACTTACTGCTCTGATTAATGGTATACTTGCCTGTTGTGTTCCAGTTTCCCAGGTTAAACAGTCAGAGCTCGACGATCATTTACATTAGCACACTCAGATAAATGTCTTCACGCTGAAAAACGAAAACAAGCACATTTTCTTACCGAACTGATGTCAGCTGTATAGAAAGAACGCTGCCTCGGGAAATGCAAAAATGTCCTCTGTAAAGTTGTGTGCTTTGTGAAGATCTTCTTCTCAGTGAACAGTGTGTACTCAGCCTTTGGCTCTGACTTTGAGACTGCTGTGACAACTGCAGTAAATGCAATTTCAGGCTTTCACAGCAGAGCTGTTTCACCATGCTTGGATCCTCACAACACTTTCTTTTTTCTCCACAGAGAGATAAATTCAGATGTTTTTTATAATTAACTTAATGCAACCAGCAAGTACGCGATTCGTTTTTATTTTGATTTGTCCAATCTTTTCTTTTCTTTTCTCATAGTGGAGGAGAAGAACAATAAATTGACTCTGTATTGTTTATTATATTGAAGAAAACCTCATCTTGTAGCTCTTCGTCTTTTTCAATTTAATGTTACTGCAGATAACATGAACAAAAAAATATTTTGGTAATCAGTGGATCTAAATAATTTTTTTTTATTAGTCATTTAGTAAAATGTACAAAAAAAGAGTGAAAATATTTCAATTACTTCCTCCAAAAGTCCTTTTTAATCTTATTTATTTATATATTTATTATTCTTTTTTACACTGGCATCTATCTAATGCAATCTAATACTCAAAATCATCAGCCATGTTCCAAATATGTTTATTTGTTTTGATTTTAAATTCTTTCTAAAATATTGTTATGATTAATTGGATATTATTCAACATTTTTCTGATCATTTGGGGGATTTGGATGCAGTAGTTACAGGAGTACATGCTCAAATTTTACTTTATAAATGTTGTTCTAGTGCATCCTTAGGTGGTTGCCAGGCAACATCATAGTGTATTTATAATAGTGGATATAAATAAAGCATTACACATGAAATGGAAATGATGGGAAGCTTTTATAGGGTGTTTTTCTTAATTAATTTTTTTCATACCTGCCACTGGGCTAAAATGATCCCTTCTTATGTATATGTATCATAATATGTGATGTAGATAAGAACTTTTAAGGGCCTTGGATGCACCTGTGTGCCACTAGGTCTTGCTGTATTATAGTAAGACTGAGATAAAAATGTAACCTTTTTTCCAAAATTGCATAATTTATCAATTTTTTTTAGCATTTTAAACATTAAAATGCTATTAAAACCCAAAGTCCAGTAAAGTCATTGTGTTTATTTAGACTGTTTACTAACTAGATAGACTACTTATTTGGTTTTCTTATTTTTTCCCCAATGACACATTTTTTAGGTTGTCGTAGTTGCTGATTTTTAATTAAAGTAATATTTCCATTGCAAATACTGGTCTTTATGATTAGTATGCCAGAAAATGCCATTCACCATTATAGTAAATGGTGAAAATAATCAAAACTTATTTCTATATTGATGATAATCAACCAATGATCCACCAGCCAAATCAGGCCCACCATCCCATGTTGGCTTATTTATTAAATCTCTAAAAAGAATTGATTGAAGGGTATCCAGATATAATTTTTGTTAGAACACTTTCAAAGCGTTAGTAATTTAGATGCATAATTAGCTGCTAAATGCAGAAAAATATAATATTTATCAGCCACATGTGCATAGTTGTTTCCTTGTCCCAAGTTAATGTAGTTAATAGGTTGAGGTGAGTAATGGAATTTGTACTACTTATTGATTTTGGGTAAATATCGTTTTTAACGGGCTCCTGGCCTGGCGTCATTTTGCAAAAGTGGCCCCCAGGCAGAGCAGAGTACTCCTGGTCTACATCATCTACACTCTGAACTTCATTATGAAAATGCAGTTTCACTATTTGTCTCAGTGGGACATCAGAGAACTATCTAAACTCCTCCTAAATGCCTTCAGCAGCTGCAGGATATGAATCAAATGAAGTATGACCTCTTCACTATAAGTCACGCTATATGGAAAGATCCAGCTAAGCGCCCTCCATCCTTCAGCCCCTCGTATGACGTTGAAAAATCTATCACTGACTCTTAATTTGTCCAATATGGCATTCTTTCTCTCATACTTGGCAATGCAGCAGGCACATGGTGTTACTTTGCTTTTATCTGTCTGTCTGTCATTTTGAGTGCCATCATAAAAGTGAAGGGATCATTGTTTTTGTGGTTTTTATCTCCGAGCGTATCAAATAAAATGCAAGTTACACAACAGCTGATTACAGTAGGTCCGTAATGATGACTGAAGGGTTGATGTCTTCATATCTTTAAGTTGTATTTTTATCTGTTTTCTGATAAATGCAGCAGCTGCTAACATCCTCACGTATTACTGTGTCTGAGTCGTAGCTCTGTGACAGAGCGGTTCAGTACGACAAGGAGCTTCCTGTTGTCTGGAAACATGGCAGATGCCTTTTGATTATATGCATCTGTTTGTATCCATTACATTGTCACGCTAAATGATTTCCTAAGCATCAGACATAATTTGCATGTTTATCCCTAACAATGGATTGAAATATTCAAGGCTACCAAAGGGCAATAACACTGGGATATCATGTTTCTTGCTCTTACACACAATCAAATGCTGCTGCTATTGTAAACATTAGGGGTGCAACGATACACAAAATTCACGGTTCGGTTCGATACTTTGGTGTCACGGTTCGATATTTTTTCGATACAAAAAAATGTCCATGCCTTTTTAATTTGTCATTTATTAAAATTATAAATATATATTTTAACTCAAAAGTACAGTTTTTAAATTTAACCCTAACCCTTGTGCGTGTTTTTTATTTTGACAGCGAATGCGCACCTGCGGACCACTTATGTGCAGCCCTGGTTATTTAGCTCGTCATATTGCAGCCACAGAAATTCTTTTGTCCATGAAACCATAAAGCTGCACTTTCTTTTTGCCTCATAGTCTGATTTGTCATAACTTCTCCGTTTTGTGGTAAGCTTTTCTTTGGCTGTCACTTCTTCACCCTGACCTGTCTTATTTGGCTCAGCAGAACTGAAATATAAATCCTGCTGCTTTTACACACGTACTCACATAAGCTCAGCGATTCTCTGCGCGATCAACCTCTCACATGTTTAAGCTTGCTGCGGGAGATTTCACTTGTCATGTTTGCATAGTAAGCTAACGATTAATAAGACGATGTCAGAGGAATTGGTGCGCAAATTATCATCACTCACAGATCAGTACTGTCGCTCTCTATACACAGTTCGCGTGATTGCAAAGTGAAAGCAAAAAACAAGCGCAAATTCAAACGCGACTTCAGTATGTCACATATTGACAGTGGCTCACCGATGCCAATGACATAATTACCCAGCTACATTTCCGAAAGAATGCAAAAGCATTGACATATATTTTTCCTTCCTACAAAAGCCCGACGGGCAGGGCAGAGATAGATTTTGGTACCCCGACTGAAAAAATCGCTAGCCCCGGGACGTCGGGCTAGCGATATTGCGAGCCCTGTATCTGATCGAGGAATCACTCATCTTTGGAAAAGAGAGTTTATTACAGAGAAATGTCTCTTTCCAAAATAAAAGCTATACTATCCGCTTCTTCTGGGCTATATTCTCAGCAGCATATTAAACACATAAGGAGAATCATGTGCTAACAGCTGTCTAAATGACTCGGCTAAAGTTAGTAGCATGCTTGTTGTTTTTGTCTTTGCACTAGGATGATGTCGGCGTAAATGTGCAGTCATATTCGTTGTGTTCCCACTAGTGCTTTCAGGTTAATCTCGTTGAAATGACCTTAACGCCACAACACGGCAAATCTCCGTTAACGAGCTACCGCCGATCGCCCCGTGCATGGGGCTAGACGGCCAACACGTTAACGAGCTAACTGCGCTAACACACTAGTTCCCACCCATGTAATTGAGCATTGCATGGCACATCCAACATACTGTTTTACTTTAGTCCATGACTCGCTTACCTTCAGGGTCATACGTCACATGAAAACCAAAATAATTCCAAACGCCAGATCTGAATGAGGGTGGGGGAGGTCCATGTTGCAAGGAGAGCTTAACTTCTGTCTCGCTAGCTTGCCCTGCGCTCTTCCTTCTGACGATGCTGTCTGTGTTGAGCGCTCAGTGAATCTGCGTTCGACTACTCCGCCTAGGCTGCACTGTCGACCCTAGGCGGAGCAGTCGAACGCAGATTCACTGAGCGCTCAACACAGACAGCATCGTCAGAAGGAAAGTTGATAAAATAAATTACAAATTTTGTATTGTTCGATACATATGCGTACCGAACCGAAAGCACTGTATCAAACGGTTCAATATTGATACGAATATCGTTGCACCCCTAGTAAACATGTAATAATAATAGCGTAAGCATTTCGCTTAGAAACCAGTAAACATTAGGGGGTCAGGCAAGACTTTTTTTTTTTTTTGCACATTTTACCCTAAACCCTAGTGAGATTTCCCCAAGTTTGTTCCACGTCTCTGATTATATTTGTGCTGTAGATTCTGAAAACCACACGCATAAATTCCTAAATGTCATCGATGTTGTGTTTGTCCTTTCCCGCCCACCACATTTTTCTTTTCAGCCCAGCTTTTTGCTTTTACCTGGAGGATCCCTGCAGACTCGCATGAATTTGGAAAGGAAACACAACTTCTCTCCCAAATGTCTTTCAGAAGCCTGTTTTTATGCTGAAAAGGCACAACAAACGAAAGGTCAAGCGTCATGTAGCGTCATTAAAAATAGACCAAACCAAACTTTGCTTTAATGTCAAACTAATGCAGCTTGAGATTTATTTTATTCATTCAAAGGACAGTGTACAGTTCTTGTATACAACTGTAATGTAGCACTGTAATGTTCTTATTCATGGTAAACCTGTGGATTTGTTTTTTGCTGACTGGCAAAAGTCCTCATGCTGCTCACTTCTCTCTGTTAGGCTATCTTACATATAAAGAGGTGTTTTTACCCTACTTCTTTGTACCGAAGATCCTTTTAGGCACCATCCCCCCCACCGCAAGCACAGCTTTCCCAACACTGCAGACGCAGATATAAAAGAAGAAACAAGTGAAAGAGGTTGAATTCTAAAGCTCCAAAACTCCACAAAGAGAAAGCAGCTGCATTTGTAAAGAGGCGCGTTTTGACCATAGTGTCCAACCAGCTGCTGATATGATAAGATCTGCTGTTACAAAAGAAAATGACAAGAACAAGCGCACAAATAGTTTTCATTTGATTTTCTGGGAATATTTATTGCGTTTGCATGTTTGTGTGCAAGTTCCTGTAGGATCTGGCAACGTCACACGTACAAATGGCTGCTGGCCACTGCAGCGAAACATTTATTTATTTATTTTGCTATGATCCCGTTCCAAATGTTAACGTCATTTGCTGTAGTTTGAAGAGGGCAGTAATGGCCTTTCTGGATTAACTCCATAACCATTACACGTTTGTCATGTTTATGTGCAGGGACGTGTTTAAAATGCTGACAGCTGTGCTCATTGTGGCGACTTGAACCCTTTGCAGTGTTCGAGATGCCTTTGTATCTTTTTAAAGCAGATTTAGTAGATCAAAAAATTGTAACTCATGACTAAGCATGTGAAACTGAGTTTTCTCAGCATATAGTGCTTAAAACATTTATTAGACCCCTCCCAGTGTAAGGTTTAGCCTCAATTAATAGTACTGGTGTTTATCAATGTCCTTTTTTTGTGTTTTATGGTGGTCTTTAATCAAAATGATGAAAGCAGACAAACAACTAAACCTCAAGTTATTTAAAAATTACTTTCAGTGGTTGAATTTTATGCTTGACTACTTTGTGACTTCTCAGACAAGTCCAGTGTGCCGGCTCAAATTTGTGTGTTAAAATGGGAATTCAGTTTATTTTCCCAGTAAATATAAAAGAAACTTATAAATTTGTTAAGCATTTCTGTGCACTGTAAAAAGCCTTGGACAGCCATAATTTAAAAAAGAGTAATTAATGCGTATCAACCCTTCAAGGAACTAAATTAAATGTGTGATTAAATGACTCAGTAAACGAGGACTGCATCTTTAACTTGGGGCTCAAATTGTTCTTCCGATTCCCCGAGTTTAGAATAACTGCATTCACAGCTGTATTAGGCCAAAGTGTGGCTGTTTTGGTGAACGCTCTGCAGCCTTTTGACAAAGTAAAGAAAGTGTGCATTATTTCTTCTGTTTTTTAAGTGTTTTGGTTGCTTACAGAAGAAAAAGGAAATGTGCCGTTTGTGAATTATACAACAAAAATGTTAATAGTCATATTTTTTTTCGTTTGCAGTCTAATTTCAGTTCAGGTTTAATAATTCAGGGAAAACTTTATGCGATCTTTTAATCTCTAACAAAGACGTAATGAGTAACTTTAGCCTTACCTAGTTACTGAAGGCTTATTTAATTTCACCATCTGCGCTGAGAAGTATTCAATTAAATTCAATCATGTTTATTTCGAGCCGCTCCCGCGATGAGTTGCAGTCTCCGCAGGGAAACCATTAGATCCCCACTGCTGTAAAATAATATAGATCAACTGTTAATCTCCCCGAGTCAATTTCAGACCGATGATGATTTTGGCAACACTGCGCGTTTGATTGAATGCGGAGAGATAAGTTGGAGGTTGTGTAAAGGTTGAAGTTATCACTTTGAGGGAGACAGCATAGCTCCTGCTTGTCTGAGTCATAAATTGTCCACAGAGCTGCATTCTGTGCATTTTTGCAGCAGTGCGTACGCCGAGCTGTTATAGCCCGTTTTAGCCGCTGCTGGCATTTTAATACGGAGCACGTCACTCTGTGTAAAACACTTTCATTTCAGAAATGGTTATTTGTCTGCTGTTACTGAATGTTTTTCATCTGTTATCAGTGATAATAAAGTAGTGGCATGAAGGTCTTTTATCAGGCAGGATTTGACATTTCTCGAATTCTTGCCATCTTTTTTTGGACCACGTAGGAGTGATGTAACCATTTGCTTTACTTTTACTCATTAATCTTCATGCTACAACAGTTTGTCTCTACTCTGGATACTTGGCAGGACCTCGGTTATAAAAGCTTTCCACCGCTCTTCTGGAATAGGAGTGCTCGTACACGATATTAGACCCAGACTGCACTGGCCGGTAGTGCGTAAGTGGACGATACGGTGCAGCATTAATGGCTCCCATTTGTTCATTACCTGCGTGATTGCTATTGATCTGCCAGAAGCTGTTTCAGGGGGCTTTGCAGTCACAGAGTACAAAGCTCTGTGTGCCAACATAATACATTACGCCACCAAGACATTACTTTATTGTTTTTTATGCAGATGCTGATTATTGTGGTTGATTGGAAGAGAGCCGGGTTGAAACCTTTCTATTTCTCTTTCAGTAGTTTTTCGATTGAAAGGATAAAATGAGTGATAAATGGAGTGTTAGAATGTATCAGAACGATTAATGCTGCCGCTTCAGGAGTGTTTGGTCAGCAGAACTTTACTGTGTGTGGGCTTCGGCTGTGACCGGGTCCCTCAAAGTTGATTGCACTTTAGACGATGCATCTGAACTGCTCTTATGTTAGATTAAATGTTAAAGTGATCGCAGGACGACATACACTGAGAGAGAGATTAGCAGGGAAATGATTGCGCTTCCCTCTGCTTCAAGTGATATTACAATGTTTCCTTCGTGTTAGTTTTCTAAAGTCCACCTGTGTTTCTTTCAGGAGGCTGTCGGGGAGAACGCAGGGGTGCATGGCCCAGCAGAGGACAGGAAGGAGAAGGTGCCCAGCCCCCATCTCAGCCAGCTGGTGGTCCTCACTAACAGCGGGACTCTCTACGGGCTGGCACAAAGGGTGGTGGCCACAGAGTCTCTGTAAGCACACACCACTGGAAGCATTTGCACACTACATTAAAGTATTCCTTACATTACATTGACATTAGTGCGTGCTTTATGTCATCGCTTGTGTGTCCTGGCAGCGCGATGTAACGTGACAGTTATGTACATCAAAGCACTCTGTTTGATCAAGTTATAGAGGCCGCTTCTCGCTCACTGCCTCGTGTCAGGATGGCAATAATGTCATTACACAGTTTTCCACACACTGGCCGGCAAAGATTAGCCCTGCCTGCGTTGTGTTCCTGCACACACAGCAACACATTTTAGCGCCCCCAAAATCATTTCCTTTCTCTAATTTGATATGTTTTAAACTCTCTCAATCAGTCACTCAGTAACCAGTTTATTTTTGTACTCCTCTACTCTGTTTTTTCCCTCCCTCTCTGTCTTACTCTGTTACATTCACACTACACACTGGTGCCCCCGTGCATAATTAGGTCAAGCTTATCATCAATGCTGACAGCACTTGGGCCCTCAGAGGTCTGCGCTGTACAACAACAGCTTCATAATGAAAGTCTTGTAAACCAAAGGCTCTGACAGCGCTGTTGCCAGAACGCTGAGTAGGCTTACACTCGCTCACAAAAAGGGTTTCGTGTTTTGGAGGCAGGCAACAAGCTCCGAAGAAGAATGAAAACAAAACGGCTAAAGTGTTTAGTGTAGGTAAAGTTTAAAGGACCAAAGCAGACTTATTCTGTGCAAAACTGCGAGAAATTGTTGAGGGCGTTGGTGGTCGGGTTTTATTTTTTATGCTTTTGATCTAAAAATAGTGTTTTTAGAAAAGACAGCTCACAGTTTGTGTGTGTTTTTAGCATCCTCAGCCTGTCCCATTTCAAACAAAATCTCTGGGAGAGAAAAGAAAGTGGACACAGCAATCATGTGTGAGAAGAATCAAAGACAAAAGCTCAGCAAACTGACCATCGGTTGTTCATTCTCTATGCTGCTGGTCAGGTGTTGCATCTATACAAGCGTGACTCTGAAGTGCAGTGTGTGCTTTCTTCTTCTTATTCCCTCCACAGCACATGATTATGTTGCTGAGGTAAACACAAGCTGTTCCTGCTCACCTTAATGCGATCTTCATTGCTCTATGAAAACAAACGGACACAAAAAAATATCTTCTCTCTGGTACTTTTACGCACCCATCCAAAAAAAGTTGGGCCGGTGTTTAAAACGTAAGTAAAAACAGAATGCAGTGATTTGCAAATCTCACCAACCCACAAAGCAGCTACACTTCTTAACAGCGTGGTACTAAAAAGAAAGAGTTGGAGGAACATTTTGCAGCTTATTTGGCAACAGGTCCGTAACATGATGGTATATAGGGAACGTCTCTGAGATGCCAAGAATAAAAATTGGCAGAGGTTCACCAATATTGCAAAAAAGCCTTGTAGAACAGTTTTAGATTCACTTTCCTTGATGTAAAATTATGAAGACTTAAAGATCAGCAGTAGATAATATCAATAAAAGATTCAGAGCATTTGGAGAAATCCTGTTTTCTTTGGGCTAAGATGATTTAAAATAGACTGAGGCAAAGTGGAAAACTGTTCTGGGCTCAGATGAGTTGAAACTTGAAATTCTTTTAGGAAAACATGGATGGTACATCGTAAGGACTAAAGAGAGGAGGGACCATCTGGCTTCTTATCAGTGCTCACTTTAAGCCTGGGCGTCTGATAGTATTGGGGTGTATCTGCACGTATGGAATCGGTATCTTGCACATCTGGAAATGCACCATCAGTGCTGAAAGATATACATACAAGCTTTAAAACAACATATGCTCCCGTCCAGATGAGCTCGGAAATCATGTGTATTTCAGTAATAGCTGCATACTGCAGTTATTCTAACAGCAGGAATTCATAGTAGAAGAGTGGGGAGTGAGGTGGCCTGCCTGCAGTCCAGACCGTTCACAAACTGAAAACATTTGGAGCGTCATATGTCAAAAAATACGGTATAGACCCAGGAGTTTTGAGTATTTTGAATCTTACCAAACAAGACTGGAACAACATTCCTCTCCTAAAAGTCCAGCAGCTGCTCTCATCAGATTCCAGATGTTTTTGATGACGACTATTTTTAAAAGAAGGGATGCTACACGGTGGTAAACGTGGCCTCTATCCCAGCTTTTTTTGAGAAGTGCTGCTCGCATCGAATTCAAGACAAGCTAATATTTTTTTTTTTAAATGGTGCATTTTGTCACTTTAAGCATTTGATATATTTTCTGTGTTTTGTTGTTGATAAAATGTGGGTTTATGGGATTTGCAAATCAATGCATTCTGTTTTTATACAGTGTCCAAACTAGTGTGAATTTATTAACATTAAATTATGCTTTAAAATAAAGGTTTCTGTTTGGGTTTGGATGTTAATAATATGCAAATTGAATGCAATTTATCTTTTTTTCCTAAGCGCCCTATCTAAAAGAAAATTCAATTTATAGCCGCAAGAGTCTATTAGAAGAATAATGACACAGATGCACTCACTGACCCCTTTTAAGGTACACCTATTTAACAGCTTTTTAATACAAATATCGAATCTGCTGATTACACAATGCATCATACCATGCAAGTGACTTAGTATGTGACGGACTGGCTGCTCTGAGTATTTCACAAACTGCTGATCTGCTGGGATTTTCCCACACCATCATCTCTGGGGTTTACAGAGACAGTCTGGAAGAAAAATATCCAATGAGCGGCAGTTCTCTGGGTGAAAATGCCTTGTTGATGTCATAGGTCAGAGGAGGATGGCCAGACTGCTTCAACCTGATAGGAAGGCAACGGTAAATGAAATAATGAGAAGAAGAATAGCATCTCTGAACACACAAATGTTAAACGAGAAGGAGTTTACTGTACTCAAATGGCCACCTGATCTCAATCCAATAGAGCACCTTTGGGATGTAGCGGAATGGAATGTAAATTTAGTGACTGTCACTTCTGTGGCCTCAGACTTTTAGTTCTCTGATCTTTCTCCAAAACCCCAATTTATCAGCTAACGACAGGTTACCTTTAGCTTGCAGTGAGGGGCGTCTGCAGGTTTAAGGACAGCTTCTTTTTTTTTCACTTCATTGGTGTGTGCATTCACACCCAAACGGAGGTTCAAGAGGCAGCAAAAGAATGTGGAGGTCCCACCTGGGACTGGTGTCTTAGTCTGATTAAGTCGATTTCTCCTGTTTTATTCTCTCTTTTTTCCTGCTGTATTTAAGAGCTCTGCGGAGACCTGTTGTTCTTTAATTAATGATCCTTGTTAAAGTCAGGACTCAACTCTGAACTTCAGCCCACGTAAACATGTTCACTCACTTTTTATTTCATGCACTGTAACACTTCAGAGCCATCGATCAGCCTGAGTCAAGAGGTCTTTATTTAGTCAGTGCTGGATACAGAGTGGAAGGGGGGGGGGTATTAGTTCTGAACGCATTGATTGTTTTTTTCTTCTTCTTCTTTCTGTCCTGTATTTCTCTCTGCTACCTCTTTTGGTCTGAGTGTTTTTTCAAGGATAATTGAAATCCAATCCTTGTCAAAAAACCCAAAAAACAAATAGAAGTGCTGCTTGATTTGTCGGACGTGAAAATACTTTGCTTTGGGAGGTGAGACTTAAAGGTTTGGAAGTCAGACAAGTTTTTACAGCAAAATTACAGCTGACTCCATAATTTACATTATAATAATCAAATTTGATGTTTAGCCTATCCCAGCTGTCATACCCTGCCTCTCGCCCTATGACAGCTGGGATAGGCTCCAGCGCCCCCCGCGACCCTGAAAAGGATAAGCGGAAGCGAATGGATGGATGAATTTGATGTTTATTTCATCAAAACGTGACCAACAAGGGAAGAAATGAGATTGAACAGCAGGAAATGCTGGAAACTCAGGTTTAAGCACATATGACTAAAATCTTGATCCAATTAATGGATCAGAAGAATCAAGGGAGACAAAAAAGTAAAAAAAAAAACTTCTTATTCCATTTGAGATGTTTTACTGTTGTTCAAGAGTAACAGAGATTTAAGGTGATGTTCTCTCTAATGGTCAGTTACTCCACTTTGTAATAGTAATACGAGCTTTTGTAAATAGATCTGTCACTCTTTAATAACACAAAAACAACACATCGTAATTGCCTTTTCTTATGTGTCACAAGCAGAATGATTCAGAGCATATGGGCAGAATTTAAAGGCTGTTTCTCTTTGGTTGTGTCAGTGTGTTTCTGGCAGAGCAGTTTGAGTCCTTGCAGTCCCACTTGGACGCGATGATGCCTGCAGCCAAGAAGCCCTTCCTGCAGCAGTTTTATTCCCAGGTATTGTTTGGTTTATACAGTTATGCCTCCTCTGAGGGCACAGGCCTCAATTATTACAGTAACTGATCATGTCATCACTGTCAGCTACAGCTGTCAGGTTATTTCAGACATCGTCTCCAGCTGTAGAAAACCGTTTGTCTTTTATTTTATTTTAACCTCTTGTAAGGCTGAGATTATGTTATTTTTTGCTATTTGTAATTGATTTTCTCCACACATGCACTTAAATATGTGGTTTATAGGATGTGTTTTCCTTTTGGATTTCACTGTTAATATTTAAGGCACAATGTGAAATATGCTGTGTGACTGTTGTGGATGTGCTCCCCCTCCCACCTGCACTCCACTTGCTTAATTGTAATTGTGCCCTTTTGTTTTCTTTAAAAACAAATGAAAACAACTCAAACCCACATGGATAACTTTGCTTCTTTTTCTTTTTTTTGTCTCTTTGACATTTGAAATTCAGATGAAGAGACGGGTCTGTTTGACCCAAAACATCAAGTGAATGTCATGTCCTGATTTCGCTCATTGGAAACTTTAACATTGTTCTTCCTGCAGAATAGCAGGCAGTTGAAAAATACCTTATCCATATGTTGACTATAATGATCCACTAACTCTCATATATGTATCCTTCCTTCCTGCACTCAGACGGTGTCTACAGCCAGCGAACTGCGGAAACCAATTTACTGGATCGTGGCGGCCAAGGCCATCGACTATGAACAAATGTTGCTCATGATGGCCGGAGTTAAATGGGACATTAGGGAGATAATGTCCCAGCACAATGTATATGTGGATGTCTTGTTAAAGGTAACGACGAATAAGAAAAGCGAATGCTGATGTTACTGTAGCCTATTTTTGACCCACTACCGACAAAAACCAGCTAAAGTTATTAAGCATACAAAAACTTCCCACCTGACCATCACTTCAAAATTCCACTGTTTGGAAAACTACTTGAGCTAGGTCCTTTAAAGCTTTTGGTATGATGGCTTTATGAGTGTAGCTCACATTAACATAGACTGATGGATGCTTGAAGTCCCTAAAATATTTGGACAGCAGATTTGAAGCTCCTGTAGAAACCACAGTGTTGCAGGTAGGGGACTGAGATTTTGTTTAGAGCCTCTCATAAACAACCTGCATCATATTCTTTAAAACAGTCTAAATCCAATTAAGGGTTATGCACATATTAACGCTTAAATGTTGAAGCAGCTTTTACTCACATTTCATAAAGATCTCATGCAAATACCTCATTAGGGTTTCTGCATCATTCATATCTTTAAGACCCTTGACTTAGCAAGGTGAATATAAATGATTCTGAGACTACTTGGTGCCCTTTTTAAAACCCTTTATTCCTTTTTTGTGCATTTTATAGCAAAGAAAAGTCCACAAAGATCTCAGTGCTTATTACTTTTCCCAAACAGATACCGTGTCCTCTCAGTGTCACGCAATATCCACGCTACACAAAAATAGAACACAAAGCAGCTGTATTAGATTTACTTTTATCTAGCAGGCATCCCTCCCCCTCCACACATTGTGTCTTTGTTGCACTCATAAAAAAAAAAGTGTTATCCTTCTGCCATCAGTACACTAAGCATTAGCTCTTATTCTTTTAAAGTCTGAAACTGTGAAGGTCATTGTTCTCCTCCTTGACTCAAAGTTAATTCAGGGACCTTTAATATCAATTATTTGGGATGGGGGTGAATAATTTATTATATGGGTGAGCTGTTAAGAGCCAAATGCAGATCTCTCCTGAAGTTTTCTGCTTTGTTAAAGACATCTGAGCTCACTGCTCCCAGAAGTATTTTTAGAATGAGAAAGTTTCTTCTAAATGTGTGTCTTTATTCATGCTGGCTACTTATTCTTTTATAAACTTGCATGGCGGGGTAAAGGACACATTTTTCCTGCTTCTGACACTAAGAGAAAGAAAGGTGCGAGGGGCTCGCTGCGGTGCAGAGCCATAAACAGAGCAGCATCAAGCAGAGGCAAAATCATACATAACAGATGGCTGATGGCTGAACTGCTTAGTGACTCGGACAGACGTGGACAGACATCGTATACGCGTGTAGTTTTCCATCAGGTGCTAATAGCCACCCCCGTCATCGTGTCAAGACGGTCATAATGCATGCGGGTTGTGTTACGTGATTGAAATAAGTGGTGCTGAGTTTTGTTGTAGCGCGCACACAGCAATATTTTATTCATGAATTCAGGTTGATCCCCAGCATTCAACAATGGCGCTCATTTGCATATAAAGTGGCAAAGACATGCCGAAGCCTCAGAATGACTTCATTGACAAAATGCTTGAGTCAGAGTCTATTGTGAGGCTGTGAATGAGTAACATTTCATTTCAGGGTGTAAAATGAATGGGAACATGCATTAAGGTTCACGTTAATTTTTTTTCTATAATGATGCAATTTAAAAATGTAATTTAATACTTGCATATTTTATGAATTTATTTACAATCTTAATCTGCATGTGTCATATTTACATACTTACCTAGGTACTGCAGTTTGTTTTTGGAAGGCAGTAACAGAAAATGAATCAGAATAACATTTTAGATTTAGATTTAGATTTAGATTTTAGATGTAGCTTGTATTCACCTTGGGATGCTGTCAGACCGGAGTACAGTATTCACCGGCGCCCAAATGATTTGTTTTTGCGCATGATTTGTGGCTCAACAGCTTCATACATGCAGCCCCCGCGCTCTTCACTACTGTACGTCAGCATGCTTTGCTTCCATCAGTGCAGACGGCAGAATTATTACTTAGCTCTGTTAGAGTTTCAGGAAAGTAACCCACACATCCTGCCGGCTGCTTACACTGGTGGAAAAAAACAATAATTTAGCCGAGATTGATCTGATTTACTTATAATCACTATTTTGGATGTATAATTTAAGCTAAATGGTTTAAAGGAAAACCCAAATGCTGTTTCTTGAGGCAGCGTGTAAGAGAGAATCAAAGGAAATCCTTAAAGTGTTGTTCATGACAACTTTTTGTTTTGTTTACGTCTTCCAGTTAGAATCCAACAAGGTCATTACATCTCAGTTCATCAGGTCATTTTAAGGGATAAAGATAGTGACGCTTTTTTTTCTCGTGTCATTGTGTTGAGGGGCCATTTCAGAAATCTACTATCTGGAAAACTAGTTGAGCGAGGCCCTTCAAAGTTTTTGGTATTATGCTCTCTGGAGTGCATGCAGATCAAGTTAACATAGAAGGACAGATACTTGGAAGTCCCGTAATTATTTGTAAGTCTGATCTCTGACAGCAGATTTGGAGGTTTCTAGAAACCAAAGTTTGCAGGTAGGGGACAAATGTTTAGCTTATTAAAAAACAAGCTGCATCATATCCTTTAACAGTCTAAATCAGGTGAATAGTTTCACACACGTTAAAGCTTAAATATGAAAAAGAAACATACTTTCATCTAACTTCAGTGTGATACCAAATCCAAGTCATCTTTTTTAGAAAGGGCAAGCTTCTGTTTATTTTATATTCAAAATGTATGATGGATTTTTGAAATGCACAAGTAGATGCACAATAGAAGAACAAGAATGCAAGAAAAATGTCTAAAACTTTCATCTCTTCAGTTTTGTTTGTGTTTATTGTAGAAACAGTAGAGACCTAAAATTCTGCATAATCCATATTAAGACGTTATTTTCTTTTTCTGGCTAATCTGTGATGGTTAGGTGGAAGCGTTTGGCTGAATAATGTAGTGTCCATATTGAGATTTTTGTGTTTAGACCTAATTGTAGCTGTAGTAATATAGAAATATAGGAATCTGTTAATTAAAATGCTTTTTTTAATGAGCCGCATGTTGTTGATATGAAAGTTATGGTACTTTTTAGCGAAATATGACCAATTGTATAAAATATTTTCCTGACCACATATACTTTTTTTTGGTAAAAGACCAGCGATTTGTTTTTCTGCTGCATCGTGTTGTACTCACGGGAATGTGTTCACCTTTTCTTTCTCCCCGCCTCATCAGGAGTTTGAGCAATTTAACAAGCGGCTGGGTGAAGTTTCCAGACATGTGCGCATCCCCCTGCCTGTGTCCAACGTCCTCTGGGAACACTGCATCCGTTTGGCCAACAGGACTCTTGTTGAGGGGTAAGAAAGTGTATGCAGTGAGTTATTGTTAAACCTTAAATATAAAAAACACAAGCTGTTTTTGTACATAATGTTTCCCCCCTCCACCATCTGCATGGAGCACCGACTCAAAGCCGTGCGTCACACACTTGGTGTCTGTCTGTGAGTCATTTGCTGCTTTATGAAAAGGCTGTTGTCTATTATCATACTGCTATGGGCTGCTCACAGAAAAAATAACCTATAACAGTGGCAGCGACAGTTTAGAGAAGTCTGTCACTCAGTTTCTCTACTTTAACATGAGCAAGAGATTCATACGAAGACTCGCTATTCCCTCCAGCAAAAAGCACTACAGGCTGTTTGCCACTGGCAGCAACCATCTCCTCAAATCTACTGAAACAAGTGCACATCCCAGTTTGAGTCGGGCTGCCATCTGCCCGAGAGAAATTGGGCTTTTTTTTGTCTCTCTGCACAAATATCATACCATACCAAACAGATACTGAGTCCACTAAAACTGTGGAAAAACTGTAATTAAGAAATACATCTTAAAATCAGTGAATAAAACACCTACAATAAAACCTCGGTTAAAGGAAAGTCATTTTAATGAAAACAGTTTTAAGTAAGATACATCTTTGTTCATCAAATATTTTGAAATATGAGCAAAGCAGCACAAATTTCCGTGAAATAAGGATCAGGCAGAATCAATACCTGAACTTTAAATGAACCCGTTGTGCTTAGATGTGTATCCACCCACCTCCTACGATCCGCATCATGCCTTTCCTAAAGCCAGGAAAAATCCGGGTATGAAAGACTTCTTTAGGATATACAGGTGAATGCAAAGCAGTCGAAGTAAATGCTGTATGCTACTGAACTACAAGGAGGAAAGAAGTGTAAAGCAAAATGTTCAGATTGCTCAATCTTCGTGTTAGACTTTTGAACTATTTGTATGAGTTGTGTAACCAGGCTAGGTACCACACAGTTCTGCTTTTAAACCACTGCATTTAGAAAAAAACACTGAAGCATTCGTCATCCATCCATGCCCCAATTTTTCTCATTAGTTTTCATTAGTTTGTGCACTACAGGCAACCGTTGACAATAAAACACATATCTTATGCTTCTCTGTCTGACAATCCAATGGACGGGTCTGGGTTTGGTGGTTGCCACGAGAACAGTACTTGTCTGATTGCATTGTGCCAAGCGTCAAGTTTGGTGGAGGGGGGATTATGGTGTGGGGTTGTTTTTCAGGAGTTGGGCTCGGCCCCTTAGTTCCAGTGAAAGGAACTCTTAATGCTTCAGCACAAGAAGATATTTTGGACAATTTTATGCTCCCAACTTTGTGGGAACAGTTTGTTTACGACCCCTTCCTGCTCCAACACGACTGCGCACCAGTGCACAAAGCGAGATCCATAAAGAGACATGGATGAGGGAGTTTGGTGTAGAAGAACTTGACTGGCCTGCACAGAGTCCTCACCTCAACCTGAGGGAACACTTTTAAGATGAGTTGGATTGGAGCCTGCGAGCCAAGCCATGTCGTCCAACATCAGTGTCTGACCTCACCGATGCGCTTCTGGAAGAGTAGTGAAAAATTCCCATAAATACTCCTAAACCTTCTCAGCAGAGTTTAAGCTGTTATAGCTAACAAATGGTGGGCTGACATTATATTAAGTCCTACGGATTAAAGGATGGGATGTCATTCAAGTTCATGTGTGTGAACCCAGAAGAGTGAATGCCTTTGGCAACGTAGTGTGTGATACACTTGGCATTAAAGGGTTAAAACTGAGGTTCATCAATCTCTGCTGACTTTTTTTACTGTTATTACAACCTTGTCCTTCTGGATGCAAACCAAGTATAAACATCTTTGGGTTTGTTGGAATTTCTTTTGAGATGTCACGCTGAATCTGGAACAGTTTTCCTTTAACCTCGGTGCTTTTTACTGTCTTTTCTGCTTAAAACGGATCTTTTTACTCTCAGGTTACAGTCATTAATAGTGCCACTCAATTTGTGTTATGAGCTGAGCTATTGCCTCAATGATTTGAGGCTCACACTTCTCAAAAGAATGACTCTTTCTTTATTTATTTCTCTCTGTGTTTGCTCCCCAGTTTAAACATCTGCATGTCATAAATTTAAAACGAAAATTCTTCCCAAAGCGTGTTGTGAAAGCAGCAGGAAGAGCAGAGAAATTGACCTGCCGTCCATAAAACTGTGTCTGGTTCCTTCTGAGATATTCCCTGAGAAAAACCACTCGACGACGCTGCCCTCGCCTCCTCTATTCATGTTGGCAGTCGCATCTCTGCAGCCTCACCAAATACCCATCAGGGGATTACCTGACACAGGCCACTCACACAAACCGCAGAATGCTCTTGACACATCTCTTGTAATGCGTTTTACCACTTTTGCCCTTGCAAGGGAGCGATATAGGTTGTGATAGGTGACAGATTGTCAGGGTTTTGGGTTTTTTGTTTTTGTTTTTTCTCAGCACCTCCACTGTCGCTTTTCTCAGGCTCATGCGCGGAGCATATGTGTGAAGTATGTTTTTAGATGGATGGTGCGATAAATCCCTCTGATCGGACAGATTGGGTGCACAGCAGCATCGAGTCACGCCGACTGGACGGTGACGAAGCGAGAAATAAGCAGCTGACAATCATCGTGAAGTTCCACACATTTTATCGGAAATATGAAAGGACTGCGACTGACGTCAAAGTTATCCCAGGTTACAAATTCAAAGCAGGTTACGCTGAACCGTGTTGAAGCCAGGGTACGCAGTTCGGACTGAAAACAAGTCCTTGCTCTAAGTGGCTTTGTTCTTTCCAAGTGTTTTAAATAAGAGGGAGAACATCGACTGCGAGGCATAGGTGGATGCCTCGGCCTCAAACACAAAGAGAAGGGAACATGTTTACTTCCCTACACGTTTGCTGAGCGCTCTTCCTCTTGTTGCGTAAGAGAACTTTTGAACCCTTTCCAATGAGCAAATGGCCCATTACGACTGCAATGCTTGGCAAATTTAAGCTGCTGTTGCTGACCGCCTGCCTGGTTCTCCCAGTACACCCTCCAAACACACATCTCCCAACCCTCTGGCACAACGAGATAGAGCGGTCATATTTATTTGTTTGTACTCCGACCGCCCTAGTCTGTTATTAATTTTCTCTGTCCAGCGCTTGTCCTTGTCTCCTCAGAGACTCGCAAAAACCGCTCCGTTAGCATTCTGAGCCACAGCTCAAACACTCGCCACCAAAAACTCTGGCAGCTTTGACAAGAAAAAGAGAGGGAGAACGACAATGATGATGAGAGAGAGAGAGACGGGGAAGGTGAGGGGAGAAAATGGAAACGAGAGAGAGAAAAGCTGAAGTGTGAGACGGGGAGAGTTTGCAAAGTGCAGATGTGTTGTGTGGAGTGTTAATGTACTGGAGATGTCACAGTCCGACCTGCCAGTGCGCAACAGTGCTCGCTGCCAAACACATGGAACACAAGCAGACACACACAATGAAATGCATGTGTACTCTGGCCCACACACATGTACCAACACCACAGGCTGTGTGGAATAACCCGATTTAGTGTAATACTGAAGGGAAATAAAAAAGAGCCCGAATGCAAACACCCTTAAATACACATACAAGAAAATGCTGTAAAAACACACGTGTGTAACAGCTGGAACTCTAAACAGGTTTCGGTCAAACTTGATTCCAGAATTAAACATACAGTGGGGCAAAAAAGTATTTAGTCAGCCACCGATTGTGCAAGTTCCCCCACTTAAAATGATGACAGAGGTCAGTAATTTGCACCAGAGGTACACTTCAACTGTGAGAGACAGAATGTGAAAAAAAAATCCATGAATTCACATGGTAGGATTTGTAAAGAATTTATTCGTAAATTAGGGTGGAAAATAAGTATTTGGTCACCTCAAACAAGGAAAATCTCTGGCTCTCACAGACCTGTAACGTCTTCTGTAAGAAGCTTTTCTGTCCCCCACTCGTTACCTGTATGAATGGCACCTGTTTGAACTCATCATCTGTATAAAAGACACCTGTCCACAGCCTCAAACAGTCAGACTCCAAACTCCGCCATGGCCAAGACCAAAGAGCTTTCGAAGGACACCAGGAAAAGTATTGTAGACCTGCACCAGACTGGGAAGAGTGAATCTACAATAGGCAAGCAGCTTGGTGTGAAAAAAATCAACTGTGGGAGCAATCATCAGAAAATGGAAGACATACAAGACCACTGATAATCTCCCTCGATCTGGGGCTCCACGCAAGATCTCATCCCGTGGGGTCAAAATGATCATGAGAACGGTGAGCAAAGATCCCAGAACCACACGGGGGGACCTGGTGAATGACCTGCAGAGAGCTGGGACCAAAGTAACAAAGGTCACCATCAGTAACACACTACAACGGCAGGGAATCAAATCCCGCAGTGCCAGACGTGTTCCGCTGCTGAAGCCAGTGCATGTCCAGGCCCGTCTGAAGTTTGCCAGAGAGCACATGGATGATACAGCAGAGGATTGGGAGAATGTCACGTGGTCAGATGAAACCAAAGTAGAACTTTTTGGTATAAACTCAACTCGTCGTGTTTGGAGGAAGAAGAATACTGAGTTGCATCCCAAGAACACCATACCTACTGTGAAGCATGGGGGTGGAAACATCATGCTATGGGGCTGTTTTTCTGCCAAGGGGACAGGACGACTGATCCGTGTTAAGGACAGAATGAATGGGGCCATGTATCGTGAGATTTTGAGCCAAAACCTCCTTCCATCAGTGAGAACTTGGAAGACCCAACCTCGTTTCATCTTCAAACGTGACAATGATCCAAAACACACCGCCCGGGCAACAAAGGAGTGGCTCCGTAAGAAGCATTTGAAAGTCCTGGAGTGGCCTAGCCAGTCTCCAGACCTCAACCCCATAGAAAATCTGTGGCGGGAGTTGAAAGTCCGTGTTGCTCGGCGACAGCCCCAAAACATCACTGCTCTCGAGAAGATCTGCATGGAGGAATGGGCCAAAATACCAGCTACTGTGTGTGCAAACCTGGTAAAGACCTATAGTAAACGTTTGACCTCTGTTATTGCCAACAAAGGTTATGTTACAAAGTATTGAGTTGTATTTTTGTTATTGACCAAATACTTATTTTCCACCCTGATTTACGAATAAATTCTTTACAAATCCTACCATGTGGATTCATGGATTTTTTTTCACATTCTGTCTCTCACAGTTGAAGTGTACCTCTGGTGCAAATTACTGACCTCTGTCATCATTTTAGGTGGGGGAACTTGCACAATCGGTGGCTGACTAAATACCTTTTTGCCCCACTGTATACACTAAATATATTCATCCAAATCCACAAATATAAAGCAAAATATCGAAGTAATCCTACGTAAATAAGTAAATAAGAATTATTACTAATATTAAGTAGTATAGTAAGTATTTTAATAAGACAACAGCACATTCTGCAGTAAAATCGTAACCAAATAAAACCATTGAATTTAAGATGACGTGACTTGGATTGTCACAAGATCAGACTTACTATATGACACTTTGGTAAGAGAATATCATCTCAGTTAATTAACAGGAATTAATATTTCAGATATCTATTCATATTAATGTACAGAATTCACCTGCTTGCTGCCACTACTGCACATTCACCCAGTGTATATACTATATGTGTGTATATATATATATATATATAATGTTCTTCCTCTACACCCCCCCCCAATTTTTGCACATGTCGAGGAGCGTGTCAGGCTACATTTCACTGTGTGTTATACTTGTATAACTATGCATGTGACAAATAATAAAGAACCTTGAACCTTGAACCTATTTGGTATTTTTCTGAGAGATTTACCGAATTTATGTGAATAAGTACTAATTTTATTTTACTGCAATTTTTTTACATTTGGAGGAAAATAATGAATGGTTGTGATGTCAGTATTGATCAGAATAATCGGGATTGTCATTTTAGCCATAATCGTGCAGCGCTAGCATTGACGTGGTCCCAGCCACGCACACCTGTGCCATAACGTGCCTCCACCATGTTTGACAGATGATGTGATAAGCTTCAGATCTTGAGTTGTTTCTTTCCTCCTTCATATTTTTCTCGTCCCATCATTCTAGTACAAGTTGATTTTTTTTCATCTGCCAAAAGATTTTTTGCCAGAACCTTTCAGGCTCTTGTACGTGTTTTCTGGTAAAATATGATCTGGACTTCCTGCTCTTTAGTGTCACCAAGACTTTGTACCAGCACCTCTGTGTTTACATTCAGGATGGCATCTCTTGATTGTAGAGTTTATCAGCGATAAACATCGAGATTTCCTTTTTGACTTTGCTACATATTTTGAAGCATTTTTTCTTAACCATGGAAAGAATTCTGTGATCATCCGCTGTAGTTGTCTCATGTGGTCTTCCAGGCCTTCGGATCTCAAATTGAGAGTTGAGAGTGACCAGCTGCCAAATAATTAAACACTTGGAAACATCTCCACATCTTATCTGTCCAGTTTCAGTTTCAGGGATGTGTTCAAATACAGCCCAATTTGTTGTTATTCAGTTCAATTTAGTTTCAGTTATAAGGTGCCAATTCACAACAACTGTTGCCTTAGGGCGTAATAACTTAAACTCCCCTTACTATCAGTGTAAAGAAGTTGAACTACACATTTAAAACCTGATATATCTTAATATAAGGGGGGGAAAAGCACAACTTTAACTGTACGTCTCAGGTTTTCTACTTGATAGAGAAAAGCTGCTATAGTAAATTTAAAAGCATCACTCTTTGGAGTTAAATTCAAAGACATAAATGTGTAAAATTACGGAAAAGGTTTTGATAGCTGATTGCCCAGACTGTCTTTTAATTAGAAAAGAGAAAGTTTTTTAATTCACAACAATTTTCTTTTCTTACTGAATTTCCTCCCTAAAATTTCTAAAGTAGATATTAAAAAGACAGAAACTTTGGTCATCCAATTGTTTTTCTGTTGCTTAATTACTTTGATGTAGTATGAATGTAGCAAAAGCTGTAAAATGCAAGAAAATATAGTCTAAAAATTATGACCTCCTTCCCAAAACCATAGAGTGGGTCCTGATTTGGACTCTTTGCCAGGCCAAATCTGGCCCCGGGGCCTTATGTTTGACACCCTGGGCTAATTTGTCATAGAATAGAGGGAAGAGGCCTCAGCAGAACTTGAAAACTAACTTTCAAGTTCCTGGAAATTAAGAACTGTATGTATTTTTTTATTTTATTTTTTTAAAAAGGCTGTAATTCCTAAATGGGGGTGCACAGAGGCAAAATTGCAAAACATGTCTCATGTCCAGTACTACACAGAACTACTACAGTAACTGTGTAGTAATGATTTTGTCATTTTGTATTCCGTTTCCCTTTTTTGGCAATTGGACTGCACACTTTAAACACTGGAGTAGAGAGATGGCTTCTCTGAAACCATTACTGTGCAAAAGTTTGCAAAGATATTTACAGTGTTATCATTGTGTCTTTTTATAATTTATTTTCTCGCTTAAATATAAATAAAAATCTTTAGTGTTGAAGTATTGTGACACACTCCATCGTGCAACTGTTGTTTTCATAGAGGTTTTGACTTGTAGCAACAAAACCTGCTGACCACAAATCACACTTCCATCATATAAACTGAATGACTCATTATGCATTTGTACAAGGATGTAATTTATATACTTTTTACAATCCCGTAAATTTTCTCGTTTTATTCCCTTTATTAAACATATTACACTTTTCTTATAAACGGATTAAAAATGTTAAACTTTACCATGTAACTACAGAAGCTTCATTTACTTTTCTGCTGGGGTTTATTTTGACTTTTTGAGTTTTAATACCCTCGAAGAATTTGACTTTTTTTTAAAAAGCTGGAGCACAAATTTCCAAATGAAATATACCCAGGGGTATAAAGAAATATTTTTTTATTACAAATCTGTCTTGCAAGCCTGATGGAATGAATATATATATATATATATATATATATATATATATATATATATATATATATATATATATATATATATATATATACACACACACACACATATACACACAGAGTACTGGGCATTTTCACTTTGCTAGGTACATTGTGACTTCATTATGCACTCAGAGCACTTAAGAAAGGCAGATTTTGTCTGACATTTGGTGATCTGTGCTTGGAGATGTCTGAAGAAGTGCAGAATGTCTGAGCATTGTGATATTTGGCTGGAGAATTTAAGTGTGGAAAATATGTGATGTTAAACATAACCCTTAGGTCACATGCATGCGAGCGACCACTGGGAATGACTTCCAGAATTTACTTGTGTTTCAGTCGTTACTTACCTCTACCTGAGCACTCAGGGCAATGCTAATGTCCTTCTCCGTCTGCTCCTCTGTCCTCCTCTGTAGCTACGCTAATGTAAAGAAATGCAGCAATGAGGGCCGGGCCCTGATGCAGCTGGATTTTCAGCAGTTCCTGATGAAGCTGGAGAAGCTGACTGATCTGCGCCCCATCCCTGATAAGGAGTTTGTTGAAACCTACATTAAGGCCTATTACCTGACTGAAAATGATATGGAGCAGTTCATCAAGAATCACAGGGTGAGACAGTGACACAGGCTGGTGGTTATAGCAAGTTACTCCATTTCTGTTAAAACAGCGAGACCGTGTGTTTGATTTTTCTGACCGACTCGTTGTGTTTCTTTGCAGGAGTACTCCATGAAGCAGCTAGCCAACTTGGTGAACGTTTGTCTCGGCTCACATATAAACAAAAAGGCTCGCCAGAAACTTCTGGCAGCCATCGATGACATTGACAGACCCAAGAGATAGACCAATGCACAGAGAGAAGCCCAAACATACTATCCATCCCACAGAGATGAACCCTCCAAGAGTGTAGCTCAGCGTTGAATGTCTTCATTTTCAAGTCTAAAAGGTGCATTTAGCAAGCTGGAAATAAGTAGCAGAGCTATTGCGCACTAGCTCTAATACTGTACATTATCTGCTAATTGCTAATTATGTGCTAATCTAGTCTTCATATGGTAAAAAATAATTAACTCCTGCTTGCTTGAACGCACCTTTTGATTTGCCGATATACATAAATACTAAACCTCTGTTTACTTCCAAGCATGTTGCAGGCATTCTATGCATATACGGACCAGAATGCATGCCCTCATGTTTTCTTACAACATGACGTTTTTCTGCAACCGCAACAGCTTACGTTTCTTTGAAGATCCCGAGTTTGTTTGTCTGCTGCTCACTGTGTAATGCGGTGTGTCCGTTTAGCACTCGACTGCTTGTGGCTTTCCACCCTCCGCAAAAAAAGCCAGTGAACATGTGCGAGTGGCTAAATCTGACTCTTAATGTTGTTACGCTTTCCCACGAGAACATTTTAAAACGCCTTTACTGTCTGAATGTGTTAACTGAAGTCAGTGGTTCTGGGTTATTGTTGACCTTAATCGTTCACTGTAACTTATTGCAGGCAATACGCTCGCTGTAGATGATTTCACTTCGGGGTATTTGCTGCGTCAGACTGGATTCTCTGCTTGGTCGTTTAGTTAGTTATGTCCATGAATTAGATGAATCTAAATGAATGATGATTCTGAAAGTAATATAAATTGCTGTAGTTAGCATTTGTTTGATTGGATTATATCTGCACCAGCTGCATTTATTTATCTGCCATCTGTCATATCCTTTTTTTTTTCTTTTTTTTTTTTGGACGAGCAGTAGAATTTGGCTCATTTTTATCTAAATTTGATAGGCTCCGATAGTTTAACCTGAACGGACTTGCAGAGATGTTTGTAACCGTAACTTCCTCTGGAGAAAAACAAACAAACAAAGGTTTTGCTTCACCTTTGTATATATTTTGTGTGCAACTATTCCAAGAAGAATACTGTAAATGTGAATGTTTGAGCAATGTCTGTATTTATTTCTTGCTTCGTGTCTTATTTGGGGTTTTTTTTTATATGATATAACTGCTGGAAGTGTACTGTAATATATCACCTCTCAGTATGTTGTGACGTATCACCTGAAGCATAAACAAATATTTAAAACTGTCATATTATGTGAAGGGTCAAGTGCACTATAATAAATAAAAAAAAATCAATAAAAATCATTAATCGGTGTTGGAATTTTAGGTTGAACCACAATGATTCTAACGCAATAAACACACTAAAGGTCGATGCCAGTTGTGGTGTTTTTCCTGCTCGTTTCATCCTATTTGGTGTCATGCTCATAATTCCCAACCTTTCCAATCTCTGTACCGCAGCAGTTTTAGTAGATTAACTGTTGCTTTAATCAGAATATATGAGTGCTGCCTTTGAGCAGTGCTGCTGTCCATTCTAATGATGTTTTAGTCAGCCAGGAGCAGGACGCTGTCAGACTAATTAATGTGGTTTCCTGTGTGGTTACAAGCCCACAGCCTTCCTTTTCAGGGGAGACTACTGATTAGGCTGAGCAGATCTACCCATAACAATGATGAGTCATTGCTTCCTATTGTATTAGAGTTCAAACTTTTTGCTTTGCCTGTCATCAGTTCGTGGTGGGTTTTGATATAAAAGACATCAATGTTCTAATAATAATGAAACCTGGAGGCTGAAAGTACAGGCATTTAATTCTTAACAGAGCTAAATGCTGTGGGTGGATGTGCGTGTGTGTGTCCATACAGAAGAGAAGCCCTTAAGCAGCATCCAAGTGAACAAGGTGAACACTTAGCAACTCTTCATCAAGCTGGCGGTCTTCCAGGCATGGCATAGTTCTGAAACTGATTGCGCAGTGATGAAGTTTTCACAGTTTTGGCTCACCCTCGCAATAGGTTTGAAATGAAGAGAGCATGATGTCATTGAAGTGCAGACTTTCAGCTTTAATTCAATGTAGGGAAATGCATTTAATGAGTGTTGTGAAATGAAAATGTGTGAAAGTGATGAAATAATAACAGGATTCCTCTTTTGTGCTGATTTGCTAGCTCTTCGCTGTAGCCAGTGCCAGTCCTTCACGGATATTCCTGCCTTTAGTCTTGAGTAAGTGAAATGTGTCTTGGTTGGATTAAGATCGGCTCAGTGATTCAGCCATTACAGAATTTTTTCCACTTCCTGACCTTCAGCTTTCAGACGCTCCTGTGTTGGTATTGCAATATGTTTTGGGTCATTGTCTTATCTGTGCAATAAAGCATCTTCAAGTAAACGCTGCTGCGTTTGGCTGAAAGTTTACCCGCGTGCACTTCAGGATTCATCGAGCTGTGCTAGCGATACGCTACTTCCACACCAGTGTTTTACAGGTGATGTATGATTTTCATTTAAAATTGATGCTGGCGGCTCAGAGAAACTATGAAAAGTCTGTCACTGTCCAAACATTTCCAGATCCAACTGTACACTAGATGTCATCTGTATAATCTTGCCATGTCACCCAAACATTCAACAGGGAGAGAGCAAACTATCACTTCTCCTGGTGTAGCCGCGGCTATCAGCAACATGCTGGTTCTCTACAAGCATCAATCCCCCCTGCCTTTACTGATTTAGTGTTCAACCACTGAGCAGTGCAAAACAAAGTAATGACCCAGTAAAAAAAATATCCTCAAAATGATTAAATACGATTAAGCATTTTTAAATAATTAATCCAATTAGTGCAGAATTACTGATATGATTTTAATATTAGTAATTACTCAACGGGTCTCAGCGTGTTAGATGATAGATGAAGTTCGTGAATGCACAATTAGAATAAGGCTGAACAAGTATGGTTTGTCTGGAAGGATTCCCAGGAGGCTGTTTCTTCTCATGCAAGAACAAGGCAGCACAGCTTGGGTTTGCAAAGCTACATCACAACAAACCACAAGACCTCTGTAACAGTGTGCTTTGCGCAGATGTGACAAAAGTGGAGATGTTTGCCCATAATGCACAGCGTCACACTTGGCGAGCTCCAAACACCTCATATCCACCATCAGGCACGGCGGTGGTAGGATGATGATTTGGGCTCGTTTTGCAGCCACAGGACCCGGGCACCGTGCAGTCCCTGAGTCGGCCATGGACTCCTCTGTATATCAAAGTGTTCTAGAGTCAAATGTGAGGACATTTGTCCAACAGCTAAAGCTCGGCTAAAATTGTGTCATGCAACAGGACAATGATCAGAAGCACAGAAGCAAATCTAAAGCAGAATGGCTGAAAAAGAAAAGAAACAAGATGTTGCAGTGACCCAGTCAAAGCCCACTGGAATCTTCTAGCTGCTGTTAAAGCACAATTGTAAAGAAGAGTAAGACTGAAAGTCTCCACATAGATGTGAGAGACTGATAAAGTCATACACGAGACTATTACTTTAACTTGTTGAAGTAATGGCTAAAGGTTGTTCTGCTATTAAATCACATGGAGGTGTCTACATACCTTTGGACAACTTTATTTATTTTTTAGATTTTCCATTGTGTGAAATCTCTCTGGAACATTAAATGAATTTACCTCGAGGACATCATGTCACACAATTCATGATTTGATTTAATTCATCATCCTCGCATAATATTACTCTTGTAAAAAAAGACTAATAACAAACATCACAAACATGCAGAAATGCAGACTGATTGGTTTTATCAGTTAGCCATGAGGAACATTATAATGAGTTTCAAACGTGAGGAAAGAGGGATGAAGGAGAGAAGGAGTCCGAATCAAGGTGAGGTGGGGGAAAAGGGGAGATGAGGTTGGAAGTGTGCAAGGATAGATGAGAGAAGAGGGGATGAGGAAACTGGGAGATTTGTTTCTGTTGCCAATCTAGATGCAGCTCATGTTCTTGGCTTTCTTCTCCTGCTCTTTTCTGCTGCGTCTTTGCTGCTTTTTCTTACCTTTACAGCTGTTTGAGTGCTTTTTCAATCTTTTCCTCTGTCAGTTCAGTGTCTGCCATTTTTGAATTCATTTCCATCCTTTCCACCTTCTTCTCTTCTAATGCTTTCTGGACTTCCAACAATTCCCCTTTATGCATTTTCAGGTCCATTTTTTGTTAGTTATTAAAGAAAACGTGCCCACATTCCCCATGCATGGACAAGTAAAATTATGCTGGTGAGGCTGAGGGCTTGTTGTAGCCTGCTGTTTGGGTGTGCAGCTAGAAAAAAACTGGTGGACTACTGGAGGTTAAAGCAGCCAACTAGTCACCTGCAGTTTACTGGCTTGAATCTCCGAATTCGAGCCAGTACATCTGAGATGTTTGTAAAGAACCCCTGACAAAAATTAAGGATAAGAAACAAGACATTTGTGACCCTGCACAGTTATCTTCCTTTAACCAGGAGGGCAGGGGTCCTCCTTTATTTCCTGCATTCTTTACCCACCAAGTGTACTTTATCAATCTTTGGGTTTAACAGCTTAGCAGTGGGTTCCAAACTTTCTGTACTCTCATGTTACAGTTATTTTACCAAGTCTGATTAACATTATTTTAAAATGAGAAAAACAGCAATTACACCAATTTCAGCCTCTCAGACTTCAGAAAACATGTCCTAATATAGGATGTCCACCTTTTTTTCCTTCTGACTTCTCCATCAGTGAAATAAATCATAACAGTGATGTGTGTGTGTGTGTGTGTGTGTGTGTGTGTGTGTGTGTGTGTGTGTGTGTGTGTGTGTGTGTGTGTGTGTGTGTGTGTGTGTGTGTGTGTGTGTGGCAGAGATAATTACTTTTAGCACAAAATATTCAGCATGGGTGTGAGCCGATCCTTCAGAGGCAACTTTCAGTCTACAGCTATGATTCACACGGACAGCTCAACTTTAGCAGCTAGAGTAATACTACTAATTACAAAATTATAAGAGTAATTACACTAATTAATCTAAATAAATATTCTTGGGCCACATAAGGAGTTTCTGTTATTATATATCTATATATTGTTTTTGCATCAGTGGTATTTGGCCCTTGGGTTTTCTTGCTCAGGTTCCCTCGCCTTCGCGCCCTCCTCTAACGCTCTGATTCACGACTCTCTTCACGCCACTGTTCCCACCGTCCTTGCGCGACACTTCAGGGTGCCCGATTGGACCGTCCCATGATGCCATGACCCATTTACCCTTTTAGATAAAAGATCACACTCCCCTTTACTCCTGAGTGTCTGCCACTCTGCCAAATTCCACGAGCCAGCCCTTTTAGAAATCAATATCATTGACCTACATGGCCTCTGTTCCCCCACCGTCTGCTGATATGCATTCACACAGACTTCATTCATGTCTATTCATACACGTTTGATTGAGAACAATTGCTGGCGGAGCCCATTAGTATTGCTTACTTTGTGTGCTGATTGATAAAACGAGATGTGACAGCGGAGGAGGGACAGCTAAAAGTAAAGGTTGCACTGAGAGGAGGTTCTCGTTGTTCATAAAAGAGGAAGTTATAACGGCACTGGGACAGTATTTAGATCAAATGTTACACAAAAAAAGTCTACTTTTTATCAACAGTCATCATCTGTGAGAAAAAATGTATTTCCTCAGGCATGGGTAAGTCTTTGATAATCAAAGTGCTTTGAAAGCTTAAGCTTTGGCACGCTGATTAAAAATCTGCTCGAGCAAAACTTTATTATTAATATCCAAAGTTTATTGGGCTGTGTTAAAATCGCTTCAGTGTCTAATATAGAGTGAATTTGTTGCGGTGGGCGAGAGGCTGATGATCTGACATGCTTCAGGAGCTTATTTGAGATAAATCTGGCATTTGTCTCAAAGAAATAAGACAAATGCATTACCTGTAATATAATATTGCAGTCTAGTTGCATCAGCACGTGGCATGTTAGCTCAAAGGCGCGCTATTGTTGCACGTGCGCTGTTCAACCCTTTAACATGTAAATAAATAAGAATTAAAGATAAGGAAGACCCACTGCCCATATGGAAAAGATATTTATAAATCTTATAAAGTTTGTATCTGTCTTGTGTGAAACTTGTATGAAAAGCATATAAGAGTGAAAACAGATATAAGATCCCTTGAAAAATTATATAATGAAACTTGTATGTTTTGGATACTTACTAAAACAATGTATGAAAGTAATGAGAAAGTGGCCACTTTCATGAGTAAATCATGTAAGCCTTATATGATTTACTCATGAAAGTGGAGTAATCACATATAAGTTTTTACTATTTCTTTTCCATATGGGTGGGAGTAAAGAGCGCTGCAACTTGTCCTTCACAGCAGGTCTCCTGTCACCTGTCTGACAGAGAAGACGGGAAAAGAGTGAGAGTTCATCTGGAGTCGGTACGAAACAATTTTGGGGGAGGGGGAGGGGGGGGGGGGGGACTTTTTAATCTCGGTGTCTCACTCTGCAAGAGCAGAAAATCGAAAACTGTAACTAGGGAACTGTGCTGGGTTTAGACAAACCCCTCTGCTTTTTCATAATGACAGCGCTCGTATTGATTCAGCCCTATCACTAAACACAAACCTCAGAGGGAATGGGAATAGTCCGCTTCCCTAAAGAAAAAGGAATTTAGACATGTTTACTGTATCTGTTTCATTTGTCACAAATTAAAATTTGTTCAGCTTGATATTGAAATTAAGCAAAACCTGAAGCCACTGAAATTAAATCACCCACAGTTTGAGCTGTTTGGGTTTTTTGTATGCAAACAGCATAAAAAAAGATTAATGAATATTTTAGAAATATCGCAAACACACCGGTTGAGGTATTTAATATAATGCCAGTACTTCTCATCATTTTGACTTTCGTTACTGACTAAAGCGGCTAAATGGATGTCAGTCTCTGCTGCGTAAACGTGAACTTTAACGAGGAGCCGCCGAGAAGCTCGCTCCACTAGCTGCTGCTAATTTCCTGCTTGACTAGCCGTGCTTGTGTGGAAACCATATGGTTTTGTGCGGTCGTACACATAAACAAGGAAACCTCTGAAGAACCATCAGGGCTCGTTTTTTTCACGCATCTGTGTTACTTGTTTGGATTTTGTACAGATATATGGAGCGGTAGCTGAATTTTTCTTTTTAATTATAAAGTAAAATTATCTGCCTTCGTGTGGTTAAGACACTGAAAACAAAAGCTGTGCGCCTTTCTCCTCATTTTCTACAAACTGTTCTTGAACTTACTTTGGAAAATTAGATGAAGATCTGTGATTATTCATTCTGAATTATTATTTTTTTTAAAAGCCATCCAAGGCAACATTTTCATGTTTATATTTACATTTAGGTTTGCAAAGGTGAAAATGATTGTCCTAGAAGTTTGATCCTAGAAGTGGAAGTGGTAAAAGTTATGAGACGTTCTGGAGGACGCCATCACCGCTCACATCAGGAAACACAAACCAGTAAATAACACAAAGTCAATATGTGCAACAGTCTTTCTACCACGGGTACAGAATATTCTCATCTAATATTTCTAAGTATTATATGTGGTTTTCTTAAAATGTAAAAAAAAAACATTTGAAAGAAGGGGAAGTTTTTTTCTCAGCGGATTAGTTTGCTTGCAGCTGGAATGAGTTTCTGTGCGTATCTGTTTCATAATCTTAGCCCCAGCCAAATGGCCTCTAATGCCGTGCGGTGCCAGTTAATGGCATTTTCTTTGAGAGGACATTGAAAATTAACATATCTTAATGGTCATTGCGTTTAGCGTTGAACAGAACGATTTTTACCAAGATTCATCCTCAGAAATAAATGGGTCAAGTCTACTTCACCCTTTGGTTCATGTCAGATCAATGCTTTTCCTTTAATGCATAGGATCATACTCCTCTCTTCCTAAACTTAGAGCAGACCGAGTCTGTGTGAGAGTGCAGATCATGCTCCCAGTATTGATCTGTCTCCCCGCTAATATCTGACATTGGAATCTTAACAAGCTCCTACATTTGCCAGAGGATTAATTTTAGAGGGATAGTAATGGGAAATCATGGCTCCACGGTGTTTACACAAAGTCGTTTAACCCAAAGTGCAAGCTGAGATGTAGCCTGTATTGACTGTATGTAAAAGATGGAGGATGCTTTGTAATTGCCAATCCTGTGGTAACAAAAAGGATATCTGATTGATCAGTGGAACTCTCCTGATCTTTGATCTCAGCAAACAATCTCCAGACAAGTTTATGGTTTCAATTACTACTTTTAAGTCTTGGGCCTCAGTCACACTAGTGTAAAAATAGGATGGCAATCCTCATCTGACCAGGAAAAACTGGTGGCTGGCGAGTGATTACATTGAATTTTTTCTGACTTCCACAGGTGGAGCGTGCAGCACCATCGAGCTCGGGCTTGGTGTTGGACATGAGAGGTCCTTTCAAACATGTGGGAAATGTATTTTTTTACATTTACAATTTTATATTCAGATGCTGATTTTTGCCTGAACTCATAAAGTGATTGTTTCATTTGTTAATGTGCCAAACATTTACCTTTGCAAGTAGTTCTAGTTTCACAAACAGGACATGTACTACTAGAAATAACAGAAGCAGCATCGCTGCTGTGATTTCCATTTCTAGCTTCTGCTTTTTGTGAATGTTCACAACGTTTTCAGCCTCTGACCACACATGCTAATAAATCCTTTGGATTGCAGTGGAAGTATATGAACTAAGCTCTAAACAATGACACAACACAGCAGAAGATGGGCAGCAGAAGAACGTGAATGAAAGGACCATTGTCTTTGGATTGTGGAGAGAAACCAATGCAGGTACAGAGAGGAGACGCAGCTCCAAACAGGAAGACATCAGCTTTCCAGGAGGTTCAAGCCCAGAACCTTCTCGCTAAGAAGTGCAAGTGCTAACCACTGCATCATCATGCCAAGCATCTGAAATGCTTCAAAAAATCATAATTAGGGGACTGATGTCTGGACCAGAATCCAGGCAGTAATTCTAAAAGTCGTTAAAGTCATTCAAAACCTAAAAATGTGAGTGTCACAGCAGCACTGCAGGACAAGATTAGCAACATTATTACTGTTCATTGAACCAAACTGGGTTGTGTTTATAGAGAGTGTACAGTGATAAACATGCATGTAAGAGATGGGAAATCTTCTGCAACTCACCCTGTTGCATGTGTATTTCTGTGATTTCCTTTATGACATGTAATTGCGTGATAATTAAGCCAACATTTAGTGCAAAAAAGTCCTATTTTCTGTGCTTGATATCGAAATGAACTGACTACAAAACAGTTTAGCTTTTGTAAATCACCCATAAACCCTACCACACCTATGAGCATTATTTGGTTATTGCAGTATTGCAGTCACATGTAATTTTGCCCCATTTAGTGGACCGTGAATGTCTTTACAATCCAAGTTATAGCAGCTGAGAGGTTTCAGTCTTGGACGAAAGGCATGACAGCCTCTGAGTCGTTGCCCTGCTGTAGGTGAAAACCGTCGGACTCGCTGCCTACGGCTGAAACAAACGTCAGTATTACAGAACCTGTTACCTTGTGAGCTCATTAATGGCACAGGTAAATAAGCTGGGATGACCTTCATGACACTCTCCACTTACATAATGCTTTCAGTTGCTTTGCATTTCAGTGACACTGTGTCCTTGTTGTCCCTGCTCCTCGTGTATGTACCTAATGGCCTTCCAGTTCAAGGAACTGCTATATCGGTGCCCCGAGGCTGCTTTGCACAGCACAGAAGAGTCGCTTGATTTTAAAATTGTGGCCCTGATTCATTTCCACCGTGCCTAATGAGTGAGCTATAAATGAAGTCCATGGTGATACAGTAGATGAGCATGAGTCACTTGGACGGGCTAAATATTGAAACTAGTAAACAAATAGTGACAACAGAAGCGATTGCTCATTCATTTCACGGCTCGCGGCCTCTCCTATTGTCATCTTTGAGAATGCTTCAAATTGAAGGACAGCTTTTGTGTTTTTAGGTTTTTGTGTTCATCAGCCACACTGGCTCACAAATCTAATCGTGTTTGTAGTTTATTCACAGACTCACAATATGCAGATATTTTCAATGAGCGTACTCGTGCCATCGACTGAGAGTGCAATAAGAGCGCTGGGATGATTTTGAACTGACTGACTTTATGTGATTGCATTGTAAGTGCTGCACATTTGGATTAAAATTAAATAAAACCAGTGTGGCTTTATGAGTCTGTCTTTACTCCATGATCTGGAAATATACAGACATGGCACGTCATTGCACAGTCTCCTGACTTATTCTAGGTGCACTGCGTTACAGTCAGTGGCCTGTTGTGATCTCAAAACAACAAATACATGAAATCAAAATGAGTAAAAGCTATTGTGGTTACAGTTAGGTACATATAAACAATTACCACAGAGTCACGTGGTCTCTCCACATGGAACGGTGAATTAGCTTTAGCTGCTAATAGCGAGTTTCATGGCTAATCTACACCACTACACAATAAAAATACATAACACGCAAAATAATCACCATATTCTCAATAACCCTGTGGATTTAACCTTACACCAAGGTCAACTTTTAAACATTTTCCACCTGATTCACTGAAAATATACAAACATAGTACATCTTTACACATTTTGTACACAGTCTCTAGACTTTTGCTAGGTGGCCTGGCCTATGTATGCCCACTAGAGATGCTCCTTTGTGGTGCCTCATTAGAAACTGGGGCAATCATTAAGTTGGACCCACTTAACTTTTTGTTTGTCCTTTGATAGGACTGCACAGTGTTACTAAAGGTCAGTGGTAATGTAACCACCTGCACTGTGTTTCTTTTGCTAATAGCAAGCCCTTTTTTGTGATGCCGATGTATCGTAGGAGAAAATCAAAGCGGGGAAGTCGCCACAAAAATGTTCAGCTTGTTTGATTCTCTCCACTGTTGCCTGTGAAGGTGAAAGGACTTCCAACAGTCCAAACTCAGAAATGATTACAGGATTTTCATTTGCTCTGGATGGCAAAATAATGAAAGCAATACATCATACAGCAGAAAGCAAGCCTGCTTACACTCTGTTTTCTGAAGGAAAATGTATCTCACAGCCACCATTACCATATAGACCAATATTTCACACGCCAATTTGTCCAAAGCTCCTTAACATTAGTTCTAGTAATACAATATGTATACAGTGCCTTCCATTTCAATCACTGGGTTATCATGAGAACCAGCATGCTCCCCTTGGGCTTTCCCTGTTTCTCATTACTCAGAGGAAAGCTGGGGCTTACAGATCAGGGGGTTTAAAGAAGTCAGAGGGAAGGCGACGCTAAATGAAGATTTAACAGGACGTGAGCTAACCTCAAACTGTGACAGCTTTTCTTCTACTGGCAATTACACACAGTCTTTGTCCAGCTGTCTTCATGACAGTGTGTGTGGTTAGAGACATTCAGTGAGAGGGATATTTATAGCACATGTTATAGAAGTAATACACAATTTCTATGATCGTAGTACACAACATATATATGACACACACAGATCAGCACATTATCATATGACCCCCTGCAAGCAAACATTTAGCGACACTGGGAAGGAAATACTGAATTTTAACAGGAAGAAACCTCCGGCAGGACCAGGCTCAGGGAGAGGCTTCCTAACTTTATACTCCCTCATTCAATACATTAATTAGGTTTATTGTAATTGTAATTATATAAAATTAAAAATTTGCATGATTAACTGTTAGAGGATATACTTGTTTCAAAGTAAACCAACTTTACACATGAAAAGGACAAACAAACAAACAAAAACATACCTGTTTGAATTCGGCTATCACTCAGGAGTATCTTCCTGTGTATCGGTGTTTATGATCCATCACTGCTGCTCCGTTCAAGTCCTACCACAAAGCCCCATTTTAATCGTATTCATTGTGTATCTGCAGCACAAGAGGATCTGCATTGGCACTATTAGCCTGTACAAATTTGTTGTAATGGTTAAAAAAACAATAATTACCACGGCCTTGGTATTACTTCTGATGTGCAATGCCGACACCTTAACTAAAAAACTTTTTTTTTTGGTGTCTGAGTCACTATCCAGGGAGATCACATGGTTGTATCAGCTTTTCAAAATCTTCATTCACTCAAAAGAAAAAGGTAATAATTTTGAGTAAAATGTAACTAAAAGATACATAAAATCAAACATTCTAATAATTAATAAGGAGACAGTGTTTGATAAACTGAATGTATACCAATCAAGTTCATTGCATTAACATTAAATGTAATGTTTGACATTGTAGTTATGTAACAACACTACATGGGAGATTTACATGTAATCAAATTAAAGTCAGCATTTTTGGCGTACATTTTTTTGGAGCGTTCTCTCCGTGTTTGAAGTCTGGTCAGAACAGGACCTTAAAAAAATCGAATAAAATCAATCAATCAGAAAAAATAGGAGCACTGCGAGCGATACAGCACTTTTCAAGGAGACGACGAGGGAGGGTCAAGTGGGAAGGGAAGAGCAGTAGTTAATTCAGGTATAGATTTCCACACCGGTCTTCTAAATCCCTCACTGAACCAAAAGGTTGTGTGACCAGCTACAGAAGTTTGCTTTCATTAAAAAAAACAAAACTTGACATTGACCTGATTTGACTTTATTTTCTCTTTCAATATATACGTTAAGCTCATCTTTCTGAACACTTGTGGGTTTTTTTTTATTTGTGCTTTCCTTCATACATGGAAATCTGACAGCATCACACTTAACGATAGTCAAAGACCTCTTGAACAGTCTGTTGACATTGCGTTTGGCAAACATCAGCCTCCTGGCCGATTTGGACAGATATGCAGGAATATGTGGCCCACAGGACTTCAATCACCCTCCCTTGTCGCGCTTAATCCTTGAAGCGCTTTGAAGAAGATGACCATAAACCATCTTGATTGCTTTTTAAAAAAAATGTAGCATTCAAGATTTGGCACTTTTGATCTTGCCACTGGTAATCCAGAGGGTTTAGGTGTGTACCTGTGGACCGAGGCTTATAGGCAGGCTGTGGGGAGATCTCAGCTCTGACAGGTTTGTCTTTTTCCAAGATCTCTCCCTGGATATGCATGGATGAGAGAAACTACAGACAGAGCACTCACAGGCCTGCTTCTAATAAAACACCCCTCTCAATCCCACTTGGGCCTGAGCCACTATTATTTACATATTCAAATGATCCCAGGGATTAATTTGAACTCACTGAAGCAAATGCATTATGCATCGGTCACATGCACGGGCTTAGATTTTCCTAAATTAAAATACTAACATTAAGTGGCAACCTACAGTAGCTTTAGAGTTTACAGAAAAGAGGGAAATTGCACATGGTAAGCCGTTGAGAAGTTGTTTGTTTTTCAGCAAGCTTTTGGCAGTTTGCCCTAAAACAAGCAACATCCATGGTAATGAAGAAAGGAGCGTGGGCGTGAGAACAAAATGCTGAAGAGAAAGGGGAAAACAAACTCTGCAGGAACTATTTAAGGACTCGTAACCACCTACAGGTTTAGAGACTCTTGTTTTTTTGAGGGGTTTCTCTTTTTAATTTAACTAACAAGAATTTGTTTTAGTTACCATGCTTCGAGTCCTCGCAAAAAATGTGAATATTTTTTTAGAAATTTTCAAGAACAATGGGTGATGTGTGGAACAGCAGTAACTACAGAGGGATAAAGCTGATGAGCCATACTATGAAAGAAGATATGAAGAAATGGGAAAGAGTTGCTGGCGCTCCGTTAAGAAGAGTGAGCAGCAGCGCGGCTTCATGCTGAGAAAGAGCACCGCAGATGTGATGTTTGCTTTGAGAGCGATGATGGAGAAGTACAGAGAAGGTCAGAAGGAGTTGCATTATGTCTCAGTGGGTATACAGAAAGTATGTGATAGGGTGTCACGAGAGGAACTCTGGCACTGAATGAGGAAGTCAGAGGTGGCACAGAGGTATGCAAGGGTGATGCGCTGTGTATATGAGGACAGCAAAGATTTTCAGTAGGAGTGAGCAGCATTGAGAGGACTGGAAATGAGTACATCGCATCAGAGCGACGGCTCAGGTTGAGCGGTTTGGAGACAAAGTTTGAGCGGCAAGGATGCACTGTTATGGAAATGTGCAGAGGAGAGATGGTGGATACATAAAAGGTACAATCAGTGGTTATTTTGAGGTTATTTAACAGAAAAAATGTAGTTTTCATATATTCAATATTACTGTGTGATTATATCTTCCCAAAAAATGGGTTCATTCTCATAAACAATTAATTAATCCATTAAAAATACATAGCAGCGGGTTCTGGTTCGACCTGCCATCTTCAATACAGTGACCGTTCCACCTAATCATGTTTTATGTATATGGATAGGAACCAGCCACGTAGGTGGTACGCTTATGCTGTGGATGCAAATTTTAATTTGTGTCTGCACATCTAGACTCAAGATATGAAGGATCATACTGATGTTTTATTGTCCCTTTCACCAAAGACGGAAAAATGCAAAGCAAAGAGAAAATGCCACCTGACTAAAATCGCAATAAAAACTCACGCTCTTCCTCCTCAGCCCAAGCTTCATCTTCTCAGCCTAAATTAGAGCTCTAACACACAAAATCGCACATAATTATTCCAGGTATTGCCACAGGTTCTGATTATAAACCTCAATATCGCTGTTGTCAGAGAGACGTGAGCTTCACTGACTCATCAATCTGTGTTAGACTCCTCTCACAAGGTTTCACAGCCTCCTCCAGAGTAAACAGATGTGGACGCTCTCACCTGACATTGACAGCTGAGCTATACAGCGTACACGGAATAAAGATAAATGGCGGTCAGACATTTTTAATGTCACTCGTGGTTAAAAACCTAAAATACAGCAAAATGTTTGATTGACACATATCCATTTTTTATTTCTGATTTATTGCAGAATTTATTCTTGATATTATTCAAATATACTAAAATATGTTGTGCACAAAAAGTGATCTTATACACAAACAGTCAAAGAATGGCCACCCACAGCCATCATAGGAAAATGCTAAGTGGCTGGACTTAGTGTAGATTTAATGTTTTTGAGCACTCTTCGATGACTGAAACGTGTTTGTCCTACAGCAGCCACCGTAGCTAGCCACGGCTAAGCACTTGAATAAGGAGGGGTAAAAAAACAGAATTCATTTGACTTCAATCTGCAATCTACTGACATCTAGTGGTGAGATTTTAAACACTGTACTTTTAACCAAAGCAAAAGAAGCATTTTATCAAGCCAAGAAATATCTGATCCTGCGTAACTGTGTCTGGAATAATCCTCTGGGATGCTCTGGTCCACCATCTCTCATTTTTCTTGGCTTAGTGTGCCGTAGTGAGCAGTTTTCCACCTCAACACACATCTTAGGACCTTTGGAATGAGACATATTGGTGCTATCTAGGTGTGATTTAAGCCTGATGGGTGATATGGAGTGAATATCGGTTAATTAAGGTGCCACAGGCAGGATTGAATGACAGTAAACAATAGCTTATCATGAGTGGAGAGTGGCTGCCTGCTTCCTCCTCGGTATAAGTGGTATATTACTCTGGAGGGGAGTGGAAGAGACACTTTTCAAGTGTGTGACTTACAACCTGAGTACATGAAGTGCCAGCAAGCTGTTTATGTTTTAGTGATCTATTTGGGTGTAAAGCACACACACAAATCCTGTAAGGTGTATTTATTGGCTTTGAGGAAGAAGAGCACGCTCAAGCTAAACTGGGGTGGCTGGCCTCTTATTTTACCTCGTGAGGGTGTGAGAAAATAAATAAGCATGTTTGGCAGAGAAATATATATATATATATATATATATATATATATATATATATATATATATATATATATATATATAGTAGTTCCCAGTATCCACACCAGTGAGGGAGACTCATACTGTTTTGATGGATCTTGCAGGACAGCTTGCTAGCATTAGCTGATAAAGTAGTAGTCCACATTCTTCATATATGGTCTTTTCTGGATGTAGCGGTAGACTACTGTTCCCATAAGGCTGTGTGTGGGGGGAGCTTCCGGGGTTACGAGTAAAGTTGGAAAACATCACCCGAACACGCTGCGTCCAGTGTCATCATTTATACGTGGTGTCAGAAGTGCGAACGGCGATCTCCACTGTTTTTTTTTTCTTTCTTTTTCGAGTACAGTACGGTGCAGTTAACTGCGAGAGAAGTTTTCGCATCAGTAACTCGAACAAGACCGGCATGCAGGTGAAGCGCGGCCGAGGCTGTGACCGGTAGTGATGGGTCGTTCGCGAACGAAATGGCTCTTAGAGCCGGCTCTTTGACGTGAACGACGCGAGCCGGCTCCTTATCGCGAGCCGTCACGTGGGTTTTTTTTTTTTTTTCTTTCTCTCAGCCTCTCTCTCGCACTTTTTTCCCGCTTCACTCTGCACGCGGGCCTTGTGCTTTACGCTGGGCAGAGGGGGGAGGGGTATGGCGTTATTTTTGTGCCACTATTCTGAGCGCACGTAAAAAAGGTTTGCAGGTGCAAGTGTTGCATTTTGAGGAGAAATTTATTTTGAGCGAAGAAAAGCTGAATTTGAGTGAACAAAATTCATTGCTGCATGCAAAAAATGTATATCCGTGTTTGCTATTATCCATATACACACGCACAATAGCAGCCCCTCTCGCTCAGTTTTTGTATTTGCGCTCGCAATGTGTCGCTCACGCTCTCAACATTTCTGCCCGTGCACGCTCAACTCTTTCTGTACACCGTTATATTTGTGCCACAAAACCAGCCAATCACAGACTTGGATGCAAAAAAATCTGATTGGCTGTTTTTGTCTCCAATCAGCTCGAAAGGACGAAATGCAATATCCCAGAATCCATTTCGTCCAAAACTCAAACGGGGCAGTGGCGGAGGAACACAGAGTGGCGGAGTTTGAAATATTACTCTTTCTGGGACACAAAATAAACTTTTAAGATATTTTCATGTTAGAATGTAGCTGTGTGAACTTCAAATATCTGCTCGATTTATCAAGACATCACATATTTGCATAAGTGCTCCAACGTTTTCGGAGATGCCTGTTACCCACCAGCTGACCGGGTGGGAACTCGGGTTAAACATAATATATAAGGCTGAACTGACAAAAAAATCACCGACTACACCACCAGGTATTATTGGAAAAACCATAAAGCCTTTGAACGAAAACAAACGCTGTTGTGACAGTGATGTACACTGTTTTGTTGGTATATATGTATGATTTGTATCACCTTCATGTTTCCAGCTTTACAGCTGTGGCTCCAGCAAACATCAGCTGATACTAGAAATTAATTTTAAATAAATTCTAACAACAGCTGATCAATTTTGAACGTGCTGCTGTTGTTGTTTAGCGCAACATCCGCTGGTTTCCTGTTTCTGGCGCAAAGTGGGAGATAAACAAACAAGAGAGACGATCAGCTGATCATTGATCAGTTTCATGATTGAAGTAGCAACAGGAGAGGGAGGGAGAATGAGGAGAGAAGAGGCAGCTAAGACACAGAATAACTCCAGCTTTGTGTCTTTTTTATTCTCGCTGAAGTCTTTTCCCCTCAATACGGATGTATTGTAATTGGTCCAGCCCAGAGTTGATTATTACCAGTTGGCTAATCCACCACCTTTCATTGTTTATACCATTACAAAAACAAACAAACTAACATAAAAATGAAAAATCACCATTGGCCCACCGGGCAAATGCCGGGTAAATGCCCAATGGCCAGTCCAGGTATTCGGTCAGCTGGTGGGTAACAGGCATCTCCAAAAACGTTAGAGCACACAAATATGTGATGTCTTGATAAATCGAGCAGATATTAGAAGTTTACACAGCACCATTCTCGCATGAAAATATCTTAAAAGTTTATTTTGTGACCCACAAAGAGTAATATTTCAAACTCCGCCACTCTGTGTTCCTCCGCCACTGCCTCGTTTGAGTTTTGGACGAAATGGATTCTGGGATATTGCATTTCGTCATTTCGAGCTGGTTGGAGACGAAAACAGCCAATCAGATTTTTTTTGCATCCAAGTCTGTGATTGGCTGGTTTTGTGGCACAAATATAACGGTGTACTAGTGATGGGATTTCCGGCTCTTTTTAGAGAGCCGGCTCTTTCGGCTCGGCTCACTAAAAAGAGCCGGCTCTTTCGGCTCCGAACCGGCTCTTCAGGTTGTTTTGTTGCTTTAATTAATTTATTATTCACAATAATATAAAATTATGCACAAAAGGAATTACTAACGTAAAAAAGTGGTTTTATTTATATATGTTTATATATAAATATATGCGGTGGCCCCTAGAGACAAAATCCTCTATGCTGTTGCATGCTGGGGGAGCAGGCTGAGGGTCGCAGATGCCAACAGACTTAATAAACTAATCCGTAAGGCCAGCAATGTTGTGGGGATGGAGCTGGACACCCTCAAGGTGGTGTCGGAGAGGCGGATGCTGTCCAAGATGAAGACAATGTTGGATAACACCTCCCACCCTCTCCATGACATGCTGGTCAGTCACAGGAGCACGTTCAGTGAGAGACTGAGATTACCGAAAAGCACCACTGAACGACACAGGAAATCTTTCCTGCCTGTGGCCATCTCCCTGTACAACGCATCCACTTAACACACTGTTTACTGCTACAACTACACATGATTCTTTTCCGACTATTTATTTATGAGTGACTTATGTATGTATGTATATATATGTATATATTGTACTATTCTTAGTGTATTGTCTGTCTTGTCTTAATGTTGGTTTAAAATGGAGCACTGTAACAAAAAATAATTTCCCCCAGGGATCAATAAAGTATTCTGATTCTGATTGATTCTGAAAACACGTACAAACTCCAAAACACATTTCTAGCATGAACTGAACTTCCAAAGCAGAGCTACTAGATCACTTAAATTACACAATTGAAAGCATGTGTGTATTGTTTGTGTATTTATACACAGGCACTCAAATATATTCAAATAATTTAAAAAAAAGTTCATCTACCTGTTACTATCACACACCAAATCCGGTCGTTGGGTACTTGCTGGATTGTGTAGCCACAAGATAACAAAAGCTAAACACTGCGCCCAGCATCCTGGAGCACTTCTGTTGTCTTTTGTAAGTGTTTTGAGTTTTTACGTGCTTCGGAGTTTGTACGTGTTTTTACGTGTTTTGGAGTTTTTACGTGTTTTGGAGTTTGTACATGCTTCAGAGTTCGTACGTGATTTGAAGTTTGTATGTGCTTTGTCTCTAGGGACCACTGTAAATATACTTTTATTTATTCACGCCACATAAAATGTAATAAATAAATCATATAATACAAAAATCAACTATTCACATTTCAACTTTTAACTATTTAAATTTTCAGCTGTTTCCTTTTACAAATTTAAAGTGAAAACAACACAAAACACTGCAAAACACAATTAAATATAAATTATAATATGAAAACAAAAAGAACATGCACATTCTGTCATATGGGCCCGCATGAATCCGCACTTTCTGAATCCTTTATCATCTGCAACCGAAAATAGTTGTGGATGATTACTATACCTTTCTAATGTGACGTTGTTGTCCCTGGCTCTCTTTCTCTCTCTCTGGCTCTGTTCCTGTGCTACTGAGTGTAACTACCGCCCCTCCCCCCTCTGCCCAGCGTAAAGCACAAGGCTCGCGTGCAGAGTGAAACGGAAAAAAGTGCGAGACAGAGGCTGAGAGAAAAAAAAAAAAACCACGAGCCGTCACGGCTCGCGATAAGGAGCCGGCTCTCGTCGTTCACGTCAAAGAGCCGGCTCTAAGAGCCATTTCGTTCGCGAACGACCCATCACTACGGTGTACAGAACGAGTTGAGCGCGCACGGGCTGAAATGTTGAGAGCGCGAGCGACACATTGCGAGCGAGCGCAAGTGCAAAAACTGAGCGAGAGGGGCTGCTATTGTGCGTGTGTATATGGATAATAGCAAACACGGATATACATTTTTTGCATGCAGCAATGAATTTTGTTCACTCAAATTCAGCTTTTCTTCGCTCAAAATAAATTTCTCCTCAAAATGCAACACTTGCACCTGCAAATTTTTTTTACGTGCGCTCAGAATAGTGGCACAAAAATAACGCCATAGAGGGGCGGTAGTTACACTCAGTAGCACAGGAACAGAGCCAGAGAGAGAGAAAGAGAGGCAGGGACAACAACATTAGAAAGGTATAGTAATCATCCACAACTATTTTCGGTTGCAGATGATAAAGGATTGAGAAAGTTTATTCATGCAGGTCCATATGACAGAGAATATGCATGTTCTTTTAGTTTTCATATTATAATTTATATTTAATTGTGTTGTGGTTTGCAGTGTTTTGTGTTCTTTTCACTTTAAATTTGTGAAAGGAAAAAGCTGAAAATTTAAATAGTTAAAACTTGAAATGTGAATAGTTGATTTTTGTATTATATGATTTATTTATTACATTTTATGTGGAGTGAATAAATAAAAGTATATTTACGGTGGCCCCTAGAGACAAAGCACATACAAACTTCAAATCACGTACGAACTCTGAAGCATGTACAAACTCCAAAACACGTAAAAACACGTACAAACTCCAAAACACGTAAAAACTCCAAAACATGTAAAAACACGTACAAACTCCGAAGCACGTAAAAACTCAGAAGCATATAAAAACTCAGAAGCACATAAAAACTCAAAACACGTACAAAAGACAACAGAAGTGCTCCAGGATGCTGGGCGCAGTGTTGAGCCTTTGTTATCTTGTGGCTACACAAGCCAGCAAGTACCAACGACCGGATTTGGTGTGTGGTAATAACAGGTAAATGAACTTTTTTTTTAAATTATTTGAATATATATATGAGTGCCTGTGTATAAATACACAAACAATACACACATGCTTTCAATTGTGTAATTTAAGTGATCTAGTAGCTCTGCTTTGGAAGTTCAGTTCATGCTAGAAATGTGTTTTGGAGTTTGTACGTGTTTTGTCTCTAGGGGCCACTGCATATATTTATATATAAACATATATAAATAAAACCACTTGTTTTTACGTTAGTAATTCCTTTTGTGCATAATTTTATATTATTGTTAATAATAAATTAATTAAAGCAACAAAACAACCTGAAGAGCCGGTTCGGAGCCGAAAGAGCCGGCTCTTTTTAGTGAGCCGAACCGAAAGAGCCGGATCTCTAAAAAGAGCCGGAAATCCCATCACTACAGCGCAGTTGCTTATGGGGAGACTCCTGCGGACCACGCTGCCACAAGCTGTGGCAAAGCTGGTGCCAAAGTGGCCTGACCTACAGGCTTTTCGCAAAAAAGATGAGGAGGGGAGGCGTGAGAAGGCAAAACACTACAGCCGCAGACATAGAGTCAGACCGCTTCCGGAACTATCGTCAGGACAGAAAGTGTGGATTACCACTGAAGGAACTACCGGAGCAGTAGTTGGACCTGCCAGTGCTCCCAGATCCTATGTGGTAGAAACAGACAGGGGTTTTCTGAGGAGAAATAGGAGCCACCTCAGACCAACAGGAACTATTACCAGATCTGGTCGAGTGGTGAGACCTCCTGAAAGACTGGATGTGTAATTCTCTGAAGTTATCCATTCATGCCCTATTCAAAGCTGGGTTAAGCTGTCAGAGATGTTTACAATAATGTGTTTTGTTTAAATGTAAGTGAACAAATGAGGGATGTGTATAATTTCCACGTTTCATGATGTTCCCCATTTCTGTTCTAGTGAGCTGTTTGAGACGTTATGAAGTATGTCTTTAGCTAAAAGGAGGAGGTGTAGCGGTAGACTACTGTTCTCACAAGGCTGTGTGTGGGGGGAGCTTCCGGGGTTACGAGTAAAGTTGGAAAACATCACCCGAACACGCTGCATCCAGTGTCATCATTTATAGGCTGGATGTAAGAGAACAAGATAACAATGGCCAACATCCGAAACCCGAGTCTTCAAAAACGTGCTCCACAAAGCAGCGGGTGATAACTCAGTGACATTCCCATCTTTTACATACAGTCTTAACACAGCTGGATAGTGCATCAACAGCCACTGGCATTTCCCCAGTTGCCACTTGCAGTATTATAACAAAGCAAAAGCCCTGCAGCCAAAATAAGCTTTTTCCCTTTGGACCATTATTGCAAATGAGGTAACTATAAAACTGTAGGCAGTCGATACTATATAGATATGCATTGCTTCCCCAGAGACAAGAAACGTCTGGTTTTCAGTTCAGCTCCCAATGTCACTGCATGCCCACTGCATGCTGTCGGCTACGCAGCATTCTGAGAATATGTAGTGGGCTGTGCAGTGCAGAGGAAATCACACAAGTTATAAAGTCATTTTTTGCTCATGCACCAGAGAAGCAATTTTTATTTAAACGAGTGGCTGCCAGTATCCAGGTCTCCTTAATACATCTGTGGTTTCACAGGTTTCATCGTCTAACATGGGAGCTTGTTGTAATATTAACAAAAACATCACTAACAGGAAAAAACAAGCCTGCATCTCACCCTGTGTGACACCGGCCCTCTGCATGTGGTCGTCCTCGTTTCTCCTGCTTGGCAGTGTGTCCACTCTCTCCTCTGCACATGCCCAAACCATCTCACCCTTGCTTCTCAAACTTTGTCTCCAGATCGCTTGACCTGAGCTGTCCCTCTGATGTGCACCTTTCTAACTGGTCACTCCCAATGAAAATCTTAACATTTTCAGCTCTGCCACCTCCAGCTCGATCTCCTGTACTTTTGTAAGAGCCAAACCTCCAAACCATACATCACTGCACGTCTCACTAGCATCTAGAGATCTTTCACTCTTGCTACTATCACCCCTAACACTTATCTCCACCTATTCCACCCTGCATAGGCTCCCTTCTTCCTCTCTCTTGTGCACAGCATGTAGCTTTGCATATTGAACCCTGGTATTTAGACTCATCCACTTTCATGTGCACTGTTACACCTGCCTCCATCTCATCTGCACACATGTATTCTGTCTCGCCTCCACCCACTTTCATTCTTTTTCGTAAATTATGAATTTATTATTTCAATTGGATTCACCAGTATTAAACTATCCTTTTTACAAATGTAATGCACCAGAGATCAACAAGAAGCAAGTGATCTCTTACGAGAGTTCAAATGACAACTTTTGGCTCAGAATAAAAGAAACAAGCATTAAAGCTTGTGACTATCAAAACAGCTGGCTATCTTTTTGGGGAGGTATCTTGTTTGGCTATTCCTAGTCTTACATTATCCTGCGAGCCACATGCAACCCAAAAGTGCAACAATTTCCTTTTGCTTTCTGTGACGAGTATGAGTGTTAGCAATATGGTTACGACATTTATGAGCATATCAATCAACTTTTGCGTGCTTTGAAAACACCTCTGTATCTTTTCAAACCTTCTTTAAATTCTCACTGCAGGGATAGCAAAACAGAAATAAGTTAGTGCTGCCCCTGCTGTGCCGAGACCACTCATAAAATGCTGTGAGTACCGTGGAAAATCCGAAGCACAGGCTGTGCATGAACGAGGAACTTTGGCTGCTAACCCTGCATTTAAGGCCCTGCGGTCCCTTAACTTTAAGTACTTTGGATCTTTGGCTGCATAATCATAAGGTTTTTGTGTCAGAGAATTACAACAGTGGTGTACATCCGTTTTCCTGCGCAGTAGATGTTGAAATTTGTGGCTCAGCGGTAGTTGATGTTTGCATGTTAGTCATGTGGGATCGGGCTGACTGAGAAAACAGCCTTGCAAATTTCTTTCTTTCTTTTTTCCATATTTCTCTCTACACACGCAGCCTAATTGTTACACTCTGTTGTATAATGTAGCTTCAGTCAGCCATATAAGGATAGAATTTGGATGACAACCTGGTCTGAGAGGCAAATGACCTTTTTGAAGTGCTCTGCAGGAGGTGTGATTACAGTTAACAATGTCCTTCAGTTTGACTCTACATCAACATGTTCACAATCCTTGAAAAACTCTCCTCATGGGCTGCCCCCGACATGCACGCTGAGGTTTGTACAAGACGGGCATTCCACATCACTGACACCTCCAGCTTTTTAAGACCATTTGAGTGTAGAGACTCTGTGACTCTGAGCAATGTCAGAAAAGAATACATTCAATTGTTCAACTGTAGTCGCTGCAAAAGTGCAAGGTTCAAAGAGTTATTCTGCCTCCCTGCGATGGGGGGAACGGTGTTGTTTTTGTCCGGGTCCTTTTTTGAGTCGTTGCATTTTTCTGTCACTTCTTCTAAAGCGGGAATGAACCAGCACGGAGAACAAAAACACAGGAGCGGAAATAAATTGTTGTTTGGTGGAAAACCTCTCCAGCGCCACAGCATGTTCTCTGTCGAGTGCCCTGATAATTAATAACTTGCCTCACAAATCTCATTAGAGCATAATGAGGGAACAAGTGCTATTAGAAAGACATAACGGAGACGGTTATCTTCTAAGACATATTGTAAGCCGTGGGCAGACTGACAGACTCCGCCGCGCTTTTAGGACAAACATGTTGCAAACAGAAATCTTGTTTTTATGTTGTTTGATGCACTCGGGGGATGATATCGACTTCAAACATTTTGGCTTTTGTGACTGAACAGATATTTGTTGGTTCTCATCTGGGTTTCTTTTGAGACAGGATGACTCAGTTGTTTAGGAAGGTCAGTGCCTGTATGGTAAAAATGTGCAGCAGCTTTGAGCACATCCAAACAAATCCTCTGCTCCCTGGACGGTTCGAAAAATATACTTTTTGCAAAGGCTGTTACAGCCCTCCTCATTTCTGCAGCTCTACAAACTGCAGCTACTACAACGCCTCCAGTTTCTCATACCCTGGCAAATAAGACACTACGAGAGATGTGGCAGTAAACATTGTTACACAAGTGAATCAGGGAAGTGATCTGCTGTAGGGCAGTGCTTTCTTTACTTACGTTCTTAATACCAGAGGATTTAATCAAAACGGCCTAGATACTGTCGTGCAACACGCATTGTCTTCAAATAACACAGAAAGAAATTGAAAAACCAAAGCTCATTTGAGATTATGATTTAAAAGTGTTTCATTGTAATCATGAATGAGGAGTTATTTTATCAGGTAATCTCTTCCTCTGTCTGTTTAGATATCTGCTCACTTGTTGACGAGGCAAACGGCATCAAGTGGATAAATAAAAATCCAATAGCATCTTAATTGTTCTGGGTTTTCTGAGTAAAATTGGCTTGGTCTTTTCCATCTCGTGTTTCTTTTGGGATTGATCACTGATGCTTCATCGCTCATTATCATTCAGGCCTTGGGTCCTGGCTGTTGTGTCGCTGGAGCTGTGGGCGGGTGGGTGCAGGGGGGCTCAGCCCCAGTGCAGGGGACCTCTGGTGCATCGGCCCAACTAGGGGACTCTCTAACTGGTGGGGAGGTTGTTATATCTTTGCAGGTGGTCTCCTTTCTACAGGAGCTCACTCTGCAGGTGGGGGGAGAGATATAGGAGAGGTAGAGAATGAACTCAACCTGGGTGTCTATTGTCTAGTGTAGTTTGGGAGATGATTGGATGATGGGGTGGGTGCAGTTTTCTCTGGGGTGGAGTTGGGTGGGCTGCCCCGGACTCTGTGGGGCTGGGCGATGCTGCAGCTGCGGGCCCCGGTCCGGATGGGCCTGGGCCCCTTTGCCCTGGTGGGTTCCAGAGTGTGGGGGTTCCTACTGGGGTCAGCGGGGGAGCTGGCCCCAGGGAGGGGCCGCTTGCCCCTCTCTTTCTTCCCTCCCCATCCTCAGCTGCCTCCCTATTCCCGCTCTACCACACCCACCCACACACGCAGGGCTTGGGGTGCAGGTATGTCACCAGGGTGCAGGGGAGGCACTCCCCCTCTCTCCCCTTCTGGCCGCCTGTGCCTCAATTTTATTCTGCAACCTAGACACCCACATTACTCACACTCTCACATAACACATACATATAGGGCCTTGGGGGTGGGCACGTTCTACAGCATTCAGAGGATGGTCAGTGTACTCCAACCCACCTCTGGCGCTGGTGCCCTACCCTCAACTTTAAATGCACATAGACACTAAGGGTTTTCAGGAGCAGCCGTGCTGCTCTCTGAGAGGAAGCAGGAACCATGCTCTCCTGTGTTTTAAATGCACTTTAGAACAGCACACAGCAACACTACATATGAGCTGGCGTTGGGAGGTTTGGAGTCTTCACTCACCCCGGTTCTGTTAGCCGTCAGGGCTGGGGGGCTGGGAGGAGGTGCTGGCCGTCAGATTGGGGGCTGGGATGCGGGACCTCCCTGCTACTGCAGATAAGGAGGTGGTCCGCTTGCGTCCACCCCAGAGAGAAGGGTTACATCTCCTGGGTCTAGGTGCGGCTTGCCCCTCTGGGGGCGGGTGTACCTGGACCTTGAATATAGAGTATGTTTGGGGAGTGTGACTGTCTGTGCAGTGTCTATTTGTGTCTGTCTACACGTTGGGTGAGTGCCGAATATTTGGTTGTGCATATGGGGTGGGAATGCACGTCTGTGTCCGCGTGTGCCTGTTCGTCTGTGTCTATATGTCAGGTTGGGTCTTAGACTCAACCTCTCTGGGTACATCTCAGGCCCTCTAAAGTACGGAGGCCTATCTCCCCTCACCACACTCCCTGCTGGTGGCTGATGCCCTCAGACGTTGGTGTGTTGGTGGTCCTTGTCGACTGGGGCTGGGCGCTCATGTATGTACCGGCTCACTCCTGGTGGCCGATTGGCGGGGCCTGGCACCTGTGGCCCGGCTGGGCCCCTTCCGGGGGGTGGGGTGCCCTCAGGCCTCTGGGCCTGAAGCTCTGTCCTCTCTGGCACAGCTGGCTGCCGGCAGAGCCCGCGGGCATGCCACTGCAACCCCCTCTGGCCTCTGCTCCGTAGCTGCTGGGTGACCTCTCGTTTGGGGCTGTTACACCCCGGCCTAGGCAACCGGGGTGCAACGCAGGAAAATAAAAATAAGGCAAAAACACACGAGAAAAAAACTAAAGCTCTCCACCAAAATCCCAAAACGAAGGTGTCTCAAACGAAAATATTAACAAACCCATTCACAACTATTTACAACAGACTATTTATTTACAACAAAACACCCAACTATTTACAACACGGGGGAGATCGCGACCATGACACACTGAAACACAGGGTTTAAATACATAGAGGGAGCAATCAGGAAAATGGACAACAAGAGGGAAACACAGCTGGGGCAAATTAGAACTGACGAGACAGGGAAAATGTAAACTAAACACACTAAGATAACAACAGACCTTCAAAGTAAAACAGGAAACACATGACAGTCACGCAAAAACAAAACACTGACAACACCGAAACGTAACATTTCCCCCCACCCAAAAATCAAACATGTAACCCCAAGTGAAATGTTTGATCAAAAGCGGATGAAGGCTGGTGGAGGCTGGAGCGGTCCCACGGACCCTCCAGCAGACGACGAAGGCTGGAGCGGTCCCCCGGACCCTCCAGCGAAGACGGAGGGTCGCGATCTTCCCCCCGTTGTAAATAGTTTGACGTCTTGTTGTAAATAAATAGTCTGTTGTAAATAGTTGTGAATGTGTTGGTCAATACTTTCGTTTTGAGACACTTCCGTTTTGGGAATTTGGTGGAGAGCTTTAGTTTTTTTTCTCGTGTGTCTTTTTCTTATTTTTATTTTCATACGTTGCACGCCGGTTGCCTAGGCCGGGGTGTAACATATGGGGGCTCGTCCGGGATCGCTGGAGGGTCCGAAGGAGGGACAGCTTCGGCCTTCTGTCTTCGCTGGAGGGTCCGAGGACCGCTTCAGCCTCCGTCTGCCTTCGCTGGAGGATCCGAGGGACCGCTCCAGCCTTCATCCGCCTTCGCTGGAGGGTCCGTGGGACCGCTCCAGCCTTCATCCGCCTTCGCTGGAGGGTCCGAGGGACCGCTCCAGCCTTCGTCGTCTGCTGGAGGGTCCGTGGGACCGCTCCAGCCTCCATCAGCTTCGTCTGCCTTCGCTTCAGCTGTCCGTCTCCGCTGGAGGGTCCGAGGGACCGCTCCAGCCTTCATCCGCCTTCGCTGGATGGTCCAAGGGACCGCTCCAGCCTTCGTCGTCTGCTGGAGGGTCAGTGGGACCGCTCCAGCCTTCATCAGCCTTCGTCCGTCTTCGCTGGAGGGTCCGTTGGAGGGACCGCTTCAGCCTTCGTCCGCCTTCGCTGGAGGGTCCGAGGCTCCGCTCCAGCCTTCGTCTGCCTTCGCTGGAGGGTCCGAGGGAGGGACCGCTTCAGTCTTCGTTTGTCTTCGCTGGAGGGTCCGAGGCACCGCTCCAGACTTCATCCGTCTTCGCTGGAGGGTCCGGGGGACCGCTCCAGCCTTCGTCGTCTGCTGGAGGGTCCGTGGGACCGCTCCAGCCTCCACCAGCCTTCATCCGCTTTTGATCAAACATTTCACTTGGGGTTACATGTTTGATTTTTGGGTGGGGGGAAATGTTACGTTTCGGTGTTGTCAGTGTTTTGTTTTTGCGTGACTGTCATGTGTTTCCTGTTTTACTTTGAAGGTCTGTTGTTATCTTAGTGTGTTTAGTTTACATTTTCCCTGTCTCGTCAGTTCTAATTTGCCCCAGCTGTGTTTCCCTCTTGTTGTCCATTTTCCTGATTGCTCCCTCTATGTATTTAAACCCTGTGTTTCAGTGTGTCATGGTCGCGATCTCCCCCGTGTTGTAAATAGTTGGGTGTTTTGTTGTAAATAAATAGTCTGTTGTAAATAGTTGTGAATGGGTTTGTTAATATTTTCGTTTGAGACACCTTCGTTTTGGGATTTTGGTGGAGGGCCTTCGTGGTTTTATTTTCCGTATCTTTGTTTTTCTACGTTGCACCCCGGTTGCCTAGGCCGGGGTGTAACAGGGCTCTACTCAGCTCTTCCCAGGAGGGTGGCACGGTTCCCCCCCTTTTGGTGGTCCTCCTCGGGTCCTCGAATTCTGGGGCCTCTGGACATCTGGGGCCTGGATCTCCTCCATACCTGCTTCATACCCTGGGGGACGGGGCTATGGCTCCCCACACTCCCTAGCAGATCGTTACATGGAGAAACCTTTGGAATACAAGCATGCTGATCCACACAGGTGTGCACACAGGTGTACACACGGGTGTTCACAGATGCGGACTACACCTTTCTTGGCTGCTGCCTCAAAGCACATTGTGCGCTGTCTATCTTGCGTGCTGCACAATATCGTTTAATGTTTAGTATCTACTGTTATCTACTGCTAGCTAGTTTATTGTGATGGTGCTGTTTTTTATTATGTTCCTCTTTTTTTGTTTGCTTTCTCTTCTGTTTTTCTTTTTCTCCATACAGGTGATCCAGGTGTTTTGTTTGTTTTTCTTTCTTTCTTCCCCCCTTTCTCACCGTCTCTTCTCCCCTCTGGTTTTCTCTCTCTCCCTCTCTTTCTTTCATTCTTTCTCCCTGTCCTATCCCCCAGTCATGTCTGTCCCGTTTGTAGCAACTGAAAATAAAATAAATACATAATTATAATAAAGGTCAATCAAATGGACCAATATGGCAAGGCCATGATGATCCACTTGGTAAAATAAATCCGCTTGGCATCTTTCTTGGCCTTAAGACAACAATTCTGATGGCTAAAGATCTAAACGGGACACAAAAAAAAACAAAAACAAAAAAACTTAGTGGGGGCTGTGTGCTTTGGAGCTGGTCCTGAGCCTTTTTTCACACCTTTACTCATGTGACGACTCACATGTCAGTCAACAACATCAGGATCACCTCCAAAGGGGACAACTCCTACTAAGGGTTAAATGTTTGGGACTCTCCACCATTTGTTACTCCTCAGCTGTAACAGGCTGATGGGGTGTTGTCGTCACCCTGCGGGTAGGCAGCATAGATACTGAAGTTTGTGAACATGATAACTTGAACAGTATCTGAAAGTCATGTCTTCAAAAATAATGGAAAAAATCCAGCAAAGATCTGATACAGGACATGAGAGTCGCATCATCAGAAATGGTCTCTGTGGAAGGATGGCTGTCGCGAAACCATTCTTAATTCTTGCCAAATTACACAACAACTGGACTGAAACTAAGTGCATGTGATTAACCCAGCTTTTAAATTTTTAGTTCAAATGGCCATCAAAATATGCAGAGGTGGTCAGGAGTTTTACTTCAGCCAGTGTTGATGCGGATTTTGTCAAAATTGATGGAATTATGAACCCAGAAAAGTGCCACCGGATTTTCAAGTGCCACACAAGCTCATCTAAAAAGGGTGTGATTAGTAACAGCTTCATTTTTTTCAGCATGTCAAAGATCCCAAACACATTAGCAGTGCAGTAAAAGCACACCTGGAGAGAAGGCACAATGAAACACACACAGAAAATGGAACAAAATCAGCCAACATCCAAAGAAGAGTTTGAATAGCCTTCAAGAAGCCTGGAGAACTATTCCTGAAGTCTACTTAAAGAAATGATAAGAAACCTCGGCTAAGAGAGTTCAGGCTGTGTTGAAGAATAAAACGAGTCATACTAAATATTGACTACCAGGGTAGTTAGACCTGTTCAAACTCTGTTATTGCATTACATATTTTATTTCTATTTATTTGTGCACACTTCAATAAATCAATACAGCTGTGTCCGATTTTTCTAGCAAACAATAAAGAAACAACTGGTCACTCAGTTTAGATAGAACTGTAGGTCTACAAGTTGTAAATAGAGTTTGGGTGGAACGGAACAAATTTGAACTAGAGATCTGATAATACCGACTAATTTGTCACACATACACACACAGAAAGCAAACTCCAGCACAATATAGTAGAAGAGAGTCCAATAAACTACACAGCAAAGCCATATTATTTGTCAGAATTTAAAAAAAATGGTCCAAAGCCTTCCAGAGGTCTGGTGCAATAACATAAAATCAGCCTCTAAGCATACCCCTAAAAAGGCATGTTTGAGCATCAATAAATGTAAAGAGGCGACTTAAAAATAAAGATTTACCTCCTTACAGTTGACTGGGAGGTGGAAATCGATTAAACTAAATTTACAGAATGAGATAAAATTCACTCATTTGTGTGCACCAGTTACCTATCATTTATTTTTTTTATCAAAGCTAATGTTTTACTGTGTTCATGACCAACCGGTCAAACACCAGAATCTGTTGGTAAAAGTTTGACCTTCAAGTCCTCCAGGCGAGTTTGGTCATTTAATGTGACATTGAGGTTGGTTGGAGGGTTGGTGTTGCTGCTGGGTTGAGAGCAGCACAGTATGAAACCAGAAACAGGAGTGTGAGCTTTGAGAGGTACAGTGGGGCAAAAAAGTATTTAGTCAGCCGCCGATTGTGCAAGTTCCCCCACCTAAAATGATGACAGAGGTCAGTAATTTGCACCAGAGGTACACTTCAACTGTGAGAGACAGAATGTGGAAAAAAAAATCCATGAATCCACATGGTAGGATTTGTAAAGAATTTATTCGTAAATTAGGGTGGAAAATAAGTATTTGGTCACCTCAAACAAGGAAAATCTCTGGCTCTCACAGACCTGTAACGTCTTCTGTAAGAAGCTTTTCTGTCCCCCACTCGTTACCTGTATGAATGGCACCTGTTTGAACTCATCATCTGTATAAAAGACACCTGTCCACAGCCTCAAACAGTCAGACTCCAAACTCCGCCATGGCCAAGACCAAAGAGCTTTCGAAGGACACCAGGAAAAGTATTGTAGACCTGCACCAGACTGGGAAGAGTGAATCTACAATAGGCAAGCAGCTTGGTGTGAAAAAATCAACTGTGGGAGCAATCATCAGAAAATGGAAGACATACAAGACCACTGATAATCTCCCTCGATCTGGGGCTCCACGCAAGATCTCATCCCGTGGGGTCAAAATGATCATGAGAACGGTGAGCAAAGATCCCAGAACCACACGGGGGGACCTGGTGAATGACCTGCAGAGAGCTGGGACCAAAGTAACAAAGGTCACCATCAGTAACACACTACAACGGCAGGGAATCAAATCCCGCAGTGCCAGACGTGTTCCGCTGCTGAAGCCAGTGCATGTCCAGGCCCGTCTGAAGTTTGCCAGAGAGCACATGGATGATACAGCAGAGGATTGGGAGAATGTCATGTGGTCAGATGAAACCAAAGTAGAACTTTTTGGTATAAACTCAACTCGTCGTGTTTGGAGGAAGAAGAATACTGCGTTGCATCCCAAGAACACCATACCTACTGTGAAGCATGGGGGTGGAAACATCATGCTATGGGGCTGTTTTTCTGCCAAGGGGACAGGACGACTGATCCGTGTTAAGGACAGAATGAATGGGGCCATGTATCGAGAGATTTTGAGCCAAAACCTCCTTCCATCAGTGAGAACTTTGAAGATGAAACGAGGCTGGGTCTTCCAACATGACAATGATCCAAAACACACCGCCCGGGCAACAAAGGAGTGGCTCCGTAAGAAGCATTTGAAAGTCCTAGAGTGGCCTAGCCAGTCTCCAGACCTCAACCCCATAGAAAATCTGTGGCGGGAGTTGAAAGTCCGTGTTGCTCGGCGACAGCCCCAAAACATCACTGCTCTCGAGAAGATCTGCATGGAGGAATGGGCCAAAATACCAGCTACTGTGTGTGCAAACCTGGTAAAGACCTATAGTAAACGTTTGACCTCTGTTCTGCCAACAAAGGTTATGTTACAAAGTATTGAGTTGTATTTTTGTTATTGACCAAATACTTATTTTCCACCCTGATTTACGAATAAATTCTTTACAAATCCTACCATGTGGATTCATGGATTTTTTTTTTTCACATTCTGTTTCTCACAGTTGAAGTGTACCTCTGGTGCAAATTACTGACCTCTGTCATCATTTTAAGTGGGGGAACTTGCACAATCGGTGGCTGACTAAATACTTTTTTGCCCCACTGTAGATAAATGAAATGGCCCTCTGAGTCTTTGTGTGTAACCCAGCTGAGCTAGAGTAAAAAAAAAGGCACCATTTCTTGGATATCCTTGTGCCTTCTGCTCAGTTGCTCAGCTGAATTTCTGGCCATGAAAGCAGAAAATACCCCAAACCCTGGGTGAAAGAGTGGTTCAGCATACTCAGTCAGTACACTTGAGCCGGAATGGGTGGACATTAAGAGGTCCAACGCGCGGGCAGGGAAGAAAAGTAAAAATCCTTGACAACAGTGATCGGAGCAGTTTTAGCTACATGACGGTTTTAGGCGACCTTGAAGCAAACTGGAAGCACTTTTCAAAAAGCACGGCTGGAGATTTAGATGTGGACCAGTGTCATTTCATCTTTTAACACAGCTGAGCAAAACGCTCCACATGATCACTTTTATCTACGATTAATGGGCGCACACCACATATTTTGGGATTGGTCCAGTGTACTGTGAGATTGTTGCTGTCAGGGAATGAATGGCTTGAAATAAGCAGCTGCTGACATTTTTCTGAAAGGCTCCACGTTAACCTTTTCTCCAGACGGAAGCGTCTCGCAGCAGTTTGCTGACATTCTTGCACTGTGCGGGTCTAACGAGGGGTTTTAGAGAATTTAGGAGACTTAAAGCTTATTGTGTCTTCATAATCAGTACAGTATGCATACAGTTTCAGACTTGCATTGACTGTTCAGGTAATTATTTAACGACAGTCTGCAGGTGGGTTGCTTGGCAGAAATTTAATTGCGAGTTTCTTTGTGACAAATATTTGAGCAACAAATCTGGCTGCATGTCCAGTTCATAGCTTGTGCTGCAGATGGACTCCCAGTTTTTATGGTCTTGTTTTATGGTGAAGGTAGTCGCTATTCTGCTCTGCAGCCGCCGTGAACTCAGCATAGCAGCATAGGAACAAGCGCTTCACCTTCAGCAGCTTAGAGCGGCTTCCCAGGTCAGAGAGGATCTTCACAGAGGATCTCCAGAGATGGAGATGAAGGACTGCAGTCCCTCATCAGCTGCAGTCTAAAGCCTTGATTGTACTCTGTTGCTGACATGGACACAGACAACTGGAGACAATACAACACAGCAGTCATTCCTGTAATATTTTGCTGAAGTCTTCTTGAAATCCACCTCCCTTGGGTGTGTGAGCAGTATGTGAATTTTAATGCAAATTCTTCTACGACAAGTCAGAAAAAACAAGCAGGTACGCAGACATCCACGCAGATTCTCAGCGTCGTTATTGACTAAATGTATGTCTCACTGACCCGAGCGCGCTCTGGCAGACTCAGGTTTTATCAGATGCAGTCTAAAGCCTTATTATACTCCACTGTGGACATGGAAAGAGACAGCTGGAGACTCCACATCCTGTAATACACAAAAAGAATCACCTGATTTCAAAGGAGTATTTTTTTCAGTAATAGACATAGAAGCTTGCGGTAAATTTGAAAAATATGGTTGACTAGTTTTACATACAAAACTTCCAATCTTCATAATTGTTTGAATGAATGTGTTCCCCTCGTGAAGCACAGCTTATGTCTATTTGATAGTCCAGCTCGCTCCATACTTTTGTGAGCATGTCTGGAGTCACTCCAGCCGCTGCTTTTGTTATGCTATCTACCAGCAACAGGGTGAAACTCACAAATCCCCTCTTTCTAACAGTACATGATTTGATAATTACTGGTGAACGGCTGCAGAATTAAAGTGCTTTGAAATAGGATTATCCTTTTTGATACAGCCTGTAGAGGTCTGCTAGCAATCTGGCACCTGGAGCGCATGCGTAGTATCTAACTGTAATGCAAATTCTCCACAGACGAGTCAGCACAGTCGCAGCGTCTGATGGCCAACTTTCCATCACTCAGGCTTAAGTGGACTCTAGTGGATTTTCGGATACAGAAAGAAAAAAGGCCTAAAAGTAAAATTATACTTCTGTGGTTACTGTGGAACTTCGTAACAAAACCCTAAACCATAACCTACGGCGAAACCAGACATGTTGCTGTCTAGAAATGTAACTGCATGTCACCGCTAACGTTAACAAGTATGAATGTGGCCATGGTGTCAGCCACCGGCGTACGCTGTATCGTAGGTTCTACATAGATTCACCACAGAAGTCTTAATGAAGCTCAAGACTGTAGAGTTAAAATTTGACCACAGATTGAGCGACTCAACCAAGAGGAACCTGAATGATAATGAGCGACGAAGCATCAGTGATCAATCCCAAAAGAAACATGAGATGGAAAGGACCAATAGCTAAACTGTCAAACTATGAGTAAGGGGACTGTCTACAAGTACTTTGGATGAATTTTTAAAAAGTAATAATAGTCTAAGATGAGATATACTTTGGGGGGCCATTAATAATCTGGCAAACCTCCCCAATAAAGTCTTTGCGAAGCACTAAAAGTAGTCTGCTAGCTAATGTTAGCCTGAAGGCTAGGATTATTGCTGTGTTGTGAAAAGCCTTTGCTTCATCTTACCTGTACTCTGAAACTATACAGAAGCTGGTTGTTTAGCAGTCAGCCTTTTAAATATCCTCTCATCAACTTCTGGCTTCTTGTAGATTCTCCTTTAATAGACGTTGTAAAAATGTTGAGTCGCTCTTTGAGTTTGCAAGCGCTTTGGGGTTTTTAAAAGTAGTTCTGTAAACCAATTATATTACTGTATATCCTGGGCCAAACACTGATTCTGACCAATGTCCAAGACTGCATTTCTCCTTAAAATGTTGGGTGAACTGTAGATTATTCATCTCAGAAACTGCTTTGGTCAGATCTCTTTTAGTTACACAGATGATTAGATGTCTCCTGGATACAGCATATCAAGTATCACTGAACTGCTGACTTATGAAGCCTTCACCACTGTGAGCAACATATCGTAATTACTTTAATATGTTATGGAGTGTACGCGGACATTCATCTTGTAGCGGATCCATGTCAGTGGATTTTTTCCTGTTACAGACATCAGATGCTTTTATGTAATTCAGGCAGAACCTTTAAAATAAAACAGGGCTGTAAAGCGCTGCCAGCACTGCCTTGAGGAATCACAAGGCAAGACACCACATGGAGCTAGACTTCCCCTGTTTTCCCTGCACACTCATTAAACAAATTCTCTCAACCCTGAAATGTTGACAGGAGAAAGTGTTGGCGAGTAAGCTGCTAAATCAACACAGAATTTCGCAGAATTGCTGGAAAACAAAGTTTGTTTCAGAAAGGTTTTAAACTCGATAATCTTACCGAATTATTTACGAAAATAACAAAACAAAGCACGCTTTTTAATCATTAAGTCATCAGACTCTGAAAATTGTCCACTTTCCGATTGTTAGCTTTCATCTTTTTCTACCTTTTACATTCACGCCACAGCTTTCTGTTTTTGCTGATTGCTCAAGAAATAGAGAGCGACACCAAATGATATGTCTCTGTTGTTGTGCTAAATGGGTGGAAGATTTAAAAAAAACAACACCAATCGTTGTGGCTTTTACAAAATACATTTTTTATCAGCTCTGAGATGATGCTAGTCCAAGCTGAGAAGGAGAAAGAGACAAACACAAGCCAAAAATAAATGAGAAGGGAGGGGGGTAACAAAAATAATCATCATAGAATTTCACAGTGCAAAAATCTATTATGTACACAGTGTTTGCTTGTATTTACATGGGCATGAACAGACATACAAAATATATAGAATCCAGAATCCACAACACTAATAATATGTCTTACAGTGTGCACAAGATCCAGGAAACATCACCATAATAAAAATGAAGAGGAAGATGTATTTCATACTAAAATAAATAATTTTTCTCTCATACTAAAACATTTGAATCAGTAAAACCTATTCTGCCATCATGATTGTCTCTCTACGGTCCTTCCTAGTTCCTTACAGCCAGCTGGTAACATAAAAGTCACTGAAATATGAAACATATCCCAATGTCTGTTTTATGCAAAGGGGTGGGGGCTGTAAGAGGATTTGACAGGTGAAGCCATGAAAAGGGACTGAATGCATTCAGCTTGTGCAGCGTGCGGTTTATGTACTGTAGAGAAGCTGCGCCATTACAACTAGTAAATAGTGGCATCCCTGATTTGAGTAATTTCATCAAAATGATTTGATTTTCTGAACTGATTCATGAGTGACTCTGTGTGATTCGCTCTCAGTGGTGAGTGCTCAGATGTACTCAGATAAATCTCCTATATAGCTATGAAAATATTTTTTTTAAATAGTCTGCATTCATATGATTTTCCTCTGATTAAAGAAAGCAAATACTTACAGATTAATGAATATCAACAAGCCAATTCTTACAATCATTACAATGTACAAACTTATTCTGCATGGATACCTGTGGAGCATCTCTTATCCATAGTGACAGTGATCTCACAATGTCTATGAAGATTAGATATATTTAGAGCTTTTTCTTATTCTAATCTCTCACAGGTGGTGCCCGACAGTTGACAATGAAAAGGCAAATAAAAATTGAGCACACATTCAACAAATGCACCACGTACACATAAAATGACAGTAAAAATGTTTTCTCATTATATAAATATGTGTGTAGCCAATTTAGTTTTTAAACACCTTTGAATTGATTTTTGTGATTTCAGAATTATTAATAGTGATTCTTTGTTCACAGTTGAAACTAATCTCTAAAATGATCAAAGGCATCATGTATTGAGGTTGGGATTTTAACTTGTCTGCCACCTTAGGCGTGCGACGAACATGATGACAGTGCAGAGTCAAGTGATAAAGGCTCCAGTCACACAGGCCTACAGCCTGGTCAGTGACTCCATGGCAACAAACTTGTGTTTTGGTTGCCTGTAGTTACATGCAACACACTGACTTGCCCACAAACACTCACAACTCTCTGAGCAGCAGTGAAAGTGCAAAGAGTGCGACACAACCTGGCAGCAAAGACCGTTTTCCTTCACAGTAAAAGCCTTCAGAAACATGTTGGGTGGATCGCTAACATTTACTTTGAAGGTCAACCTTCAACATCAAATTTTGATTTCATTTTAGTCACAGTCTTTTGACTAAAACATAATTTAGTTTTAGTCTAGTCGTAGTTAACTAAATGTTATAAGATTATAGTAGACTAAATCTAAGCTGGACTAAAATAAAAAGTCTAAAAGTTTGTTGAGTTGCTCCACACGGTTTACAAAACGTCTGATCTTCCTTGACATGAAATACAAAAAGTGTCCATAAGTCTACGCTTCTCTTCCTCGTCACTATCTAGTCTCCCTCCCGAAGAAAAGAAATGTAATTAGTTTTGATTGGATCTCGTTTCAGATTTTTTTTTTCTATTCTATTTCTATTCGTTGGCAAAATGTCAACATGTTTCAACATAGTTTTTGCCCTCGTACATTAGTTTTTATTTAGTTATCACCTTGTTTTTGTCAGAAAAATAAATATAATTGACTGAGCGGAACATTCTCTGCTCTCCATCCACTTTGTCAAGTCTTATTACATTACTACTAGTTGGTGGTTTAAAAGTGAGTGTTTGTAGACAACACAGTCTGCAAATTTACAGGTGACCACAACAGTTTGATCACCACCACAGCAATCATAAGGTGCTCAGGTGCTCTTTGCATTCGATTTCACCAAGTGACAGCCAATCACTTGCTAAGCACTTGGGGAACACACACTTCACAATCGGTGGTTGTATCACGTCCAATATGGCAGACAACTCTTGAGCAAACCTCTGTTTGAGTAATATTTTTTTAAAAAGGTTCGAGGTCTCCCCCTCCTCCAAGTACTCAGCCTTTAGTTTAAAGTACTAGATAAGTAAATGTGTTTACATGTTAAAAGATGTACATCTTTATTTTGGAGAAATCAGCACGAGCGCCAGCGAGAACAACTCACGCTGACGCACTGCTGAATTTCTGCTTACTAAAAGTGCAAAAGATACCGAGTATCACCAGCTTTATTATATAAGATGTTACTTCTACATGCCTTTTACCAAGAATTTAGCTCAACTTGGAACGCTTTTCCATTTTGACAATGTAAGCAAAGAGAAGTTGCTGCTAAGGAGGCAAAAACAAATCACAGTAATGTGAGCAGCCAGAGGATTTAATAGCCATTGGCTACATGCTCTAGAAATATAAATGTTTTGATCTGGTGGTACTGAAATGTCTCTTATTGGACATGCAGTTTAAAAAATGACCAGATTTGAAGGACCTTGCACAGATAAATGCAAGACACAGCATTTACTAAGGTTTCAACAAACCCTTAACCAAGCCTAATAAAGAAAAGGCAGAGGAGTAATAGGAACGTGTTTAGGACCACTGATGGATGAGTTTAAACATCATGTTTGTGCAAGACCGTGACAAAGACGCGAACATGCATTTAAGACATCGGTAGGTTTAGTGTGCGCATACAGTTTGGATTTGATCTTTAGCGAGCCTTTCTCTTTTCCCAGATAAGAGCAGGTGACAGATTAGAGACATCATGAGCTCACAAAGGATGGCTGAGGATAAATTAGAATCATTGGCAGAGCTGACTGAATCATAACTCAGAACACAGTGGATCAACTCCGGTGGCTCTTCGGCCTCAACAGAACGGTTTTATTTTTAGCTTTGAAGTATTTCGTGTGTGTGCATTTTTGCGTCACAGCCCTGTGAGCTTCAGCATCGGCACAAATACAGCAACTGCATAACAACAAAGCAGTCAGGAATGCAGCATCACGGGACATTTACTGAGCACGTACTAGGGAATCGGCAAGGATAAAACATTGATAGAAAGTGTGGGTGGGGGGAAAACAAAAATCTTTTTAAAACATTTAAAACACTTTTTTTTTTAAATGAAACATGGTGAACATACATTATGTACACAATTCCAGAGGTTGGAGCGGAGAGGGTCTTCTGAAAGTTGACCTCTTTCATGGCACATTTGATCAGGTCGATGAGGTTTGCTGACGTTTGCGTGTGTGTTTGCGTCCGTGTCTTTTGCTTTATGGCACCTGTGCTTAGCTGGACATAGTACGCCCCCCCGCGGTCGTGACCACCAAACAGTACCCTTTGGTATAGGTGAGGTTAGGAATGATTGGTTCGTCTACTTCTCTTTGATAGTCATCATCAACACCATTGCAGTCATTATTCACCTCTACATCATCGCTGTCACCTTCAGCACCGTCAGGAAAAGAAAGAAAACTTTGCTACCCTCACACAGTCACAGTTATTTCCACACTAGTGCAAGCCTCCATCACTGCGAGCGGGCACACGCAGTTTAGCAGCTTTAGGAAGTTGACACATGTCAAAAGCAGCTCTCCTTACGTCACAAGTTCTCAACATCAAAGTTCTGAAAAAGCAGCTGCAACAGCAATGTAAAGTAAAGTGTCAGCCTTGTAGCTAATCCACGTCAATGAGCTTTTTGTTTTCAGGCCTCTATCATCCTCCTGAGCTGAGCAAGCCCCGGAGATTTAATCGCTGAGATATGGCAGGTGAACTGAATTCATTTTCTTCTTTTTGCTGTACGTTTACTTTGTTGCTCGTCCTCGGCTTTTTCCACCGCTACGCATTTTATCCTCGGTGTTACTCAAGCGTACGTGTCTCCCGACTTTAGCGCCACCAGCTCAGAGTCCTCCGTGTGGCGCCCGTTCAAGTGTTCGGTGTTACAGTCGTGATGGTACATGAAGGCGGGTACCTCGGTGATGGAGGTAGCTGTGTAGGACGTGGAGCGCATCGAGCAGTGGTCCTTTCGTCTCTGACCCCACTGGGTTTTATACTGCATCCACTGTCTCTTCACAGCTGCCTGCACCTGGATGTCACACAAGCACATAAAAAAGGTAGTTTAGTGTCTCATATCTACAAATGCAGCCTTAATAATAATATTTTACATCTAATTTAATTATTTGACTTCACTGCTAGCTTTGTTTTTGTGTTTTGAGTCGGAGAAGTTTGTGACAACACTGATCCAACTGACAATGATCTTAACTGATGTGCATGTTATTACTGCAGCATGTGTGGGCCACTCAAATTTCAATCACATTAGCAGATGACAGCTATAAAATGTAAATATCCATTTTTGGGGGGCGGGGGTGGCCAGGTTGTGCATGTGGCCAGATCATCTCACTATAAAAAGAGATAAATACACAAGGTTTATCTTTCTAGTACTGGGCAGGAACCCCATTTGCTTCAGAACTGCCTTAATTTGTCGTGGCATACAGTCAACCTGGGGCTGGGAACATTCCTCTGAGCTTTTTTGATGAGTGAGTGAACTTATTGTCATGTTCAAGATACCAGTTTGTGATTAACTGACATTTGTGACATGGTACATTATCCTTAACAACCATCAGAAGATGGGGTACGCTGCTGACATGGTCAGCAACACTACTCAGAAAGGCGGTGGCATTTAAACAGTGCTCAGCTGGTAGTAAGGGGGCCTAGCAGCCTGAACTATTGATACAAGGCATGATCAATGCATCATTGTTGTTTACACCAAAGTCTGAGCTTACTATCCAAATACTGCAGCAAAAATCGACACTCAGCCAACATGTTTCCAATTTTTTGTCTGTTGTCCAATTTTGGTGATCTTGCACAAATTGTAGCATTGGTTTCTTCTTCCTATCTGACAGGAGCATGGTCTAGCTAAGACATCTTGCATGTTCTACTTTGGTCATTGAAGCACATCTACCTCAAGTATCAGCATTTTGTGCTTTCAGAGATGCTCTTATGCATACCTTGGTTGTAACTCTGACCAGTCTCCTCTAATCTGACATCAACAAGGCATGTGTTCGCCGGGTATTTCCTCATTTCAGGCCCATTCTCTATAAACCTAGAGATGGTTTGTAGGAAACTCCTAGTAGACAAGCAATGATGATGCAGTGACAATGATGCCACATTAAAAGTCACTTAAATTACGTTTTTCCCCATTCTGATGCTCAATTTAAAATTTGGGAGGTTGTCTAGACCGTGTCTAAATACTGATTAGATATATGCAGCAACAAGCAGCTGAACAGGTGTACATAATGAAGTGATCTATAACCATGTTATAAATAAACTTACTTCCACACATTTCACCTACTAAATCTAACAACAGTCAAATGGCATCTTTCCACCGATGCCATTCAAAGGTATGAAAACATGACCATGATTATCCCAAAGGGTACATACAATTTTCTCTTTCTGGCATCCTGACTAAAAAACAAAGTGCACAACTTCTTTCTCTTCAGGCTTTGCACCAATTAAATGATCAGAATATGACTGTAGTGATTATATAAGCAACAAATCTTCCAGCACTTTTTGAATAAGCATGTTGACAACCATTGTTATCTTGCTGCAACCATTTGACGCATTAAACACATTAATTTACTGTGAACCAAATCCATTTGTGTCATCACAAAATCCATTACTACCCTCGTGACTTATAGCACGTAACCCTTCATAATCCTTCTATTTAAGCCTTAATGCGATCATTAGTCACAGCGTTACATGCAGAAACTTCAATCAATCTCGCCCCAGTCCAAAATTCAGCAGTGCTTTTCCCTGTCAGCTTGCTTGAGAATCGTGTGTCTGATATGTCTTAGAAACTATGAGGTCATTGAAATAACAAGGAAATATGGAACTATTTTTTTGTCAATAGAGTCTTCCTGCGTGTTCCTTTACAATAACAATCACAAATAATTCAAACTTTTCAGGCAGCAGCCCTGCAGACTGGCCACTGGCGCTGCATCTGAACAAACAACAGCAACTCTTTGTCATGGTGCTGGGTCGTTGACCCAGCGTTTTGTGTTTTCTGATTATTTTCCTCTGTTCTAGTTATTCTGTGTCCTCCCCCCTTGTGTCCGGTTCGGGTTCTAGATTTCCTGTTTTGTTCTGAAGGTCTCTGTCTGTTGTCATTGTGTTCAGCTTGTCTCCTCCGGTCATCATGTGTATTGGGTTCAGCTGTTCTTCCCTCCTGTGTGTGTGATTACCCGATTACCTTGTGTGTGTATATTTAGTGGGTGTCGGTCTGTGTTCGTTGTCGGCTCGTCTGCGTTCTATGGTGTTTCGTTCCTGTCTCTGCGTCTCTCTGCCCCGCACCCCTTTTGTATGCTCTCAGGTTTGTCATTTAGTTCTCCCAGTTTAGGTTTCTTCAGTTGTTTTGTCATGCCTCACTGCCTGTTTTTGCCACTCCACCACTTGTAAATAAACGTCACTCGAATCATCAGTCACTGCCGCATTTTGGGTCCTCCTTTTCCTCCAACACCACACGGCTCACCCCGCCAGCCGTGACACTCTTCGTGGAAACCAATATTAGCGTCACACTACATGAATGCTAAGTTGTCTACAGCATATGGTAGAAATCTTTCTTCTTCCCAAAACACAAACTACTAACGGTGCAAAGGTAATCATTTTATTCAGTCATGTCTTAATACCACTGTAATTACTGTGGGTACATTAACACAGAATGATCTAATGATATAAATTATGGCACTAATTGTCATTCTGAGACAAATGAGCATCTGAGTCTTACAGCTTCATGCTGAACGTCGTGCTTGGTGTCACAAATACAGTTTGAAAGCTGTTTGTCTCACTGACCTAACCTCACAATGGGGCTATTGAACAAACAAGGCAGGTCTTTGTAGTTTGGCCTTGAAATAAAAAAAAAGAAAGAATTGAACTCAGCCCAGGAAACCCGTGTCCTGATTAAGAGAGCATGAATTGGCCATTATGCCGGTGAAGCAAACAAACCACTGCATTCCCTTGTGACAGTTCGTGTGTTCACCCTTTACACGTATGCCCTATGCATTGATTGTGTTTGACAAATTGTTTGCATCCTTTACGGTGATGAGACTGCTTTCTGTCTGCTCATGTACGAGTTAATAAGTGACATATTTTCCAAGCTGGATGCATAAAACAGAGCTTGACAGTGGGTTGCTAGGTCCTCCTTGCCAAACACCTCATGCTAAGTGCTCTAACACTTAGCGTGGACATTGTGCTGTGGAATGCGTGCGGTTGGCGTAGGGCTGCGTGAGTCACAAAAACACCACGATGAGCTTTTGTTTTAATGCTTCCAGTGTTTTGAGGGGCCACAATTCTGTGAAACTTTAAGATTCTTACCTAGTTTGTGTGATATGTGTGAGTTAGGATGATGTTAGCAGATGTATCAGCAAAATAAAATCTGATGCTGGAGTCATTTCCTTTATGCTAGCTGTCGTCAGTTCTGACACCCAGAAGTGTCGGTACTGGAGGGGGGGAATCAAGCCTGGTCTATTTTTATGTTTGCAGAGGCGCGATCCCTGGCTCTATGCCTGGTGTAGCCAGTTTCACTGATTATTGTGAAGGCTTATACCGCAGCCACTCTGCAAACACATTATTCCACTTCCTGACCTCCAAAACTTCCATGTTGCTTTCACTGTATGTTTTGGCTCATTGTTCACGTGTGAGGTGCTTCTGTTGAAACACAAACCAATAAATTGGATTTGATTTAACCTGAGCAGAAATTAAAATGTTACACTCCAGAATTCTGCTTCTGTCTTTTCTCAACTCACAAAAAATGAAAACACTAGTGAGTGAACATGTTCACAGCACGTGTTTGCCTTGTCACAGTACAGAAAGCACAGGTGGACTTCAAGATGTCTCATGTCCATTAGGTGCCGCAGTAAGCCTTAAGAATGGAACGCCACAGACAAAAGCAGGGAATTCCCAAAGTGGGATGTATTTTTCCTACTGTGACAAATCAAAACATATACAATGAAAAAGCATACAAGCTGATGCCATCACATTTCCCCCACATTGTTTTACAGGTGATGGTATACTGTATGCTTTGGATCATTTGCCGATCCAAGCATTTTCCATGCATTTCTTTCTTCCCATCCTCCTGCCAGATTTAAGTGTTATTCTCATCTCTCCAAAGAATGCTTTTTTAAAATTGCTCTGGTTTCTAAAAGTGTTTTGGCAAAGTCTAATCAGGCTGCTCTATTCCTGGAAAGTTGCCTGACTCCTGGAAAATGTTGGGAAATTAATTTTTTTCTTTATCATGGAAAGGATCCTACGATCATCCACCACTGTCTTCCAGAGATTTTTGTTGTTGCTAACAAAACCATCAAGCACTCCTTGCTTGGCCAACAGCAACAACTTCCAAATATAAGAAGTGTACATATAACAGATCCACAGTGGGGGTTTTTTTGCCTTCTCAGGGTTGTTGCTTGTTATACAAACTCAAGCAACTCTGGAAAAGCACCTTTCTCTGGGACACCAAAGCCTCTTGTAGCTAAAGTCATCATTGTAAAAATCAGATTTTGTTGGAGATGAAAACAATTATTTTAAGAAATATCAAGATCCTAAATTCCCATAGTATTTTCCATTTATCCTTATCAGGGTCGCGGGGGAGTGCTGGAGCCTATCCCAGCTACCATAGGGCGAGAGTCAGGGAATACCCTGAACAGTTTGGCAGTCAACCGTTCGCTCTCACATTCAGACCTATGGGTAAATTATATTCAACAATTAACCTGACCCCACTAATTGGATGTCTGTGTACTGTGGGTGGAGTATTTTTTTCATTGTGAAATGGAGAAGAAGAAGAATTGTACAGTAAAATTCTTAGTGCTTCTGCACACAGACATCATTTGCTTTGCATTCTGAAGGACTGCATGAGGGCAGAGCCTGCACAGCAAATGGTTGCTCTTAATGACATCCCTCGCAGTATGGGACCGTACAGTAGGTTCTGGCTAGAAATAGGACCCTGGCCAAAACTATTTTCATGGTGTGAAGTGATAAGCACAGGAGACCAATCCATACAAATTTATTTCACTTGGCTTTAATGTTTTCCATAGTTTGTGCATCTCTGCAGTATTTTCCACTATTGCAACAAAACACCTCATAAAAAAGCATCAATATTTGTTTGGGGAACACAATTTACAGCATAAATATTTCTTAATTAAACGCCTTAATTAAATATTACAGATAATAGCAATTAAATAGTTGTTTAATTGCTTGATGTCTACGCGCCATTTACACACTGGTGTGGACTAGCAAAATGCCTGAAATGTGTCCTCTAATGTTACAACCCTTGTGGAGACTTGAGCTTGAAAGCATCTTTCACACATTGAGTCTGGAGAGCTGTGAGGTCTTCACAGAATTATTAACCTGAGGTCTGCGTTTAATGCAACTCCAGCTCATCGGTTTGGTGAAGCATTTGAATCAAGTTAAGGATGCTGCTGTCAGACAGCTGCAGACAGGCTTAGAAAGGCTGACAGGAGAACGAAGAAAGAAGAGTCAATATTCAGCTGAGCTTGGAAACCACACAGTCATTTATAAAGTGTGTCTTACTCCTCGCCTGACATGACCCTTCTGCTTTTACTATTGTAGCACCAGACTGGTCTCAGAAGAGGAAAAAGCGGAGGAATGTTTTATAACCTGCTACATTTGGAATTTGGAGAGATCTCTGCGAAGCTACAGCTATTTTACCCACGTACTCAAGGCCAAAACCAAAACTATGAGTCTGTGTTTGGTATTCATGGGTCACTTCTCGATACAGATGGAAGAGATCTGACCTGAAAACAAATTTTGAAAATGTTTTACCTGATGCAGTCTGATGTGTCATGCATAATGTCATAAGGGATGAGCGGTTTTATTACACAATCACTGAAAAGCTCCCAGAGTAACATGTGCAGGTTGACCTTTCCAAAAGGCCAATTGCTCAATCAAAACTACGCTATTATGATGTCAAACATGGCACAGGGGTACAATATTTTTTAAAGGAACTCTCAGATATTTGGGGGATTATTCACTTTCTTGCCAGAAGTAAACCGCTATGATTGATACCACGCTTAAATAAAAATATGATACTCATAATCAGGCATGTTAGCTTAGCTACACGTAGCGACTAAAGACTAAGACAAGCTTCGTCCTGGGGCTAATTTCCCTTTGTTTCCGCTAAAGCTAATTTATTAATTACTTACTGATTAAAGTGAACCAATTGTGTCAGACACACAGCGGGTTGCGAGCACAGCAGTCCCACCACCTTTTCAAAACTTGTTTTTGGAAGGGCTAGCATATAAGAAGAAAACTGGCTCAGAGAGAGAGGGAAGAAAGGAGCTAACGCAGCTTGTTTCAGATACTGGGAAACCCAGAGAGCAGTAAAATAGGCGAGTATAAAATAAATAAAAATGATTTTGAACTGTAAATCTTGCAACACTACTCTAGTAGGATCCAAAAATAGAAATATGGAATTGGAAATGAGCATCGTAAGCTCCCCTTACTGCCTTCTTACACCTAGCAACAAATGACACGCGAGCAGCGCTAATGTTAGCTAATGAGCTAACTAAATGACAGCCCTTACCTCCCCATTGAAGAAGCAGAATATGGTTGACACCAGCAAACCCTGAAACAAAGATGGAAAAAGGAGATAATCATTTCTTTTCTAGTAAATTCAGTTTGCTTCTTTACATCTAAAAAAAAATCACAACAGAAGTAGTCTCAGACAGTGCAGCCATCTGCTGAACCGTTGGAGGAAGGAATTGCTTAGACACATGATTTATTTATTTATTTATTTTTTACAGGGTGTGACTTTATAGAAGTGAGACGGGAAAGCAACTTTTAAAGAGAGAATACAAAGAAATATTGGGGCAACAACAGAATTATCTAATGGGCCATAAATATTTCATGGATTGTTTAACTCTTTCCCCTGTGAATGCCTACCAGGGTCAACCCTCATTTCTTTTTCCTGAACTGAGCAGCTTCTGTCGTATTTCACGCCCACCTCCTTCAAATGTCGTCTTTATGGGGGAAGGAGTAAATTAAGAATCTTCTAAAACATAAAACAAAGCTATGGTTGAACCCAAATGTTTTTTTAAGGGAGTCACATGAATAGATAATAACAACCACAGGGCAGAGAACGATGTTTTTAAGGGCGTAAAAGTTCAGTCATGCAAAATTAAAAATCAGCATCGTGAGCCTGGGGAGCCCAAGGGTACGGACAAATCTAGGTTGTACACTGTCTCAGTTTTGCACTAAGGTTTCCGTATAAAGTAAAGCTCATGCTAAGCATATTTATTGCAATAATTTAATTGCTTTTTTCCAAGGTCATTATGATTTAAGCCCGAGGTGCAAAACGGCTGAATCCCCAGGGCAGTGAAGCTGCACTAGCCTCCTTTTTCAAGTCGTTGTTAGATTACTCTGAACTGAGCTCCTGTGTGTTTGCTGCAGCTCGTGCCTACCTGGTAATGCATGAGTATGTGCATTATGTACTCGTAGACTTCACCAGCCAGCCGGTTCTCCGGCCTCCAGGGAATGATGACAAACTGTATTCCCAGCAGGGGAACCAGGATCAGGGTGGCTCTCACTGCCTTCATGTACATGTTGGACTCTGCCCGGTGCGTATCTCGCAACTTGGTAACCAAAACTCTGATAATATTTAGCAGGAAAAAGAGATTGACCTACAGAAAAAGAAAAAACAAATCATGAATTAAACTCTAAATGAATACAAAAATATAAAGACTCATCATGTAAAATTAGTTTTTCGTGCTTTTTCTGTGCGGAAACAGTGGATTAGCAGACTTACAAGAAGTGCTGCCACTATAGGGCCGTGGATGGCGTAGAGCAGATGGGTCTCCACACTCATCCAACAGCTACAGAAGGAAAAACATATCAGTCAGTGCTGTCAGCCTCCCAAAATACACATGCGTGCACACACATATGAAAACACGCGCGCCTGCACGCTCTCACTCTACCGCACACAGCCCAGCGCAAATGTAAACATCTTCTGTTTATTTGCCGAGGTTTCTGGAACATTACTCACTTGTCGTCAAAATACTTTTTCCTTGCCACGGCGTGGATGGATACAGGCACTAGAGGAAAACCTTGGAGAGGAAAAGATAGGAGCCATATGAGGTCTTGAGTGAGTTTTGTGAAATTGCATTTGTCATTAACACAACTGTGAAAGCGTGGTTTAGCTTTGTTTGTTGGTCTAATGAAACTTTCCTTGGAAAGCTGGGTCCTCCTTATTTCTGCAAACTCTCCTGCGACAGCTTTATTGTTGCACCGCTAACAACAAAGACAACACTACCACACGGTTAATTTTCTGTTACTTTTCCCTCTAATTTGACATTGTGTAGGTAAACACCCACTAGACACTGGGCACAGATTTTTCATCTTTTCCTCTGGATATAAACACAAAACTCCATGTAGGGTCCATTTTCAATGAGGCCCTGCAGTGTGCTGGCCACAGATGGATCTGACAAGCTGGCCTCCCTCCATCCATCCACACACACACACACACACACACACACACACACACACACACACACACACACACACACACACACACACACACACACACACACACAGCAAAGACTCTACTCGAGGTTATCCCAAGATTTTTAATGATGATCATCCATCCAGTTCCATTGCCTGCTTTTTTTTTTTCTCTTTTTTTTTTGACAGACTGTGTTATTCCTGTTTGGAGCAGTGTGGAAAACAAGACAGGAGCAGCACCAAGCGACAGGAGGGCCAATAAAGCTGTCAGCATGTCCACAATGAAATACCTTTATCCAAGACCATGATTTCTTGCTTTCACATTCAGATATTACAATGCAAACTCTGCCCTCTGATCAAACAGACGACTGCTCGCGAGCATATTTGCTCTGCGCTTGCTCAGATCTACGATATACTGCTGCTTGCACAGATTTCCTGTGATCCAGTCTAATCCACCTTCTTGCATGAAAGGTGCTTGTTTGTTTATCAAACTTCTGGGTCCCAGTCACTACCTCTGCTCACTTTGTAAATTTAATAAAGTGACAGCCAGCTTAAGGGAAAAATAAATCAGCCAGCCTGCGAGTCAGTTCATTGTTTTATTCATTTGTCACTAGCAGTCTTGCTCATCTAATGAAAAGCTTGATTTAGTACATACAATAAGCCTACTATAGTGTGTTCTTCTAAATCAGCGGTCCCCAGCCTTTTTTGCGCTATGCACCGGTTTAATGTCAGACAATATTTTCACGGATGTGTCGCGGATAAATACAACAAAATAAAATGATACGACCAAGACAAAAACTGTGGTATTTTGTAAATATAATAATAAACGCAAATTCAGTGTGTAATTGTATAACTTTGTTAACAGCGTCCTCCTGAAATGCGCCAACAACATTGAGAGTAACATCCTCCTCTTTGCCCCTTAACGCTTAACGTGTAAATATTTATTTCAAAATAAGACAGACAACTACAAACACCAAGTTGACGATAAAAACCCTGAAACCATAAATTTCACACCCAAGCCCCAACTCTTGCGGCCCAGAACCAGTCCATGACCCGGCGGTTGGGGACCGCTCTTCTAAAACATATGGTGCATGCATGTATATAAAATCGTGACTGTACAAAAGGAAGGCACAAATTTCTAAGTCAGAAAATATCTGAAAATATCTGTTCCTAAAGGACTCTCACAGAATTAAAGCACATGTACTCATAAATGGGGGAAAGTACAATGTCATTGGTCAACACCATATCTAAGACTTGAAAGGACAGTAGATGTAAGTAGGAAATGTGAGAACAAAGAGCTGGGGAACGGCATACGGCGAACTGTCTCCTTTTTGGAATCCCCACCACCACCACCGCAGGGTTATCAGCTCATACATAAAGATGCATGAGCAGGACTGGAGGTCCAAGAGCAAGTGAACAAAAGAAACTCGGGTGCAAGGATGGAAATGTTTGCAAGCATTTGAGTTCAGAAGACTATTAAACTGAGTGCAGACGTTTAAGGGAGAGCATTGTCTGAACAGGAAACGTACAAATGATGCTCTTAAACTGAATGACCGCACGCTTGATATTAAAATAACCTCAGTCACAAGAAAATTGTTAGATTCTACCCAATCTTGTTGAACTGCTTCTCTGGGATTTTTCAAGCTGCAAGAATACGTTTTTACAGACACACTACAGCAAAGAAACAAAACAACAAAACGGGACGTGGTAAAAATGACTCACCCCAGCCCAGGAGGTAGTACCAGTGCAGGTGCTGCTCCTCTGCAAACACCGCCACCACGATGAGCGTGTGCAGGTAGATGCCTTCACAGAGCATCCAGAAGTAATTACAGCCCAACATGTACATGTGAAAGAACTGCAACACCTTACAGCCAACCTGCAGGGAGAACAAAATCAATCATATCAACCTTTTTTCTGCTTTGCAGTCTTTTTTTTTGAATAAGATGATCCAGTTGAAACAGTCGTGACATCATCTCAGCAGGAGACATAAAAAAGATTTAATGGGATGTTTCAGCACTCGTGGCACAAAATCATTAGCCAGTATTATTCTTTTTCATACTGAGAGGATGTTTATTCATTTACCCCCGTCGGTGGTGGGTTAAGTTGGGAATCATGATTTCTCTTTGTATTTGGAGCCCTCTTTGATTGTGTTCGTCTCACAAAGCAGTGGGATCAAAGCCCCGCTCCACATTAGTGTTTTATAAAGAGCTGTGCAATTTTCTATTTATGCATCCACCATAAAGCGACATCATGTCTCGTTATTTTTTCAGTTCCTTTTATTGAGAATTGAGACGTTATGATAAGAGATGATGACTTGATGACACATTCTTGGTATGTCCGTTTAAAAAAAGAAACAAAACAGTTGATTAATGCCATAATTATCAAGAGTATCTGGTGCAGTGCCATCAGTTATAATTCCTCTAATTAATGCCAGACAGGCACCAATAAACCTGCCTGTGTTCAGAATCTACTAAAAAAAGAAAAGAAAAAAATCTCACAAACTTTTCTCCTAAAATAAGTTAACTTCCACAACATTTGTCATTACCGAATCTCAGGAGATTCGTTAAGGAAGCATGTTTTTGGATGGGAATCTCTGCCAGTCACATCAGCTTTCATGGCTTTTCCCCACTCATCCAAACACAGATTGCTTCCACTTCCCTTGCGCCCAAGTTTGGATTATGTGGTTCTAGCAAAAGCCAAAATGGCACCAATTGTGCATTCATCCAGAGGGTAATGGGTAATTTCACAAATTGCAACTACCAATGCAATATATTAGTGCTTCTCTACAGTCTAAGATACTATTTATAAAAACTATTGAGCATCTACCTATTTTCTTCCACTTATCCTATTCTGTGGTGTTTGGGGGAGAGAGTGGGGGTCCTTTATGAGTTTATGGGTTCAGTCACTCATTTCATATGGCATAAAAATTTCTTTTTTCTTCACATTCATGCTTCTTAAAGCAGGATTATCAGCGGTATGCTCCCTGACTAACAACTTGTGACTGACAAGTCATTAGCCAATGAGTGAACAGTTTTACGGTCAGACCCACCGCTCCTCGTCACATCTATTTTTTTTTAAACCAAGATGTAAAAATGTATTTATACAGTTTTAACAACAAGAAACTAGTCACAAAGTGCTTTACAGAGACACCAAAAACAAGCTCCAAATGAAGACACAAGAACCAACAAAAACAGATGAGTTTTAAACTGTTTTTTTAAAGGATGCCACAAAGTCAAGGGTGCGAAGAGAGGGTGGTGAGCTGTTCCACAGTTTTGGTGTGGTAACGTTGGGAATGCACAGTCTCCCCACTTGTTTCCAGACAAATACGTGGAATCACAAGAAGACCTCCATCTGCAGGCCTAAGGATCCAGCTTGGAGAATTGGGGTGAAGCACACTGATGATAATTGAGGGCTTCACCTCATAAAGAACCAAGATTTTAAACTGATACCTAAACCTAACTGGAAAGGAAAATAGCATTTTCTCACAAAGCCCCTTGAACATGGAATAATTAACAGACTGACCCAAGTTTAAACAGGCCTCTATCTGTCGGTGAATTTAAAAACATGATAATGAATGCAGTGAAGGAGACCTGTGGATGTGTCTTATAAAAATCCAGTTAAAGTTTTAATTTTAATGTGTATTGTTTGTGTCTTTTGTAAAAGAGACTGTGATCTCAGTGAGACGTTATGGTATAATAAAGGTAATAATAATAAGAATAATAAGTAATGAGAGTGAGTTAAAAACTTTTTGTCTTTTTTACATCTTGGAGCGGATTAATATTTCCTTTAGACAACAAGAAAATAGAGAATTACAATAGTAATAAAGCTGACAAAAGCAAAAACACTAATCTCGAGGCTTAAAGCAGGAAACCACCGTATCTATTAGGGGTGCAACGATACTCGTATCGATATTGAACCGTTCGATACAGTGCTTTCGGTTCGGTACGCATATGTATCGAACAATACAACATTTTTAATTTATTTTATCAACTTTTCTTCTGACGATGCTGTCTGTGTTGAACGCTCAGTGGATCTGCGCTCGACAGTGCAGCCTAGTCGGAGTAGTCGAACGCAGATTCACTGAGCGCAGGGCAAGCTAGCGAGACAGAAGTTAAGCTCTTGTTGCAAAATGGTAAATTGAACCTCCCCCACCCTCATTCAGATCTGGCGTTTGGAACTATTTTGGTTTTCATGTGACGTATGACCCTGAAGGTAAGTGCGTCGGATGTATGTCGGATGTATGTCGGATGTGCCACGCAATGCTCAATTACATTGGTAGGAACTAGTGTGTTAGCGCAGTTAGCTCGTTAACGTGTTGGCCGTCCAGCCCCACACACGGGGCGATCCGCGGTAGCTCGTTAACGGAGATTTGCCGTGTTATGGCGTTAACATAATTTCAATGAGATTAACGCCGACAGCACTAGTGGGAACACAACGAATATGACTGCACATTTACTCTGACATCATCCTAGTGCAAAGACAAGTGGAAGCAGACAAAAACAACAAGCACGCATGCTACAAACTTTACCCGAGTCATTTAGACAGCCGTTAGCACATGATTCTCCTTATGGGGACCTGATATGTTTAATATGCTGCTGAGAATATAGCCCAGAAGAAGCGTATAGTATAGCTTTTATTTTGGAAAGAGACATTTCTCTGTAATAAACTCTCTTTTCCAAAGATGAGTGATTCCTCAATCAGATTCATTTTTTTATTACTTTGTTGTTTCAGCAACATTAAATTTAAAAACTGTACTTTTGAATTAAAATATATATTTATAATTTTAATAAATGACAAATTAAAAAGACATGAACATTTTTTTGTATCGAAAAAGTATCGAACCGATACCGAACCGTGAATTTTGTGTATCGTTGCACCCCTAGTATCTATGTCCACCTCTTATGCTGTCCATGACTTGAATATGTATGTGCGATCTCTAACTGCAAACAAACAGGGATGAAGACAGATGTTTAATAAAAAGTTGTTTTTCACTGTGTAATAATTACAGTTGCAGATTGTTTCAAATTAATCAGCCAGACGATTGCTCTGCTCTTCAGGCCACTTGCTGAAGCGTTTCTTGAGCTGTTGCTCATTACCGCTATCACACTCACCTCTGTAAATTATATAAAAAGGTTGGTTGGTTATCACTGGCATCAGCAAAGCTGTGTTTTCATTATGCTCTCATATCCTGAAATCCCTGAAAGATTTGTATGGAAAAACCTAGACAGATGAATTCCTTCCTAGGAATATATATTTATTTTAATATTCACATTGGGGTTTCTGGTTTGTAGTCCTGTGGTGAAAGAGCATGTGTGCAGCCGCAGTATAATTCAGAGATGCTGGCATTGCTATTAACTGCTCTCTGAGGTCCTCTTAGCTCAAAACACACAACAGTTGTTCACTTTGAAACTCTTCGCCATATTTTTTCTCCCTTCCTTTCATACGTTTCCCTTTCCACTTCACTATAACAGACAGCCGCTGCTGTCAGTATCTGCGAGTTAAGGGCGCATAGTTTTCACTAATTCAGGTCTGCAGTTAACCAAGGTTTGTCTTAAGTTACTAACAATGTTCTGGTTAACAAATCAAGCTGCTATAGATCATGTACGTGTTTGTCATGTTTTCAGCCTCCTCCTTGGTTTGACATAAGCTTTGGGGATTCACTCCCACATAATGCTGGCAGGCCAAACCAGACTCTATTACTACTCCAGAGAGACAACAAAGAGCTTGTTTTCTCCTAGAGTGCAAATCTCTACTGCAATCCACCATTCCTAAATCACCAGCACTGAAAACATGCTCATAAGTTTCACTCTGGCATCAGTAAATTTCAGAAATGTTTCCTCACAGACGCGCACGGGTCCCAACCAGAGGCGCTTGTGCGCTCTCTGTCTGCTCCCGCCTCGAGAACCAAGGCCACGGTAACTAATTTTATTTTGACATGCTGCAGCAAGTTAGCACAACTTGACCGTACTACATCAGAAAGTAACAGATTCAACACAAACCTTTTGACAAATGATGACAAGGGGGAGATTTGAATAGGGGGCCACCGCACAAATACACGTTTCCTCACGTTGATTATGACGGCTGTCATTTCTGTCTGCATCTTGGATACGTTCAGCTCAGCCTGAGCCAGACAGATTCATTGAACGGGGGGAAAGCAGGACTTAGAAACAAACTAAAACCCAGCTGAAGCCTCTGCTGCGTCCTTGATGTTTCCAGTGCTTTGTCAGGCAAGCGATACTCCAGCTGAAAGCAGGATATGGCTGATGCGATTGTGCGCAATGCGAGCCAAACTCTACAGTCCTATCTGCTGGGTTTTTTGCTGTATGGCACTTTGATCATCTAAAGTTCTTTTTTAAAATTATTTAGGACCGTTTTAAAAATATTACAGATTGCAAGGAGGGTGTTTATTTTTACAATCTTTTGTACGTTTTTTAAACAACATGTTGTCAGTATTTATTGACTTGGAGGGACTGAATACGTTTGATTTTATGTGGCAGTAAAACAAAAAATATGATCCTTTTCTGGAGTTACTGAATCTCTGCAATAACAGCTTTTAAGAAGCAGCAAGCAGCAGCTTAACAAGCGTTTGTTATTTTGATTTCCACAAGTAACATACAAATTTATGCTCAGTCTTGATATCAAGGCATTCCCACAAGACAGATTTATTACCTCTACCTAAGCTGACCTCAGAATTTCAAACAATTCAAAAAAGGCAAAAAGTTAAATGGAATAAAAAGAGAATCTAAGGCACTTGGAAAGAAAAGCAACTAGATTTCTTCTTGAAGACATTTCAGCTCTCATCTGAGAAGCTTCTGAAGAAGTGAAACGTCTTCAAGAAACTTAAAGAAGTCCAGTCACTTTTTTTCCCAAGCTATTTTGGATTCCTACGACCTGGATCACTGAGAACCTACACAGGGATAAAAATAGAGAAACAAAAACTGTACATTGATTGTGTAGCAATTCCAGGATGTTGCAGAGCAGGATCTGTTTTAGAAAAACTCAATATCAAGAAAGAGACCAGATCTCACTTTGTGTGTCCTGCACATCAACTACAATTAAAATAAAAAAAATGCTACCACAGTGTTCACATTTTTATTTGGCTTTGCATAAATTGAATGAAACTATAGATTATTATAAATGAATGAATTATAATTATATACATTATTATAATTGTAAACTAATTACTTAATAATTATATAATTTATAACATATGAATATGCTATAAATTAAATACAAATACATACATTTGCATGTTTTGTAACCAACTTGTCCCTCCTGCATGGTGTTTTTTTTTTCCTTTTCCTAACAAGCACTAGTGTCTTATAGTTCAGGTTTGTCAGTGGGTCAGTCAGCCATGTGATCTTGGTTATATGGACAATGAAATACCTGGAAAACAAAAATCTAATAATGCTATATAAAGTATTCAAAAGTATTTTTCGATTATAGCTAAAGACTTATTATTATTATCTTAACACGCTAAACTAAAGACAAGGCAGTCAATGTTAAATCTAGCAGGAGGGGCCTAGCACTGGAACTGAGGATTTGAGTGTGCTACCGTTAGCATTTAGCAAATGTCACGTAGCTGCTTCTAGGACCTCCAGATGTCCTAATTCACAAGAATCAGTTTATTTAAAAGTACTTAGCACTTACTGAACTGAAGCGTGTCCAAAAAATATTGAATGAGCTGCTGGTTACAGGAACTGAAATTGTTTTCCTTGAGTTAGAGCCATTCACTATGACTCAGGGTTGATGTTCACTGTGCAGTGCATTCATACTGTACATAAATGATTTTCCATCATGGTCCTTACGTCATAGATTCGTTAATAGAATTATATCTTTAAGCATGTTGGCATTATGTAGTTTTGAAATTGGGGTGGATCTGAGTCTGCACTGGTAGAGCACACAGTAGCAGCCTGTAAACCAAGGTAGGCTTAACCTGCTTTATCATTCTTTTTTACTCTAATGGGAGCACGATTTACAGAGGGAACACCATGCTGATTTAAATAAGTATTGAGAATAGTGATCATGACCATAAACTCATCAGGGAAACTTTTCATTGCAGTCATAAGTCAAGTGAGCAACAGGGGCGTTTCCAATAAACTTCTGCACAGTCTGCAACCAGAGGAGTCCCTGCATTAAGACATAAGACAGGCTTTTCCTTCCCTTTTCAGACTGAAAGAGTAAATGATTCACTTTACAGGTAGAGTTCAGGTAATAAATGTGTCACTGTTACAGGATGTTGGTCATCAAAGTTGAAGCCTGGGAAATCATGACCCTCTCATGCAAACCACTCTAATAGTCACTCTTTTATGATTTTGTGTGTTGGGGAAATCTTCTGAAATAAATGTTGAAGGTGTTCAGGTGACTTTGTGCTGTAAGTATAGCTATCTGAGGAATAAGGTCCTGTCGTACAGGTTTAAAGACCAGTTGGCAACCTGGGGCAACCTCCGGTCATTAGGGAAAAGGTGAATTATAAAACCAGTTGGTTACTGGCCATTGCCTGATGAACTCAGTCACAAAGAAGGTGCTGCACCAAAAACCTTGTCATTGCTTTGGTCACTAGCAGGTGACAGCTACCAGTAGTTTACATGGAAGTCGCGGTAAATACGTAAGAGAGGATCTACTCACCGGATTTCTGGCCACCACTTCAGGATTGTTGACAACGGCAATGAGGTGGATGAGGGTAAGGGCAGAATTGAGCACGAAGGAGCAGAAGAGGTTCTTGTGGAGGGTGATCCTTTGGCAGCTCAGACTCCTGCGTGCAAGGATTAATTAAAATGCTGATAATACTGTTCACAAATGTGGAATAAAACCTTTTCAGTCACACACAACATCAAAGAACACAAAAACTTGGTGCAACCGATGACACGCACAGGAAAGAGAAGTGACTAGCAGGCTGATAGTTTAATGAGATGTGAAGTGTCACATAATTGTTATCTTTCATCTCAAACGGATTTTTTTTGCAGCTGTCAAAGAAAAAAAAGTGTGGATCAATGAGCTGGATTGTCTCTAAATGGCCTGAACAAGCTAGAAGTGCTGTTAAATAATGCATAATGGATCCCAAGGGTGCATTCGCATTAGCTTGACTGGCCACTCAGGATTAATAGCGTAATAAAATGCATTACGGGCAAAGTGAAAACAACTATTAGAATCAAAGTCACTCATATCAGTATTATTATTATTGCTTTTGATGGGTTTTTTTTCTTGACAGCAATCAAACAGACTGCATTTCAGAGCTGAATGGAGTCCTGTAGCAAATTGCTTTTTTACAGAACATACCCTCCATTAAATACCCATTTTACAGTTAAATAAGTTGTATCCATATACCTCTCATGGCCAATTTTATCTTTGATTATTCATAAATCCCCCTGAGACCAATGAAAGCACTAAATGTCCTGAAAAATAGCATAGGGCAGCACATTTTCACAGCGGCCATGTACAAATATTCAGGCATTTTTCTTTCTCCAGTTCCTGACAAAAAAGGAAATGTAGGAATTGTTCATTATTTATGTAAGTTTTATTTATACAGTACAGCCCATTTCATTACACGTAAACCCAATTTTCTTCCCATAAAATTTTTTTTTAAAACTATGTAGTTTATATAGGGAGGACTTATCAAAAATGGGGCCATGGCAGCATCGTTCAACTGTCACAGGTCCCAATGTATCTGTCAGAATTTCCACCAGCCCCCATTTTTCCACAGAAAACTGGAGTATTTTTATCTGGGAATCCTGACAGCGTTGATGTAGAGTTGTAAATAACAGAGTAGCGACTATACAGCATCACATACCACTGTGAGCTTCACATCTGGATCTTATAATACAAAATCCAGTAATTTAAATGTTTTGGCAGTGAATATATTAAGTAATGGCTGCAAAGAGAGGAAAAAAAAAGATAAGACGGTTTCAGCCAAACACCTTGTTATTTTATTGAAATCTTAATTTGTTAGGACTTTAATCTCGATGAACCTTGACTGGCCACTGAATTGCTCTGCAGCTGAAGAGTTTGACTCTCGGTGGGTCAGCGGGTTTTGTGATTATGCACCTGCCCCAAACTCGGCCTCTAGATTTATGAGTGCGTATAAAACTTTGCTGCACAATAACGGTCTCTTACAAGAACTGTTCTGGATAACAGCTGTGTTTAGGAGGTCAGCAGACTTCAGCACATCAAAATTTATAACTGCAACAATCGCCAACCACAGGGCCAACAAGCCAGTGTTTCTAAATATTGTTTCAGAATGTAAAAAGCGTCTTTTTTTATTTGTCGCTGCTTCAGTTAAATGGAAAGCCTCAGTTCTTTTGAAATAACACTGATAAATTCCTCACTTCCCAGAGAAACGTAAAGTTTCACAACTATTTTGTGGCACAATCATTAAAATATTATAGATTATTCACTGAATATTCAATTTCTTTCCCGCTAATCTGGTTTGTTATTCTTAACTCTTATCTAATTGAATTTCAGCTGAAGCACACTGCTTAACTTTGTATTCTCTTCCGCTGGGATTAAGCATCCGTATGGATGAACATCTATAATGAGCAATAAACTCAGGTGCAAAGCACTAACACATTCTGCTCAGAATTTTAACTATGCACAAAAATCTGAAGATGTGTGAGAAAGTAAAGAAATTATTTACATATTCTAGAAGTAACCTTAATGACTCAGACAAACTAAGAAATAGGACAACTTAGTAGACTAGTATTACTTTACCTTACAATATAAATCCACATGAGGCTATAAAAATAAAACTGAATTGAATTGAAATATTGGTTTTCTGGTGATTGCACAGACTTTTTTTTAGGCCAGAAACAAGCTGCAAATAGTTGCACTGACCAACTAGTTGTCTAGAGGCTGAGACTCTCAACCCCTGGGCAACCACCTTGGATCACAATGGGATTGCCAGAGTCATCAGGGTTGCCAGGTCTCCTGGTGGGAGTCTGACTCAGACCAAGTGCAACACTCTCAGATTGGTGAGTTGCTGCAAAAAAAATGCTGATTTAAAAACACAGACAGATTGCCAACATGTCGTAATGAGTCTGAGTCAGTCTGTGCTGAGGAGTGCAACTCATCTGTGACATCTGTGTGTCTTTGCTATCCAGCTGCCAGTTGTTTTTATTCGGGTTATGTTCCTATGTAGATCCTGAGTGACGGCATCATTTTGCTGTTAAATCACCATCCTGTAGCAACTATGTCCCTAATCTGTTTCAGATTTATGAGGTTCTGGGTGGACCCTTAAGTAGCTAATGTAAATTTACAATTTCTGCCAGTTTATCACGGTGAATCACCATATTATCCCAAACAAATTGCATTTAATTGCCAATTTGACGCTACTCAATCACAAACTGATAGCATACTGACTCTGTTTTAATGCCACTTTTTCACCATTTTGATGCAGCAAAGTCCCTTTGAAGATGGCAACTGACTGTGAGTGGTCCTCAAAGACAACAAGTTCATTATAGATAGTTCTAATAATTGTGGTTATGACACATCTCCAGCCACTGTTTTTCCTAGTATGACTATAGTGTAAGAGAAACTGCAGTGTCAGATTGATACTTTGCATTAATTTATGACAGGGAATAATATTTTTATTACAGTCTGTCTCATATTTTGCTGACTCCAAATAAGGCAAAGACAAGAATCGTGCTAATAATGAGTAAGGACAACATCACTGTGCCTGTCAGATCATGTCAGGTAAAGATGATGAGTCATTAAGGATGACAACACCACCTATTAATCATCATTGCGTCATCAAACTACAGTTGCATTCTCACAGTGCTGCAGTCTCACATGTAGGAAAGATTCATCACATTGAATCTTTTACCTGAAGTAGAAGAAGATGGCCAGAGAAATAAGCAGGGAGGCTATGGATAAAGCATGGCCCACGATGGCCATGTAAAACAGGATGTAGGCGGACTGTAAAGCAAAACAAAAAAACACAAAGATAGAGATACTGTGTATTACTAGACAAAAAGAACATGTTTTATTATCGACAAGCTAACTTTCAGGTCTACCACAAAATTCAGCTGAATTAATTTGATGGTTTTTACTTTTAGGACAAAACGCTCAACAAGAAATGTTGTTGCACTTTCACAATCCTGAACCCGATTTCCAATACTGATATTTTCAATGATAACTTTAGTTAGTTTGAGTAAAAAGGCAAACAGGAGAAGGAAAACCATTCTCATTATTTTCCAAACTAATGCTGTTAGCTTTGAAGTTTATTCATGTTTATTCATTATAACTTTCTCACACAGGCTTAGAGATGGGTTAGCAACTGCCTGCCAATCACTTGCCTATAAGTGAATATTCCCCAAATAGCTGGCAATCGGTTTTCGGTGGTTGTTTTCTGTTGCTAAGTGAAAGTAGTCTCAAAGGGATCCCTTGTAATTGCTTTGGTCACTAGAAGACTGCAACAGCTGCCTGTCGTTTGTAGGTAAGACTCTGGGGCAGCAAACTCTTTGCAAGCGATTTCACACCGCAGCCTCCAGTAACCACCTTCCAACTAGTCGGGGAACGCCTAGTGACCAAATTTGAGAGGGCGCAATCTACTTCTCCGAGAAGTCAGAAGTTAATCAAGCATAACGTTCAATATGTTTGTGTTCAGGAATGCAAGTAAATGAAATTTGGCACCTTAATTTAAAAATAATAATGTGCTTTACTATTTAGTCTGCTTTTTTGTAAAACAATAATTATAATTTAGCATTTGCAGCATAATTCCAATTAAGGAGCTTACGTATACTGGTGGATTAGCAATTACCAAAAGCATAAAAATGACTTTCTAATTACTAGTACTCTTAATTTAGGGCAGCTAATACATAGACCTTACATTGGGTCTGATACATTTGTTAAGCGCCGTGTGGGAAGAGGTAACTTTACACCATTCGATTCCATGTGTTCCCAGTGAGGATTATAATTTGTCAAACAATAAAACATAATGGAGCACAGCTGTGCAGCCCAATCGAACAACAATAAATTTGAACATTTTAACCCCCCTGTGATCAAACACACATGTAACAGAGATAAACAAAACCTGACTTTTCTACTTTTCCCACAAATATGAATCTTTAAAAAAAAAATTCAAGTAAGAAATTAACTGGAGCTGACAGAGGAATGTTTGAATCAAGATAAAATATTATTTGAATGACCGAAGCAGGTAGAGGTATCAATCAGTCAGTTATGATTAGTGCTGCAAACATTTTCTATCTCTGGCACAATTTAATCCCCAGGTCTAACTCTAACACCTTCTGTTCACTGTATAGCCAAAATATCCATTAGTAAACAAAACAAATTGCAATGACAACAAAATTGAAACGGCTTTTGGGAGATTATGAATGGTCAAGGTCAACAAATCCAGAAAGATTCCAGATCCAAATTTAAAGCCAGCTGCTGAACATTTTTGCACAAACACAAATGGTTTGGCATAAGAGTTGATAATAACATGCTTGCCCATAAAAGAGGCACAGTCACTACTAATTAAAACATTTCCAAAATGTTTTACTAAAGTTCAAACAGTCCATCTGGGTGTTTGTATTCCCAGTGAGAGTTCTGTGATGCTCTGGTCTGGTTTTCATGTGGAAAATGTTGTTAAAGGCTTCATTTTGTAGCCGTGGGCTGTTGGTGATGAGAAGGTTGTTAATATGTGAAGATGTCGTCGTAACACTATTACTAAGGAGACTTCCTATGACTGTATAGCCTGTGGCACAGGCTATTGGGAAGCATTTATTGGAAGCAAGCTTCCAATAAATGCAAACTCTATTTGTTCAGTCAAACAAAACCTACTTTGTCTGGACTTGGCCCCATGAGATAAGACCATTACATGTACAAATTCTAACTGTAAGCAGGTAATAATGTAATTTTAAGCCTTCCTGCCTGTCATGTAAACAAATGCATCAAACTCATGCGTGGTCTGAAATGTCAGCTATGCTATTTTAGATCAGTATCACACCAGTATGGGAGAGTTATGAATCTTGGTAGTGCAGAGCCCCTGGCACAAAGGAAACTATTATGCTGACCCATCACACTGTGGCCACAATGCAGCAGATTAATGATAGCAGAATAGTTTTAAATTTGAAATAAATTACCTTCAGCTTGGCATTGGTGTTTTCATTGCAGAGTGTGTAGTTAGACCAAGTTCTGTTGGTGTCCGGGTGACGAAACCACTGCCCGTCCTCTCCACAATACTTTGTTGCTTTTTCTGAACATATCGGTCATGAACTAAGTTAATCGCTTCAAATCAAAAGAACTTGAAAGGAGCTCAATGCTTCAGTCTCGCTGCTTACCCGTAGGGTCGAAGTCATGAAAATAATTAGGGCAGTTTTGGAAAGTGTAAGTTCCCGCTGGAGTGTCGTCCCAGCACAGCCAGCCATCCCAGTTCCGACTGCAGTACAAACCTATAACATCGACGCAGTGTGATGACACTTAAACATTAAGAGAGGAGTAGAGAACCCCAGATTTTCATTTCATTTGATATTCTTGTTACCTGATTTGTTATAAGGCGGATCTCGATTCATTTTCTCGAAGCATTTGTACTGGTTGTCGAGGATTTTTTTCCTCACTATTTCCTGCTGCTCCCGATTAGCCGTGGGACTGACCGTGGCCTCGTCGGCACCGTTGACCTCAGTGTCCCTGGAAAACTGGGCGGCTGCCTTGATTTTAGTGAAGTTTAATATCACACATACACACACAGAGTCATGCTCAGTTAAACTAAACAATGACCAAGGAGAAAAACGGTATGGAATAATTGCACTTTATTGTTACATTACCTTTAACTTGTCTTTAGTGTTGATGGCACAGAGTGTATAGTTGGTCCATGTCTTGTTGCTCTCTGGGTGGCGAAACCACTGCCCATCCTCTCTGCAGTACCTGGATGCCCTTTCTAAAAAGAATGCTTATGTATAAATATATCGCTGTACACAATTTAACACTCATTGAGTTCTTTCTTTAAAAATATAATTCATAGAAGACGAAAAAAGGTTAGCAGGAAAGCAGCAAATCTTTAAACAAGCAACCGTGTTGAATTTTACCACCTACCAGTGGGGTCAAGGTCAGAAAAATAATCAGGGCAGCTCTGAGAGACAGTGGTTCCTGCCGGAGTGTCGTCCCAGCACAACCAGCCATCCCAGTCACGGTTGCAGTACGGTCCTGTAGGACCCACAAAACATGATAGCAAATGTGTATAGGTCTCAAATTCACATGGATAAACGTGAAACTTATAATTACAGGGAAATCTCACTGGCTAAAAACAAGACACAGTAATATTTACTTGGACTATCTTTAGGTTTGATGCAGTCACTTTGGCATTGTTTTGTGCAACGTCACATTTATTTCCATCTTGAGTTGCATTGTGTTTTAGACAAGATCTTGTACTGACAAAGGGAGCGTTAGCCTGCTGGGTACAGTCTTCTCCACTGCATCCCAAAGATTCTCAGTGGTTTTAATGTCTTGTGGTCCATGAACCACTGTTTCACAGTTTGAGCCTGTTGAATGATGACGTTGCCATCTGGTGAATATTCAGGTGGTCATTTGAGTTCTGTACAACTGAAGCAACCGGAGATCACAACACCTCCCCCACTGGGTTCTACGGTAGGCATTAGGCACGAGCACCTCATCCACCTTTCTTTTTTTACCTTTCTTGTCCATCAGTTTTGAACAGGGTTAATCTGGACTCATCAGACCACAAGACTTTTCTGTTGCTCCAAAGTCCGATCTTTATGCTACCTGGGAAAATGAGGCTTTTTTGCGATTCGCTTCACTGATAAGTATTTTTTCTTAAAGCTGCACAACTGTTCTCTTTTGTTGGGAATGCTCTTACTTTCACCAGTAAACATAGCTGTGAGTTGTGCTGGTGGATTATTTAAAAATTTTTTTAATGATTTGATGTCACCAAACATTTACATAACCTCTGATCACTTCACCATATTCAGAATTTTTTCCCCGATTACATTTCTTCCTCGTAGCAGTCCTCCCAGGTTTAAATAATGCATCGGGAAGTTCCTAATCCAGCTTTAGTAATTTCCGCAATATCCTCATTGGGTTTTTTTTGCTTAATGCAGGTGGATAATTCGACTTCTGAAACAGAGTAACATCTTATTCACAACCATGGGATGCATCACCAGACATGGCTGTTTACGAACTTGGAAGCTACTCACTGCATCCCTTGAGGTTAAATAACTTTCTGTAAACCAAAACATTAATCATCATCATCAGAAATTATCCAATGGAAGGTTCTTATCCAATTATTTTGTGAAGTCCAGGCACTGAATTTCTTTGGCCAGGTAGTGTAAAAGCTCAGCACTGTGTAGAAGAAAGAATCAGTTTACCTGTTTTTGTAGATGGTGGCTCTTGTTTTATTTTGAGGAGACATCTATATTCACTCTCAAGCAACTTCAGTTTCTATGCGGAAAGAATGAAAATTTCAGCTTTAAACAGTACTGAACAGACAAACTGAGGACCATGTGCAGGGACCTGTCAAATAAACACACATCAAACAGTTTATTACATTCAGCACATGTTACCCTCTGCCTTTTCTCATGGGTGGTTGCACAGAGCGTATAGTTGGTCCAAGTCCTGTTGCTGTCTGGATGTTGAAACCACTTCCCATCTGCTCCACAGTACTTAGTTGCCTTTTCTGTAAAGAATAATTCCATCACTAAATACAGGCGCTTTTTACTATCCATCCATTCATTCATTTTCTTCTGCTCATGGATTCAAACCGAGGACCTTACTGTGTGGAAACAGTGTAACGCTTCCTCTTCTTACTTAGATGTTTAGATATTGTAACAGTTTATCAGATGAGCAAATCCTCTTGAATGTCTTTGCTCACCTGTGGGGTCGAAGTCACCGAAATAATCAGGGCAGTTTCGGGAGGCGTACGTGTCCGCTGGAGTGTCATCCCAACACAACCACCCATCCCAGGTACGACTACAATACCGCCCTACACCAGGAAAAAAAAGCAAAGAAATGTTTACAGGCCTATTATTCATAAATTTGCAAGCCTGTAATGCAGATGCTGATGAATGTGATATATTGACCTGGTTTTCTATAAGGTGGATCATTCTTCATTTTCTCTTGGCATTTCTTTTCATTGTCAAGGATAATTTTCTCTGTGCTAACCCCTGGAGCCTCCGTGGTTGGCTCTGCTGCTGCATCCCTTTGAAAATCAGGGATTTCCTTCTGGGAAAGAAAAATATTAGTCTGCTGCATATAGAAACTGATGCAAGCTTTGTCTTGTTCAATCACTTTCAGAGAAAAAACAAAACAATGATCAATTACCTCTAATTTGTCCTTTAAAGTTTGTTGACAGGTAGAGCCAGTCTGGATCCAGTTACCTGATTCATCACAATATTTGGTCATTTTTTCTGTGGAAAAAAAGGGAAAAAGCCTCACTGGCAGTGCTACAACAACATTGTCCATCAATAATTTTCCTAAAAGCCTCATATACTATATTAAACGGCTTACAGGCACAGTCTACTGCTCCTGTTTGTTTAGCAGAGAGTTCAGTAGAGATTCTTTGTATGCTTTGGCTGCGTCTTTCAGTGTTTTTGAACAGTAAAACATTGGCATAGCCCAAACACATAAATCTAAACCCGAACCTTGGCATTATGAAACAAATGCATTTAACTTAGCTCGAAAAATATCATCAGAAGTTAGTCACATAGAAATGTCCACATTTGGAATAATTGTACGGTCATTTCATATACGTCAGGTTTTAAACCACATGTAGTGGAGATCCATGGCTGGACCTATCAGTGAGATCACTTTGTTCTTGACATCAACAACTGCAGTCCGACTGCCTAGTCCTCTCTGGCAGCTCATTAACTGTTCAGCAACCACTTCCTACTGTACGTCTTCCCAAAGACCTCGTATCAGCAGCGTCAGCTTTCAAGGAGTCATGTGGGTACCCAGGCATTTTGGGAAGATCCTTCATGAGCCGTCTCTTACAAAAATGGCTTCTCTGTTCCCACATTCATGTTCTCGCTCCCTATCCATCTGTCAGGAATCGAGCGTCCCTATATATTTTTATAATTCCTCCCTTTCTTTTCTTTTCTTTTGCTTGTCTTTTTTTACCCTTACATATTCCTCATTCATCTCTCTGTCCTCTCCTTCACCTCTGCTCTCTTCGTCATATTGCATCTCCTAAATCAGACATGACTTGAGTCTGGAGTTCTTCAACTAGACATTATTGAACCTTGTACTACTCACAATGTAAAAACTGCACATTCTTTGGAAACGCTTAATGCTGCAATCCCAACATCAATTGTACTTATATAATCACAGTCAAATTCAATATGAATAAATCTGTTTTTCTATCCTGCCTGACTCAAAGAGTACAGTAGGATCGTGTTTTACCTTGTTTACAGTGTAATAATCTTTTCTCTAGCATGTCATACAGAAGCAAATATGATTGGGCTTTTTCATGAATCTGCAACCAAGTAGTTATGCAAGGTTATGCTTAATCTCTACAGACTATTATCTTTATATAAGTGCACATAATCTGTAGGCAAGCAACAACATTTTTGCTATTGGAATCTTTCTGGTTTTAAATTTGTAGTGTCCAGAAGATTGGCCAATCAAATTTGAGCATTCAAGCAAATAGTTAGTACTAAGTTAAAATGTATCAACATTAATAAACAATGAATGGGATTGAATTATTGGCTTGGATATCTGCAGGTTACACCGAAACCAGTTGCACAGTTGTGCTTGAATGAAGATGGTTACCGTCTTAAGATCGTATTACTAAGCTGAGGCTGTGTGATAAACAAAAGCATTAACCTTTGACCTGACGAGGGGATTTACGTAATACATAATAGATAGTCTGCCTCAGCTAAGTTTCACATCAATCACTCTATTGCTTTATGAATAAAACTGATGATACTTAATGGCTGATGCGTGGTTTCCATGCATCAGCCATTAAGTTTAAGACATATGTCTAAAAATAATTCTGTTATGCATAAAATTCATAAAACCATACACTAAAACTAAGCAGAACTCCGCAGCTGTGAAATTTTAAGTCCTTACAGAACAAAGTTAAGCAAGCTATCTGGCCTCTGTGAGACACGATTAGCCATTTTCCCGATGTTACCCAGCAGGTCTCACTTCAGACTGCCTGTTGCTGTAAATCTAGTGAGAGATGCGAAAAACGTTCTTACCAGTCGGGTAGAGTTGAGGATGATGCGGACAATTTTGTGTTACTGATGTCCCGGCTGGTGTCTCATCCCAGCACAACAAACCATCCCACATGTAATCACAGCGCACCCCTCGAAGAAGGAAAAAAAAGAAAAAAAAAAAGGGGGGGGGGGGTGTAATTACTATCATAAACACTTATTTTTCTTACATAAGTATACTATTAAAGAAAAAACTTAAAAAGGGAAAATGTCCTTGTCTTTTCTACATTACGTTACAATTTAAAAAATTTTTTGTATTATTCATTTATTTAGTCAGAGTAATATAATGTAAAATAATGTCTCTACAGATGTGATTACGTCTTGCGGCCTAAACTTTAAAAGCCCTATTGGGCCAGTTAGCTTGCAGCAGTACCACTATCATCTTTAACACGAACACAAACATTGTTCTGGTCCCATTCAATAGTTTTACATCACTCCACCTGCAAAGCCCTCCCAGAGTTAATGGATTTGGTCTCAAGAAGCCTGAAATTAATTTGGGACCTCTCACCAGTTCTGCTTTCTTGGCGGCCTTTGCGGGACAGCTCGAGACATTTGTATTGACCCTGGCTCAGCGCCTGCACACTTTGTCCCTCTACAATGCTCTGCTGAGGACTGAGCGATGGGTCTGAGATTGAGTCAGTGCCTTCCGCTGTCCTGCACTGTGGAGACAACATGAATTAGAGTTGAGAGGAGGACATGCCCTACACTAAGTGCAATACGTGCCGTGGCCAGGGAAGCATCATTGTGTTGTTTGCGGTTTCTGCTCTGATCTACATTTCTTTGATCGTCCAAAAAAAAGGTAAATATCATCTTGAATGGTGATGTAGGTTTCAATTATAATATCTCAGAGTTTTATTATGCTTGGATGAAGATGTGCATTTGGATAAAGGATAGAAAAAAATGAAAAAAGTCAGCATGGAAAGTTTTTGAAGCATCTTCAAAGCTTTTCTGATGAGGATTTCACTCTGCTTTGAAATTCTACTCACGCTCCATTTGTGTAACTCATTAAAATGTTTGCAAGCTCACAAAGGACGTTAAGCAGCTGACTTTCTCCCAATGAATCTTTTCTCTGCTCTATTGTTTGTGTTTGGAGGTAACATTAAAATGGAGAGCCCGCTGTGTGAAATGCTGATTCTGATAATGCTGTTCACTGAAGGATAAAGAGCCCATCTTGCTGTGACTTATCTTCCTTCTTTTTTTGGCTGAAAATTAAGCCTCTCGAAGGCTCGTGCACTTGCATTTTCCAAATTCTTTGTGGAAATTTAGTACTTTGCTTGGGAGATTGTGTCTACATATCACAAATGAGATGCAAACCCACAATCCCCTGGTTGTCTGTGGAGGAAATACAAATTGTGACTAGATCAAAGTGTCGTCCTTACCTGTACGATAAAAAGTTTGTAAAAAAAAAGAAAAATACAAAGCAGGTTTTTAAAAAGTGGCTTTTGTTTGAGAGCTGATGTCCCATGTAGCAGTTTAGCAGCCGTACATATGATGTCACTCCAAGCATTGAAGTAAATGACGTCATACATACGACCACCAGGCCACCACCAGTATCAACAGCTGAGCTGAATGAGAAAAAATAAAACAACTTCGCATGTCATGGTCTAACAGCTTCATCACCTACACAAGTCTTTTGTATTCAACATGACAAAACCACACAACACAGAAACACGTGGCAGACCTGCACAGGTACATCAGGCATACATATTTAGCTGGAAGACCTCGTCCTCAACTCAAGCAGAAACGCAGGCTAGGAAAGTAAACTTCCATCTCCCTGCGACATTGAAGAATACCAAATGATTTTCCATGAAGCCCGTTGACTCAAAAAAATCTGTAAAAAGTTCAAAATTTTTCACCCAGTTGGTGTTGAAGATCATTTTATTAAGACCTTAATTATTCAACTAACCATAATTTGTACAAGCTCCACTTCAAAGTTTGACTTTTGATTGTAATACCTTAATAGGGCACATCATTACATGATAGAACACCATGCCAAAACATGTCATCCCTATATGACATACAGTTTGTGTTACGCTCTGTGACCGATGATTACAACAGCCCCATTAAGCTAATTGATGACATTCCTCAAAAGCTGGGGCTGGGGAAATGTCATAGCTCTCCAAGGTGCATTAAATATCTGATCCTGGTGTTCAGAAGAGCCCAAGATCAAGATTTGAGGTCAAGATCTCCATTAAGAGCTTTCTGCTGTAGGCTGTTGTTTATATGGCACTGCTATTGGACATTCATATAATGTCCAGAGATTGGTTATTAATACGAGATTATTGCATTAGGTTTTATTTCCTTTATTGCCTCTATTAACCTCTAACAGGAAGTTTACCTCCTGGTGTTTTATGCATAGTGAATCTTTAATCCATTTTTCTTTGATAAAGATCACAATTTCTACTCTCCACTGCCTTTCATTATTTTTTGCTATACGTGTATAGCCTTTATTTTGAGGCCATGTACATAGCGGCACAAAAGTGGTACAAAAATAAAACCAAAACTAAAAAAGTGACTTCTTTCTGTGGCTGATGAAAGGACGTGCTGTTATCAAAATGACAAATAACTTTATTAACATAGCACTTTTCAAAATTTCCATTACAAAGTGTGTTACAAGAGCAACAGAATAAATCCAGAGTAACAAACGTAAGAAATAAAAAGACAATTTAAAGCTAATTAAAGCTCAAATAAAATCGGGCAGAGCCTCGTCATTAAAAGTAACCTTGTGACTGACTTCCCCAATCCTGTTCCAGAATGCAATCGTGCGGTTAAGTGCTTTAGACAATGAGACCGTTTTTGTTATTTTGACTCTGAGCACCAACACAATGGATTTTAAATCAAACAAACAAGATGTGATTGAAGTGCAGGCTTTTAAATCAAGGTTTTACAAAAGTATTGTATTAACTGTTTAAAAATCACAGACATGTCTATACATCGCCCCCAGGCTTCAGAGGCTCAGAGTAATTGGACAGTTGACTGGCAAGCAGTTCCATCTTCCCTCATTATTTTTTTTATCACAAATTAAGGAGATAAAACATCTGGAATTAATTCAAAGCGTTGAACTTTAATTTGGTAGCTGTTCACTTTAGCTCTCCAAAGAGGAAAAAAGAGATGTCGATATAAAGACAAAGATCATCATTAGGATTGAAAAACCAAAATAAACTTCACAGAGAGAGAAAAAAAACTTTAGAAGTGACCAAATCAGCAATCTGGTGATTCTTAAACAGAAGGAGCGCAGAGGCCAGCTCAGCAACACCAAGCGGCCTGAAAGACCACAATGATGTGGATGATCACAACATAATTTCCATGGTTAACAACAGCATCCAATACAACAAGGTGAAAAACACTGGTTAACGCTCAAGAAAAAGAAGTCCCAACTCTGCTAGAAAATACCTTAAAGACCCCATTGAGCAGATGGACGGATGAAAACAAAGATATTGAGGAGAAAAACAGCTTGAGTGTATTGCATCATCTGTCAAACACAGTGGAGGAAATGTTATTGCATGGGCATGAATGGCTGCCAGTGGAGCTGGGTCACTGGTGTTTACTGATGGCGTGACTGCTGATGGAAGCAGCAGGATGAATTGTGAAGTGGACAGGGCTATATTCTCTACTCAGATTTAACCAAATGCTGCAAAACCGATCCAACAGTGCATCACAGTGGACGTGGATAATGACCCAAAGCTTACTGCAAAAGCAACCCAAGAATTTCTCAAGGCAAAGAAAAGGAGTATTCTTCAATGGCCAAATCATTCACCTGAATCTCTGCCTCCACTTATGAAAACTGAAAACAGAAAGACCCACAGTATGTCATGGTCCCCCTGGCCTCTCAGGTTCTAAGTTTCTTTCATTCTTTTAATAATCATAACAGCTTAGATTTGTACAGCACCTTTCAAGAAACCCAAGGACGCTTTACAAAAGAGTATAAACAAACGATCTTCTCCATTTGCTCCATCTCTCTTCTCTCTATCGTGTGTGTGGGCTTGAGTATTAACTTTCTTTACTCCTCCCACAAGTAGATCCTCATCTGCTACCAGCAGCAGTATATAACCCTTGTTCTCCTCTCTGTTTCTTGTAGGAATGACTCATTTAGACCTCTTACCTTATTTGCTTGTTAACTTGGTGACCAGTGCGCCATACTTACCTGACCTGTCCTCCTTTTTTTGCAGATTGTGTCCTGGTGTGCCTGCCTGACTTACTCTTTTTCTCACAAAAAATACTTACCTGTGGGTTTGGAGGGAACTTACCTGCACTAGCGTGTGTGGAGAATATGTCGCAGTAAACACAGCTGTGGAAAACAGAATTTTACCTGCAGTTCTACTCGTGAAAGCAACCAAAACCAAGCTCTGCCTGCAAGCTGAGAGAACAGTGAACAAGTGGTAACTGGATTTGAACCTACAAAAAGAGAAAGATTTGAAACCCAGTGTTTCAATATCAACTTTAGTAGTGTTGCGAAACGCTGTAAATACTTACCTGCTGTGAATTCAAGAGTGTTAATCAAAGCCTTTGAACTTTTTCCAGCCTGTTGCACCAACCATGAAAAAGCAAGTGACGGCTACTGCAGTAAAGGCCTGGCAGAGCATCTCAAGGGAGGAATCCTAATTTGTCCAATTATTTTTGAGCCTCTGAAAATGGTGTGCTATGTATGAAGATTTAATGTAACACAAATAATAAATTAAACCTCTTGCACTAAAGCTGAAAGTCACGCTTAAATCACACCTTTTTGATCTTTTGATTGGAAATCCACTAAAATATTCATAAGTTTAAGAAATGACTTGTCCAATGTGTCTTTTTGCATCTGAAGATGTCATTTTACATTAAAACTGTTGTGATCTTCTGCATAAAGGGCAAGGATCAGCTATATTTTGAATAGAATAGAAAATGCACATCTATACATATATATACTTGGCTCATTTATATTGGGGGATATTTAAACTGGGGTAGTTCTACAGTTAATTTTACAGGGTGAGTGAATTTGCTGGTTAAAGAAAACCACTAGACCACAACATATTATACATCCCTTTAATGAGAATTGAATCTTGTTCAGGAAACATGTACAGCATACAAAATTGGCAAAGTGAGAGATAGGGCCTTCAGAAATATATGCCATTGTACATCCTTGTGTAAAAAGTGAGCTTACCACCAGGAGAAACCAAAGGATCCAAATGGAGCCCATTAACCTCATATCTTCCTCTCACAGGGAGATCTCTAGAGAGAGGGAGGAGAACAACATGTTAAACCTATCAGAAAAATAAATTGTCTACCGTGAAGGTGACTGACTAAACAAACAGTGTGCTGTTTCAAATCAGGATTACAGCTTCTCAGGAGAAAACAGTCACAGCAATCAGTCATCTGAAATGCAAAACACTGCAGCAGCGCTGCAGTTTGTGACATTCCACACTCCTCGCCTTTGTGCGCGTGCCTGGGAGATGGTGAGACGGCGTGTCTGTCAGGATGCGAAACAATGGCATAAAAGGAGTAACTTTACATTGGGAGAGCAAAAAGAATGATGAAAAGCAGAAACACATTCGGACCGAAATAGTTGATGCTCATTAATCATTTTGCGCTGAGCATCTAGCTCCGCAGGACGACAGGAGCTGGGCGGACGGTTCAGTAACCGAGTGCATGTGAGATTAAAATTCTCTTCAGGTCTCTTTTCTCAGGCTAACAGAGTCCCTGTTGAAAACCCATCATTCTGCAGTTTGAACAGTTACAATGACCCACTGGTTGTTCTCCACACCCCACACTGGCCCAGGGGGTACGATACGCATGCATGAGCCAGTCCAATAAATCACCATGAAAGGACAATTTATAGTATTTGTTTGGCTTCAGACGCACACGGATGGTAGGCTACTTAGCTTTAGGATGACAAATATACCTGGATCTGCCAAGAGTGTAAGTCTAGCGATGCTGATGCCTGAACAGGAATCCCTTGAATCTTTTCCAGTTCTTATGTTTCGACGTTTCACTGGTTTCCTTTGATGTGACCTGTTAGTGTTAGACTTCATTTGAACATTTTATTGCTGGCTTTTAAAGCCCTTCATGGTCTGACTCCTGTCTATACCTATGAGATGTTAACTTCATATGATCCGGGCCGCTGCTTGACATCTTCTGACCGGGCCTTTGTTAACGGTTCCAAAGGCTTTCATTAAGACAATGGGAAACCAAACTTTTTCTTTCTGTAAATCTCTTTTTGAATCACACGGTTTATCATTCAGTTTTCTATAGCTGCTCATGGCTTTATCAAATCTTTTTCACTTTTAAGACCCAAAGACTGTATCCTTCTTTTTCTTTTGATTTTTAAGTTATGTTGAATTGTTTTTAACTCTAACTCTAAATAAAAGTATTTTGCAAAATTTTACAGCTTACAGTTTGTGATTGAGAAAACAGGAAATGTTTTCTACCAGTCCCTTTGTGGAAATACATGCTGACATTTACTGACTAGTTATATGTATATATATATATGTATATATATAAAGTAAGTTTTATGCTCATGGCCACAGATTTTTTGATAATGCAAATCGAGTGTAAACCAAAGCTCAGTAAACACAAATGACACAACACAATAAGACTGTCACAGATACACTGATCCATTTGAAATTTGGGGTTTTAAAAATACAAAAATCTAGAGCCCACAGAGGTGATCTTAAATGTACAACTTGGGCTGAAAAACTGCTAAAATCCCACGAATTAGGTTTAACCCTTTAAAGCCGGTTGGAGGTTTTGCGTAACTATTTTTAAATCCCAGTAGCACTGCAACCACGTAAGTTAGCGCAATAATTTTTTTTGCATATGAAACTGGAGGAGTTGTACTTACATCTTATGCCATCAGCTTGTCCTCGGTCACAGTTTCGTTCCACATACAGCTTTGCAAAAATTGCATAGAAGCACTTGCAGCAACAAAAACATATATTCCAGAAACACGGTTTTACCATCAGGGCCTTATGAGCCTATACTGGTGTTTTTAAAAGTTATGTTTGACTTTATGACATTCTGTGTCATTTCTGGGATGCTTAGGACTCATATTGCACTGCTGTTATATATAGTTTAGCTTATTTTGATGCATATGCTGTTTTTTTTGGCAAATTTGCAATATAATATTTATTTTCGTTTTTCCTGCAGTATATGAAAATTGGTGTATTTCAAAAATAAAACTATGAAGACACTCAGAATAAATTTCCTGTGGTTGTAAACTATTTTGTGCAACTTTTTTGTATTTACAGTTTTGAGAGATAAGCCTCTTAAATTTCTCTAACTAGAAATATATGTTAAAAAAAACAAAAGATTTTCAATTTTTTTGTAGTTTATTGCACTTTTTTGCAATTTATGTAATTACTATGCACTTAATGCATACATATTATTAAAATGTGGGCTATAATGGTTGTATTGATGTATATCAGCTTGAAATGCTCCCAAAAATGGCACTACAGCATGTAAAAATATAATATAAGCTCTGGCGGATTTGGGTTCTATGGTAGGTCTTAAAGGGTTAAATAACAATTATAAATAATAATAATAATGAGTTAGAGAATGACTGTAATTAGCCCACTCCTAATCACCAAACATTTTCAGTCCAAGCCTAAATGCTGCTCTATATTTTCCCAAAAATAGACCAGAATTTACTGGACTATTTTTCTGGGTCCACCTCAGTGTCTAAAAGCTGAAGATCATAACGACAAAGCAGTTTTCACCGCTGCTTTGAAGAGAAGCGGGGAAGGAAAACAAAGAAGCGCACAAATATAGCGATCATTAGGAAAGAGATGAGACATGACAGGCGAGGGAGAAGTATGGATCCCAAAATTGCCTCTAGGAGCAGAAGATCCATGAACACTACTATTACTGCAGCACAGAGGTTCCACATCAGTCACTTATCCTGCTAATCACCACTGGGTGATCACGCGCATGTGAATTTATCTAAAAGCGGATTAATTGCATATTCTGTGAGGCAGAGACTTTCCACAATGAGTCAAATAACAGTTAAACGCTGTTAGGACAAATGACATTACTCACTTCATGCCAAGTAGAAAAGGCATCACTGAGAACGACTGAAACTGTCAGGCAGGAAATAATGGTACTGAATTATTTCAGTTATTTCATATATTTTATGTATGTAAAATAGGAAAGCACTTTAAATTTTAAATGCCACTTTTAATGGCTCTGTGAATATCAATATTACTCTGATAGATAGAGCTACAGAAGGTTTTTAGGCTAGCATAAACACTGGAAACATTGGGTATAGTCCAAAGTAAAAAAACAAACCAAAAAAAGTTAATTTTTATTTTTTTTAGATGGTAACAAGAATTCAAACAAAATCAGAAAATACACCTATGGACAGGTTTTTAAGGCACCTATTGCATAATTGAAGTAGTAGGAGAGCTGCTATGTAGGCATTGTTATAAAGATTATGGGAACTGGGTGTGTACTCGGTACTGGGTAGGTAGTTGGGACTGTTTGAGACATCAATAACCCCTGGAGCATTTCAACATTATAACACACTCTCTGCCCATCAATAATAAATTTGCACGTTTCAAATCTTAACAGCTCTGCTTCACACGTGACAGGACTCAAACTCAAATCTCCAGGCTATATTCGACTTTCATCAGGGAAGAGGTTAGGCTATCCTTTCCCATTAGCTCCATGTACGTGTCTAAAAATAGACCCCAGAGCATTTTGTAGGCGGATGGGTCCAATGTGATAAGAACAGTGAGGCATGAAGCTCCGCACACTCCCCGTAGAGAAGATGAGAGCGAGCGCTCAAACAGGATGAGGGGGCACAGAGGAGAACGTAAACAGTATAACAGCGCTGTTTAGGACTGGAAGCTGATGCAGAGCGAGCGTAGCTGCAGCAGGTTAGGTGCAACATTAGTTATACTCTAAATAAAATACAATAAAATACAATGAAAACCATTTATTTTCACTTTAAGGGTAAGCTAGAGACTAAATGACTGTTAAAAGCAGTATGTCTTTAGCTTTTATATATTAAATGAATTCAAAATGATGACATCAGCTGCTTCTATTATGTCTTTTGTCTTTGATTGGTGATTCCAACAGCAGATTTCTTTTAAGCTTAGAATCTAGATTTGTGCCTTTTTTATTTAAACAAACTGCAAACGTGTAAAGGGCGCAATGTCAACTTTGTGTGTGCTGCTTCTTATTGGAAATTTATGTGTTTTCCCTCCGTTTTTCCTTCTCCTCCTCTCCCCTTTTCTGCCTCTCTTTATGTCGTCCCTATATCAAACTGACAGCAGCAGACAGAGCCACCCATCTCTTCTCTTTCCTCATGCAGCGAGCGGTCACAGGCACTGTGACAACACAGATTTGTGCTGACATCACATCGGTGATGGAGGATGCGGCGGCCCGATGCAGCGTCTCCTGACTCACCGTTTCAGACCCCATCGCTCAGGCTGAAGGGAGCAGGCACACAGACGTGCTCTGGCATGCCGTTGCCAGGTAGCGATAAATGAGCCGGATCATGATGCGAGCTCAGGTGGATTAGTCTGATAAACTGACAGATTGTGAATGTTACCCGCAAGGCCGTTGTATAATTCTTGCTTAAAGAGCAAAATATTTGAACTGATTTATAAACTGCATGATCTACAAGCTGAGGAATTTCCTTACTGCTACTCAAGTTTACAACACATCCATAACCGCACTTCCCAGGAAGTTTTATGTATACTATGTGACGGCCTCCTGTGCTGTCAAAGAGAGTGATAAAGATTAGAAATAGCGTGTGGATGATACATCGTACATATACGCATTAAATAAGAGACAATGTTCACTCATTAAGAGTTAACAATAGAATCAGTGTATATCCAGTATTTTGGTATTGGTGGAAAAATACAGTGGCCCTGAGAGGCCAAACGGACTGCAACTTAAGAAAACAACAGCAATAAGAAAAACGCCACAAAAGCACACAAATCACAACGGAAACAGGAAAAACGGAAATAGGAAAAAAAGAAAACAGAAATAGGAAAAAACTGATTTCCAAAAGCACAAGGGAAGTGTTTCTGGGGAGACAATAACTCGACGGACCAGTTGCAGGAACCAAAACATGCTAGGTAAGTGTGTTTGTTTCTCATGATTCATATAATACTGATGATGGATTTTTAGGCTAATAATTAAGCTAACACACTTACCTCTCATCTTTTCTTCCCTCACAAAACCGATAGATCCTCCACTTCTTTTAAGTGTCTCCCAGCTCAATTCTTAGCATATTTTGGTTCCTGCAACTGGTCCGTAGGGTTATTGTCTCCCCAGAAACACTTCCCTTATGCTTTTGGAAATCAGTTTTTTCTATTTCTGTTTTCTTTTTTTCTTATTTCTGTTGTGTTTTGCTGCTTTTGCAGCGTTTTTTTTTTATTGCTGGTGTTTTCTTAAGTTGCAGTCCGTTTGGCCTCTTAGGGCTACCGTAGAAAAACTAAACACACGTGCAACAATACATAAATATTCATATATAATCCTTAAAGCGCCTCATAAAATAAAGCACACTGGGATAAAATAACCCATTTTCTTAAAGGTAATCTATGAAGCTGATGAAGTAATGTTACTGTGTTATATAGCACAATGAGGTCTGTCTCTTAAACCACAATATATCAATATATTCCTACATTTATGTGAAATCTCTTTTTTTCCTGCAACAGTAAGCAAACTTTGTGGATTCAACGCAGCTTAAATCCGTCACTATAAAAGCCTGTTTATATCATTCAAAGCACAGAATTCAATTTCACAGATTGAATGTTTACCAGCAGAGTTTTCACAACCATTTCCTCCAATAAATTGCATTGCCCTGGGCGAAAATAAATAAATTAAAAAAACGCCTTGTGATGAATAAGTACATATATCGCCAGCTATTTAAAGTCTCTGCAAGTTTACTTTCAAACTATAATAAACTTTAACAAGACAAAGCATGCCAACAAATCAGAACAAGTAGAGAAAAATCCAGTGAAGATAAAAACCTTTGCGCTGCTTTGCCCGTGTGGACTGATCAGTCACTTCCAACACTTTGCTATGAGTCACGTTTTAAAGTTGGAAAAATGTGAAAAGACTTGTTCGTGTTTTTTAGGTTTATCCTCTGTCTAAAAATATACCAAATGTTTCTCCAATTAAAGTAAAAAGAACAGCTAGAGTTGTTTTCTCTCCATGCATTTACCTCCTCCACCGCCTCCATATCCCACTTTTCTCAGCGTTCTGATTTCCTCTCTGGCCTTTATTTTCGTTTCCATATATCTCCAGCTCCTTTAATCTTTTCCCCCTATCACCTCCTTTCTCTATCGCTCTCTTGTCCGCCTCCCCCTGTCTTCACTCCGGCTCCCCCTTCTCCTTGCCCTCCTTCCTTTCTCTTACAATCTCCTGCTTTAAAAAAGGTCTGCCTTTCCAGCTTCTTTTTCAAAGCTTTTTTCTCTCACTCCCAAGGCAAGCCTAAAATATATGTCAGCTAAAAAAGTGGTTAAAACATTAAACAGCTTCCTGTTATAGAATTTTTTTTTTCATCTCACTTGGTTGCATTTTAGAACAGTGCTATTGCTAATTGTTGTTCCGCAGCATATTTCACAGAGAGATCAGAGAGCACACACATCAGCTAAAATATATACTCCGGTGAAGCAGCGCACTACTGTTTATACTGGATTAATATTATAGTCGTTTCTCAGGAGTGGGCATGATGCTTAAAAAGTGCATGTATGAACACGTGTGTTTTAGTGTACAGATGGAGCCTGTTGTGTAAAGTCCTCTGAGTGCTCAGAGTATAAAAACGCTACATAAATAGAAGTCCACTGTAAGGTGACCATGAGGGTCTGAAAGGTGCCTATAAATTAAAAAAAATGTATTATTTACCATAGTTTCTGTAGCTTAGACAAATGAGACTGTTTTTCAGTGTATGGGGGATAAAATGCAGTTAGAGCACAAGTGGAAGTTAATGGCTCCGGCTTGGGGTGTAGAGATTTTAATACGGTACTAAAATAAATACCAGCGTTCGGTTAACTAGATTGATATTACAGGCAAAATGATGTCTAAAGCAGGCAATTATTCCACATGTGTGTTATCTCAGTATAAATACTTTAAGCTCTTTTCCAGTATACAGACCGGATTATGCTGCTGAATATCACACAGTGGAAAGGTTAAATATTTTAGAGACATGAGAAATTACAGTTGTGTGACCATGCACCTGCCAGTAATGATGCATAATGACAGACGTTCATTAGTGTCACTAATTTCACTTTACCTGTCACCATAGAATGGCTATTAACTAACAGGCAGGAGCAATTAACTTTTCCCAAGGGACCACATGAGAAACTGGGACTGTTGTGGAGGGCCACACCACAACACTATTAGTGTTGCACCATTTTCTTCTCTTGCAATGAAAAACCTTAAAAAACATATATATGTATTTGGGCATACAAATTTTTCTTATTTAAACTCAAGAAATATTACAGAGCAAAACTTGATCCGTTGTGAAGACTTTGAATTTGCAAACATTACAGACTGAAAAAAAGCAACACAAAATTCAGATATAAGCTTGTTCTGTAACGTATAGACACACTCTACACATTGTGTTTTTGCGGAAACTGCTTCAGCATTTAGAAGAAAATGAAGTCGACATCAGGCAGTGCTTTAGTCCTGATGTTTCTAAACAAGAAAAGGAAGAAACTGAGATTCCTGGTTCATCCAATTCACAGGAGAAGGCAGCAGCAGAGGAAATTTCATGGTTTTTCATGGTTCAAATGAGCTTGATGTGTGCATGTTTTGAGCTAGAAGTGCACTTGTTGCCATGTGCAGTGGTCTGATTGGTCACATCTGTTTATTCAGGACGGGGAAAAAAAATCAAGCTCAGTTCAATAAAATAAATTTTACAAATTCATCCAGTGAAATTACACGGGCAGACTCACGTAAATATTAACGCACAAAATATTTGCACAGATTTTACATGCCTGGTGTGTAAAGTCTGCAGAGTTTTGAGGGCAGCTTATTGTGGCGGCCCTCCACAACAGTCCCGGTTTTTCATGAAGGCAACACTCTGCTGAGCCCAGAGAAAATGAATTGTACATATTAAGATTATTCAGGGGCTGAAAGATGGGAGCTGATTTTACATGAAAACGCACTTGAACTTATCTAAATTGCTGTCAGACAAACAAACAAAAATAAGTCGAGAATCGCTGTTTCATAGGATCATCATGTGCCACTGAGTCTACACCACCCACACAGACCATCCAGCGGGACTGTCTCCTCGAGCAAAGCCAAGGCCGCTGCTGATTCTGTGGTGCAAACTGTGGATGACCAATGGAAGACCAAAAACGTTTTGACAGGGGGACTCATCTCCATGATGAGCAAACAAATCAAGCTGCAACTGAATACACAAAGCAAAAGTGATTGTACAGTTAGCTCCTCCAGCACAATGTGTCTCATCTTCAGGATTTCCTGCATGTCTCATGCATTTTAGGCATTCTACAGTAGTTCTCTGATTACCTTTCAGTGAGTGCACAAAAGAGATCTTCATTTAAAATCCCTCTCTTCACCCCACCTCCCCCCACCCCCTTCTATTAAAAGCCCTGTTGTCTGCACTCAAGTGCCTTTCTGAAACCAGGCCTGTTATTTAGCAGCGAAGTGGCAAGAATATGGTAAGAGGGGGATGAAGCAAGGAAGCATTGTTTGGTCTGTGTTCCAGCTGGTCGGGACAAGTCTCCTGTAATAGAAAGACTCTCCCTGGCTCTGTGTAAACAGTTGATTTATACCTGATCTTTAACTCCATGACGTCCCACACACTTCCTCTCCTAGACTAGAAAGAAATTAAATAGGGAGACAGTAGAGAGAGACGAAGAATTATAAAGGCAGGTAAAGAAGGGAGACATGAATACAAGGAACAGGCCTCTTTTGGGAACAGTCTATCATACTCTAGACTTCCAGATACAGTTACTTAAACCGCTGCCCATGATTCCACTGTTTCAGTTTCTTCTAACTAAAATGGTCTCTTTTAAAGCACCAGAAGCATACATCACATGTTTATTGGAGTTAACTGGTGTTTGCCAGGCAGATGGGGAGCCATCTCAGCATTTCCCGCACAGGGTTTAACTGTGACTACATGGAACAGGTTGGAGGCTCCCAAGCCACTCTTCAGCTCCAACAGCTAATAACTCAACTGTAATGAGCAGGCAAAGGTGTGCCTGTGCATCTTAAGGACAACTTTTCTTTTTCCCTCCATCCCAAAGTGAAAATGCTTTTTTTCCCCTCCATTTTTGTCACATGCCTAAACTAGCCTAAATTGGGCTTTACAGTGGGGTCCAGCAGTCTGCCCAGACCATGCGTTGGAAGGCTTTTTCACTTACTGTATGTCCGCCACTATAAATAAAATGCAGTGTGGATCTTTGCTTCTGAGCTCTGTGTCTCTGCAAAAACAACAAATTATTTACACCTGCAACCTGTTCTTGGAAATCTCAGATCAAAGAAAATGTAGGTCAGAGCAGAGTATCACAAGAGCCGTGGAAGGCAGTGCAAATGCTTGGCCCGATAAAATCAACCCTTCTGGCTGAAGAATGCTAAGTATCTGCAACTCGTTTAACCAGAGACGTCTCTAGTTGGATTTTTCCAGCATCAAACACAACACTGACAATATACAAATGTTATAACTTTAGCAACCTAATCAGTATCTATTCATACATTCAGCAGTTGTGCATCCATAAATGCAGTTTCTTTACAGCTGAATGTCTGGCTTGTTTTCCTGGCGAGCACATGCAATCTCCTTAAATTTCCTTTTTTGCTCTGTTTTGTTCTCCACCACCTCTGAGGAAATGATTTGCCTCCTAAGCTCCTAAACTAAGAAGCTTCTCTACTGACTCTAAAGTTGCAGCTGTGACACTTCCACAGCACTGAGAATTAACCAGAAGAAATTAAACGCTCTGCAGAGGAGATAGGAACAGATGGGTGATAATTCTTGCACATGCTAATCGGGGATTGTTTATGAATACAAAACTACTTGTTTTCCTCTTGGAATAAATTCGGAAGGAAGTGCAACTGAGCTTGAAAAGCAAACTTCTCCCACGTATTGAGTTACATGTCCTGTATGTATCCTGGCAGCCATTTAGCTTTGATTTTTGCAAACTTCGCCCACAACTTCCTTCTACTTCTCGCTCTTCAGCTCTTTTTTTCCACCGTCTCTGTTTGTCTATCAAGGTCATGGTTGTCTTTGCATTAATGTGTGGAGGGACCACCAGGACTCAAAATTCCCCACGCGTCTCTGTCTGTTTTGCAGCTGAACCAACCGGCCGGTTGGAAAGCCGGCGCTCTTTGTTCTTTCTGCCCACAATGTCATGAAGTAATGGCTCTTTCCTTACAAAAATATATGATTCTACATGCCTCAAATAATATAAGTATCATCCTTGTATGGATACGTATGCCACATATCTAATAATGAAAGTTTTACCTGATGAATTGCCTTTAGTGACATTTAGTATTGCACTTCTGCGATGCATCATGCACAAACTTATTTATTTATTTGTACATTTTATGTTTCCTAAAATTTCAAAACTTCTCAAATAAAAAAGAACAAAAATTGATTTTCTTTTTTTTATCGCTTTGTATTTTCTATGAATTTTCAACTTGAGGTTTGTCAAGCTGTGTCTTTTCTTTCCAAGTATGCAAATAGATAAATATTCCCTTCACGTTCACAAGTGATTATTTTCTGATGGAAACTCTACTACTGTGGGTTTACAAAAAATGGACCATCACTCAGCATTATGCTTATAGGCTAAACATGGAAAAGTCGCCAGCATTGATAAGGTGGCAAATTTTGCCGGCTGACTGGTCAGATCGCACCTGTGGATGTGCGATTGGGGTGCGATGCTGTCTCGCAGTTTCCTTCAGCTTAAAAAAAAGGCTGATATGTAAACTTCACAAATAAGCATCAATTTCCTATTACTTTTATTAAGTCATCTTTTTGAAGTTAAAAATAAAATCCAGTCATGATTTTATTGGGTTCATTTCACTTTCATTTTTTTTGTTCTTTTTTTCAGAAAGCCTGGATTAGAAACTGGAGTTTAAAGGTTTAATATATAAGCTGGCATTTAGGAAGCATGCAGGATTAAGATGTCACTGGGTCTGTCTGACCAACCAGTTTCTGCAGGATTTTTTTTTTTTTTTGTCTTTGTTGTGTTTTTGCTGCAACAAAGAAATCTAATTATTTTTAGATAATAAATATCCAGTTCTCTTCAGATGCTTTGGAAAAGCATCCCTCTGATCTATTTTTCTTTTTTTTTTTGGCAGAACACAGTCACCTTCTTTGATGCTGAAGCAGCAAATCAGTCAATCGAGAGAACAAAATCATTACAGAATAATAAACAGATGTTAAACACTGCTAGTCATGCAAACAGCCCAGTCAACAAAAGATGAACACTGGTGTGATTAGTGCTTTCAAAGCTTTCACTCATTTGCATACGGGTGATTAATTCCTACCAATGTCATCGGATCCCGAGGGCCGCTGCTGAAATGGTGTTTAGTTAAAGACCTACTTTCATGGCGATATGATCTCTCAGTTCCTCGAACAGAATTGTGCTACGCTACAAACTCTTGCAAACTTGCAGAGACACTGGCTTATAGCAACTGAAATCATCGTGTTGTATGACCATTAAACAAAAAGTAACAAATTTACAAGACACCTTGTGTAATGGGTCGCCCATTTGCAACCGTATTAACCAGTACCACCGTAAAACTGCACATACAAGACGCTGCACTCATGTCAATAAACATGTCAGGATTTCCAGCAAGTCCAGAGACCACTCAGCTGTGTTTACTGAATATTCACCCAGTTATATAATCCACCCGAATTAAATTTTCTCCTCCTAATACCAGTTAACAAAGAAGTTTGTTTATGAAGGCAAGCTTTGTTCTGTCAGATGAGCAGCGCCCTCCCTGACACTGACACCTCCCCATTAAGGTTTTGTTTATTTCCTGCAATGATTAAGTGTCACCTTATACTTTCAGCTTCTCTGAGGTTCAGGTGTTTACAGACATCTGCCACTGAACGGAGGGTATTTCCAGGGGATGAAAGTCCTTTTATCTGTCAACCTTTCCTTTCCCCCAGCCCCTTCATTTCCTCTTGACTTTCCACTGAGCACATATCTCATCTGTCAAACAAGTCAATGACATTTGTTTGTCTCATTTCCCAAAAGCAGAGCGTAGAGGACAGATGGCAAATGCAGTACAGTCGCTTCCAAGTTTGGGTTCAGTGTTACAGAACTTCACTTCAAAAGTTCACTGAAATATTTGCCAGATAGTTTGACATCATGGGGAATACATTTATTTTTATTTTTGCCCTTAGTAAAATAATAAAAAAATAAAAAAAACATTCTCGTGTCTATGTGTTAAATATTACGCTAGCTGGAAAGCTGGAAATTGTGAAGCTACTGCACCAAACGGCACTGTTACTGACATTTTCTGCCTGCAGAGAAGAAAGAAAGATTGCCAAAGACATACAAATGACTATTTTTACACTTAAAACATAATCTGTAATAAATTGTCCATTTCAGATGTGCTGGCAGGCAGATATATTTGGACACAGCATGGCTAGTCTTTTCAGCTATGCTAAGATGCTATAAATTAACCATCTGGCTTTAGCCACAGACGTGAGAATGGCATCACTACTTCTCAAAATGTCAAAGACAGCTGAAATGTCTATCTAAGTGAATAACTGGATAACCTCTGCGTGTTACCCATCTGCAGATTCTTGGGCTATTTTTTCCCCCACGTTTTCCTGTCGGTGTCAGAAGCCCGAGCTTGGTTTCTGCAAGCTGAGTCTTTACTTACACGATCAAAGACTGTATCTTTACTCTAAAGTGCCACATTGAAGGCATTACTAAATAAAAGAGAACAAAATGAAGCTGTGCACCAATATTGTGCCTTTTGTGCAGAGCAGAGAAGAGTTGCTACAAATCAAAGATGAAAGATAAGCCCCCTCTGGACCAGGGATCACAATCAGACCTAAAATGGATCCCAGAGGGCAAGATCAGAAGACCCAGGGGCAGACATCTAACTTAATCCTGCTACTCAATCTTGAACTCAAACAAGACAGTTTAAAAAGCAGCAGAAAGAGAGGGCTTATTCGGATGGAAAACGATAGGCGCCTGTTGGAACAGCTAATAGCTCTGGGATGTACACTGAGTAAATGGAACAAACATTCTCAATGATAAATCAGGCTAGGTGGGAGGAAATAAAAAAAAAATAGGTTGACAGAAATATCCCTGCTACATCGTATAATCCAATAAGTCTTCAAATTGAAGATAGCGCGACACGCAGCGGCATTCGCACGCACACACTGAAAAACGCTCACTTTTAATGGATGCAAAATACTATAGTTATGTCTGTAGCCCTTTTACAGCCATCAGAGCAAAATCTTTAACAGATATGGAAACACATTTCCAAGAAACCAATCATTTCCCTCAGGCAATACACAGTCCGCATAAATCCCGTACTCTACTATATCACTGTTATTGACGCGTTTCGCCTGGAGAGAAGAAATCCACAATGCCAAGGACGACCGTTTAAAATGGCCTGTCAGATGAGCAACTGCGCAAAAATTGTATGTGCAACATAAATACGGGAAGGAAAAGAGAAAAAAAAAGCCAATCGCAGTACTCGTGCCTGCAGGGCACTGCGGCACAATAGCCTTTTTTGCTAAGCCCTATTAAGGAGTAAACTATATGCAAATGATATCAGATGATACAAAAGCTGCAGAAAAATGGGAGAGGAGGATAAACTGTTATCAAAGATTTCTTCTCCGGGCTGTACGAGTGAGTGTGAATGAGAGGGATTACAGTATTGCACACTTTCCGTGTCTGCTCACGCGCGTGTGAGGAAACAGCGTGAGTGGATCTATAATTACCTTCTACTAAATTTATGGCGAGGTGCAACTGTGTGATTGCATTCCAAAGTGTTACAACCTACTTAACACTCGTGTAAACACACCACTGCTGCACGTATGCGGATCCCAGAGTGTGGTTGGAGTGCGTGAGTGTGTGTGGTCCAGGTACGACTCACATAAAAGTGTTTATGGAGGGTGTTTTTTTTTCCTTAAGGGGACAAAAAGCAAGTATGTTTTAGGTTGATGGCATGTTTTAAGGTCGAGATTCGAGTGAGATTGCTCAGGACATCAAAGTAAGTCACTGTAGTGTCCTCTGAGGACAGACAGTGCTACACTGCAATACATTTAACTGTGCTGTTACATGTCTGTGTGTTCTACAGAGGAATATTTACTATAAAGGCAACTAGGCAATAAATATATGAGCAACAGCTAAAATATTTCACCTATAATGACTACAGCAACTAACTAAACAATCTCCAGATGTCTTAGTTAAGTCAACTAAATGCTGGCTCTCCAATTAATAAATCTATGCACTGTAAAAAATAAAAAAAACAGACAAAAGAATCTCTCTTTTGATCTCTGTGTTCTTCCCAGTAAATGCTTTCCTGCTTTTACTGTCACTGTCACCAAGTAACAACATAACTTATCACTGCTGCACTGACAACACACAGCTGTAACGGTGATGCACATTATCCCATTTAACCTCTCTGGAGAATTGCAAATCGCTACAAATAGCTAAAGTGAAACTTCTTCATCCTTTTTGGAGATCTGGACACAGCCCGCATGCTTTTCTCTTTATATGAGACTCACAATCAGCCATCCGTGTTTCTCCTTGCAGGAAAATGCAGCCCGAGTTTCCTCGCTGGACCAAGAGGAGACACGCCATCTCGTTCCAGATAAAATATAAATACATTTCTCTGTAAAGCACTTTATTTAGCCTTGTTCTTAACGTGTTCTCTGCAGCATAGCAAACTACCACTTGCCACAAAGAGGGCATATTTTTTTATGGCAGTATGATCTTGATCTCTGATCCTGCCCCTGCAGGATATCAAGAGAAAATTCAGTTTTTCAGCCCAGATCTCTGATTATTGTTTTGTTCTGGGTTAATTGCATAAGTACACAGAGTCCATCAACGCATTCAATCTGTTCATTTTAATGCAGAGGGGGGGAAATGGCATTATGAAATGTCAAGTCCTGTTAGCGAACACAAAGACCAAAGACAAATGTCACAGTGACAGAAAAAAAAATGGTTTTATTTATACTGGCATATAAAGTGTACTTCTGTTTAAGTTATCTTTATCTGAAACTAATAGCATGCTGAAGACCAGAAAGGTTCTCCAAACTCCTTTCCCATTGTTCATCAGTGCAGCCTCAACCTGAGCCGCACACTCATGCACACAAACATCCACTTCCACTAGCTTTAGCCATCTGCTCCGCTCGCTATGAATATGAATGTCTCCCGCAATTACATCAATTTCACTAACATATGCCGAACGAGGAAAGCTACTTCACAAAGTTCAAAGAAAATGTTGAAAGTTTTGAGAGATGGTAAAAAAATCAACCTTGATTGGAGGCAGCAGATAATGAAAGACCCGAGTGCTGCTGCCTGAGCAGAAATGTCTGGAATGAAACCAAGCCCACAGAAGGTTCCCAAATCATGCGCATACATGGGCGAGAGGATTTTTATTGTGCCTGAATAACAGATCTAATTACGTTACAGAGAATGGAAAGGAGGCGGCCTCGCTACACACGCATCTTTCACGATATTTTAAATCATATACTCTCAAGATTTGCTTCCCTTAAGCATATTTCCACATCCTGCAGGTGGCTTCGTACGTCAGCATGACACCTTTTAAATCTTCTGTGTGACCCAAGTTTGAGCGGCAGGTAGGTCACGCACCGCATGCAGAATCTCTTGTTGTAAAGTTCACTGACTCTGCAAGAGTGATTAAAGGAAATCGTTGGACTGCACCTTTACTTCCAATGCGGTGCCATGTTTCCTACTGCATTTGCAGACCAAATGCACAAAGGCTTGCTGCTAACTGTAATGTGAAATGGGGGAGTAATCTAGTGGCACTCTATGATTGGTCATGCCCTGACTGCAGGACCACATTAGGCTCACTTTAGCTGATTGTTTTTTATTAAATTTTTTGTATGTAACTGCAGCTCAGAGAATCACTCATCACTAAACTCTTCTATTGCATGTGCAAATAGCCAGGTCCGCTTCTCTTCCTCACCCTCTGGGAATATTTTTACTTGCAGAAATGATCAAAAAACAGAGAGCCGAGGGAAAAACTGACACTTCTGTGTCCTTCTTCAGAAGCAGGAAAACTGACTTCAAAATGATCCACTAATAGTTATAATAATCTCAATATTTAAAAAAAAAAATACAACCTTAGATCAGAGCGCCTCTTAAAACTGTGTTGTGTTTAACTTCGTGTTCCTAGATAAGCACAGTTATCTATTCAGAATCTGTGTTTTCAGCTGCCTGAAAAGCTTTGATTTTTCCAGATTTCTATGATAGTGGAAAAGAGAAGACGTGCGTGGGGGGGACTTGGTGCAAATATATCAATCATGTTGCTTTGAGGACATCTTGTCAGGTGTGCACAGTATCAAAGAGTGAAAAAATGCCTCGAGATCAGAGTACAGTTTCTTCAAAGTGATGGATGCGAGCACTGTCTCGACAAACAGAAGCATAAATACATCATGGAAACCTGTTGTCGTGCAAAAGAGGTTGCCGCAAAATGTGCACATTAAAAACTAGGCTAATTCCAAGTCACTGCTCTAAAAATAACTAATGCGATGTAATTATTTAAAGCTGTCTTTCATTTTTCTTCTAAGGATCTTTTAAAGCTTCTGTGGAAAAGCTCTGACTTTTCTTTTTGTCTGGTCTGCATGTGCATTCAAATGGCGAATGGTCGGAGTGTTTTATCACAGCGTAAGTTCTTTGTCTGCAGCGGCTGAAGGTATTCTTCTGCACATGTCCTCCTGGCTTCATGCATTAACTCACTCACTCATCCATAGACACACACACACACACACAAAACCCCCAAAAAACCTTGCATACGTTTGCAGAGGTGAAGAGAGTCACCCGGTCTCCCATTTCCTCTCTCTGATACCATTATCATTATCTGTGCCATGCTCGTGGCAACCATTTAGAGCCCAGGAAGAGTACGGCCAGCAAAGAACACTGCAAATTGGCCTGCTATTAACTAATCCGTGGATGAATGTACATTGAGATGCCCGGTGTTGTGCTCTGTTACTATTACAGTCAGTATCATAATAGTCCATTAGCACCATCCAAATGAAGTTTCATTATGTAGATGCGCTTGTGCAAAGTGCTTCCACCGCGCTACTCAATCTGCAGAATCTTCACCTTAATTGAAATCAAATTGATGGACATTTTATAATTACTTGAGTAATTTCTCTTCAGTGAAAGGTTTCCCAGTTGGTTAATTTCATCTTAGCTGACATATAAATGTTTAACAAGTTGCACATTATTCCTTAAATTTAATTTTACCCTTTTAGCTAGAGTCTTGTTCTTGTTAAGCTGCATATATTAAAACGTTGTTTGTTTGTTTTAACATTTATGCATTCATGGAAAATATAATACACTGTATAAATACAAGGGTAAAAAGATTTTACATAAATGTTACAAACAAACAAAAGAGTTGTTACTTAAAATGCAAAATAACCTTATTATACTGCTCTGGTTAGTAATCGAGCTAAATCATTCCAGTAAAATCAAAATATATTTTTTATAATACTATCATGAAATATTAGGTCAAAAGTAGGACTGGGAAAGATAGCATAGAAATATTTCAATCACATGAATAGCTTGTCGTGAAGCATACACACATACAACTGTACATTTTAAATGTGCAACAAAAAATGTATATGTGGCTGACATTTAGATCCAAGCCCCTCTCGCATTTGTGGATGTTCTCCCCAAACCCCTGCAGTGATTTCAACAGCAAAATCATGTCTATTTCTGTAGCAGTGCCACCTACACACGACGGCGATTCAATGCTTTTGGTTACATTTTTGGTGCTTTTATGAATGTTTTACATTTAAATAATGTACAGCAGATGACAAACTCCCCTACATTTTTATATGGAGACACATTTGGTTTTTATACTTGTTGAATTATTATCCCATGCAGTCTTCTAAAGATTAGTGAACGCGTTCCATCTTTACGCCATAAAAACTAGGCCTCGCTGGGATGCAGGAATTTTCCCCTCCAACTCTTGTTATTAATGAGCAGCTGGATTTGTCTCGCATTAACTGGCTGAGTTAATGCCAGTTAATGCGACAACAAAATGCAGCTGATTGAACTGAAAACCTCGACTTTGTGGGGGTCAAAGTTTGCAGAACTACGAACGCTGCTGGAATCCACAGCTGTGCATGTTCATGGCGCTTGCATTTTCACCTGCTGGACATCACTACCTGACAAGTTTAACTGTCTTCAGAACATTGACATGTTTAAAGCCCACTCATTAATGGAGAGAAGGCTCAAGAAGGAGCTTTATTGTCCAAGTATGTGTAGACTTATAAGGAATTAAGCTCACTGTATGTAACAGAATAGACAACAGACACTGACTGACATGACACGCACAATTGCAACATAACAACAATATAACATATTTATATTTATGGTGCAATCGTGCATAGTGCAAAGCTTTAGGGATGAATAAGTAGTTACTTTAAGTGTTATTTGTACAGTATATGCAGTATACATATAAAACAACAACTATAAAAAAAAACCTCCAGTCATTGTAAACAACAAGATAATAAATGATAAAAAAAAAATAATTTCAAGGCCCAAAGAAATATCTAGACTGAAAGCAAAGCCAAATGGGGTTGGCAGCTATTAATGTAGCTTGTTTTTTCCTTCCTTGGGCTGCTCTATGTGTGCTGTGAGACACTGGTAATTCTGACTTATTACAATATCCCTAGACTACCAGACCATTCAGTAATTTCCTTTGCTATTCAACTCTTTTTCTTTCTCATTTTGGCTCACGCGCTCTATGACTCTCAGGACTGGCTATAATGCTAGGTGTAATCACCCTCTATTAAGGCTTCTGTGATTGATTGGTGGCACCAAGAGACAGCAGTTATGCACACTTTGGAGGCTGTAGCCAACGATTTTCTCTTTTCCCCTAACGCATTTCTTCTTTTGGTCTGTGCGGCAATTTTCTGTGGAAATCTTGGTGGTGCTGCAGTTTTAAGTTGAATTCAAGTTTGGTGTTGTTCAGAAGCAGAACGATGTTTCTTAAGTTGCACGTACTATTCCCTGCCTCTGTTTTCAGCTTCAGAAGTGATGTTCTCTCCGTTATCGCACACTGCTGTCCTCTCTGCCTCCTTGACCTCCATGTGTGACATTCACAAACTCCACTGATAGGCTAGAAGCCGCACACTATGATTATATTGCCATGAAGAACTCTTGGTGCTCGTACAGTAATAGCAAGGTGGAGAAGTAGTCCTGGCTGACTCTTTTGGGGCCTGAGAGGGCTTCAGGATGAGGCTTTAGGGACTTGTTGTGTAAAGAGGAAGCGATTTGCAGCGCAATCGCTCTGATCTTCAAAACCTCTCTGATCACACTCGCTGCTTCATACTTTGTCTTCTTTGTCATTGGGCTCTTTCATTTAGTCTCTCATTGCTCCTAACGTTAATTGAATTTGTACTGTAATGGTTGCTCATTTACCCTACTCATCTCTCTCCCATTACTCCTTTTATTACCTCCTCTTTTCATTTCTTTTACATTTTTACCCTCAGGTCAAAATATTGAAGGACCGTTGGAGAGCCGCCGCTTCTATTTTAAAAATCCTGCTGACTAAATTGTGCACTCACAATAACAGCACCCATCCCTCTCACATTGTCTCTCTCTGTCTGCTTACGGTTTGTAGCACCCAGATACAGCCCACTCTCTGACCCAACAGACCGTAATAGGAACACTCTGCCCAGAAGGGAATTGTTGTTAATGCCTTTCAGCTGAAGTCCAGCAGCAAAATACTTCTTTAATTGCTTTCCCATAGCCCTCAGCTGCTGTGTGTTTCCTCACTGTGCACACTGGTACAAGTGGCAACGTAGAACAAAAGGCATAGTTATCCTACGGAGATCTGTACTGAATGTGGTTATGAGGCTTTCAAAGTTTGCGATATTCAGTTATTGACTACTTATAGATCTGAGTCTATGCTGATTTAAATATTTAAGTAAAGGATAGTGAATAAGGAAAAAAAGGGACCGCTTTAGCAAAAATATTGAATTTAACATCATCTCCAGATTTTAATCAAAGATTTGAGCAGAATTGTGTGAAAGAATGTAACATTAAAAATAACTAGTAGGTGAGAAGTAGTAAGAAGTGAGTAACCATTAAAGTTTGATCCCGACACAGTTGATAAAAATGTAAAACAATAAAAAACTCTTTTAAAAACACATTTATGGAAAGCAAGGGTCGAGAGGGAGACACCTCCTGTGAACGGTCCTCACTTCATGAGCGTGCTGTGGAGGAATGCGCACATGATTTTTATTTATTTATTTAATTTATTTTGCTGGAATGAAAACACAAAGTTATCTTTAAAGATGTGAATTATGAGCTGCAGATGGAGGGAGGGAATACAGAGCACTGTAAGTCACCTAGATGACAGAGCGATCCTGGGCTCAGCCCATCTGTCACCATCTTTCTTCACTCTGAACTGACTGTAAAGCGCCGAAGGGGGATGTTTTTCTGTTTGTGTAATTTTACTTCAAACTGCATTTTAAAGTGAACACACAAAAAATAAAAACAGAGTACGAGATCACACCTTAGACTTTAGGCTTTTCAAAAATGAAGTTATTTAAAGCTTTCTGGTTCGATCTGTCTTGAGTCTGCGGATGTATCCGTGATTCCCGCGGTGCTGATGCTGCGCTGAGTGGACAGCTGCTGAAGCATTTGAAGTGTCGGAATGTGGAAATTTCAACATCGCTTGAAAAAACTGCCAGCTGGCAACGTCCCTCTCACCGGTAGGCTAAGTTATTTTTAGTCAATTACAAGTTGAATCTGGTAGTTGGGGTTGTTAGCTAAGATACCATCATTAAGAAGCGGCACAACTAATGTGTCTATGCGAGCTAATTTGCGATGTGCACCGCTGGCCTGGCCATTTAGTTTTTAATGCACCTTCTCAGATTAATTCACTGCTTGTCATGCGACTCGTGCCATCAGTTAACCCTTCGCTTGCCAGCTGTGGCACGCGTGCCCAGGGTTGCCAACCCCTGCCGTAGGGCAAACAACTCTGGCCACCGTCCATCCGTAGCGAGCGTAGGCTATCAGGGTGCAGTTTACCTCAGATGTCAGTATGTGTCCACATCTATTTACTGGGGAGGAGGCTATAAAACTTTATAAAAGGAGTCCAATGTGAGTCCTCTTGTCATTGAAACCTTACCTCTTGTTTGTTTTCACTGCTGTTAGCTGTTAGCCTCTGGTAGCTGCTGTTAGGCTCCGATAGCCGCTGTTAGCCTCTTAGTTGCTTTTAGCAGGCAGTAGTGAAGCAATGTGGAAATGTAATTTTTATAAGAGACAAAGTGTTTTTTGAAGGATACTCAAGTTTAACATTAACTAGCATAACATTAACTTACAGCCAGCTGTTGCTGTTTAGCTGGCTTGTTGTCAGTTATCTGGAGTTGTGAAGGTCACATGTCTAATCTGCTGACACTAACACGTCAATTATACTTCTGCGTCAGATCTACGTCATAGCTTGCGTCATAGCTTGCGTCATAACTGGAACCTTATTTTAACCCTAAGCTACAACCATTTATGTACGTTTTTGAGCTAAGCATAGCCAAAAAGACAAGAAACAGGGGGAAATAGCTAACTTGGGTTTGTCCAAAGGTGGAAAACTGCCTTATTAGGACCTCTAAAGCTAATGAATATGTTATATCCTGTACTAAATGTTGAACCTAACAAATGCTTGAGTAAAAAAGAAATCTGTGTTTCTGGGTTGATTGTTATCGCTTTTACATCTTGACACAGGCCCATGCTAGCTGTTTCATCCAAGTTCAAGGTCTCCTTGTTCTAGCTGCATATTGATTTTTCAAACTCGAGCGTGGTATAAATCTCCGCCTTAGAAGAGATTACTAATATGCATATTTTCTAAAATGTCAAGCTTGTTTTCTTAATGACCTTATCATGTTTTCTCAAGGCTTTTTATGTAGGGCAAATTCTCATTAATAAAAAGCTTGCTGTCTATGGCACTTTCTTGACAGATTGCAGCCACATATGCAGGCAGATGCAGCACTGCTACATGAGAGCACCCAAAAATATTCAACTGCGTCACTTTAAATGTCAGTGTTTGTGAAAAATGAACGCATGAGCATATCTGGAGTGATAATCTGGATACCCATTTCCCTTGTAAACAGACAGAAAGATCTCCAGTGAAGGAAAACAAAACAAAAATCGCATCATGAAGAGTTCTGTTCGACTTGAAAGATTGCAAAAAGTAAGTGTGTCTTATGTCTCAGAGACAAACCAACTGTGTTGAGTGTGTCAGTAATGGCTACTTGTTTGCACTTGGTGGCTTTACTTCTCCTCAACTATATCAGAGGCTGATAGTAAGGCGATGAAAATTCTCAGGATGCATTTTCCAAGCAAACACAGAAGTGAGAAGGTAAAAGGGTAGAGAGAAAAGGTTTTGGACGTTGGAGTGCAGAGATGGGAAAAAGACAAGGGAGACTTGAGAATGCAATTCATTTTGAAGGACAAAGAGTTAAAGGACAGAGCAGCAACAGAGGACAGAGATGAAGAACGGACAAGAAAGAAATCAAATAAGTCGGGGCAGGCTGGCGTGTCAGCGTAGCCTCTGATAAAGATGGGAAAAGGCAAAAGAGAAGAATGAAATGAAACAGGAGGAGGTTTGAGGCAAAGATGATAAAATGAGCTCGAAGTACGCACGAACAAAAATGACAGCACATAAGTGGAGGAGAGAAAAGATGACGTTACAAGCATAATGATGGCATTTTAGCAAGTGAACAGCAGATACCAGTTTGATAAGAGGATAGAGGACAGTGTGTCATTTTTTTTCTGAAGACAGTAGAAAACAAAAGATTATGGATATTAGCATACTAATTATATATGAAAAGTCATATTTGATCCATTTATTGTCAAACTGATCCAGAAACACAGAGAAGGGTCAAGCTCATTTTCATGTAAAATACTTAATCACATCATACACTGTTTATACACTGTACTGTCTGACCTTATGGTTTCCCTCAGAATAAAAGCTTTGTGTTCAGTTATTAATAACAAAGTTCAGATCAAATGAGTTCCCTAGAAGCTTTCAGCATTGTTAATTGTTGTTTGGAGGTATTTACTGGTCACAGGCAGCATGGAGGAAACTTGGACGCCTTTTTGAGCACTGAATTTGCATCTGCAAGCCCAAATTAATAGCTGTAAGGCGCTTTAACCAGTCATTAGCACCAGCTAACAGCTATTTGATAATGAGCTACCTTACCATTTAAGAGCTGTCTGCAAGTTAAATGGCCTCTTATATATATGTGTGTGTGTGTGTGTGTGTGTGTGTGTGTGTGTGTGTGTGTGTGTGTGTGTGTGTGTGTGTGTGTGTGTGTGTGTGTGTGTGTGTGTGAACTGCAAACCCTTTGGCTTTGCTAAACATACTTTTATGATTTCAGTTAAGGGACAGTCCATCGGTTTAGGTAATAATGGAGCACATTTGACACCAGCCATCCAGCTGTAGTCTTGTAGTCTTGAGTGGCAGTGCTGCAAATTGAATTCAGGTGTTATAGGAGCAGAACACATCACTGGCCAGAGAAGACACAAAAGCCTCCATAAGTGGATATAACCATGTATCTGTCTTTGTCACAAATACACACGCACACACTACACTTGCCATGTACAAACCTCTGTTTACTAAGTCATCAGCTATTTGCTCTATTCTAGCACCACCTATTGATTCTACTTCAGCTGTTCAGCACATGAAGTGTTGTAGAAGCGACACTATTGCATGGTTCATATTTCGTCAAAAACCGAGCTGAAGCATAAACCTTTTCCTCTCTCATGCCCATCACTTTTCTTGGAATTTCACTGAGTTCATTCTCAAATCACATGCATGCAAATGCTCTGAGCTTTTGTTATGCTAAAACTACTGATCCAGCCACCTGGACTTATAAACAGCTTAATGGGGTGGAGATAACTGAAACAGATGACTGCAAAATTAAATTTTACAACAGCAGATCAACAACATTTGCCTGAATAAAGTTCATATCAGACTCATACAGAGAGCTGAGTGTGGAGCAACATGAAAAATGGGAAGAGCTGCAGCTGTGCAGCACATATTGTGACACTTAACTTTAATCACATCACACAACCCGTCCAGCTTTGCCAATGGTTCACCTAAGTCAACTTTAGTACCTCAAATGCCTTAATCATTTTGCACAGAGCCAGCCATGTGCTGAAAAATGAAACCCCAGCAGCATTACACACAAGTTGCACTTGTGTCATTAAAAGGTTAAACCACACCCTTGGATCGACTTTGATGGGAAGTCTAAATTGTAATGGGTGACACTTCATCCCAATTATGCAGTTTCTCTGAGCATCACCTGATTAAGTAGTTAATTGCATGACAGCAAAATTGTCCACAACTTCCAACTGGTTGAAGCACGGGGTCACAGGGGCGGCAGCGGAGGAGGGAGATTCATCCTAACAGCTCTGGACTAGAATAATTGTAACTCACTCTGAGCCCTAACTGAGTGTTTGGCTGTTCACAATCAAGTCTATTGATGCTCAGATGGGGAGACAAGGTGACTGAATTGCATTTGGTTAGCATTAGGTTGATTAACATTAATAAGTACCAACAGGTGAGAGAGAAAGCACAGCTACTCGTTGTTTTCCCCTCAAAAGCAGAAAAACTGAAAAATGTGCACAGTCTCCGTGCATCCATCCGTTTACGTTTAGGTGTAAATCTTTACAAACCTGTAGCCAAAAAAAAAGTTTAAGATCACTAAAATAAAGCACTGAATCCACAGTCCTTCCAAAGGCCATCCTTGCGTTTTCATCCTTTCATGCACAGCACCTCGCTCTTGCTTCCAGACCTTTTACTTCAGTCCCTTCAAACGGGGGCGCACAAACAAGCAAATTTGGCGCTTGCTTGCCTGCCTGTCTGTCTCCAACCACACAGACAGGACAGATAGACGGGACAGACAGGCAGCGTGCGGAATGATGAATAAAGAACTTATCTCAGTTGCTCAGAAAGAAGCCAGACACATTTCCAACCCAGCCTAATTCACTGCAGGGCACCACATATCTCAGCCTGCCTGTCTGCACGTATCTCTTCACTGCTGTCTCTCTCATTCGGGCCGTCTCTCTCTCTCTCTCTTTGACAGCCTGACACTGTGTTTGTTGCTATTCTTGTCTTCCTCTGTACTGCGCAGTGTGCGTGTGTGTGCGTGTGTGTGTCACAATATGCTGAGAAACTCACACATCAACTCATTGAAGCCACTCAGCATCGCCTCTAATAAAAACCCACGCTTTTTCTTCAATCACGGTTACGAAAACAGAAAGGAATCCCCAGAAGAAGACTCTCAATATAACTGCAGACATCCTCACACAGCCACTTGAGTTTCTGCGCTTTTGCTGCCACTGTTGGAAGCGTTCAGTAGCGACTTCGACTTCATTTTTGAACGGGACTTGTGGCCTGTTGGGTCCGTGAAGGAATGCCTATTTTGCCCCCTTCATGAATGTGCTAATATAATCAATATGAAGGGAAATGTTTTTGGGGGTTTTTAGTAGCGTGTAACATTTTCACAGGAGGACAGATGAGAAGAAGGAAGCCTTGGGTGGAATTGCTTCATGAAAATATAACTCACAGTCAGCAGTCCTGTCTGAAAGTAAAAATATAGACACTGTGGTCTCTTGGTGCGGTTAATGCACCAAGTGTTTCTTATTTCCTCTTCGGATAAGTGTTACTTTTTAATGCTCGTTACAGTGTATATTCACAAGTGGGTTCATTGTGCTGCTGTGGGGAACGTACCAGATGCCTCACCATTTTGGCTCAGTTAATTTCTCTGAAGAGAAGCGGGATCCTGTATGGATACACGGCGGTGTCGCGCGAGTGTGGATGTATAAAAGTGCGTGTCTGACGTAAAAAGATCCGTCTGCAAAACACTTCGTCACATATATCTGGCTGCAAATAGGAAGACACGTCGGGAGGAGCTGCCTTATGTACGCAGTTTGTAGTTAAGCAATGAAAATCCATTTACATATTTCCAATGAGTCACCAGAGAGCGTACAATCTGAAGAAGTTTGTTGTGGTATTTTTGTGGCATATTAATTTAGGATTTAAGCTGGGGAAGCCCAGGCTTTTCTTCATGGGAAATGCATGAAATCCTTACAAGAGGCTATCATAGCTGATAAAGACTCTTTTCTCTCTTTTATTGAATTTTTCAACCGTTTAATAGAGAAAGGAGCAAGTGCGCAAAACATTTTGCAATATTTTTATTTATTCACTCATTAAAATTATTCTCATCTAATCTTTTTATTTATTTATTTATTTATTATTATTATTATCCTTATTATTATTATTATTATTATTATTAAGATGTAAACATTTCCCCCACAGCCAATATGCTAAAAATGCATTTATAACATTAACCTTAGGAGCACGCAATGCAAATCCAGTTCATATGACATAAACCGCCAAGCAAAGATTCCTCATCAGTACAATTAAAATGGGGCTTAAATTAGTCCCCAAACCCCGCGGGTAAACTGAGTGACTAAACCCAAGCACCATCCTCTATTATCCTCACCAACCTTTGCGCTTTTTTTGGAGAACAAGTTGAGAAAAACAAAAAAGTTATAGAAGAAAAAAATCTGTCCGTGACTTACCTCACTTCAACTGACTTGAGGCTGCAGCCCGAGTGACACAATAAGATGCTGAGGAGAATCACAAACGTCTTTCTCAGAGAAGTCCTTCCACCGAGAATGACTCCCAGCTTTTTGCGCTCCTATTTAACGCAGCGCCAATAAAAACTTTTTTTTTCAGATCCACGGATATAAAAGCCATTATAAAATCAATCAAATGCTTCTACAGCTTTCCCCACATGTCTACCTTTTAATTATGAGAAGAATTAATGATCTGCGGTGCGCGCGGGAGAGGAGTGTGGAGCAGGACGCCGGTCTGATGCGGTGACAGTTGACTGCCCGGTAATCCAAGTGCGTCTAACAGCCTCCCGCTTACGCGGACGAGCGTGTGGTGGGAGCTCCTCCTCGCCTGCTTACCTCCGTCTCTGCGTTAAAGACACAGGAGAAGCCTCTGCACAGCGTGTGTGCGCCGGGCTCGGACACTCCTCTGGACACTCAAATCGAAAGAAACAGACACTATAAAGAAAAATGATGGCGATATGCCAGAACGCGTCCAGTCTGTGGCAGTTGCAGTTGAAACGCCTTGTTGGAGTTATAGTATTTTCTCTGCTCCCCCTTTTAACTCTGTAATCTAACCTCATAAAGACAGTATTGAGCTGTCAATATACTTTTTTCTGTCACAAATCTCTTATAATAGGTACTCGTGGCATGATATGTGACCAACCATCATGCCATTTGTGACAGATCGTGTAATATACAGTGAAGGGGGATACATCGTTTCATATATCTACTTAGGAGCCCTTCCAGACACGTCATCGGGAATAAATTCATGCTTTAAATTTCGATTTTGTCTCATTTACATCCTTTTTTAGACTAAAATGTGTAATTCTTTTTTTATACATGCTATTCATTATGTTAAGCTTTGCTGCTGATTTCACTGGAAAATCAATTCAAAGGGTACATTAGGGGCACTGGACCATAGAGGTATCTTTTTACAGACAGATATGAATAAAAAAACAAGACAACCCAAAACTTGTTTTATGTTTCCAATGTGCAGTAAGTCACACAATCAAAAAAGTAGCATTTGTCACTGATGCGAACAGGTGGGGAAAGGTTATTTACGTCAACACAACCAATTCAGTTCAATTCAGTTCACTTTAATTGGATTTATATAGCGCCAAATCCAGGCAACAGTCAACTCAGGGCGCTTTGTATTGTAAGGTAAAGATCCTACAATAGGGACAAAAGGATAAATCGTGCCTGTGTGCCTGCCGAGGTAGCGTGGATGATAAGAAAAGTCGATCTAGAGATGGATATTGAAAGTAGTGCAGAATACCAAGAAGCATTATAGCATCATTTATTTATTACCTGGTTCCTGAAACATAATAAGTTTCACTTTAAATAGATGCCAAGGGCAAAACTGGTGCATATAGATTCACCAGAAAGCAGGAAACTAAGTGTTTGGTGATTCCTGTAGGACTACCAGACCTCCCCCAATGTTCAAACAAAACCCAAGCCCACGCTCTGCACGCATCTCTTTACTACACGCACAATAGTGCAGCAGTAATGAGACTACTACACTAGAGCAAGAGAGAGAGTAAAGACTAGTAAAGTATTAAAGAGACTGAATAGGTGACCTCTAAAAAAGGATCTTTGTTGTTCAGACTTGGAATCTGTGGTGAACCCTTCAAAATAATGTCATCACAATCCAGGCAGGATGGAAACGCCACCACACAACTTACTGTTAACAGTGTGATCATCTTTAATGACAGAGAAGGCTTCCATTCTGCAGTCACCGAGATCACGGTAATAACAATCAGCATGGGAATTAGAATACACTCTTCACGTCAAGCTGATTTTCCCCAGGACGGCTGATGAGTTATTGGTGGATTGAGTCCATTATCCGACTGCCATGTATGTATTCTATTTATCCCGTCTGTTATTCATCAGGTTTTTTTTTGTTTTGTTGTATTTTTAAAGGAATATATCTGAGGCAAATTAAAAAAAGAAAATGCAAATCACTTTGAGCATAAAGTACTCACCTAGCAAATGATTTCCCTATTTAAGACACAGTGTTTGGTGTTTGGTAGCCTGGCTTGGCTTTTAAATCACCACCGGTGTATAAAGCAGAGAAACACCTGTGGAACCAGCGTAACGAAAGTGCTTGAAAAAACCAGTGTCTTCTCATTTTCGTTTTGTTGAACCACAACTTTCTCCTTGCACTTAATTACAAGCACAAACAGATGTTTGCGTGCAATTGCTGTCATCGCAGATTTGACATTCATCTCTCTTCATCTCGCCAACATGCACACAGACAACCGCAAACAGTAAGCGGTGATGAACATGCAGCTGCATATTTATAACACATTACGACAGTGTCAGACATGATCAGCCTGTCATCGCTAAAGCCATGCAATCTGCAAGTGAGCGGCGCTGCCTTCAAACCAGCAGTAATGGCAGAACATCCACTCGGGAGAAAGAGAGGAGTGGACAAACACAATCTACTTGGGAATGTTTGTAATCCTCCAACGCTGGAAAAAAAACACGTTGCATTGTCAGCTACATTTTTACATGCACATATGCACACCTGCATACATCAGATTAACTTTAAATCATCCTACATGGGGAAAAAAACACAAAGGAAAATCTCTAAATAGAAAAAGAAAGAAGGCTATTGTTTTTTTTCTTCATCTCTCTATTTCAAATGACTGTCTCCTCTGGCCACCCCTAGATAAATGTCATTCCATATGTACAACGCCATAGTTATACAAGAAATCCCTCCTGGCAGAATACCCTCGTTCCCTGGTAGCATTTGAAGTCGTGCTGGCTGATGGTGCTGCGGCTAGAGGACACTTCCATGAAAAAGCAAGCCCTCTTCAGAGAATCCCTCATTATGGTCAGCTGTGGTGATGATGGACGCTGGAGGACGGATGATGAAAACGAAGCTGGAGTGAAGCCCGTTTCATGGAATCCACTGTGATGTAAACCTAGAGGATAATGGTGCCACACCAAAGAACATACAAGTTTGGACGCCAGTGTTGGCGACATCTGTGTGCTGCATTTAACGTGACGCCACCGCATCCCATCCCACCATGAACAAATGCAATAATTTTTTGTCTTCGACGCATTGGAAACTGAATGTTCATCAGCGTTGCAAGTTAAAGACTGCAAGGAATAATTACACACAATAGAAGAAAAGTAGATGCGTGTGTTAGAGTCCCTTTCTTTCATATACAGTTAAGTGTAAAGGACAGTACACGCCACGATTCAATCGTTTTTAGAACCTACTTTAGCAGCAATAACATAAAGTGATTCTTTTCTGTAGGATTTCATCAGTCTCACATCATTGTGGAGGAAATCTGTCCCGCTTGTCTTTGCAGTGTTGCTTGATTTATGCACAGCTATCTTAAGGTCTTGCCTCAGCATTTCAGTTGGGTTGAGGTCTAGACTTTGATTGGGCCATTTTTTTTTCAGTTGTTTTGCTGCTGTGCTTGGGATCATTGTCCTGTTGCATGACCCAGTTTCAAACAAACTTTAGTTGTCACGCAGATGGCCTCACACTGAATTTAGTGGGATCTTGACTCCCGGGAAGACTGTAGTGCTTGTGCTTTTACAGAGGGGCTCACTTATTGATGATCATGTAATCAACTGGATTGATTAGTGGCACCTGGCAAGGGTAAGGGTGTACTTAGTTTTTCACTGGAATTAATAAAGAAATAAAGGCAACTTTCAGGTACTGCAGGTAGCATTGCATATTCCTGATATGGCTGATTTGTATACCAGATGCCCTTTGTGACCGCCCTATGTACAGGACTACACTATGGAGACACTTTATTAAATCTATAAATATGTTGGTTTTAATCCAGCTTCCAGCTAGCTGTGAATCACAAAATAAAATATCAATAAAATTATACACTACCAAAGCCTCTTCAAGGGTTGTTTCTTGATGACATAATGACTTTTGTGTCTATCTGTGCTTAAACCTAAGATGACCCTGAATAAATACAGTCATTATTTGTTTTTACATCAGAATCAGAATCAGAATCAGAAAGGGGTTTATTGCCAAATGTTGAGCAGGTTTACAACATTAGGAAATTGCTGCGGTGCTTCAGTGCAAACATAGTGTCATAAATAGCACTTAAATAGACATGAAAAAAAATAAAAGTAGGGATAAGAATTAAAAGTGCTACGTAGAAAGATATGTGCATGAGATATACATGGGATATACATAAGGTTTTAATCAAATCAATATTCCTATGTGACAGTCCAGGTTCACACTAAAGAAGCTTGTCTGCTGTGAGAGCAGGATACTGTTTTCTGCACACTAAATTCCCAGCACCAAACAGTAAGCAGCACTCTTGTGAGCATACTTGGGCACTAAGCAACTAAAAGCAAAATATATCACTCATCCACCTGACATTGCTGGCAAAAAGCTAAAACATTAAGACAACGGATATCAGACTTCCATTCATGATGTGTTCTCTTTTTTAAAGCTTCATTTAATTTAATGTATTCATTTGATCTACCAAATTCACATAGTGGTTTCGGATGTTTAGAGGTTGAGCATTTTTTCCTGCATCTGAATGGTTTTATGCAGGCGTTACTTGGTGCACGTACAGTGACAAATATCTCAGCATTCACATCAATGTGTGAGTACTGCATTAAGTAGAAAATCCTGCACCTATCCCTCAGTACCACCTTTGCCACAGGTTCAGCATCAAGGACAGACTTTCATTCGCTGTGCTCTCGCCATAGGCTGCGCAATGATGTCTTTTCCCTGAGTGCTAACTATACTTTCAGAATGTAATCATTAAAAAACATTGTATTTAAATCACAAAACTAGCTGGTGAGACCCGGGGCAACCTTTTTTTTTTTTTTTTACAGTTTACTTCATAAGACTACTCGAGTTACACTACTCATCTTTTGAGAAAAGCACCATTTTTTGTGCACTAATACTACAACTAATATATTTTCACTACCAAGGACAAGGCTTTAATATTCATCTTAATGCAAGAAGTCAGAGTTTTAGAGTTACCTTTATGGCAATAAGATAGAGAAATAAGATGCCTGCAATCTGGTCTTTAAGCCTGACATCATTAGCCATTTCTGGGTCCAAACTCTGCTTCAGGTCTCAAAGTCAAGCGAACACTGCGGCATCACTGAGAGTTAAAAACTCTCTAAATTCTTTCATCTTTAATAAAATGATCAGTGTGACTGTTCTACCAGGTGTAACAATTAAGTTTGACATCCAGGCATCCATGATGGTTTACCGGAGTTAGAAGTTAGCAGGGAGTTAGCTCGCTAGTTTCCACCTAAACATAACATACCATTTACAAAACCATTTCTGAAAGAAAAAATGTACAGCTCTGCTATCACTGCTATTTATCACATAAATGAAGACAGAAAACTAAACAACAGTGACTTTTGTAGGGTTACTGAAGTCGCACTAGCTGGTATATAATGATTTGCTATGTGCTCACTAGCGACACAGCTATGTTAGCATAATATAAATGTAGTGAAGCTGGAGGATGAACGCTGATTTTTTTCCACTCGATAAAAGTTAATGCAAGGGTTCCCAATGTTTAGGGACAAATGCAATCGCATGGCAGGTAAACTAAATGGTAAACTTACCAGCATGGGCTGGGCTGTTGTTAAAAACTGAGCTTTTGGTAATAAAAACCAAGGGAGGCAACATTGATGACTGACTTTTTTTAGGGGCTTGTTCAGGTTAAATAGAACAAGATACAAAGCATTAACAGATACACAACAACCTTAATAAACGCAGAGTTTGGACCCGGAAGCAGGGTTCATATGTCATCACTTAAAGACCAGATTCTAACTGTTACTATTTGCAGGGAAATGCCCCATGTTACAATCTTGTATTCTAGCTAGCAGGACCTATATTAGCATGGGTTGTTTATGTATAGTTTTAACAGATAGTCTAGGGGGTAAAGCTGATATAACTTCAAAATTCACAGTCATCTAAACTTTAGATTGCAGAAGAAAATAGTCAACATCCAAAAAGTGACTTCTTTATGTCGAAATCAGTTTTGTCCTCGTTACTCTGCACTTCTTCCACAGTCACAGAGTGAATCCTAATGAGTGTGTGCAGAATAATTGTTATCACTTTAGCTTGTTTTTGTTATGAGGAACCGAATGTGTTGCTATTATCGCCGGTCTCCCCCTACTCACTGTATATAGGAGTCCACTCACTTGTTCTCTTCATCAGCTCATCCAGTCCATTTCAGCTGCTGCTTCCCAACCTTGCCATCTGCCTTATTTGTTATGTGTTTGCCATCTACAGCTAGCTTCTATTTAGCTTTTCACATGTATACCAGTTTGCTTCTTCTTATTGCCACGGTCTTACTGAACCTCTACTTACCTCAGCATCCTTCTTTTCGGCGCACACCTGAGTTACCAGATCTCTCACAAATGTCTGACAGATAACAGATTGTGTGTGTGTGTGTGTGTGTGTGTGTGTGTGTGTGTGTGTGTGTGTGTGTGTGTGTGTGTGTGTGTGTGTGTGTGTTTGTGTGTGTGTATGTGCTTTTAATATTTCAAATTTCACGGTTTTACCAAGGTACACGAGCAGAACAGAAGCATCATTAATGCTTTTAGTAATGCTTTTGCTTTTCCTGTTGTGAAAAGTCAAAATGTGTGCTGTGAAAAATTCACAACACTAACACGCTGCATTTAGTGATGAACTAGTGGGAGATAATAACATAAATCTGTACTGCAATTTTATAAGTTAGTTTATTTTGATACCATCCAAATAGTTTTACTTCCCAGTGTTCATAATTATTGATTGATGACTATGCTCTTTAGCCTGCACTTTTTCTATGAATATGTCATAATTGCATCCATTTTTTCAGATCTTCACTTCACAGCTTATTTGTAGGTTTTGCAGCTGTTCAGCCCTCAAAGTGGTGAGCATAAGCAATACACACATATATATATATAAAGCAAAAAATATCATTATCAGGGAGCAAATTCAGCTGTGCCAATGTGTTGAGTCGGCTTGTCTTCAGAGAACTGCTGAACACTGGCTTAATATAAAGTCTTTGACCTCAGGGAAGCTGATAATTGAAACACAAAAGGAAAAGGGGAAAAAGAAAGGCTCCTTCACAGGTTGAAATCGTAATTTTTATTTATTCGATTTTAATACTTCATCCTCTCTATTTGTTCGTTATGCTCAAATCATTTTTAATCTTTCTTAATAAAAAAGGAGTGTAGCACATTTGCAGGTAGGTGGAAGAAAATGATTTATTCACAGCTGTGAGTCATCTGCTGCAAAAGAGATGCAATTCTCAAACAACAAGAGGAAGATGTTACTGCAAGGACCTGTGGATGGTGGGCATGCTTAAAGTCTATTAAACAATGATTAACTCTTACAGTTACTACTAAAACTAAAATCTGTCATGGAAACTGTAGAAGTTAATATTCACCTCAAAAACTAATTACCGCACCACTACCCAAGCCACAGCACGATGAACAGGAGTAGTGAGGTGTGCAGATCACTGCACACACAGCTCTTTTCCGTCTATTTCTGTTGGCATTATCTCTGGAAATTGATTCAGAATTTGTACCTCAAAATCTTCCAAAACATGTCAGAAGCACAAGGAGTTGCCTGACTTGTTTAATTGTACAACAGATACATGTGTTTGGAAGCCAGATGGACCTTGAAGAACAGTCCAGATTCTCCTCAACAGACACATCAATCTTCAGTATGTGAGGGGAGAGGGACAGAGACGTCTCACTTTATGCAGCAGACGGTGATGAATGCCGGGGAAACTCTGATGACATGTCGGGAGACAGAGGGCAGCTGGCATGTTTGGTCTACGCTTGAAACAGACCAACTCTGTGATGTGACAGCAAAAGAAATGGCGACTCTTAAAATAGAAAACGCGTGTGACGTACATTACTCCTGTAGTCACGGTTCTAAACATAATAACACACTTGCGCTACTGGAAGTTAGGGCTCCTCAACAAAGGCTTTGAGGATATTTCCAAGAGGTCATGAGGTAAGTCAGAAAAGGACAACGCAAAACTAATACAAATTTAGACTTGTTGCAACTCTTTGCAGCAATCTTATCAAGGTGACTTCAACTTTAAATGGTTGTGACAGATGACTTCCTGTTAAAAGGAGTTTTTCCTTCCCACTGTCACCAAGGGCATGCTAATAAGGCTGTCATTGAACTTTTGGGGTTTTCTTTGTATCATTGGAGGGTTTTTTCCTAACAATATAAAGCACCTTGAGGTGAATGTTGGTGTGATTTGCTCGTAAATAAATAAATGTGAACAGATTTAAGTTGATATATGCTAATTGTGATGTGATACTGTTTCCCTATTGAAGGCCCACATCACAAAGGCTAACTTAAGTTACGGAAAAAGGAAAAATAACATCCACTGATGCCTTTTTCTATTCAGTATCAAGAGCTGTGCTCACATCCTGTTATGTTAGCTCGGGAGTTCGCATGAGCAACAACAAAGTTAGCGATCAATCCACAGAGAAGGCTGTTTTGTTTGTTGATAATATCACAAATAGCTATAATGGATTACCTCTTCGGGGTTTGGGAACACTTGCACGGTGGACAAGATTAATCAGCTTAGGACAGTGTTCCCATTTTGAGAGGCCGTGCTTGTCAAATTACATTGCTTCACCATCCACCAGTGTCAGACTTCCTAGAACACAAAATGATTTGGTTTGGTGCCCAAAAAGAAATTTATAAAACATTTATAAACCATAAAGCTTCCCCTCACCCCGAGAAACTTGATGCACTTACAGAAACAGGCTCTAAAAGAATAAATGCTGCTGAGTCAACACTCTAAGATGCTTGGCACGGGTTCCTCCAATATACGGATAGCTACTGTTGTACCTAAAGTTTAAAGCTTAGATTAAAGCACCAAGATATACCCAGTGGCTTTCACATTGTTCATTAAATATTGATTTGCTCATTTAGTAGAAGTAAATAGAGTAATATAGTAGTATTAAGTATATTTATACTAAGTGTTTGGTTCTTCTTAGATTTGTGAATCAGCCACCAGGTGGCGTCTGAGAAGCTTCTCCCCTTGGCGTTCACCTACACCTCCAGTACACTCAGGCATCTTGGCACAGAGCAACATTGCTGTTTGACACATGGTGAAAAGAAGCCTTCTATATTGAATTGATGCACTTTTAAATGATGATCATGTTTCAATGTAAGTATTCATTAATCACTATTGAGAATGAGGAGCAAAATTACTTACATTATCTAATGTACTGCAGCTAATGAAATAACCGAGCATGATCAATTCATCTCAGTTCACCTGAACTGCACAAAAGCAGCAATCAGTGTGATACTGACACTTGCTAATAGTCGTAGACTGAGCTTTGTTGTGATTTAAAGTTCATAACTGAGTCCATTTTTCTTCTTGTTTTGCCGTTTCAAAGATTTGTCACATCATTTGTTGATTTAAAGGCACCACAGAAGAATATGCTGCTGCAAGGTGCAATTATGATTTAACAGTCAGAAGGTAAACATGTTTCCATATATATATATATATATAGGCCTCATACAAATGCCTTTAATATATGTATATAGCCCCTTAGGATCAAATTTTCTGTCATTCCTGAAATTTTGTATCCATAAATTTTTATCCTAAAGAGCAGGAAGTTGAAATATTATCAACAGCAATTCCCCCACCGGTTTCATAATGATCAGCAGTGATGATTCAGTGTGGCTTTTTAACGGCTGCATACTGTTAGGATGACTGCTCCCTTGCATACTTTCAATAGATGATTTAGCTTTGGTACTCAAAGCAATATCCCGAGCCAAATGCATTCCCTTTTATTACTATTTATATTTGAGCCAGATGGATGAGTAGTTTCCATTTATATCTTCAATAAATATTTATTGTCTGAAGAATCACACAGCACTTTCTTATTGTATTACAAGAGATGGAGCAGAGCACAGATTTAAGGCAGTCAGGATGTTCATACTAACAGCCTGCTTTCCTTAATGACATTATAGACCATTGTGATTTATCTTCACGATAAAGAGAGTATATTATCTGAAAAACTACTGACCAAAACACAATTGTTAAAACTCTTTTTTAATAACTGAGGTTGGGAGGAAAATATACATGTGCATTCATTTTCCTGCATGGATGCTTTCTGCTATGGGGCGTGTTATTGTGTGTATTCCACTATAATTACATTATAATTGCTAAAACATTTGCAGACAATATTTCTGAACGCTCATGACTCATGTGTTGTAAACCTGCAGCTTGCTCTCCTCTAAATATGCAGTGCTGTTCTAATGAACCTGCCACAGCAGTGTTTCCCTGCCCCATGATTGCTTCCTTCCCGATTCAAGGCTGCGCTGAAACGAATGAGATAGGCTCGAGCGCCTTGAAAAGTATTACCAGATAAGGAGGGAAGACAGCAACATTAGTAAGGAACGGAAGAGCAGCCTGGAGATAAAGTGCAAGTGACTGAGGGAAAGTGAAGAAACCAGCCAAGTTTTTAGGGTAAAAGCAGACACTCTGTGGGTTTATGTGCGTGGTAATGGTTGAAGAAGACGAAATCCGCATAATTTTAGTTTTTACTTTTATGAAAATACCGCACAGTACAGTAATTTGCTTAACACAGTGTTATCAAAATACAGAAAAGGCAGAATTCCTGAACAAATTCAGGATATTTCATGTAAAAAAGTGTAACTAAACAAAAGAAAAGCATACATTACATTCATACGGTATTAAAATACATAATCAGGAATGTTGGACATGAATCAACAGCATCAGCAGCAGCAATCCATCCTCTTGAACTTTACTGACAGCATACAGTCAATAAAAAATTCAGAAAAATGCTCTAATGACATTACAAATGTGGTCAAAATTTGTCACAAAAGGGCATAGGCAGCCTGGTCGATATTTCAGCATAAACAAACACACATTAGCTTCCATGTGGAAATTCTCCAAGAGCGAATTCCTTAGTACAAGTGTCAAACATTTACACCTGCAAGGAAGTGATGGGTTTTCTATTTTTTCTCATTCGCAGAATTTTTCCTTGGCCTGGATGCTTTTTCCATCCTGGAACAAAAACAAAAAGAAAAAAAAAAGCATAACAGCTGATTAGCATAACATATAACACTAACAATTGTGCACTTTTTAGTCTCACATTTAACCAAACTGGCTTTCTAGGAACAGATTTTGCTTGGTTTCCTCCAGATCATAGCACAGCGATTGGCAGCAGTGGATGAATGCTTTGGAAAGCATCATCCAGCCTGAGTCAAAGCAGTAGTTTTAATTTTTCAAGATACCAAGCATTTTTATGCCTGACAATAAATCAACTGAGCATAATTTGGTCTCTTTCCAATTCCCCCCAGACTTTCTGAATTTTCTCCTATTTCCATCCACTAAGTGGGTCTGAGTGGCAATTCGAATGCTGCCATTATTGAATTAAGCAGTCAGAAAATTCTCCTGAAATTATCATCTTCAGATAAAGACTTCACAATGAGCTGTGAAACATACGCCCATGCACCCTTCCCGCCCGGCTCAGGTTTGCACACCTTTTGCGCACACGTCCATGCAGGCTTGCCGCGAGACAAAGTTGTTGTTGCTCCCACCGCAGCCTGAGTAGACAAACTCCTCACACGTCTTGGTGGCTGTGTTATAGTAATAGCGAGGTATGGTGGCTGAACACTTCCCTTTGTCCAGAGGATCCCGGCAGAGCACGGGGATTGCTGTAACACAAGGAACACAACACAAGGAAGAGCTCGCCAGTTATTGTTTAATCATTTCCTTGTGAATGCAATGACTTTGTCTATTGTGTATCCTCACAGGGATGACTCAGGGGGGTAATCTGCTCACCTTTTTTTGGACTGCAGTACTCCATGCAAGAGGCTAGATTAAGGAAGCGGTTTGAATTCCCCTGGCAGCCACCGTAATGAAATGGCTCACACTGCATGGTGGTCATGTTGAAGAAGTAGCGGGAGATGAGACCCCGGCAGGGTCCCTCTTCTTTAGGAAATCTGCAGATTGGGGGAACCTCTGTGGAGAAGAATGGGAAAAAAATCAACATTTGACAGTGAGATCTGGTGAAACAACACTAATTAATTCATATGAACAGGTTAACAACCAGAGAGGCACTGGCTAGTTTCCTAAAAATGAAATAAAATGGACATGCCTAAGGTCACCATCACTGATGTATCTGCCGAATGTCAGTTGATACTGAAAGAAAATGTAATTTATCTGTGTCAATGCCCAATACTTATGTGTTGTGGGCTGGCTAAATGTTCAAAGATGATGTAAAGAAGAGCTGAAAATTTTTAGAATAACATAAATAATTTCGTGTTTAATGACAATATTTTTTCTCCTGGAAGAGAAGGCAGGCTTAGTAGGAAAATCAAAAGCTAAAGATCAGCTAAATTGTTACTTAAAACATGCGTACTGGCCCAGAATTTCATCCCTAATGATCCATGTATCATATCGATACAGGAATACCATGTATATAGATATGTATATAGGTATATAGATATGTAAGTAAATAAATTCAAATAATCTGAACAAGTAGGCTCACTTCATTCATCCCCATTCTGAGATAATGTTAGTTGACTTTAACGTTACAAACCTGCATTAAATCAGCTCAACTGGAAACCCATCCAGCACACATTTTGGCTGGTTTGTAGGGAATTAAATACTTATTTCACTCAGTGACATGCAAATCAGTTTATACCTTTTGTGTAATGTGTTATTTCTGGAGTTTTGATTGATATTCTGTCTCACTCTCCATTGAAATGAACAGAGTCTGTTCATTTCTTTCTAAGCAAACTTGACATACTTTACTAACATTATTTCTCCCATTGTAATTCCCAATTTGACCTCATTCAATGACAAACTGATATATTACACTGACTTTGGCTTTATCCTTTAGGTTTTAGAAGTAAAAAAAAAAGTGAAGTGAGATAACTTTATCTTATTGGACAAAACTGATTTTGACAAAGTTTCATTTTGAGGACATAGATGGCTGTTGGAAATGTAAGTAAACAGCAATATATGTTAATGCAATACTCAGCATATGACAATATCGTAAAAATCGCAAAAATATCACATGTTTAGGGAAGTATTGTGATAATATTATGTCACGTGTTGTCTGACTCCCACCTCTAATAACTCACGGGTCAGGCTACTTACTGGGAATTTTGTAGCATGTCTTGTGGCACTCCTGAAAACTCTTGAAGTTATTGTCATTCCCTTGGCAGCCTCCATATTCGAAATCCTCGCACTTCTGGGTGATGGTGTTGTAGTAATACCTCTGGATATTGCCTCTGCAAGGTCCCTCGTCCACTTGAAGAAGGCACACGCCTGAAAAGCACCAAGCAGATTTTTATTGAAATACCCGAGGACCGTTGCAAGGACACGGAAAAGAAAGTTTAAGCAGTGCTTAACAACATGCGCCAAACTGGATCTGTAATACGCCCGAGGTCATGTGATAACCAACAAGCTCAGAACTGCTGTTTTAAAAAAGTTGATGAAAACATTGAAGAAGCGCGAAGAAGTAATTAAAAAACAAAACATGATGTGGAGTTACCTTTAGGTGGCAGCGCCAAAACGCAGTAAAACGAGGAAATTATTGTAAACAGAGCAAATGCGCAAAGCTCCATTGTGCAAAGTTTTGGTCGAGATCCAGACTTTTCCGCTCTGTCTACCATCCCCACTCAGACCTTGTTTTATAGCACAGTCGGGAAGAGGGACGGGCATGTACTGAGTCAGCGCGCCAAAGAAAAGAAATTATTGCAGTTGATTAATGACGTCAAATTCTGAATTACTTGGAGGAGCGCTAAATCATGTGACTAAGTCTTAATAAAATATGAGGAGGAACTTGCTCTGCTTGAGAGAGTCAGATATTTTCACTGCCACAGGCCACTGGTTCTAGTGATGATGATGATGATGATGATGGGAATGTGCACCAATCCAGTAACACACACAGCATCCTTGTAAAATTTCCACAGAGCCAATATTGCGTTGTATCTAGGGACACACACGCTTGTGAAACATTAACACATCTTTCTTGTCTGAGCCACACGGGCAAGTCCCCACCAGAATACCCGTCTGACCGGATCCGAATCCACACACACACACACACACACACACACACACACACACACACACACACACACACACACACACACACACACACACACACACACACACACACACACGTACTTCCACTCAGAGTCACATTAATAGTACTGTGGCTCATGTTATTTCATGATAAAAGCGCTTCTTTCCACGATGTCCTACCATGAGAAATCAGCCTTATCTGCAAGTTAAGTTAAAACTCACATTAACATTTGTATTGGTTTAACACAGCAGCTTAATTCCATCCCACTGCTTTGGTTTTACCTTTATGAAGGATATTAACTGGAAAACTGCCGTGCATTCACGTTTAGAAGAACGACGTGTCTCCACCTTGACAGGTGGAGGCTAAACACAGATTAGCCGTCTTATCAAAATTAACCTGATAAATGAAGCGCCACCCCTTAACCCATATCCAAATGAGCCTGCAAGAAATCTCAGAGTTAAAATAGAACAAAAGTTACAAATTGAATCTATAAAAGACAAAAAGATACATCACCATGTTTTGTTTTGTTTTTTATATCAAGGGAGCTCAAATGGACACCTGTGTGAGTTGCCCACCCCTTCCTTTGTGTACTTGAGCTGCTGGTATGATCATTCAGTGGGGCCTTGTTTTAATCAGATTAGGGGATTAGAATTGTTTATGCTGATTACTTTATAACCCAGATTGAGAGAGAGGAGAGGGATTCTTCAGCAGGATTTCAGGGGTGAAGGACTGCTTCCTGTAAGCGTTCGTAAGTGCATTCATATCCCTTCTGCTAAGTCTTACGAATTGTGAACATTTTATTTAAGATTATTTATTTATCATGTGGAAGTAAGCATTAACAAAAAGGTTAAATGTTTCCTTTTTTTTGACAGAAAATGCCGGTCATAAATGTGGAGGATCTGACAGATAAGGACAAGGCTGTGATGGAAGTAAACCAGCTTAAACTTGAAGTCAAACTCGAGAGGTGGTTGGTAAGTTCTCCACACTGTGGTGATTTGTGTGCTCAGTATGCATTTTTGATTATATCCAAAAGTAAATATCAGACAGCTTCAATTTATTTAGTCAAACTAATTACATCACAAAGGCTATTCAAAACTGAAATACGCTTTCTGTCTGCTGCTTTCAGACATCTAAATGCTGTGAGGAAATCAAGGACTATATTCAGGCTCTAGTGGAGGAGGACACCCTCGTCAAAGGCATATCAGAGGAGAAGAACCCCTTCAAGGAGAAAGGTGGCTGTGTCATCTGCTAGACTGGACCTAAGGAGCTTTTCATATCTCAGATTAGTACCCAAGGACGTTCACCCAGCCCTTGTAAAATGGATTTGCAGACTGAGATGACTAGAAGGACACAATAAAGAAAACATTTATGATTTCCCGAGTAAAACAATTCTTCATCTTGGGGCCAGATTTGTAGCCTTCTAATTCTTTTTTAAAAATTTTTCTTTTGTTTTGTTTTGGGAAAGATGCACTAATTAAAAGTTGTATTTGGCAAGTGTTACATAATGCTTCTCTCTCATGTGGTGTATATAGTCTGAGCACATGGGCCCATATGTTGTTTCATTCACAGAAGCAACTGTCATTAAATGTGCACATTTATAATTCAGCCTGTCTCTGTGATTCACTGAAGGGTTGTAGAGAAAGTAGAGAAACAGATAAATCTTCATAACTTCATTTGCATACATACAGAGGGTTTTTTTCTCTCCAAGCCTTTATGTGATCATTGCTATTTTGTTCCAATAATGATGGTGAACATCAAATTTGAGATTTTATTCCTTAAAGTACGACGGGTTTGCGAGTCTTCTCCTTATTTTTTTTTTTGCTCATTTCATTGTAGATTGAATTTATTTTAAATCTTCTTTCTGTAGTTTCAGGCAGACTCCAAAAAGTTTTAAGGCTTTATTAATACAAGTACTTGAACTGAACACAGCAGACTAGATGCAGCACTGATAGAAAAAGAAAATGTTGTGTCTATCTAAAACCAATCCTGTGGAAAATAGGACTTTCTCCAAAGCCGCTTTCAATTTGCAGATTATTTCTGCTATAAAGCCCTCCAGGATATAAAATGAGTATCATAATATGTTTAATTTCTTTCCTATTCTGCAACATGCTTTAACACGCTTTCTGTCAGACAGCATAATTATTAGTAAAATTAATCCATAATGAAAATAAAAATCAATTGCATTTGGGCTCAAAATACTTTAAAAACAAAACCCACAGCCAAAAGCGATAGTAAATCTTGCTATTACATTGATGATAGTAACAATGTAACAACGTTAGATAACTTACATGGCTACTTTCAATGCTTGCTGGTGATAGAGTAATTATTTACACACCAGGGTACCCAATTTACGATATATTTTATGACAAAATTTCCCCCCAATAATGGTGAGAAGTCAAGCTCTGCTAATATTTTACTTTCCCACTGGGTTAATATTTGACCCAGTGAGAACTTCCTACCAGCGCATGCGCACACACGTACATATTGTTGTCAACAGAGATGGCGCTGCGCGAAGGAGCCCTGCGTTTAAACGTGCTGGTCAGAAGCCGTCATTTTTACAAGTTAACTTCACTGGGTGTTGGTGCCCGCTCGTTGACTGAGAAAGTGTCATCTAAACAAGTAAAGTCCAGTGCCCCAGAGACTGCGGCCGACCACTTAATCTACACACAAGAGCACTTTGCATTAAAGGAGTCCCTCAGAAAGGTATGCAGGACTGCTAACACCAGGAAGTTTTGAGACAACAACGAAAACACAGCATGTTTTTAGCGAAGAGACAGTTGCAACAGCAGTGTTATTCTCCCTAACATGACCCTAAAATGAGCGCGGGGGGCAGTAAAGTAAAAGTAGGTGAGAGGTCAGTGCTAGCTTGCTCCTCCGCTAAGCTGCGTTGACGTCTCCTGTCTGCTCTTCATGCCCACACAAAGGAATCAGGCGCCAGTGTTTAGGTCCAGCTTTTTAGTGCTTGTTACCGCTACATTTGAAAAGTAGTGTTATTTTATGTGTCCGCAAATAATGCATGTTTTGAAGGACAGATGAAGAACAAGACAGAACGCCAGGTTGGCTAAGGCTACTCTGTTTACAGTGACGAACACAGCCGCCGGGGTTGTGTCAAAAGGTGATTTCCGGTGTTTCTATGTGTTTTTTTTTTAATGTCTAATATCTTTGCTCATGTTGGTAAATAGGTTGTAGTTAACAGGAACTACTAATAGGTTATATGTGTTATAAAGAAATAACTGTTTTTGCAATAAGCCACGTTCTTTTGCAAGAGACCGCGTTAATGTACCTACTTAGTGTTCTAGTGCAAGCAATACAGTCCTTTTTGGCCACTTGAAATATCTTTATAGAAATGTTATGTTGTACTTTTTGCAATTTCTGCTGCCCTCTTGGTCGATCTCTCTTGAAAAAAACATTTTTAATCTCAGTGAGTGCTTTTACCTGGATAAGCAAAGGATATATGAAAGTCTCTTTGCTAAAAAAATGATTGCAGCTTCTACCTTGTGACCAGAAGTTGTTCATTGTTGCACAAATTGACTTGATATCATTCACAAACGACATGTTTGACAAATTATAGGCCAACAACTCATTTTCCATAGTTTAAATACTTGCAGAAGACTTTTGGCATATACAGTAAATTACTTTTTGGCACAACACCAGCTTGTATGGATTCATGACCTACCGTGCACTCCCACATCCTGCTAATTAATGTCAGCCATGCTCTCGCCAACATGCACAGCATGTTTATATGTGTCCGTTCAGATTTGTTATATTCAAGGAGCTGTTTAAGGAAACGGAAGGTTTTGATGTGCATGTTTATTTGTTAAATGAATAATCAGAAGCTGTGGTGTGGCGTGCTCGTGTGCACATTGATAAATATAAAACAATAAAGTAGTAAGAGCACATTTAAAAGTTATTTATATAGGATATTAGAGGTGAAGTCTATGTTTTTCACCATTAGCCCTCTTTGAAGGACAGTTATGACTGTGCTCTGACTTAAGTCACATTTGGGGTCACAATGAAACCATTGTTTGAGGGGACAAGTCCCCAAATGCCTGATATCAGTTGGTTTGTTGGTGGTTTATTTTTGTGTCTAGATAAATACTGATGGTGATTGGAGTAATGAGTGGGTCATGGCCTTCACATTAAACAGGTAATCAGGCCAATGTACTTTAGCCTAAACAGACCACATTTTTGTTTGTATCAAATAAATAGTTGGCTGGGAATCAAATAGTGCGTATCACTTATCTAGGAGCCAGAGCTGGTGTTCTTCCTCTGGCTATAGAGGCTGGCTGTCAGAATTAATCATTTAAGATTGTCATTTATGCTTATTTAATCATTTGTATGCTGATAAAGTATCCTATCCTTATTAGGTCTGATAAGAGTCTGTGTGCACTTGTGTACCATGAGATGAGCGGAAGCAGTCTCGACGTTATAGTTCCATTATAGCTTTTGAAACCACACTGTTCCATTTTCTTAAAAGTTCGAGAGTTCACACCTTTAAATATGTCTTTGAGACATGACCTGTTGCAGGTCATGTCTTCTAGTTTAGCAAGACGCTTACTTCTGCATACAGTTTAAGTTCATTGAAATTCGTATGTCTATGTATGGCTGGAAACACACACACACACACACACACACACACACACACACACACACACACACACACACACACACACACACACACACACACACACACACAATACAGACAGTGATGTTGCTTAAGAATACTTAAGAAAGTATTTGTAATTGCATATTCAAGAATGATTGCTTGCTGACAATAAAAAGTGATGTAGCCAATAGAGGTGGGAATCACCATACATCCCACGATACGATATTATCACAATACTTAACGCACGATGCGATATTATTGCAATTTTTTAAAATATTTTGCGATATTCAGATTCTGTACATAAAGGTAAACTTTATCAATATTCATTTTATCTAATATCAAAGTCTCACACTCAGTCTTTCTCTCATTTCAGTCAGTTTTATTGTTGACAAACTGAACGGTTTGTATTACAGTTTAGTCCCAATTTAACTGAATGCAACCATCTGGTACAATTATAGCTATTATGAACTATGCAATATGAAAACTATGCAGCCCCTTCAGCAACTGAAGAATTTGAAAGTAAATTAAAACAAAATATAATTTTACATTAAATAAAAAAGTTTTAAACTTAATTAAAATAAAACATGTCTTAAATTAAAAGAAGTAAACTGTCATGTTTATTGCTGCCAAAAAACAAGTTAAACACATTTGGACAGTGAAGGAATGTCAGGATTCTTGCTCAGAAAAAGGATCAACATGCTCTGAGCACAAAAACCTTTTTTGTAACAAAATATTGATTTCTGCTGTCCCTGTATCGATACATTATTAGCAAACAAAATATCACGATACTACATAGTATCGATTTTTTCCCCCACCCCTAGTAGCCAAAGGAATCAGTTGAAGTTGGTTGAGTTCAGGTGAAGGAATCTTTTCCTCAACTTTGACTGACTAACCTCGCGAGCCACAAAGACAAAGAGCTCTGTCTTGCCTTGTTTTGTTGTGCAGTTAGTTGGTCTCGTGTTCCAGCGGGGTTTGTGCCTAGATAAACCCAACACTGGCATTTTCAGAATTATTATTGAGGTTGTTGAAAACTAACAGTCACAGCTGTGTGATGGGGGAGAATCTGTTTGTTAGTCCAGTTTTATATTTTCAGTGACAAGCCCCTGAAATATTCTCTTGTACAGAAGACCTGAACTTTGGATTGTTGATTTGATTTAGTTTGTTTCTATTTGCTAAGTTTGTCTAAAAGGCCAGGCAGAGAAGGTGAGATGGACTGTTTTGCTCTTTGCTTAAGCAAGGGTAGGTTGTAAATACACATTAAGTGAGGGTTTTACATTTTAACTGAGATAATTTAAAGGGCCTCGGGTGTCTTGGATTCATTTTGATGCCAATACAATTATGTATTGGCCTTCCTTATCAGAGATTTCTGGGGTTTTTGTCCCTTTGTTACAGTTTGTGCTTCCTGGCATTCAAAGCTTTGGGTTTTTAAGGGCCTAAATATTAGTAGCTCCAAATGATGGTATTAAAAAAAATGATAAGAACCATTAGTAATTAGTCTGACTCATTTAGAATTTCTATTACTATAGTGACATTGGCAACAAAGTCTGAAAAAATAACAATAAGAGCTTAATTTAAGGCAAAGCTGTTGTAGTAAATAGAAGGAAGTTTATTGTCTGACTAAACCTTTTAAGGATGCCAGAAGGTCAAAAATAAAATAGTACTGGGAAAACTGGGAAGGGTTTATAAAAATTAAAAGGAAATACAGGACAATAAGTTGGAAGTGCTGGAAAGGGAACTCAAGGGGGAGCAGTTTATTAAAAGAGCCGTACTGTCTTTGTTTAGAGGTGTCAAACGGGGTTTTAGGAAATCCTTTTGTTACTGCTGAAGGTTAGACGCTCACAACGCCAATGTTTCCACAACTAATTTAATACGAGTGGGTTCGTTTACATCTTAGAATCTTGCCGGGAAATTAGTTTTCAGAATTAGAATGACTACATCTTCAGTGCCTGGAAGTTCAAGTGCTTTAACAGATAAAATTAGCAAAAAATTATAGGAAGAGACTACTCACATTGACCTGTCAGACGGGAATTTCTGACAGGTCAACAAATACAAATATTTCTGAGATATTACACAACAACAATGAAGGTGATTGGCCTGTAATGTCTTTTATTGTTTTATGTAAGAAGTAAGGCTTTTTTATTTTCTATTTTTGTCTTGTAAAATTGGTCAATTTTTACATTTATTTCCTATCTACGTGGTACTTTATATTGTAAGGTAATATTAATACAATATTAAACAGAAACACAAACAATCAGACAGCCTACTATAAGCAAGATCATGGCAAAAGTGTGGAGGAAAAACACCCTTTTAACAGGAAGAAACCCTGGCAGGCTCAGGGAGGGGCAGTGTCTGTTGAGACCTACTGGGAGAGAGATGGGACAAAAGGCACACTAATATAGGGCCTGTTTATTCAAGACCTTGTATGTAAGGAGAAAGATTTTAAATTGAATTCTGGATTTAACAGGGAGCCAATGAGAATGTCAGTATGGGAGAAATATGGTCTCTGTGATCTAATAAAAGAAGGCAAGTCCTTCATATTTGTTTAACATGTGCTCTGACAGACATATCCTGGTGAAAAAATGACTAATTTCTTAAAGTTCTACTGGAGGCCAAGGTGATGTCATCGAGAGTTAGTATCAGGTTAGTCACCATGTTTAGGATGTCTTTAGGACCCATTATAAAAACCCTTTTTTGTCTGAATTTGGAATTTGGATTTGATTTGTGTCATCTGGCTTCATATAGAGTCAAATATAGAGTGTCATCTGCATAGCAATGAACATATATTCAATGTCTTCTAATAATAATAATAAGCATTTGAAAAAAATGAAGGATAGAAATGGCATTATAATTAGCTGATACAGCTGGTTGAAGAAAAATGTTTACTTACAGTTACCTTAAAAGCCCGTGATACGTAGTCTGTTATTAATATATTTGATGTTTTGCATAGAGGATAATTTTACATTTTGCACTCTGAATATTAATTAAGCAGCAGAAAGATAGACAGATTGCTCATAGGCTTCAAGGTTTGTCACACTTAATCAAAGTAATTTGCCGGATGTATTGATAAGTTTTGAATTCATTATGATCAACAATAACAGTATTATGAAAATACAATGATTTTTTTGATATGGGCTGCATTGTATGTAGGGCTGCCACGATTAGTCGACTAGTCACGATTAGTCGACTATTAAAATCGTCGACGACTGTTTTAGTAGTCGACGCGTCGTTTGAAGCTTTGTAAGATCCCAAAAGACACAGGGATAAGTAGTAGTATTTAAGAGTGTAATAACGGACTGAAACAGAAGATGGCAGCACTGCATGTACAAGGATGCCAGCTGCCGTTAAACCCCGAAGAAGAAGAAGCTGTGTCCCAGAATTCATAGCGCGGCCCAGCGCAGTTGTCAACAATGGCGGCAGATAGTTGTTTTAATATTACTCTTATTATTCTTTCTGGGTCACAAAATAAAGTTTAGCATATTTTCAGGCGAGAATGTAGCTGTGTAAACCTCAAATATCTGCTCAGTTTATCAAGCCACATATTTTCAAAAGAGCTCCGACGTTTTCGGAGACGTCTGTTACCCACTAGCTCGATAGCTAGCCGGGGGCAAGGCTCACTAGAGCCCGTGAGAAGACCGGACTCCCGGCAAATGTTTTCAACCCACCGCCATCTTTCGCTACTCAGGTTAAACATGATATATAAGTCACTTAGATAACTTAAAAATGTTATTGTTTGGCTTTTTTTTAGTATTTTATTTGTACCTGAGTAAATCGGTTTGGCTGAGATTAAAGTTATATTTTTTACACAGCTGAATAAACGTCAAGCAGACAACTGATTATCAGAAGTGTGAGATGCTCGAGAATATACTCCGGTGTCCCGTTATATTTTAGATAGCAAGGAGCAGACGGCTGAGTTTATTAAACTTCACCGAAACAATCTGCAGATGTCATTAAAATTTAATAAACTATCATCTTGTCTTTATTTTTAGTTAGCACATACCTTAAACACTTCAAGCTGTAAGCTAATGATGGTTATATAAGAGCAGATGCATGCTGGTGCAATAATCTATACGTTTTATGTCCAATGGATGCATGATCTGATTAGTCGACTAATCGCAAAAATAATTGGTGACTAGTCGACTATCAAAAAAATCGTTTGTGGCAGCCCCAATTGTATGACATTCAATTATGATGTATGTCAAGGCGCAAGAAGAAAAAATACCCCTTCAGAAGGTCAAAAGCAAGAATGAGTAATCTGTTATTATTATTTTTGTTCCCATTTAATAATGAGTCAGGGATTTTCATGCACCTTCACCTCGTTTTTTTTTAAACTTCCATTGACTTTAGACTCTTTCAAGACTTTTTCTCCAAATTGGACATTTAGTAAGACTTTTTGTTGCAATGTTTGTGACCTGACCTAACTACATGTCAGGTCAGTGATGTGAAATTCTTCTGTTATGTTGCAAAGGGACTACACAATAACCTTCGTAAGAATTGGGTTGCTCCCAGATGACATTTATGTTTCCCTTTCCAGCGACAAATGGACACTCCCTTTCCCTCCGCAGGTTCTGAACGTTAAAAAGAACTAGTGCTTCCTTTTTTTAAATGTTGGTTCTTGTGTTGAAAAGTTCTGTAAGTGAGCCTTTTTTAAAAGAGTACAGCCCAGGTATGCGCACTGTATCAGTGTCAAAGGTATCGTCTGTTTTCTGTTCTGTACGGTGAAATGATGATGGTCGTGTTTTCTTTATTTCTCACCCAGAATGTTGCTTTTGGCTTGTTCAGTAGTTGGCAGGTTTGGGTTTGGGTGTTTTGGCAGCTGAGAATGACCGTGTGCGTGACTTTTTCCAATCCTGAAAAAAACAACAACTTCTGAACGCTTTAATACTGAACATTTAATCAAAGAAACACAAAGAAATAATCCAATAGTTTTGACTTCTCAGAGCTCAGTTTTATTGGCCGAGACTTGAATCTAATTATTCCCATTTCTACCTAATATGTCTTTTTTTTTAATCATTACTTTTTATTGGCTTTTTCCACCATACAGTACATAGCAGAGAAACAGTGAAGGAGCAAATAGTCATGGCTCTGTTGAAAACATGGCCCATTAAAGAAAGCTTATTAACAAATAGCAAGTGAAGATGCCTCAGTGGATTTTTAGAAACATTAAAAAATGGACGGGTACAGTTACACCACATAAGTTTTTATTTTCTGTGTTTACGTGTTAATTGATTCGCTTGCCTGGCAGCACTTGATGCTGAGGTTATTTTGCAGAAGATGTTGATGTTCTGTTAGACCTGCTGTGTGAGGGAGAATTGTTTTAGAAACTGACAAACATGGTACCAGATGAACTGTAACCCACACTATGGATGTAGCTATTCTCTGGGAAGTATTTGAGTTCATTGGTGCTTCACCATCTGGGGACCACTTCCAGGTGCTTGAAATGAATCATGGCACCAGAGTTCAATGATTTCACAGTCTGCTTGAAAAACTAGGGTGCAACCTGGTCTATACTCACTACAGACACTTTGATGACTCAGAAAACACTGTTAGAGGACACTGCAGCTTTCATTTGGATTCAGGAGACAAAAGCAAAAGCTGCTCTCAGTGTTGATGGATATTATGTAAATTTGAGTTTCAAGATGACCACAAAACATTTGTTCTTCGCATATAAATCATTATTTAGTTAAGTTTAGTTTAAAAAAATAGCATGAAGCTAGGCTCACTTTTGTGTGTGTGTGTGTATGCATGTATATATATGATATGTTAGCATGTACCTCAACAAGTCATCATTTTACCTCTTAGATTTTGAAAGTTGTCCCTTGACCACAGATGCAAGCTTTACAGCTTTTTCGTTCCACTCTAGAATCATAAAACATGCCACAGTCATCCTTCATTTTGAGGCAGCTGTATCCCGGGCTTTGTGGCTGAGTACATTGAGTGGCTGCTAACCCAAAAAGAATGCCATTGGTATGGGTTTCAGCACTGAGATTTAGTTTTGCATGCTGATCTAAATATTACTTTGGAGGTTTTTCCTGCAGTGCCAAGAACAAAATGATGGGGGAGAACACTGAGTCATTAAAATATTGGCATTCAGTGCATACTAAAGATCTGCACAATATTAGCTTCCAGCTGCATCAGTACAAAAGTGCTCAGCATAAGCCCTCAAAACGCAAGCGTGCACTGATAGCATATACATGTTGAGAATAGCATGCCTTTCATGCTGTCGCCATATTCATCATGATTGTGGGCCAACCATATAATACTTTTTCTATTCATTGATATGTGATACCTTCTGTTTCTGTCTGCTTGAAGTAGGTTACGTAGATTTTAGAATATATGTGCACTACACAGCAGGAAGCCGACTATATATAAAAATCATTTTAAGTGCTTTCCCACTCTCATGTCCTTTAGGTCTTATGACACAGGAGACAAAAGAGCAGGGCTGTCAGCTGTTGTTAGAATCACATGATGGTTACAACAACAAGGAAGAAATGAATGCAAAACAAAACAAATGCTTAAAATTCAAAGAAACAGATATAAAGATTTCATGTGCACCGTAAAGTAGAAGTACAGATACAACATCATACCTCTCTTCTGTGGTGTTTGTGCCATAGCTCATCGACCAGGAGATCAACCCTTACGTCGATCAATGGGAAGCAGAAGGGAAGTTTCCAGCCCACAAGCTCTTCAAGATCTTAGGAAATGCAGGATTTCTAGGAGTCAACAAACCAGTTGGTAAGACACCTAATATTATCTTTCGGGTAATGCAGTAAACCCTTCTAATATCAGTTTCTAGGATAGTGTCCAGTCCTCACTCGTGTTTTTTGTGAGGTTTGGCATGGAATGGCACATGAGTGAAATGAAACCATCTGCATTGTTGTTAGATCTCTTAGAGACTTGCAGTGTATTCTGGGATGGGTTCCAACACCTGTGATTTTGATAAACGACGAGTTTAATTATCTGGTGGGGTTCATGCATTGTTAGGAGGAGAGGGATAAGGAAAGGCTTTGTTTCATCAAAAGCCTCAGAAGCCTTTATTTTGGAGAAAGCTTGTTTTCTACGGCGAGATCTAAGCTATAATAGCCGTCGCACGAAGGTGCCAAATTTAGTGCAGCATTTTGCTTTTTTGTTGTGTCTTACACACGAGGGTATTTTTAGGAAATGAATAATAATAAAAAGATGAAAGAATGACTTTCTCTAAGCACGCAAAGTGCTAAAAAAAACAAACTGGCGTGGTTTTTACTTGCTTCCTATTTTCTTTATATTGACCTTAAAAGTATAAAGGCAATCGGTGCTCGGCTTATGTTTGCAATATGTGTATTTATTACACAAGAATGACTTTGGCAGTATTAGAGGGCATGTCGCGACGCAGACTTTTGTCCATTTATATTTCTTGCTCTTTCCCGTTGGTAATCCATGCAGACGTGAAGACTGATTAATCATCCAGGCCTCAGTCTACATGATAAATGCTGCTTGGTCAAGCTGTTTATCTTGCCATTGCAAAAACCCCATGATGAATTTGTAACATAGCTAACATTATCCCACAGTGCACTCCAAACCGAGGAATCCTCCGCCGTCTGCCCATTTTGACCATTTCTGCTTCAGCAAACATGCAGCACATCTCTTTCACAGCTGAATTCATGGTCCGTTTGCTTTTCTCTGCTTCTGACAGCCATTCATTATGAGTCGGGCTTACAAACGTTCCCACTGTGATGATGGGTGCTGGTGTCACAGCAGCATCCCACTACAGCTGTCTGAAACTGACTATCCTTTTTTCCAGATGTATATCCAGCTGGGTCGTCGCTGAGATGGTGGGAGGCAGTGAGAAATTTACAGTACAGGACCACGAAATGTGTGCGGTTCTATGTGTAATCCATTATGAATATGAAGCGAGACTTATGGGAAGTGTTTGATAATCAAAAGCAGATGTTTTATGTCTAGTGTATTGCATTACTCCCACAGTATAAGGTCAGTTTCTCTAAATTAATTAGCCACGTCTGGTCTTTTTTGGCATATTCGAGATCTCGTTCGTTTTCTGACATTTGACGGCGAATAGAAGAAAAGCATGTGAGCAACATTGTTGGACAGTGAGACGTTTGCACCACAAGCCTGTAGGTCAGAGAGAAGGGAGGGTGAGGGAATTAAAATGTGCTGACTACACAAGCATTAAGCATTAGTTGACAAGATTAGAGCGGAGAATCCTCGCAGTGAGAAGACACACTGTATGATCAGGTTGTAGATTAACTGCAATCACGTATGGTGCAAGAAACATGCTTAAGAGATGCCATTTGAAACTACAGCGTCAGCAACAGTCATTAAATGACAGTTGTTAAGGGCATCAAACTGGCATGGTCGAAAATGTATTCTTGCTGTGCAGCATATAGTTGGAGTGGTGCTAACATCAATATTGCTTTCTCCTGCAATAAAGAGAAAAGGATACTCCTGCCCAGTTTGTCTTACCACAGTGACTGCTTCATGACTCCTCGAGGTGCTGCAGAGAGTTAATTAAATTCAGAAATGATTAAAACTGAAAAAGCATGCTTAACTACGCACACTGTCACCACAACGCAGTGATTTTCTGCTTTTGTGTCATGTAAGGGGTATTAGCTCCTCATTTGCACAGACATCATGACGTATCATATAATTGTTTTCAGTCTGTGGAGTGTGCATCTCTTTAAAATCCCCCAGGAAACATGGCTGACATCTGTTTTCTGCACAAACAATGCATTTTACACCTTTACTCATTCGTCTTGCTGAATATCTTTTAATAATAACGGAAAAAAGATCAACGATTCCACTCTGTGAAAATGCATGCTGTCAGAAAAACTACAATAAGCTGTTTATGTGTACCGCACTGCCGACTAATGAAGCAGACTCTCACACAGTTCTGTATTGTGTTAATTGATTCTGACGCTTGGATTACAGGAATGGGAAAAAGGGATTTAGGAGTCTGTTTAATTTACATGTTATTCATCAAGTGAAAGAGAGACGTGTTTGCCCTTGATGAGAAAAGCGCTTAAGCTAAATACAGTGCAATACAACTCTTCAGAAGTACATAGCAAAGAGTCAGTCATTGCAAAAACATATATTTGTAGTAAAAATGTGAAAGTGTGTTGCGATCGGGCAGCTTGTTCCTCAATGCACGGGAACAAAACTCTGCACAGCAAACAACTGAAAGGTATCTTATGCGTAGTAAATATAAAGCAGTCACTAAAAGATTTGCATGAACTGTTGAAATGTTGTGACACCATTTTCGTTAGTTTTCCGCAGTTGGTGTTGACATTACAAACTGTAGGTTTTAAAGGGCTGTGCAGGAAAATGTCAAATCACTCTAACAGGAAGCCTAAAATAGGAATTAAAGAATATTATTTAAATGCAGTAGTGACAGTGGTAGCTTAACATTTAAGAAGCATTACACACTGTTGACTAAATAGATCTAAGGCAGGGCTTGAATCTCATATTCTCAGTTTTTTTTAAAAATAGGAATCAATAAAAGCCATAAAGAAAATCCCCCCGTGTGCAGTCAGAAGACTTACTTTCTGCTCTTTCTCCCTGCACAAGGAAAGACATTTTAACCTTTCAAAACACGAGAACAAAAGTTTTCCCAAGGCAGCCACGTTGAGGAAGAAGAAGAGGATGACCCTTGGCTCACTGACTATTTTCCTTTTCCCTGACAGAGAGGTATCTGCTGACCGTACAGTGGAAATGGCCTTGTGTCCTGCCTGACAGATAGAACCTGGCAGCCCGCGCGTTTTCCCCTTCCACTGAGTGTTTTTCGTGCAGGATTTGAAAGGAGTAACCTTTCGGTGAGACTCGTATGTCCAGGGTGTTACTTTTCTCTCACTTTTTCTCTTCGCCTATACTTTGATGAATACCTTACAGAAGGTTTTTCTGTCCAGAAACATTAGCATAGTGGTTTTAATATGACGTGACACTGTAATGAGGACGATAATGATGCACGCGTTCGCGACTCGACAAAGCAGCACAGTGGCACCTGTGTCCATTGTAATAGTTATTACAGGACAGTATTGCAGAAGGGCTTATGATGGTGATTCATCTTTCCTATCCAGGGACAAGTGACCTGTTTTATTATCGGGTTCCTCATATCAATATTAAGTTCAGAGAAATAAAAGAAATAACAGTGTGTTACACCCATCATCGCTGCAGTGTCTCTGTGCTGCACCTTCAATCCCCAGATTCTTCATCCTTGTGTTTCTCCTTCACGTGGCGCTCCACCCTATGGGAGCCTATAGCGAGGAACATCTGCTTCCCTGAGCAGACATATGTGTATGGGTTTGACATTTGTGACAGGATTTTGCTTTGTTTTTCTTCTGCTTGCTTGTTCAACCAGACAGCCTGCTGTTTTGTTTAAAGTGGGATAAACCTCGGTGCTTTCCTTCGTTCACATTAACCGCTGCAGGGTTTCCAGGGCTCAGGGACTTATCTCTGCACAGCTGCACCTGTTTCCTCTTATTTTTGGCTCCCCCACTCCCTTGTTTGCTTGTCCCTATATATTTTCCCTTTTCTCTGTCCCAATTTATTTGACTCTTTCTGTTATTCGCTGTCCGTCTTCGACGTTCTGACAGACTGCGCTTTCCATTATTCCCCAACTAGTCTGGCAGGTGATATGAAACCACTTTTCTTGAGTTGCCAGCCTCTGTGTGGTAAATTCACTCATAATTATTCATTGTCAGTCAGTGCTGGTATCCATCATTCAGCGGCTGCTGTGCTGTATTTAGTAATGAGAAAACAGCATCGAACATTCACGAATGCTTAGTCTTCTTACATTTGACTGTCTGGTCATTATCATCAGGACATTTGTCCTAAACGAATAACTGTCAGGTTAAATCTGCTTGACCAGCATGATAATTGAGGGATTTTTTTAATTATTTATATATATTTTTGTACTGCAGAATGACAGTTTATCTTCATTGTGTTTTTTCTTTTGACAGGATTTGTTTGCCAAACCAAGCTGAGAGAAAATTCATTATAAATGCGGGTACATCAGCTTCCTGCTTCCATGAGTAACAGATAGAAATTGGTCCTTTCGCATTAAATATGTAATATAACACCAGGTGCTTCATTTTAATTGAGGATAAAAGGCAAAATAAAGATAAGGGATGGGTCTTGGTGAGGACAACTGACATAAATGTGTGTTTTAAACACGTTTATTATACAGCATTCAGCTCGATTACAGACCTTTGCTCTTTGGAAGTATCCCCACTGCCACAATGGAAGAAAATAGACATCAGTTTTTGGTTTCTTTACTTCTTTTTTGCAAATGGGTTGTTGAAGAGATCAAGATCCGATTAGAGATGGTAGTAGAACACATGAGCTACTGATCCCCCAGCAGTGCTTTTTACACATAATTACAGATAACACCGTTAATCATAACACCCTTTAATTAATCTGAGTGCATGCTCCAGTGCCAACAGATCACAATGTTATGTATGTATACCGGCGTATATTGCGCGTGCATGTGTGAGCGTGGTGATTTTAGAGATAGAGGATAGATGGAAGTGACACAGGAAAGGATTTGTAAGCCATTCTTTCTGCCTCTTTGTGCTTCGCAGTAAGGATCCACATTTGTTTTTCTTAAGTTTAAATGACTAAAATAGTGATACTCATGAATACACACAATGCGCTGAAGCGTTAAATGTGTTTTGTCTTGTGCAGAATATGGAGGCTTGGGCCTCGACTTCAGCTTCAGTGCAGCAGTGGCAGAGGAGCTGGGCAACATCCGCTGTGGAGGAATCCCCATGGCCATCGGGGTACAAACTGACATGACGACTCCGGCACTGGCCAGGTACAAGCCTGCAAACCTAGCGTCACATTCTCTGAATCCATTCTTACAACGAACGTTGGTGCTTTGCTTGCTTTTGTAACTAATTCCCTGCAGTGGGGAGGATGGTCACACGGGAACAGAGAAAATAAAACTCCTGTCAAAACTGTGGATAATATCGTAGTAACTTTTTGTCAATAATCTTTAGATCAAAGATAGAAAACACTTAGATTTATGGAAAAGTACATGAACTGTGTGAACGGCATTATTTTTTTTTATTTCTTTTAGTCAATCGTTCCTTCTTTTATGTAACATGTAAAACAGTTTTCTTATATTTTTACTATTATTAAACTAGTAAATACCTCTAGTGAGCAGCCATTGATCAGAGTTACACTCCCTAAGCTGTATGTTAATTAATATGCTTGGTAATACTTTGTTTTGCCCATTTGGTGTGAAGCAAACTGTTACCAAGCATACAGGACCTTGGCTTGTTACGTGATATCCCTTTACTTTAACTCTTGGTGACACAAGACAAAAATTCAGTGAAACAGACAGTCAGAGTCTCGGGAGCTTAATTAGAGGATCTACTCTCGCCTGCGATGAGGTTTAAGTAGTATAAAAGAGCTGCAGATGAGTGGGAGTGATACCGTGTGAGCTCACTCCCACTGGAGCTGTAATTGCCTCAAACATGGCAGTGTTTTTTTTAAAGCACACGATCTGCCACAGTTACACGAGTTTGACGAAACTCTCATTTGACACTGTCCTAAAAATACTGGTAGAAAATAAAACAACAGATGGAAAAACAAAGAGACGGCGTCACATAGTCATTGTGTGTTTGTGTTTGCAGGTTTGGTTCGGATGAGCTTAAGAAGGAGTTCCTCCTTCCCTCCATCAGTGGGGACAAAGTGGCCTGCCTTGGAGTGAGTGAGGTTGGAGCTGGCTCTGATGTTTCGAGTGCGTTTAATATTATATCTTCTTCTTCTCCAGTATCTTTAATTTCCACTAAGGGTTCATGTCTAGTCTTTTAATCTGAGGTTTCCATTTAAACCCCAGTTTTCTGAACACTCAACCACTTTTCAGGTATCAAGACCAAGGCAGTGAGGAAAGGTGATGAGTATGTGATCAATGGGGGAAAGATGTGGACCACCAACGGTACCCAGGCTGACTGGATGTGTCTCCTCGCCAACACCAGTGACGGGCCCCCACATAAGAACAAATCACTCATATGTCTACCCATGAACTTGCCAGGTAGGGTTAGTCGATTTGTTTTAGTTGGCAAAAGACATTTTCTGCAGAAATCCACTATCTGTGATTCATTTCCAAGTTCACGATTGCGCCTGTTTTTGGAAAGCACATAGATTGTTTAATTTTGCGCCCTAAAACAACTTATTATATTGTATTGCATGTTGACGTTCTTTCTGTTTCCTGTCTGTTCCACCGTAGGAGTGCACATCGCCCGAAAGATTGATAAACTGGGTATGTGGTCATCTGACACAGCCGAAGTGTTTTTCGATGACGTTCACGTGCCCTGTAAGAATGTTATCGGCCAAGAAGGCATGGGCTTTACCTATCAGATGCTTCAGTTCCAGGAAGAGAGGCTTTGGGCAGTGGCCAATAGTAAGTGGACTTTACTCAGTGAAGCTTATCTTACTTATTACTCCAAGGATATGATGTCATCTAAAGTTTACTTTCACCCATTCTCCCCCACATCAGCCTCCTACGGATTTTACTGGAAGTTTGCGCAGTTTATGCTCTATTTCAGTTTCACGTTTAGTTTTCAGATAAATGAGGAGCTCAGGACACATAGTTCTAGTAATTTGTAAAGCAGTTGTTTGCTTTTGATTTGAATCAATGTTGCCTTGGGCAGAATGCGTAAGAAACTATTTGTGCTGTTTTTACTGGATCTGATGCTCATGTTAGCCTGTCTGGCTTGGTTGATCCAAACCAGAGTGTCTTCAGCAAAGGTAGATAACACATTTTAGCGGAGGTGTTAAAAATAATCCCGTGTCACCTCCAGTCTTGACCACTATGGACAACGTCATTCAGGAGACCATCCAGTACACACGGCAGAGGAAGATCTTCAAGCATCCCGTCCTTCATCACCAGGCAGTTCACTTCAGGTTGGCTGAGCTGCAGACAGAGGTCGAGCTGCTCCGCTCTCTCCTCTACCGTGCTACAGGTAGTTTCACTTAATAGACAACATAAAGCTACATGCTAATATTAGCTCAGTAATGTAGGCACCTGGGTGACTTTTAATTAGTCCTAAGTTCAGAGCAGTAGGATATATGGAAGACGCAGGAAATGTGATAGCTGTATGTTTGCATTACTAATAAGAAAACCTTGGACTAGTGTACCACAATGACATTTTATTATTATTTTATTTTAGAAACTGCACTCTGAAAGCATAAAGTACTGTGCAAAGGAGCTTTATTATGTTTGGCTTCAAGCAGCCAACTCCAAGAGTGAGTGAATCCCCATGGATGTCCTCTGGAAAATGATCAGCTTACCAGCAGGAAAGAATATGATTAATGGCATTTTCTATAGAAGTGCTTAAACGATATGATATATAATAATATACCATTAAAGGTATCACAGTATTATTAAAGATTTTAATAAATGTAAGCACAGATATGATGTGACGTTTTCCTATTCATTTGCGTTTTAGCTTAATTTTGCATTCTGTTTATTAACGTGCTTATTTCCAATTTTAATATGCTAAGTAGTATTTTCTGTTTTGTATTTTCTTAACTGATTTTTTTAAATGTTTCTTTATGCATTTCTGAAAGACAAGTACGTGATGTCACAGTCAGATCCTGCCATCTTTTTTTTATGAAAGAAAGCTACTTTCATCTGCTCCCTACAAGGGCTCACCACAGAACCCAGAGCTCCACATACTTGATTTGGCAGGTTTTTACCCCGGATGTCCTTTGTGATGCAACCCCCCGAGAGATTTGTGCCTCCGCCTTGGAACGAACCAGACAAACCCAATTCCAAAAAAGTTTCTCAACTTTTTTTGGAATTGTGTTTGTATAATAGCAGGTTGAGAGTGCATGAAGCTTAGTGGACAGCAGTGGCTGCATTCTGGCACGTGCCCAGCTCTGCCAGAATGCAGTCCAAGTGCTTCACACGGCCATCTTTATAATACGAATGCATGTCTGCATCCGTGGGGTCGCTGTCCAAGCTCTTGTGATTTGTCTCTCAGTTTAAAACCCCCTCAGTGGCCAGTAGCTTTGGGTGAATTCATCAGACTGGGAACAGTTCAAGTCAAAATTTGCTTGCCCAGAAAGCAGAGCTCCCTGCGACTGTTTGGTGCAGGTGTTTAAGCGCACACACAGACACACAAATCCTTTTTTTTTTAGACGCTGAAACAGGAGAAATCATGCGGCTCACACATGTTCCTCTAGAGGGTTCCTACAATAGAGGCACTGATCAGTTGCACTGGGAAAAGGCCTGAATGGGGCAAAACATTGAATCAGAGCCAGACGCATCTGAAACTGAAACACATTTGTTTTATTGTCTGTTTTCCTCTTTTCATTCTGTCCACCTGGACATTTTTTACACTCTTCCCGGCTCGTGGCTATCCTTTGTTTTCCCTCTGCAGCGCTGTATATTAAAGGCAACGATGTCACCAAGCTGGCATCCATGGCCAAATTAAAGGGGGGACGCCTTGCCAGAGAAGTGGGCGACAGCTGTCTCCAGTACTGGGGAGGGATGGGCTACACCAGTGATGTGCTAGTCAGCCGATTTTACAGGTAAGATGAAATGAGGCATGAGACACGCTCACTCTAACGTAACTAATCTGGATTTCCTTATTGTCATATCTGAAAATGATAAAAATGCAACGTAACCAGGTAGCCACAAGTTACTACTCTCTGCAAAACAGAAAAAAAATATTATATCTAACCCAAATCCATGACTCAGCAGCTACTGTATGCACTTTGTTAGGATATATTATTTCTACCAGCATTCAGTTTTGTTGCAGGTCTTTAATTAAGCCTTCTGATTAATGTATATTATTGTTTATTGTTTAAATATAATAGTTAATGTATATCATTTATGATTTAATGTGATTTCTTAATAATTAATGTTAAAATTGCAAACATGATTGGCTTCACTTTATTAATAATGCTTGAAAATTCTCGATGCATGCTCAATCATCCAGGTAAGGACATCCCAAAAATGATATTAAATCATTATGCAAATGTTCTGTTTATAAGGTCGGGGAAACCTGCAGTCAGCGGAGACTGAAGAAGTCCCTTGAATGAGTCACGAAACATTTCTCCCACTGAAAACGCTACAACCAGATGAACAGAAGCAACTTTTACGGAATGTTTGAAAACTTCTGAGGCCCCGTTCAGTTATTTAGTGCTTAATCAAGTAACACTTAGTTTCAGATTCCTAAGTCTTTGTTTTGCACGATGCTGACATCTAGTGACAGGGCAAATAATGCAACCGGATTGTGTAACCAAAAGTGACTGAACTTTGGGTCATTTAAATGACTTACATGCAGCTTCCTGTTTGTAATTGTGACAGAAAAAAACAAACAAGAAATTTTCCTTCTCTGCAGGGATTCCAGGTTAATGTCAATTGGTGCAGGAGCTGATGAGGTAATGCTGGGAATCATCTGCAAGTACATGGACACACTACCTGGCAAGTGATGTAATCAACGCTAACCCCAGTGGGAAAATCACTTCTGATTTGTGCACTTTGATCAGTTACTCAGATGAGGAGATTTTGCCTTTTTAACAATACTGTATGTGGTCATAAAGACATCCTCATACGGTCAATCACACAGAATAATGAAGCCCCCCCCCCCCTTCCTTGTCTGTACACACGTGCAACAATGCAGTTTTGGTTGTATGTAATTTGTTACTTATGTAATTATTGTTTAGAATTAAGAAAAATAATGTTCTTTAATAAAAATTGTTTTATGTTTGAGATTTTCGCACTGAAGACATTTCAGCACATCCAACAGCATGAAGTTACACCAGCTAATCCAGAGCATAAAATTTGTTTATTTACATTAATATTTTTACAATAAAGATGAAACAATGACGTACACTACTGTCGCACGTGTGGTCGTCTTATGACAATAGAATGTCATAATCTAGCGCATACACTAGATTATGCAGATCATTCTATAACTTGTTCAAGTTGAACTCAGCAGATTGCTGAGGATTACAGTTCTCGACACTGCCGTATCGTCTACAGTCATAAATCATGCTCTTCTCAATCCAGGTTAACTGGTCAGATATTAAGTATAAACACCGTAAATACTGATATTGTCTGCTTCATCTATGCATACAGTATGCACTACATTTCCTGTGATTATTGATTTTCTCAGACATTGTCCTAAACCACTTATACTTTTTAGTACTCCTTTAAAAAGCATTGGTAGGCCTTTCTACACTTTTTCTCGAGTCATTGTTTGAAAGCCTGACACTGTGGCACATATTAAAGTGTAATGACTTTAAAAAAAACAAAAACAAAAAAAAAGAAACCACATCCCTGCCTTTTCTCTTTATTATCCTGGTCTGGTTCAGATGTGTCATTGAAGCACAAACTGGAAGAGCAAAGTCCAATAAGATCCTCCTATCACCTCAACCTGATAAACCAGTACAGGACAAAGAAGACGAAAAAGCAGAAGAGCAGCATGTAGCACAGCAGTTTGGTCTGACTGCCCCGGGACAGCTTCTTGACTCTGCCGATGGTGGCACCAAGCAGGCCGCCCGTGGAGTCAAAGTCTGTGTCCTAAAGTGAGATGCAGAGAAGAAAAGTGGTAAATAGACTGATTCTTATATAGCACCTTTCTACTCTTGAGTATTCAACGCCAGGTAGGGTTAGTCTATTTGTTATCGACATTTTCTGCCATCTAACACAATATGCGAAATCCACCCATTCACACAAGCACTTTCTTCTATGATTTCAAGTGCTTACAAACCAACATTCACAAACATTCATACTCCAATGGATGGGTCAGAATGATGCATTAACTTAGGGTTAATATCTTGTCCAAGGATATTTGGCATGCTGACCAGGGGGAGCCAGGGATCAAGCCACCAACCTTCTGATTAGTAGATGACCTGCTCCACCTCCTGAGCTACAGCCACCCTGACTACATGATTACAGAAGTCCAGCGGAGAACAATATCCAAGTGCTAGGAGACATTTCTGAAGTTTACAGTGATGGTATCTGAATCATTTACTCAAATTCTTTAGTTTTGAGGGGTTTCTTAGTGACTTCTGACCAATAAGTCAAACCGAGTAGTGCGGTGCTCTGAACAGATAATTGGAGGTGAGCTTCCCTCCCTCCAAGACATCTACAGGAAGCGCTGCCTGAGGAAAGCGGGGAGGATCATCAAGGACTCCAGTCACCCCAGCCATAAACTGTTCAGACTACTTCCATCAGGAAGGAGGTTCTGCAGCATCCGGTCCCGTACCAGCAGACTGAGAGACAGCTTCTTCCACCAGGCCATCAGACTGCTGAACATGTCATAGACACCTCACCTTCACTACTGGAACTTTAACATTATGCACTCCATACTGTACAGTAATGCCACATTTTTGCACATGTCTCAACTTTGTATATTTTTATATATTTTATTTATTGTTTACTCTATTTAATTTGTAAAATATGTGTACACACACACACACACACACACACACACACACACACACACACGTAGAAAAATATTTAGTATACACATCCAGGAATACATATACTATTATATATTGTACATATATTTATTAGTTTCAGATGTAGCCATTCTTGTATTTTGCTTGTTTACATTATTGTATTTTGCACAACTCTGTTGCTTGTGAAGCTCGCACACAAGAATTTCACTCACATGTGCTGTACCAATGTACCTGCACATGTGATGTGATAATAAAAGTGATTTGATTTGATTTGACAACATAAAACAACACATAAAGCAGAAAAAAATAGCTCCCTACCAACCTCAGACAACACTAAATGTTGCTTCTTTTTTATTTATTTTTTGCTGTAGCAGCAAGTGGTCCAGCGTACTCCAAAGTAAAACTCACCATATCGTCCAGCATTGTGTTCTGGTATTTGACTTCTGTGCCAATGTCAATGGAGAGCTGTAAAAATCAATTCATTATGATTACGTGACTTGTAAAACACAGTAATTGAAGAAATTAGGTTACATTTTGAGTACATACAGAAACCGTTGAGTCATTTATATTAAACTCTTTGCTGCAATATTTACTGACTGTTAAACATAACAACAAAACGCTCGTAATCAGCAGTTACTTACACTTTTTAAAGCGTTGACTTTAGCCCTGAGTCCCTCCTGTAGGTGTTCATTTTCTTCCTCGTATACACTATATCCACTAGCCACATAGTTCCCAGAGCCTCCTTCACCTGTATTAAAATACATTAAGCATTAATGAAGCGTTCATGAACAACAGAGTACTCAGAGTACCAAACAACAAACATTTGTTAACATAAGCTAGCTTTAGTTAGCAACAAATGCTACGTATGAGAAAAGAGAAGCTTTGGTTTAATTGTTTGTTTCTTACCCAGTCCGGCGCGCCTCATTTTGACCCGACCGAAGCTAACACTGTCCAATGGTTTATGTTAAAAGACAAAATAAGAAGGAAGTTCGACTTCTGATTGATCCGGTAACTGTAGCACGTCTGCTCACAACACAAACGCCACGACACCCTACGGCGGCCGACGAGGACAAATGGAGAAAAACGAGTAAAAAGGAAAACCGTATGTGAGCTTGTATATGAGCTTCAAATATAATTACTATTAAATCAGTTTCAAAAATATATATATAAGTTGCTCATTATGTAATGTATGTATGCCTTGTGCAACCCTGTTACTGTCATACTGAATATCCATTCAGTTTCAATACATTACAATAATAATTAATTTAGATTAATTTATGCAACTTTCAAAATCTACCTTAACTTTTCAAGGTGTGACAAATAAATACTCAGGAAAAATAACATGCTGTTTAATAATATTTATATGTTTGTGATGTTTTTTTCTATACATTTCTTTTATGTACAGTGTTGCAAATCACTGTTAGTTGGCAGTTGAAATGGAATATAAATGTAGTAAATGTAGTGTAATTGTTAGAGTGACACTCAATCTTATAAGAAAACATTGGAAAAATACAAAATATGTCATAGAGGTCTGACCTTTATACTATACATGGTGTTAGTAATTGCCTAAATCATGTCACTTATTTTTTTTATAATGTTTTTATTGTCAAGTAATTCCCTGTTTTGTCTTTTTATTTTCCACACTGAATAGGTTTCAGTAACAGGGTTGCACATATGTTATAGAATACAACTTGAAAGGCCCACACAAAAATAGTCTGATGTTAATTTGTCTGTGTACCCTACAGTGTGTCCACAGTGGGGTTGTCAAACTTACTTTATGTCATGGGCCATACCATACAGCCCAGTTTGATCTCACGTGGGCCAGACCAGTAAAACCTCTGCATAAAACAACACCCATCTAAACTGTTTCCATTCTTTAGCTGTCAAGAAGTACTTAAGAAAGCATAAGCATCAGAGAAAGACACCACTTACTCAATTCCCCTTGATATTTTCCAGACGACAGAAGGTATTGTTTTGGGTTTTCTTTGTTAAATTATTCTTTTCATTTAACGGATGAACAATTTGAGAAATCTTCATTAAAAATAATTGCGATTTCCAAAAAAACATGTTCTTTTTTCTGTTCTCATTCCGTATACAAGATTGCTTTGAAGAGCACAAAACTTTAATATGTGGACTTTCTTTACTCGTGTGTAGTAAAGCTGACAAAATAAAACGAAAAGCAGTGTATTTTATTTAAAAATGTAATTATTTCACTGCAGTTTTCACAATTTCCAAAGACACCCAGTGGGACAAATTGGAGCCTTTGGAAGGCTAGTACTGCCGTCCGAGTCACATATTTGACGCGGTGCTCTAAAGCATATCGTCAAGTGTGTATCCCTGCAGGGAAATTTTCATAGGCTATGTAACTCACTTTAAAATTTGACAAACCCACTAACAAAGGGAAGCTTTTCTCATAAGTAAGTATATCCACATCAGGCTTTAGTCTGTGTGCCTCAAGCCCGTTGTGAGGTGACAGTATTTAAAGAGTTATAGTCATATATCGAAAGAAGCCAAAGTAACTCGGCTTTTTTCTTTTTTTTAATGCAATATAAAGCTTATGTTGTCCCTGAATTGCAGGAAAAAAACCTGCAGGAATTTTGCATAACTGTCCACCAGTCTCTGACTTCAGATCACTGTAATTTTTTACCTCTCTTCCAAGCAGAATTCCTTCTCTTACTTCTCACGACTGAAAGCAGTCAGATGCACAAACATCCCACAAAATTTCACTGGGATCTAAATCTTGGCTTTGACCACTATAAGCCATTCCATCACTCTCCATTTGTCCTTTTTTTCAACCATTTCATGGTGGATTTGCTACAGTGCCTAGGATTATGACGCTGGTAAAAGGTCCACTTCCTCTTCACCTTAAACTTTCAGACAGATCGGCTCAAAAGATCTGAAAGCTCTTTGATGTGAAACTGAATCAAAGTGACTGCAATCTACACATTACCCACAACAAAGTAACCCCAAACCAACAATTCCTCCAACATGCTTCACAAACATCTTCCCTGGAAAAGCTGTTTTTGTCCATGCCCAACAGATCCTCTGTTATTGTAACCACAAAAGTATATCTTTTATTATGTCTAGACAACATTATTGTAAGCAGTCTTCGCCTGTATGTTCAATAGCAAGCTTAATATTATTTTCAGACAATAAAACCATCCAATTTGTGCAGTCTCTTTCTGAAACTTAGACACCAACAGCAGCAGTGACCTGCAGATCCTGTGATAATATCTGAGAGTGCTTGAAAACTTCTCTTTGCATTAAAGGGGTCAAATCTGCACTCAGACTACAGAGCAGCAGAAATGTCACTTTTCCCTACAGCGACTCATTCATTTCAAATAATTTTTAGATCCCCGAATGCCAGACCCCTACCATTTTTTCCTGACAACTTTAGAGATTTCTTCATATCTTGCCACACTGACATCAAAAGACTTTGTTAGCAAAGAGAGTCACAGGCTCTGGATGTCAGAGGTTCTAATCTGAGCGCCTGATTCTCATGCAATGGGTCTGAAGCTGTGATAAATGTAGGGTGTTTTATATGACTGATTTTTTCCTTTACATTATGAATATGAATCTGTGTCAGTTTCTTGTGTCTCTTGTTTTAGTATTCCTCCTTCAGGGAAGGAGGATGGATAAAGCACATTAAAAAAACAACTCACATTAATCAAAGTGTTATAAAAAAAAAAAAAGGTAGAATGGGAAAAAAAAATACAAAAAACCACCAAGGGAATAGAAAAGAACTAAATAAATGTGTGTCAGTGGGTGCTAAACATATACAGTTGTGTCCAAATAAGTCACAGGAAACACAAAGAGCAATCAGATGGACTCAAATGACTGATTAGTTTTAAGTCTAATTTTAAAAGACTCACTGGACCCCGTGGACATAGAACTGTTGATGATGGAGAGGCTGCTTGGACCAACAAGTACACAGTGTCTTGTGTGCAGGTTGTGGATTTTATGGAGGAAACAAACCTAGCAAGGGAGAATAGTGTAGTGGGTTGAGGCAGGTCATAGGTTAACTGGTTATTAAAAATTCAGGACAGGTGCGAGTATCAGTGTGAATGGTTGTTTTTACCTGTGTTAGTCCTACAAAAGACTGGCAGCCTGTACAGGGGGTGTCCTTCTGTTCTCTCTATGATAGCTGAGGTGGGCTCAGCTATCATAATTAAAAATATTCTACAGGGACTCATATTATGTCGAGACTGCACTAGCTTTAATGAAATTCAATGTTGTTTGAAACTTTTCTTGCGTGTTCATCTGTATGTGCTCTGGATCTCTTCTCATAACATAAAAACAACAGTCATCATTCATGCTTTTGGTTGCCAAGCTCATGGGATTCACACGCTTTGACACAAAGACATACTAAATATAGGAAAACAGTCTAAAAGAAGAAAACCGCTGATTCTTTTTTGCATCTCATGACCATCTTTTAAACACTGCCAGCCTAAAAGTGGTACACGTCAGCAGGCAAACACAGACAGATGTTTTCCTTTGAAGAGTTTTTAACGCAATCACCATAAAATGGAAAGAAATCTTCTTTGTGGGTTGAATAACACGGGCTTACTGACACATCCATCTGCGCTGCATGGGACAGAAAAGAGTTTCTCAATATTTGCAAAATCCTAGAGGTGCTGTTTAGCAGTGATGAGCTTTTCTTATCCCCTCATACATCATCGCTCACCTAGCTCTGTGCCAATATCGTAGGAGACAGCTAATATGATATAAGAGATTAGAATGACTTTCGTGACGTTAATTTATTCCAATCCAATATCTTATAAATACATAAAACTTTAAGCTCCCCTCTGCCATAATGCATTTCAATGCCCCAGCAGTCATTTTTTTATGTTTCAGCCAACGGCTTTGCTGTATGCATGACCTTGACATGAGTCAAAGAAAGGGAGGATATTGATTGAACTGTGTGCACCAGTCTCAGGTGTCTTTGTGTATCTGAGAGGATTAGATTTATTAAAAAGATCTTTAGAGTGGAGAAAGGCTTCTGGATGTCTAGAAACTGGCATTCATCTTCAGTGAATTGCGTGGATGCAGAACAGCCTGGCTGCACTGATCAGCATGCACAGTCCCTGAGCCGTTCTTCACAAACAGTACAGTTTGCACTTTGCACAGATGTCTTTTCATCCTCTTGAGATATCTAAGAGTTTTCAAATGGTGCTTGAAATCTCCACAACAGATTTGAACGTGCTGTGGTAAACAGTACTGCAGTGAGGACGTATATAGCTCCCAATTTAACAGACTCTAAGATTCTTAAGAACTTATTATATAGTATCTGTAATAATTAGAAGAAATTGTTAACATTTTATAGAAAGTGCTATTTTTGTTGGTACAGTGGGTACTGTTTTCTAGTCTGAATACTGCATACAAAGTCATTACTTACGGTGAAGATAAATACACTGCTCGATAGCATAGGTACAAATGGCTAAAGTGGCATATCTCATAGTTAAAGTGTGGAAAAAATGTCAATTTGAGCTTTTTCTGGTGTATTTTGTGGGAACTATCCAGGTGCTGGTACTTTCAAGAACACCACTGATGTTAAATGCTACAGCTAGATGTTTTCTTTGTGATAAGAACAATTAGTTTGGTGTTTAAATGTTAGCTTGATTCATTTCTGACCGCTAATTATTTCTAATAAATTCCCTGTTTTACAAAAAAAAGAAGAAGAAAAAAGCAGTTAAAAATGTTAATATTAAAGCGCATTTTTATAAGCAGGACAGGTTCCTGCTTAAAAATCAAAGCTACTGAGACCTGATCACTGCGACTGACTTCTCAGATCATCTGATCAAGCTCTCTTTATTGTTCTGTGCTCTTACTTTAAAACACATATTTGAGCCTCAGCCTGTCAGGTCGGCTGAATCTTTAAACAACAGCTGAAAACTCATTTTGATTGGTTAGTTTTTCCCTAATTCTTTCTGCCATTGTTTGGGACATAGTTTGCATGTACCGTGTATGTTGGAATGAATGTCTGACTGTATGATTGACTATGAGTCTTTATGATGAGCATACTTTATCTTTAATGTTATTAGCAGCAGTAGTGGTAGAAGTAAGATGCCAAATCACAGTTATTTGAATATTATGTTAATGTTCATTAGCAGTGACAGAATGATTTTCAGACTCTTTCGCAGAGAACTCCAGCGTGTCGGCTCTTTGTTTCTTTGTTTCATTTTTGTTTTATTTTTTGGCATTTCACTTTATTCGACAGTGGTCGCCTGCTCACCCACTGAGCTAAACCAGCATCTTGTATTTTTAGTTTTAAACAGAGTTTTGACATATTTCTAAATTTATTTGTGCATTATTGTTTTATAACGGTGTTATAACAGTGTTTTAGTGTGAAAATTCCCAGTATCCCAAGTTAGTTCACGCTACCAGCTTTTCTTGTCAACATTTAGGTAAAAAAGGATAAATGGTAGTTGGATAAATTATGCAATGGCTGCTCTGCATATATGGAAAAAACATATTCCCTGAACCCACCTATGTTAACTATTGAGGATAATCCCCAGTCACCTAAGTATGCATGCCATTTGATGAGACAAGGCTATAATTAGCTGAAAATGAGAAGTGCTAACCTATCTCTGCACTGCACCTCTCTGGATTCTGCTGAGGCTTAACAATATCTCGCTTGCCCTGATTAGCATGATTTCTCATGAGAACGTAGTGATAGATGAGTCAGATGATGGTGGGGAGAAATGTAGAGGAATACATGCCTTAGGAAAGATCAAGAGGATGATATTGTGCTTCCTGATGTTAGTCTCAGGAGAAACAATTTTGATTCCCATACTTAATATTGCTTTGAACCACAGTTAAAAGAACTCTGCTGCTCTTTTAGCTTTGACTGCCTTGTAAATTTTGATTATATCAGGCTTAATATGAGCAATAAATGGTCATGCCGTTCAGGGTGAGCCTAAATCCTTTTATTCATAATTAAGAGTGTTTTAATAAGATGTGAGAGACTGTGAGATTTGGATAAGGGACTAGGACAGAATAGACAAATGCAGAGAGAAAATGAGGGCGATTTATGCCAGAATATAAAAGTCAGCTCATTACAAATTATGGTGGCCTGACTATTTACTGTTAGATGAATTATACAATAAAACGTTTAAAAAGGAATACTCATGCCATTTACAGTAAATAAGGATGTGTTTTAATGGGTTTCTTTCAGCTTAACTACCTCTTTATTAGCATAATCAAGTTAGGAGTGGCCTATTATGAGTTTCCTTATTTTGGGTTATATATGCACACTGTTACAACGGTGTGGTTGATGCTCTTATTATACATAATGAAAGTTTTTATTTATGAGGTCACTGTATGCACCAGAAATCCCTATGATTGACTGCTCTGAATGGTCAGTTTCAAAAAGTTTTTTCTACTCTTGGCTTGCATAATGTAATTGAGAGCCCAGAAGCCCCGCCCACTCACTGATCAAACCTTTAGTTTCAAGGAGGAGCCAAAATGAGGGGAAAAATGAGGAAATCTGGCTCACAGAGAGAGGAGCCATAACAGCAGATGAACTGATGGGCTCCACCAAGCCCAAGAATAAGAAGGATTATTTTGAATTATGAATTATGCAAAGCTACTGTAGAGGATAAACATATGAAGTGAGCATAAAGGGTCTCCTTTAAGCCAAATAGAATGAATAGTAATTTTGCACTGTTGCCACGTGTAGTTTGTAATGAATTACTTCACCAGTTGTTGTTTTTATTTTGGATTTAAAATAAACCATCTGTAACGAAGTGAACCATCGTGGTCCTGGGAGTTTTCTGCATGTGATCATTTCTTGGTGAATTCTTTGAGTTTGGGATTTGTGTTTGAGCTTTTCTGTCATTCAATAACTTTTCTGTTATTGAACTTTTTTTGTTTTGAGTTTGCTATTCGTCAATTTCTGTTGTTAACTTTGTGGTTTTGTAGCGCTTTGCTTCTGTGTTCTGGTTCATGTTTGCTTTGTTAGCACAATGGCGTTTCAGTTTTATTGTAGCCTCTGAGTTCTACTCGTTGCAGCATTAGCTCTGAATTAGCCTTAGTTCCCACTTTGAGTTTGTTAATTGTGTTTAGTTCCCTTACTCTTTCTCTATCTCTTCCTCCCTCTGTGGTTCCTTTGGTTCCTTTATGTTTCCTTGTCTGTTGTGTCATATGTCTTGCCATGTATTAGTATTCATGTCTTCTCTGTTCATTTCATTTAAAGGCTACTTTTCTGTCCTGAGTGTTGTCATCTGTGGTTATTACGTTCAGCTGGTTTGTGGTTTGTTCAGATGCAACTTTGCAGACCTAAGCTGTGCTGCCAAGTTCTTTTCAGAGAGAGGAGAGGGGCTTTGTTCTGCCAACCCTTTCAAACGAGCCAGTTCAGTCATGTTCTAACTGTACTGTCACAAACTTTAACATTTAACATGTTAACTGAGGCCTGTAGAGCCCTGGTTCACCTCCTGTTAATTGGTCGGCCTCTTATCATCTGCATTTCAATACCAAACCCAACACTCCATCTAACCCGACACAAACATTTTGTTAATATTATATTTTAAAGATATTATTATAAGTGTTACTTTCCTTCTTTCAGGTAATAATTATATAAATACAAAGTTACTGACATTAACATTTACGAGTTTCTACCAGCGAATAAAACAGTCACATTTAAAAGCCAAGAAAAAGTTACTGAAAAGACAAATCTGGTTGATATGAGGTTACAGATGACTCTGGGCAGTGATCAGAGAAGGCTTCTTGACTTTCATTAGATCTGGAAGCCTGGTGACCTCTGGGACTAACTAAATAAATAAATAAATCTGTGTGATAAGCACATAAAACATGATATCCTGCCATATTCTAAATGCCAGCTTGCATAACCTTCCAAATGAAAAAACTGCAGGGAGAAGCTGTCTCTAGACACAGAATGACATCTGCCATCATACGAGCGAGAACACGGCTGTCTCCCGACTGCTTTCTGCCTCGTTTCGACATACCCTCGTGCACAGATGCAGATCTGCATGTGTGATTTCAGTGTATCGTTTCTATCAGTTGTATAGGTTGCATGCATTGCATTTTGTCATCTTATTAGTATTCTGTTTCATCACAGTTTCCTTGCAGGAAAGGCATCCAACCATTCAAGGGGAGAAAAAGGGGGAAAATTGAAATTTCAAATAGAGTGGGTGGGTGGGTGGAGAGGTGAAGGGATGCAGAGACTTTTTTCAGAATCATCCTTTAAAAGCTGATCTTTAAGCTTCATGACTATCCCATGTTTCTGAATTCTTGCTGGGGAACCCTTGTCACTCCTAATGAGCAAGCCTATTACTCAAACTAAAGTAGGTTGTCGCCCCATTGTCCCCATTCTGTTATTAACTCATCTCATCTGTGTCCCAGTATGTTTGCAGGTTGTCTTTGCCTGCACCTCATGACCCGCAAAACTGCAGAAAAACGCCCCAAAACACATGAGCTGTTTCTTTCTTTTCCCATTGAGGTCTGGGCACTGATCGACGCCATCACTAATTTTCATGAAAAGGGTGATGTGATGCCATTTACAGTTGAATTGAGATATTGATTCGCAAACATGCCGTTAACCTAAAAGGCCACTAGTCTCAAGAGGCCTTTTTTCCTCAGTCTGATTGTGCCACACGGGACTGTTTAGTCCTCTCTCGCCGCTGACCTTCTAAAAGGTGCCATTTGAAGTGCTCGTGATTGCAAATTACATTACTGCTTTCCTAAGTACCCCTTGAACTGAAGATAACGCATGCTTTGCTTTTTATTCTTTCTCGTTCAGACGACACCTCTGTTGGTCCAACTTTTATTCATCTCCATCCACAGACAGTCCTCAGCTGTATGTTTTCATTGTGATGAATGTGCGCCGGCTGATAGATAAAGCTGGTGTTGCAGAAAACTACAGTGACACACACACAAAAAAAATATTTAGCTATAATTGTGGCTTGTATTCAAATTGTTATCTTTAATGGAGCAAAATCGTTGATATGTTGAAAATATTACTTCTGCCAAGGAGGTTATGCTTTTCTAGGGCTTGTGTGCACGTGTCTCATTCTCTCTGTTCATAAATACAATAGCTTGAAAGGTTTAAAGGTTTCTGATAAAACTTTGTGATGATAAAACCAAATGATGTTCTTGATTTGGAAACTGAGCTTTTAAAAAAAAAAAAAAAGTTAACCCTAACCCTTTTTTAACCAAGAAAACTTTACTCCTTTACTTTAATCCATCACCTGCTGAAAAGGAAACAAACTCCCCAAAATAATGCCAAGCAATATAAATAATATAAAAAAGCTTAAGGGTACCAGACAGGATACAAAGCCTAGTCTTTTGGAGCAATGCTCAAAAAACAAGAGGAAAAGATAAATATCCCACAATTTTAGAGGCTTCAGTTTTAAACTGATGTTTGTGCTTTGGAGCAATAAAGCTACAACATATTTCAAGAATGCGTTAGTTTAAAATTTCTGCTTCAAGCTCATCACATCCTGACTCTTCATTCTGAGCTCAGTGGATACCCCCTCAGCTTTGTTCTGCAGTGCAATGAGACGCACATTTAGCATTTATTTCCTCAAGGAAGAACAACACAACCTTCAACCAGAAAGAGAAAGGACACAACAGAGGTTTGAGTCCTTTCTCTTACATTTTTGTATTTTACTCGCTTACTTTTGTAGCCTCTGGTTGCCCCCTTGGTCAAGCCATGTGAGATACTGGGCACTGTTTTCATTGCTGTTACTGCAGGATTAGGCTAAATGACAAACAGAGCACTTTTAATAGAGTCTTTGCACCATGCTTGGGCTTTAATTAATCAGTTAAAAAAAAGAATGACTAGCTGCAAATTATGAATTATGAATCTCTATATGACACGTTATGTAAGAGAACTTTTATGGAAAATCATTACTCTCAAGCTAAATGAGTCTGGAACATTTTCATTAAAATATAGAGGTCAATATTGACTTGCAGGACAGTTTGCGGTGTTTTACAAGCTGTTCCAATTCAGTATCACCTGTTTACTGCACATCTTTACTCCTGAGAACATTTTGAGGCCATATCACTTCTAGATAAATGTTTGTGGCCACCGACTGCTTTGCTGAACACACTGACTTAAACTTTAGCCACACAGATGCAGGAGGATTCAATAAAGCCCTCTGCATGTTGTTTACCTCAAAGACATGATGTAACGGACTTTAAGCGAATCGACACCTGGTGGAAATTAATGCTCAAATGCCTTCTTAGTTTGGACTATTATTAAGTTTGATCCTGATTTCTGTAGTGCAGATGTAAAAGATAGCTAAATACAACTACATTCATATTCACACAGGAACTATTGCAGATGTATTAGTAATATGACTTCTTTTTTTCTCTTTCTCTGGGGCACAAACCATCCAGAGGTCCCACAAAACTAACATGAATATTTAGCTGAAAGCGCACTGAAAGATAAGATATAGTGTCATATATTGCATTATTGGATTTATTTATATGGGCTTTTTCATTATTCATCCTGTCAAGGTCTGCCACACCAACGTTGCCATTCCTAAAAATCGCCCCACTGGCCTGGGTTCATATGAAATCAAGGTTAGAAAAAAATGTCTCAATAAAATGAATGGATGCAACTGAAAATACTTGATTTTTTTTAAGCAGTTGAAGTTGGACAGTATAATATTGTAATAATATGATTCGGTTATAGTCAGTGGTCGGTTGTGAAGGATGACTGTCGTGCCATGTTTTTTTCCTTTATTCGGGGAAACATTCCTTGCAGGATGTTTGCATTTTAAAAGCGATCTTGACAAACCCTTCCAGTGTTCTGGAAACATTTATAGACATAACAAAATTTTATTCTCAGGAAATGTTTTGGTGCGATGCCTCCAGCTGTCTTAAACACATAGACTGTTATAACAGCCCCGTGTATTGCTGGCTTTCGAGATTTGCCGCAACAGAGTTGTGGTTTCATTCAAAAAATAAATAAATAAATCAGTACCAGTTATAACCAGTTATAACACGAGAGTATATAATATATAGGTGTTTTTATAAAATAGGAGCTTGCTGGTGAGGAATGCGTATTTTGGCAACTACATGAGTGTTTTGTTAAGAGATCCATTGCTTCAAATACGTGCTGTTATTTTACTTTTATATTTTCGTCAGTTTTCTTTTTCGCCATTAAGGAGCTTTCAAGCAAGTTAGCAGGACGAACCATCCATCAGCCTGCTTTTAGTTACCATTCAGAGAAAAAACAGGTTTATAAAGTACGGCTTTAATAACTAACTGGAGAAAGCATTGCAAGGCTTTCTCCCTCAGTGAATGTGTCCTACTTTAATCTCTCCATGTGTGCGTGTGGAATACATGCTTGTTACGTCCTCGTCTGTTTCTTTTACCGCTCTCACTTATTTCAGCCGGATCCATAACTCCAACAAAACACAATATATATATATCACACAGCACACCCATAGTGTGGGCTCCATCAATAAAGGTAAATGAGCTGCTCCAGCTCCAGGATCTCGCACGCGGTGTTTACACAGCTACATGCAATTGTCTGTGTGTGTTTCCTCGAGCCTTATAATTCAGCTTGACTTGTTTACAAAGTCTGAGAAAAGAGTAGGGTTTTGTTGTAAAGGCAAATTCGCTTAGCAAAAGCAGATAAAGTTGATATTAACACAAGAAGAGAAACTGCTTTGGAGCTTATAAAGAAACACTTATCCTGGTCAGGGTCATGGGGTGATGGAGCCATCTTTGGAGGATGTATAATATTCTATAATAATATAGAAAGCGATAATGAAAAGGCATGCATACTGTAATAATAGTCACATCCACTAATTAGCATCTCATCTGTGTCCACTTCAAAGAGAAAAGTTTGCAAGGCAGAAAGACACAATCTAGCGGAGTGAGTCATCATCCAGCCAGGAGCAGACTGTGAATGTGTTGCCTTTGATCATTCAGTGAAAACATTTCTGTCATCGCTTTTATTTCCCACAGCTAAGTTGGGTTCTTTCATAATGATGCATTTAGATAAGATTGTTAATGCGCAAGCTGGTTCCCAGTTCTTATGGGAGTTTAGCAGATTCAATTTTAATGATGGGGAAAGTTGGAAAACTGACCACATGGAAGTGTCGCTCCTGCTGCAGGCCTAACAGCTTTCTATTAACTACCATAATGAGGATTTTTTTTCCTCTCAGAGAGAGAAAAAGAAAAGAACAGGCCAGGCGATGCCCACCCTCATGTGAATTTCATTCAAAAAAGCTTACCAGCACGCCAAAAACAGAATCACTGGGGGGTTTTTTGCACTGTTGTGTCCTTTATGTCACTAAAGCTTTGGTCTATTGCATTTCTCCTCCCTACGATATGTCGCTGCCCTGCATGCTTTTGTCCTGCTATAATTGAGTATCACCGGGGCTCAATTTCAACCCCTTCTTTAAGTCCCAGTGGTCTGCATGACGAGCTTTGACAACTAACTGATAGTTTGCTGAGTAGTTCTATGAATTCCTTTAGAGTAATCTTGTGTCTTTTGAATGCTTACTGTGATCAAAGATGGCTCGGCTCGGGTGGAGTTTGTGCATTTATGTCCAGGCAGGCATTTGTTCAGTCAATAATTGGAGAGTGAACGTCCACTAAAGTATTGCAGTCATATGGCAGATATAATGAGCCTTGCTTTTCAAATTTCACACAGAGAGAAAAGAGCACCAATCTGGTGAATTTGGCAACATTACATGTTACACGAACTAAACAACGGTTTGTTTATTGCTCTACATGATTATTGTAACATTGCTAAAATTGTGCCAGCTCTCTGTGCAGCCCTATTTAAGTCTTGTTTTATCATTTTAGATCACATGTGTCTTCTCTTATGCAGATGCCTGTATATGAATGTGCAGAATCTGCAGGTAACATACAAGGTATTGGGTTCTGGCTCATGCTAACCTTCATTTATAGTCAAATTAAAGTTTTTCAGATTTTTTAAAAGTACATCTGCATTCACAGAAAGATGTAGATAACAGCCAGGGCCCAGGTCAAGATGTGTTTTTATTTATTTATGTAGCATCTGATTAATATATCAGCATTAAAGTTACATCAGCCAGTATTAGTATTTGCCAATACACTGGTATCTGCATTTATACCAGGCAATAAATGAACATTTTAAAAGTGAAGAAAAGATGTGACAAATACCCGCCCACCACAGGAAACTCTGCAGCTTAAAATAAGTGACAGATTCTGACATATCACAAAAAAAGAAATGAAATATTATTAACATTGTATATATGAGTATTCATCATTTTTATCGTCTAAGGAGCTTTGAAAGAAAAGCATCTGGACTTCTTTAAGTTTCTTGAAGACATTTCATTGGAGAAGCTACTTCTGATCTAAAAGCAATTGGTGGAGAGTCCCAGATTTTAAGCCCTATGGGAGTGTCCCCAAGAGGGTCATGGACCCTCCTACTGATCCTCTACCTTATCACATGAGCCAAGGTGAGAAAACGGGTGTGGGTCACAATCAGCCATGGTTTTGGGTGATGACATAAAAGAACCTCCTCGATGGGACAAGATTTGGCTGTCCATCTGCATCTAAAGGGCAAAGGTCACTATTTCGAGGATGCCAGTGTTCACATTTTGGACAGAGAAGACAGATGGTTTAAAAGAGGAGTGAAAGAAGCCATCTATGTCCACTGTGAGCGACCGTCTTTGAACAGAGGTGGTGGCTTACAACACCAACTGTCTGCCATCTATAATCCAGTTTTGAGATCCCTTCCCAGACGCCTTAACACCCACTCACATCCTGGGCCATCTGACCTCAGGAAATCAGATGATAGGGTGGGGCCAGGTTTCACAATGAGCTCACCCGAAACCCTGACTGATTGTGACCCACACCCGTTTTCACCCCTTGGCTCGTGTGATTAGGTAGAGGATCAATAGGGGGTCCATGACCCTCTTGGGGACACTCCCATAGGTCTTAAAATCTGGGACTCTCCACCAGGTGCTCTTAGATCTGAAGAAGCTTCTCGGATGGGAGGTGAAACGTCTTCATGGAAACTTAAAGAAGTCCAAACACTTTTTCTTCCAAGCTCCTTAGACCACAACGACCTGGATGACTGAAACCTTCACAGATACATCATATTTATCAGTTTGATGTATGCTATATCACACTAATGATGCTGAAGTCTCATTTATCAAGTAATCGTACACTTGGCAATACCAGGTTAACTGTTGTTTTAGGACACAATGCAGTTCCTACTGTCGCAGGTATGTTAGCATAAGCTAAGGTCCTTCTTCCATTGGTACTTGCACCCTAGTATGATCACAGTTCAGAAACATACTTTCTAAATAAAGCCATGACATCCACCTCTGCGGATGCTAACATGACTGTGACAGTGCCACTGCACTAGTCTTCAAAAAGAGAGAGAGAGAGAGAGAGAATATGTGTGTGGGAGAAGCAGTCATATCCCATTCTGCTTTTATCTTACTTTAACATTGCCCCACTTTCCTCCTCAGAAAGTACAGCTTGACTTTATGGACCATAATCTGATTATAAAAGCCAGCACAGGTATTAATGTGGCAGCTTTTTCCCAAAAAAAGAACCATGTGAATCTTTAAACTTTGTCACAAATGCGTAAATAGACATCTGAACCTGGAGGCCATGTAACAAAGGCGGCAAGTGCATCTTAATCACAACACAACTATTATTATACAGCACTGGATCGCTCCTTAACAGTGCATCGGCAAAACGGTAAAAGTTTCCACCTTATCAAATTACTAGTACTGTATCTTTACCAAGCCTGCATCTTAAATTGTGTCCGTGAACACATCAATCACAACTTTGCACTTGCTATACAAAGACACTGCTTCTCTGTTTCAGAAGAGTAACACTGCCCCCTAGTTTAAAGCACAACGTGAACGTCTCCGCAAGAGAGCCTCCCCCATATCCAAGGCAACATTCACCCATATTATTATAAAGCTTGTATATTAAGATCGGGTGGCATAATGAGTGACTGGCACAGTCTATCTGCCCCTGCTGTGTCAGTGCAGCAAGATCACATAAACATATTGTTGTCAGGAATACATCAGGCATGACGTTCCTGATAAATATGGGTGCAAAGCATGCATGCATAAGACCAGTGCAGACTAATTAGTCATGGGTCAGCTCAGTGTTGCTAATATCTTAGATAACACAATCCAAGTGACACTAAAAACAAACCATCCACGGTGGTAATGACTCATCCAAAGGAAGAAAGAAAGCAGTCACACTGTAGCTCTGATATAACTTCTCACTTTGTCTCCGTTCTTTCATCAGATTTGCGTATTTACACTTTTTAAAGTGAAAAAAAGACACTTCAGCTTTAAAAAGTCTTACAGTATAGATTTAATTCCACACTTTTATCTCATTAAATCTACTGTACTCTGCTCTGTGACCATACAAACTGGTCCCCACCTTACTCCACACACAGGGTCCCCACCTTACTCCACACACAGCTTACATGCATCCTACCTGCACTCACTTCTGCAAACAAGCCCTGCCCCACTCACCCACAACTTCCACTGCTACATGGACAAATGCATGTACCAGGAGACACTCGCCATTTTCTGGGGTGCAAAACATTGCCATCTTGCCTTTGGTGTTTTCGAGATAAGCCCAAGGTGTTCTTTAGTGAGGGTTCTTGACACAGCAGTCATGGCAATAATGTGAGTCTCACTAATAAGCCATCAGGTTTAGACTCTTGGTCAAGAATGCTTTGGGGTTACATTTGAGCACATTGAGTACCCTTAAAAACATACAAAATTAAGCTTTAAGGTTGCAGTCTTTCTTTCTAAAGTTTTAGTGTATGTTATTGCTGTGACACAGTCAATTATAATAATTTGTAACTTCTTGGCCAGTTGTTTTGCATTTTGCAAAGTCATTACACTTCAAATAAGCGTGAAAGCTGAAGGATGGTTTTCACAACACTTTCTTCGATGTAATTTTCCATATCCGGGTTGATTTTATCAAGTCAGAAAAGGCCGTTTCAAAGTCTGACTCAAGTCTGAAATCCTTTGAAATTTGTTGTGTTGCAAGTTTTGAGGCTTTAAATTCTGTACTCGATTTTTTGGAGGTCTGCCACTGTGACTCAAGACATCACGAGGCACTCTGTTTAAATATGAATGTTTTACTGCATCAGATGGCACATTCTCAGATGGAAGCCAGTCCTTCCGCTTTTGTTTGACTAATGAAGTCTCAAGACTGTTTTAGAAACTGTTCAACAAACTCCTCACAGTCGTTTTCAATCACTCTGAGGGACAGTGTTAATGCGACCGAGGTACTTCTGCCAATCAAGGCCAAACTTTCTTCACCCAGTCTGCTCTCTCTCTTTGTCAATAATATAAACAAAATGAGAACGAAAAGGTTACAGATGAGGTATCTCGCAGAATAACAGTTACCACTATTTTACATTTATTTTAAAAAAATAGAATAAATCTAAAAAGCCCTGGCAAAAGAGGGCAAACCACATCTCTCAGCCAGAAGAAAAGACATAAAAAATGAGAATACGTTAAACCCACATGTATAGTACCCATTATGTTTGTTAGAGTTCTTATATTGTCCAGGGAAATGGGGAGCGTGTACACATAAAAGCCATTTTTCTGGGGTATTATTTCAGCTGACAACCATCATCTTTAATCATTGTATTGTGGATTATATTTTAGCCTCTGTTCTCTTCTTGATATTTTTTTCTCTACCTATTGAAAATGCAGCATTTATGCAAATTTAAAAGCACTTCAAGGAAACACTGTTTGGGCCGTTTGGTAATGTTTTGTTTGGGGGGGTTTGCTGTTCCCAAGGAGAAGTCGAAGGAGGAAATCATTTGTCTAATGTGCGTCACAACACCTCAACCGACAGATGTTCACATTTAACAAAAAAAAAAGGACAATCCTATTTTTATGAGGCTCATGAGAATGCAAATACACCATGCTCTTTATTGTGTGGAAATAAATATCACAGTGTTGTGAACACAGATCAAAAGTCCACTCATCTCGTTGAGCATGCAGACGATCTAGAGCTAAGTCCCAGCTATTATTCATTAAAAAAAAACTTATGGGTGTAAATCAAATCAAAGGATCCTCACAAAAGGACAAAAGGTACTGTAATTTAAAGTGACTCTTTTAAACAAAAGAAGGCCCTCATTCATGAACAGATTACTGCGATGTTGCTCTTGATTTGTGCATGGATCTCAAATGCAAAGAAGAACAAGACGTCACGAAAAGGCGTGCACCTGAGCTTTGATGAGAAAGCCTGCAAAATGCTTTAGGAAGCGATCTGCAAGCAGCAGCATTTGGACACCAATGAGGAGGCACGAGGAAATGTTTCTTTTTTGTTGCCTCTCTCTTTAGAAGCTGAACTACAAGCAGAGGTGACAAATGTACAGCTGTTTTACTGAAGTAGAAGCACAGATATTTGTGTAAAAGAAAGTACTTTGTTAAAAGTCAAAGCAGTGATTCAAATTATTTACTCAAGTAAAAGTAACACAAAAGTACAGACTATGAAATGTACTCAGAGTAAGAAAGTAAAAAGAAGCTCTTTAAAGGGCATTTAGGTTTAGGTGCTTTAATAATATCATAATAAAATAATAATAATAAAATTTGCTTCCACACCTAAACAGAAAAATTTGTATACTCAAGGGTTAAAGTGGGATTTAGAAAGTGGATTTAAAGATTTAACTTTAACTAACATATCAAGATATGCATGTAAGTAGATGTTTGATGGTTTCCATTCCCTATACTGACAGTATACTGGTTATACTGTCTTTATACTACACAGTATACAGCTGATATAAAAGGATGAATTCAGTATCATCAGCTAAATATCGATTTGAATAACACAAACCTATCCTTCAGTTTGTTTTGCAGGACATTTCACAACATGGAAAAACATAACTTAATGTAAAGATCTAATATCTTATTGGACTTGGCATATATGCTTTAAATTTCCAGTTTATCAAATGTGACTGAGCAGCCCTTAGCTTTAAATATAACCTCTTTTCTTCTTCTCCTTCACGTCTCTCTTACATCTCTCACCATCTCTGAGTGATTTTGAGTCTTTCTTTTCTCTCCCCAGGAAACACAGCTGATGTACCTTTAGTTAAGAGGCACACTGTGTGGCAAGTTGCACACAAGCAGCGTGTTTGCTGATATTTTTTTGAGCTGTTGGAAAAGTTGCATTTGAAATTACCTGCCACTTAGAAAAAAAAAGTTACTCCCTTTATGCTCGCTTCTCTTCTGCAGCTCTGCTTAGATGCTGCACCACGATCACAGCTTATGGCCATCTGAACCACAAACACCATTCTGGATGGTTCTGGCCCAGTTTAACCTGAGTATAGATGGTGCATAAACTATAACTTTTCACGTCTTTAAGCTTCAGAGATGGATACACTAATGGGATTGTGCTACTGTTCCCTCCATGTAGGCTCAAATCAGTTTGATGTTTGAAGCGTGAAATAAAAACATTGCTCGAATGTCGTGAACCTAAAGTAACAAGTCTGTTCTGAAAATGTACAGAATAAAAAGTACAGATATTTGTGTTTTAATGTAGGGAGTAAAAGTAAAAAGTTCTAAATACTGAAATATTAAGAAAATTCTACTTAAGTACAGCAGCAAAGTATTTTTACTTCATTACTTCCCTCTGACTACAATCAAAAGCTTTGAATTCAGGTGTACAGTCTCTCTGCTTTTTCCATTTCCCCTTATTTCAAGCAGAGAAGACAGGCCTCGACTTTTATGCCATCCCGATGTTCTCGTGTCACAATGCATTCAAACATGACTGAAAGACACAATCGCAGCTGAGGAGAGATGCATTTTTAAATAAAGACTGAACGGACAGCAAAGTTGTGGTGGATCCTTGGTCAGATGAGTCATCGTGAGGCTGATACTAATGTTAGAAGACAAGGTGCTGGCAGATGTTGCTGAAACCACAGTCTGACAGGAAGTTGAACAGTTCAATCCAAGGAAATCAAACCCACTGCCATTTAAAATGTTTTGCAACTAGAATCGTTTGTTCTTGTCTTTGAGATTTAGTCAGTGTGCACAAAATCAGGACTGAATGATAGGGTGAGACCAAACCATAAAAATAACAACATTCTTTGCAGGAAAGTTACCAATTTTTTTTAAATGAAAAGGAAATATTAGGCAAAAAGAGACAGAATTCTTTCAGGTTTTGCTCTCTTCCACGTCCTAAAATAGATTAAAATGCGCAAAACTGGCTTGATGCAGAAATGGTAATACAAGAGTAGTGCAGTGATAAGAGAACTCATAAATCAGAAGGCAGCTCATCCTGAAGACCTTTGTGCTGTTTAATATTTAAACACCTCAAATATTCCTTTATTTCCAACACTAAATAAAGAAGACGCTGGTCTGTCACCATAGCAACCCACAACCCCTCAAGGTACCAATGTTAAGGTGTTCACCAAGTAAACTGGAAAACCATATTTAACATACATTTAAACAAATTGTAATAAACACTGAAATGTACAATATCAGCATAAACAAATAATAAAATACTGCGCTTTCACTCGTTTTTACTGCAGTACAAACATCTTAAAAGAACAAAGAAAACCAAATTAATATATATAAAATACAATACTACTGCATTAAAAGTAAATACTCCACCCTAGGGTTGCTTCTTGTTCCTAAATAATTTCATTAAATGTCCTGGATGACAGAATATTGTGTGTATTACGTAAAATGAGTCAAATCCAAGCAGCATCCTTTCCCATAGAGTCTCATGTTAAAACGTCAATTTTTACAGCATTAAAAAGCATATTTACAAACTGATATCAAAATGGTCTGAGGTTCCGCACTGGAAACACATCATTCATTGCATATCTCTTTAAAGCTAACATCTGTCCACTTGCTGAAACTCTGGGCTCTGGTTACCTAGGTAACCTCCTAATATATTTACTACTAGGTTATATGTCAATCCTTCACTGTCTTTGCATTTACTTGCTTTGCCAGGGACGTGATATGTATTGAGTGTGTATGCAGCTTTAGGGGCAGGGCCACCTAACATGATAAAAAGTATTCATAACGAGTATTCCAACAAAGGCAGATGTACACGATCGGTGTATGCTATGCTAGCTGTTCTCCTCCACTACTTGGTGCCATTGAACCGGGCCTAGCTAGCACTAGCTGATAACTTAAGACTCCAAGCGTTCATCAAAACATGGTACCTTCTGCCTCCAAAAAACTCAAACGGCTTTAAAAGTGTTATCACATTGGCTATGTCCACCATTTGGTGAGGATTATTTTACGTGAATGCAGCTAACCAGTGTTTATGCAAACATTTAATTGATCGTAGAGAAACGGTCTATTTGTTGAGTTTAGTAGCCATTTAGCACCAAAACAGCACTACTGAAGTAATGAATGCCCTTCCTACAGCCACTGACAGCTGACTAACGTTTCTTCAATCAAATTGGGCTAAACCACAGAGCAGGTTAGATTGGGGAATTTTGTGAGTGACGATGTCCTATTTCTTACCAGTTCGAGATCTGCCTACTTCAGCATATTAAATCCATAAGTCACAGGCAAACACATTTAAATATTTTAACGTTTGGAAAAAACAGAAATCTCACCTTATGTTGGATGGAAAAAAATCCAATGAGATGTTAGAGAAATCAAGAAAACTGTTCTTTAGTTCTCTTCTGTAATTGTACATTTTTCCATATATTCTCCTGCTAGAGAAGAACAGTTGTGTATGTGAAGTGTGGAAGGAGGCTGACAATGTTGATTGGCAGCTTGAATCTTTTTGTGTTCTTAAAATTGAAAAATAAAGTATTGACCTCGGTGGAGGATGAGCTTTTTCGGTGCCTTTCTCAGTTTTCTTTAAGACACTGAAAATATGCCTTGTGCACACAAGCACAAGGCAGCTGAAAAAGACAAAGAAAGAAACAGTTAAAGCTGAATGCAACGAACGGTGAAAGCTAAAGACCATCGTATATTCACAAAATTACATTAAAGGTGATTATTGTCATGGCCAAAGGAGGGGAAAAATCAAGAGAGACTGGGATTTCAGAGTGATTAGTGACACTCCTGTGGCCTTGGGCAAATCTGCATTGTCAGCCAGCTAATTTAAGATAAATACAAAAAGTACCGGTCCAAACCTCGTGATGATGGAAAACCAAATTGTTTTGCAGAAATGTGTTGTCTAATTTACATTTTGAGCCATTTTAAATATGCTCTCATTGCATAATCTTCATTTTCTAATAACCCCAATATATTTATGCCTTAATGTTCTTTCTCATGAGCCCTTTCTTTTTCTTTTGCTGTTGTAACCTTGGAAGGTAATTTACCAGCTGCTTATCTTCACTCACCAGCTTGTGTTCAGGTCAGTCCCACATGTCAAACTAAGCTGAGGTTCCTCACCATTGGATGCTGGAACAAAGCTTGGGAATGTAATAGTGAATTCACAAAAAAAAAGAAAAAAAAAAGAAGAAGAAGCCATAATTACAATTTGGTGTAGCTTTGTAGTGTACTAAATATGTAGCTAAATTCTATGAGTGATACATGTAGCATCATCTGCTCATTACAGAGAAAAGTAAGACAGCAATATTAGGAGAGAAAAAACTGTTTCTGGCAGTAAATTAAGATGTGGAATTAAACCACAATCTGAGTGTAGAAATTCACCTCATAAAAAGAGACAACATTATTATTCTTATATATTAAATATTTTGTCTCCATTATAGTATGATACCAGAATTCTCACCAAAGTGGCGATAGCCTGGTCTGATGTCCGTGCTTGTGAATTAAATCATGCAAAAAACTATCCAGCTGACTTTCATTAGATTTTGTGGAGAGCTGTGGCATGAGCAAAGGATGATTATGTGTCAGCAGAATTCAGATCACTTTCTTTAAAATTGTTAAATAAAGTGTTAACCTCAGAGGAAGATAGGCTTTTTTAATGTCTTGCCAGTACAGCAGTATTTTTGCGTTTAATATTAAACCTCTACCATTTTTGGTTTGTTTATTTTCATTGTAATCCATGTCAGTTCTGAAGCCTGCACTACAGGAATGGATTTGAGATAAGAGAAGTATGTTGAGGTTGAACCTGCAGTAATTCATGCTGCACACATGTTTTACTTTAGATCTGGTGTATGTTGGAGATAACAGAGTCCAAATCTACTCATCTATCAACTATTGCAATGATATTACTGTTTCCTGAAGATCCACTGGACCAAGGGTGTCTAACGCTATCGATGAACTAATTTACTAAATAAATTTCAGCTGATTTGTGTTTTAAGCCACACTGTATGATATGAATGTAATACCTGCTGTGTATGCATGTAAGTTTATATACTGCAAATCCACTGAATTGAAGGCTACTGACAACAGCTGCAGTTCTGCTGTTTGTTTTAATGCTTCTGTGGACATTTAGTTACCGACACTTATGTTGACTGAGAGCAGTTATCAGCCAAAGAAGTGCTACAATGTTGCACAGTATTAGACCAAACTCTTTTGAAGATGGCTATGGAGTAGATGTTCGGTGCTCTGTTACATCACTTACACTGCTTTAAAATCCAGAAAGCAGTGTTCAAGTGCTCTGGCTGATCAGACTCACAGTGAGGTTGAAGTTGGATGAAGCTATCCATATGCACATTTATTTTAATTGCACAAATAGACAAGATGAATGGTAAAGTGGAAAACTACATCCAGGACAGAAACAAGCGCATTATGCTGCTAACACAACTTTGCAGCATGCTAACGCTAAGCTAGTTACCTGCCGATCTCAGCAGCCAGACCCTGAACTTCAACAGGTAACAAGCAGATGAGCAGTCAGGCTGCAGCCTCCCTTTCTACCTGTTCACGTTTCTAAAGCAGAATCACTGTGGCTGGTTTTCATCTTTGAGTTGTGTGGTCAGCTTTTTATTCTACTAAGAGAAAGATCTTGGAGATGTGTGGCCTCATTAGGGATTTGTGTTGGTGTGTGGGGTTGTAGCCTCAGGTTTATATTGTTAAATGGTGATTATGAGACAGTGTGTTTCAGCTATTTTGCAGAGTAACGTGAAAGTAATGTAATGAGTAGTATAACCAAATACTTTTTCCCAGGAGTAAATAAGTAACGTATTCTATTAATTTTAAGAAAAGTGTTACAACTCTAACACTGATCACAACAAAGAGAGGGAATACATAATATACATATGCACAAACGTTTGACTCACAGCATGCAATTAATTTGCATGAATGTAATTTCTTTCTTGTTGCTTAGCAATGCATGGTGACGACTCTCGAAACTGAGCCAGTGAGAACCAGTGACAATTAATCGGAATCACTAAATTCTTATCAGTTCCCATCACCACACGGTACGTTTAATTCTTCTACAGTGGAAGTATAAACATGCATGAATACTAAAAAGGAGGAGATAGCTCAGCAGGGTAGAGCGTTCACCCCATGATCGGGGGTTCAAATCGACCAAACGGCTACCCTGAGGTACCCCTGAGCAAGGTACCATCCCTACCCACTGCTCCCCGGGCGCTGGATTGGTGGCTGCCCACTGCTTCACTGAGTGAGTGGGTTAAATGCAGAGAGTAATTTCCCTACAGGGGATTAATAAAGTATACCAAAAAAGCGGCTCAATATGATAAACTCTTACCTTCACTGCCTGAAAAAAAAGTGTTTAGCAGTTCCTCTCTTTCCGCTGCATTTCCAAGATGGTAAAAATTAAGGCCCAAATGTGCATAGCACTCCACACTTGATGGTGTGAATGTATATGTGCAAACAGTAGTCTAAGCATGGAAGCACATGATTGGAGACATGACACCGGATGCTGAAATGGAAACAGCCTGTTAGTTGGATAAAACTCCAACATGCAGATCAAATCTAGGGTGATAGCTGGTGAAGCAGAGCTACGGCTTGGTTCAGGTGGCAGCAAACCCTAAGTTGAGGTTTGGGCTGTAACTGGGCAGACTGGGGTAATGCACAGGCAAGCGATCCAGCGAGTTCAGCTAAGCCAATGTGGATATCGGATAAGACAGGAGATTGGGTAAGAAATGATGAATCATTCACTGCAGCAAAAGGAAAACAGCAAACCATGTGGGCTGAATATTGAAGTCACAGAAAATACTATCAATATCTGGCGGAAACTACGAGTGCTTGATAGAGCAGAGACTTTGCTCCAGGGACCAGGAGGTAGCAGAGCAGATCATTGGAAAGAGACTTGATTGCAAAAGTGGCTAATGGCTGGTGCGCCTGTGTTTAGGTACCAGGCACCTGCCTCCAATCCTGGAGTCTCACATGAAGGGGAGAACGAGAGATGCTGCAAACGTGTTTTCAAACACCATACCGAGAAAGGAACATGGAGTCTTCATGTCAGGCCAACACTAATCAGCTGGGCCCTGCTTGCTCCATGAACTCACTAATCAAGTGTTTGCACACTTGCTACCAGTGTGACAAGAGGGAAGATGGAAAGAGTCACCCTCCTGATGTTCTGGACCTGTGACTGATGAAGTGCATCACCACAAATCAGAAGCCTCTCACTGTGTCTCGGCGGGACGTATGCCTACTTATTTCTCCCTTTAGGGTGTAAGTGCAGAGGAAGGATACATTTATAGATCGTATCTATCAGGCTCAGACCACGGTGTAGTACACCGTGGTCTGAGCCTGATAGATACGGCTGGTGTATTAACAGTGATTTGGTCTGGGTTAAAAGGGCAGCTAACTTTTTTGAAGGGCATGTTATGTTTTGTGCTCAGTTCGGGATCAGCTCTTTTGATTTCTGGGCATTGGCAATAAAACATAATGGAAGAACTTTGATTACTTGAGCTCTCTGTCAGACAGAAACATTAAATCTGTGCTGCCATGATAGTGAGCATGTGGCAGTGCCATGTATTTTTGCCCAGAGGATGTATTCCAATGGCTTGAGTGATACTCTGACTTTTCGTCCAATACTTCAATGAGGATGGCATTTGTGGTTTTGAGCAGCTGGACTAATTAATAAATTATAGATTTACACGAAATGAGATGTGATACAAAGGTTTAGACTCTGTTCAAGATGAATTGCATTAACCTTGGCGATCCTCTGACTTTTCATCTAATCGTTCGTAATTTAAATTATGAGCAGTCGTTTAAAGACCTGATGACATCCCCATCTGTCTGCGCTTGCGTTTGGTACTAGTAATAAAGCATGCTAGACTGTGAACCAGAGTGTTTAATCTGTGTGAATCACAGCATCGCAGATGCTACCCATGGACTCTTGCTTCAACTTTGTTTTAAAACCAAACCCTCCAAAACTGCTCATTCAGAGCCTTAACCAGCCAACAAAAGTGTTTTAGATTGCAACAAAATCATTGTTTTAACCATAGATATACAGCGATCTATTCTAGTTCAGTGTCAGGAGGCCACGTTGGCTTCTCTGCACTGCTGTTTCCCTGCTTATTAATTAGACAATCTACTCAGCAAGCTGCCCATTATCCAGCAATTGAAATTAAATCTTTAGAACCACCAAAAATACTTTATTTCCCCTCAAGGACACATTTTAGTCCACTAAGTCAATTATCATACGCATAATTATCTAGGTGTCCTGGTGCCCCATCTGTCTTTACTCCACTGATCTGTGCCTTTTGCCTCCCTCAAACTTGTCTATGAGGTCTTGACACTTTTTAAAACTAATCTTTATGTATGGCTGCTGTCGCGAGCATCTGAATACATTTACAAGTCTAATGTATGCAGATCGAGACTTCTCTTTCTTATTGAGTCTCACGGTGAATGTTGAATGACGGAACAGGACCTTTCGTAAATGCAGTCAAGCAGGGACGGTGGAAGCAAACACGACAGCGTCTCTCTCATCATAACATACGTCAGACTAGATTTAGGGGACATCTTTCAGAGATATGACTCAAAAGCAGATCAGGTCTGACAAGGCTAATTTTGTACTGCAAGACATTTTACATTTTTTTCCAGTATCAATAAAGTCTTATATCTCCATTTCTATATTGATATTGTTACTGAAAGGAGAAAAGAAAAAAGCTACTAAATAGAGAGCTCCAGTCCTGATCAGAGCTTCTTGTCTTTAAAACTTCTATTTCTTAACTTTTATACCTTTTATGACTTGTATAAGATTTTAGACCATTTCATGATCTGGTGACTCTGGAGGGCATTAGAGTACAATTTACTCATTGTTATGGTCAAGAAACTAGTTTGAGATGATCTGAACTCACATGGTGCGTTATCCCACTGTAACCAGCCATCAGAAGATGTGGTACCAAGAAAGAATCCCCCACACTTACAACACAACAACCAGCCTGAATGATTACTAGATAGTCCAGTTTTGGTGAACAAGTTAAAGCCTCAGTTTCCTGTTCTGAGATGACAGGAGTGGCACCCGGTGTGGTCTTCTGCTGCTCTAGCCCAGCGGTCCCCAACCCCTGGGCCTCGGACCGGTACCGGTCCGTGAGTTGTTTGGTACCGGGCCGTGAGAGTTGAGGCTCAGGTGTGAAATGTATGGTTTTCAGGGTTTTTATCGGTTTTCAGCGTTATTTTGTTATCGTTTTTATCGTTAACTCGGTTTTCCTGGGTCTTTTCACGTGTGTTATGAATAAATCTTCTTTTTTTCGGTACCGGTACTAGTTTTATTTTGTTGTATTTATCCGCGACACCTTAAAGGCCGGTCCGTGAAAATATTGTCGGGCATAAACCGGTTCGTGGCGCAAAAAAGGTTGGGGACCGCTGCTCTAGCCCATCTGCTTCAAGGTCTTGCATTCAGAGATGCTCTTCTGCATACCTTTATTTTAACAAGTGGTTATTTGACATACTGTTGCCCCCTATTAGGTCGAAGCAATGTGCCCATTCTTCTCTGAGCTGTAGCATCAACAAGGCATTTCCACTTGAGAACTGCCACTCTGGATATTTTCTCTTTTCCAGACCATACTCTGGAAGTCTTGGAGATAGTTATGTGGGAAAAACCCAGCAGATCACCAGTTTCTGAAATACTCACACCAACAACCATTCCACTTTCATAGTCACTTGAATCATCTTCCTTTCTCATTTTGAATTTCAGCAGGTCATCTTGACCACATCTACATGCCTAAATGAATTATTCTGCTGCCACGCGATTGGCTGATTATGTATTTGCATTAATGAGCAGCTGAACAGAGGTAACTCATAAATTGGGCAGTGAGTGCAATTATCTATAGTTGCTTGATTAAATTTACATATATTAAGGTGCAGATGTAGGTGCTAATTCTCTGTAGAGTGTGATTTTTTTCTTCTGGAGTTAAAAATTCCTCTTCTTCTTCTACCAAAACTTTATTTGTACAACTCCAAGGTAAAGGTAAAGACTTTAACATGCCATACACGTCTTTCTCCTTTCTATTCTTCGATTCTTCACCTTTACGTCATAATAATTAAAACTCCTGCTGCAATGTCAACAGCTACAGAAATAGCCCTGTTTAAGTGACTCACCACAAGCTGCTTTATGCTCATTTGTCTTTTTGTGCGACCCAGTGCAGAAAATGGTTTATTGTTGCCTTGTTTTGTATTTTTTTTTTCTTTGAATGTGGACTGATGTGCACTCATTTGTTGAACACGTTTGATGACCTGTCTGTCATCCTACATTATGAGAATTATAACAGCCGCAGGGGAGGATACAAGGAGAAGACATTTGCTTTGCAGGTTCATTCTGTACTGAAAAGTTTGACTTCTCTTGCGTGGTGATCACAGCACAGAGTTCACAGATCTTACAGAAAATGATTCCAGCATGACTGGAGGTAAGAAGAGAGAAAAAGAGAATTGTGTAAATGGATTAATAGGTGAATAAATCAAGATTTTAGGTTTTCCTGGTGTGGTTGTTTGGTTTTTGGTTGCAATCATGGTTCAAAAAGGTGATTTAATGATAATAAGCGGGTTGATAGATTGCTTTGCATAAAGTTAGGTGCACAAAGACTTTACAAATATGCAAAACATGACAAAAGAAAAATCAGCTGCACTCTCGCTCCTTTACCTAATTATTGCAACACAAAATAATTCCCAGCATGCCTTTTCTTCATCAGACCTGCTCCAGCCCCCTTTTTGTTGCTGTGAATGTGCATGCATGTTTGCTTGAACATGTGTCATACGTTTTTACAGTTTGTGCAGACAGAAAGGACTGCAGACAAAGTTCTCCTGGCTAAGATGTTCTTTGATGTGCTCTTTGAATGAATTCCAAGTAAGAGGATGTGAAAAGGACACAAGTGGGTAAATACTGCATCGCCACAGATTTGTAGCAAAAATGAAAGGATGTCCCATCCCTGAACTCACTGGGCTATTCGGATGTGCACGGGCTGAAAGGCATATAATCTCTGCTTGATCCAGTGGAGATGTTCCGTGTGTGTGTGTGTGTGTGTGTGTGTGTGTGTGTGTGTGTGTGTGTGTGTGTGTGTGTGTGTGTGTGTGTGTGTGTGTGTGTGTGTGTGTGTGTGCAGCAGCGTTTACATTAACACTTTCCAGTGACACAAGAAAAACACCTAGCAAAGCCGAAGTGTGACTTTTTCATTGAACAGAGCTTTAGAAACCTGATTATTTTTTACAGACTTCTTCACAAAATGAAGCGGCTGCTGATGCCGTCTGCATTTTAAGGATGGAGCGTGCCCGCCGGTTGTTCCGTGTGTGATGCGGCGGCACCCTCCAGTGGACAGTGTGATGCTGACGTTTCGTCGTTTCACCAGCAAGTTTGACCTCACATTTTCTTCAATAATACACACATGTGTGTGCAAAACAACAACAAACCTACTTCGTGTTGCATTCACAGAATTGAAATTTTCGTGTAAAATATGTGCTGTCGTATGTTCCTCTGACACTTCCAGAGTGACGTGTGGAAACTAAGAAGAAGGAAGAGTTCGGACTGCGGCGTCTTGCATATTGAGCATCTTCACCAGAAGAGGATGCTGCTCTCTCACTCATGAAGGGGCATTGAGAAAATGAGTACAAGCACCAAGATGGGTTTCACAGAGTCGCTTGGAGCATCTGCGGTTGGAAACTCTTTGTTTCACAGCGAGAGAAACAGAAAACGATGACAAACTGTCTAGAAATATACAGATAACTCACAGAAGGTGTAGCAGCTGTTTTTTGGGGGAAAGAGTGCCCTTCAGTTTGAAGGCATGCTGGAGGAAAAAGTTGGTGTTTAAATGCAAAAACCAAAACTGTAACAGACTAATGGTGGACTGCTGGATTCAGTGTTTTCATTGTTTTCTTTGTACCATTCTTTGCATTTATTTTTGGAGCTGTTAACTTCTCTCCTTCTCCCTTTTTCTTTTTTCTGCCTGCAGATTGTCTGGGCGGGCTTCAGAAAAGATTGTGGGAGGCGTTTAGACGCCTCACGTTTCTCTCATTGTTGCCAGAGGCATTCGAGGTGAAATGTTAGCACGATTCTCTATAAGATATGTTTAAACGTTTTAATGAGCAGGTAGAAAAAAATACAGCCTGACTCACTGTAGCCTACTGCAGCCTCACAGTCTAGACGCTGGAGACGGCACGAGCTGAAATGGTTGATCCGCAGCATGTGCATGCGTTTGAAGCATTTGAAGCATGTATTTGTTGCTCTGACTGAGCAAGACTGACTTTCACAAACAAAGAAGTCTCAAATGCAAAGCAAAGAGAAGGGGAAAGAAATGCTCCTGTGTCACATTTCTAATGGTTTCACTGGTCGGTGGCGTGCACCGGGTCCATTATGTTTAGAAGTAAATCACTTCTATAATCTGGGTGCTGTTTGGCTGATCAGGTGTTTATAGACTCAATATATCAGGAACGGATAACCAGGCCAGAATTATTCAGCATGTTGAATTCAGCAAGTTGTAACCTTGTTACAAAAAGCATGTCTGTATGAAAAACCTGGTATAAACTTACAAAGAACTTGCTTATATGCATAGGTGGAGGTACTGTGTGAATACTCTCTGCTTTAATGTCTGTTTTTAAGGACTTTTTTTACGTCTGTGTGAAAAAGTGTCCACCATTTAGGGAGCAGCCTCAGTGTGGATTTGAGGAGGGATCCACCTCCTCCTCCATGGACCACATCCTTCAGTGCTCTGAGATATGCATGTGGACCAGGAACTGATTAATCACACATTACAGTACAATATAAATATTAATCAATATAGTTTCAGCAAACCTCACTACAGCCCCTTAATAATCGATGGTTTTGTCTGAGTCTAAACTAATTTTCACAGATTTATTTATATAAAATGAGAGAAACAAAAAATAAATGGAGGAGTGCACAGAATCTATTCCTGCTAAGCATAAACCTCATTGCACTTACACTGTGTGGGTAAAACTGTAAAGATTAAAAGAAAGAAAACATGCAAATCAACTGGGGGTGAACGCTAGAGTGATACAAACGTGTCATAAACTAACAATACCTTTTACAGTAATGTTTCAGCTTGCTGATTCTCAGGGAAAAAGCTAATGATCACTCCCATTTCTCCCATGAAGTCCTATAAAAATACACAAATAAACAAACCCAACATTTCTGGACTTGGTTCATCTTTAAAGTTCAGTGCAAACTTTTATCAAAAGTGCATCTTGCATTTCATGTTAAGAGACCTTTAGAAGCCAGCGCCGTGTCTCTCTGAGAGTCGTGACAAATGAGAGAGTACAGCAGAGTGAAAATGGCCTCTGACCGGAGTACAGCAGCTGAATCATCACTGTGCCATCCACGCTTGTGCGGTGTGGTCACCGAGGTGGCTTTTAGACTGCCTGGAGCACAGGAAGCAAATGAACTGGACTGCAACCTCCTTTCATCTCTACAACCATATAATATAACAAGAGTGAGCAAAGAAAGAAAGAAAGAAAGAAAGAAAGAAAGAAAGAAAGAAAGAAAGAAAGAAAGAAAGAAAGAAAGAAAGAAAGAAAGAAAGAAAGAAAGAAAGAAAGAAAGAAAGAAAGAAAGAAAGAAAGAAAGAAAGAAAGAAATGCTAAGAGAAAATGTCTGAAAAAGAAGGAAACAAGACGCAGAGAGTTAAAAAAAAATCACAGTGAGAATTGTAGAACAAGGGAATGAGGAAGAGAGTGGAAGTAAAGAGAGAAAGGGAGGCAGGGAGGGGAGGAAGAACAGGAGAGACAACGTGGCAGGAGGTTTCATCTGATGTAGAGCTTGGATGGGATGATAGGACTCTGGGTTCATGTGAGGATGAGTGCTGGTAGAAAGCGCTGCACTCTCACTAAACAATCATTAACTTCCAAACCCCTTTAACTGCTGTTTGCACTTGATCTAACAGGACAATTTTGAATCATATAATTTAGTTTTCACTATCTATTTGATGCCTAATGCAGGGCATTTTCTTATAAATTAAGCCATAAGTTAAGATACCGCTCATTTAATAACAGTGCTAGAATGAAGTAAGTAGCATAAGTATTACAGGGTGGTTTGATTACACTTAATGTGCATTTCCAAAGCAAAATTCTCCCTTGTCTTTGAGTTCTCATCTTCCAGACAGCCTTCATCACACTGATATGGTTGTTGTATTACAATAGAGCTTCCTGTTTATTTCTTATTCTTATACAGTTTAATTCTTTGACAGTTTCACGAGCCTCAGTTTAGTCAAATGGATGCTGAATGTATCTGCAAGGATTCTGTAACACTGATTGAAGCTGATTGGTGTATATGATTTGTTTTCTTAGAGTTTCAAATCTAGTATTTCTGACTTTTACATCCATGTTAACCTCCATATGCAAGAAAAACTGGAAATATATTCATTCTGAAGTGGCTGAAGTCAACAGACACTGCATGTTTTAAGCACAGAGATGCGGATGCCGGCATTACTGTGTCTCTTAAAATGGTTTTTACATCAGATTTTACCAAAAAGTACTTCCAGGCTTCGCTCTGACCCCGTGTAAAGCTTTTACACTCGCCAGCTAATTGTGGGTTTTGCCTCTTTGTAGCCCACCTTTCAATTTAACACTTAATTGCTGGAAAAGAGGGGATTCACTCAACAAGCAGTTGCAGGCCACGTGCCAGTAAAGACAAGGGAATGGCTGGCACCCCCACACACTCTTCACACACTGCACAAAAACAGATGTTTACAGGTGCGTATACAGCTGTTTTCCCAATTGTGATCATGTCATATGTAACAGAACAGTTTGTAGTTATAACTAGAAATAAACTATAAAGACACCAGTGTTACTGCATTTTCAAGACTAAATGTTGGAAATCTTATTGTTTATGATGGCTTTTGTATATTTTCATGATGCATCTTTTATTCCTCTGTAAATTTTGATACCAAGAAGCTTTAAAAGATTCATTTTATGTGGACTGTGCACCTTATTGGATGCAGACCTAAACTTAGAGAAACACATTAAGACAATAACAAAATCAGCTTACTATCACCTCAAAAATATTTCTAGGATAAAAGATCTGATGTCTCAACAGGACCTGGAAAAACTAGTCCATGCATTCATCTTTAGTAGGCTTGATTACTGTAACAGCATCTTTACAGGTCTACCTAAAAAATCAGTCAGACAACTACAGCTCATTCAGAACTCTGCTGCTCGAGTCCTCACTAAGACCAAAAAAGTGGACCACATCAGTCCAGCTCTGAGGTCTTTACACTGGCTGCCTGTCCGTCAGAGGATAGACTTTAAAGTTCTGATGCTGGTCTATAAAGCTCTGAATGGTTTAGGACCAAAATACATCAGTGACCTCCTGACCCAGTATGAACCTTCCAGATCCCTCAGGTCATCTGGATCCGGTCTTTTATCAGTTCCTAGAGTCAGAACCAGACACGGAGAAGCTGCATTCAGCTTTTATGCTCCTTATATCTGGAACAAACTCCCAGAAAGCCTCAGATCAGCTGAAACACTCAGTTTATTTAAATCCAGGTTGAAGACTCACCTGTTCTCAGCTGCATTTGAATAAAGCACCAAATCCACACTTTAAGCTTAAATTTCAAAACTTACATTAACTACTGATCTTATCTATTTCTGATTTTATCTGTTTTGATTTTATATACTGTTTTGTTTGTTTGTTAATTAGTTAAGCTTAAATTTCAAAACTTACATTAACTACTGATTTTATCTACTGTTCTGATTTTATCTGTTTTGATTTTACATACTGTTTTGTTTGTTTGTTTGTTTGTTTGTTTGTTTGTTTGTTTGTTTGTTTGTTTGTTTGTTTGTTTGTTTGTTTGTTAAGTGGGTTAGAGCTCTGGGTAGCTCCCCAGCTGGGTCTAGACTGGGTCTAGAGAGTATTTTAAATTCAGGGAATTTAAAATAGAAAGTAGCTCGTCCACAGAAGGACTGGTAGCTCCCCTTACGATAAGGGTTCAGATCGCGCGAACAGGTGTGGGATTAGAGCTCTGGGTAGCTCCCCAACTGGGTCTAGACTGGGTCTAGAGAGTATTTTAAATTCAGGGAATTTAAAATAGAAAGTAGCTCGTCCACAGAAGGACTGGTAGCTCCACTTACGATAAGGGTTCAGATCGCGCGAACAGGTGTGAAATGTGTGTGTTTAGTTAGTTTGTTTGTTTGCTTGTTTTAATCAATTTAAATCATGCTTTTTATTTGTTTTTGTTTCTAATGTCTCTGTAAAGCACTTTGAATCACCTTGTTGTTGAATTGTGCTATACAAATAAATTTGCCTTACCTTGCCTTATTTGTGTGCAAAGAAAGAATGCGGTGTTTGATGCTGCAGAAGATCCAGTTGTCCAACGATTATGGAATTACATTCAGTTATATGCTCGAGTTTTGTCATCACTGATAGGCAACAATAAAATAAACAGTTGTTGTGACATTTTTTGAGCACGGTGGCAATTTCTGGAGTGGTCAAATGAAACAAGTGAAGAAGTGGAAAGAAATGAGCTGTTTGGTTTGAGGCTGGCTCCAAAACTGACCCAGTTCTTACAGAAACCATTTTAACAACTTAAGACTTTACAGCGTGGTACAATTCGAAAAGCTTGTCTTTTATTTTCCCTTCATGACAAAACTGTCAGTGTAAGTTTTACACAGCTCAGCCTGTTTCCGTTATTTAAAGATTTAAATCTGCATTTTTATGATTTAGATTAACAATTAGAGTGATAGGTGCTGCCTGTCAGGAATTCTCAACTGTTTCGACTCATGGTGGGCGTGAATGTTGTGGTAATTTGGGGGTTTTAATGATTTCTCTGAACTGTTCTTTTTCTGGAGTAGATTAAACAGGATACATATTTAATGACTTTGTAAAACAAAAATTGAGTGCACAAGTTTGAGTTAACTTGGATATTCTCTAATCGAAACATAGCTAAAAGTATGCATACAGGATCAAATATGTGCATGCCCCCATTAATATTTGGCTAAATTCCCTTACCAAGTTGCACCTCAATCAGACACCATCAAGAGGCTTCTGGCATAATTCTGGCTGGATATTTGTCCACTCCTCTAGGCAGAATTGGAAGAGTTCATTTAACTTATTTGGTTTCCTTGGATGGACCTAGTTTTTAAGCAAAGTCCATGAATTTTCAGTTGGGTTGAAGTTGGGACTTTAAAAAGATCACTCTTAACGGAGCCATTTCTAAACAACTGCAAATTCCAAGATCAGTTCAAAGAACTTATTCTGAGATGAAATTGGTTAAGTTGTTCAAGAACAACCCAGGAACGACCAAGGTTCAACCGGCCATGAACTAGAAACTCCTGGAACATCCAAGGTGAAATAAGTTTTACATAGCCATGGGCAGAGAAAGGGCCCGCCAAGGAAGAATCTCCTGCTCCAAAATCAGACTCTTTAACTCTTGTCCCACATGGACAAGCCAAATGCCTTCTGGAGAAACGTTTTATGGTCAAACAAGACAATGACTGAGCTATTTGGGCACAACAGACATCAGGTACTTTTGGAGGTGTAAAGGTGAGGTTTTCTAACCTGAGAACACTGCACCAGCTGTCGAGCATGGTGGTGGTAGCATCATTTTCTGGGGCTGTTTTTCTGCCGGTGGTACCAGCATGTTGCATAAACCAGATTGAATAATGAAAGAGGAGAACTACCTCAAAATTCTTCAACTCTACCTGAAATCAAATGCTAAATGGTTGAAACATGGACATATTTGGGTGTTCCAAAAAGACAATGATCCAAAATGCACGACAATTGGTTTTTGGAAGGACAAAGCAAGCTAACAATAGACCTTAAATAATTTGTTTTTTATGTGTGAAATTCTAGTATTATTTTAACGCTAATAGGCTAAATTTCTGAGTTGGCTGATATATACTAATTAGTAGCTTTAATTATCTGTATCTGTGCCTCTATGATGTAACCATACAGGCTATTAATGCATTTTTCTGACCAAGCTAGCTAGCTAGCTAGCAAGCTTCTTCATGACTTAGCACTTAACCCCTTTTCCAAATATAAAGCTCAGTTCTGGATCCATAAAAATGAATAAAATAAATCAATAAAGTTGTCAGGGGTCAAAAGGCCGTTTCTTCTGTCTCCAGTTTTGATGCTAAGCTGTTCTGACTCTTGACCAGGGGCGTCATTTCCGGGTGGGGGGTTAAGGAGGGTTATAAAATTATGAATTATCTTGCATAAATAGGATGTTGACTTTCTTTACTCATTTCAGGTATTACCAGCAAAATAGTTACATGTCTAATCATGGGAATTTACCCAGATTTATTTATTTATTTAGACAGAGATCTTGTTCAGCACAAAGTTACGCCGATGCTCTTGACATCTTTCTCTCATAAGATAAAGAAGCTAAATAAACAATTACTCTGAAGCTTGCAAATTACAGATCACATTTTCACAAAGAGTGTAACATAAACTGTTAAATCAATCCAAATCCAGCTAGAAAATAGGAGTGGGAAAAAAGGAGCTGGCAGCACAGGGAGGTCAGATCATAGAAGGAGGACGAGAAGTGGATGTAAATGCAGCTCCCCACCCCCCATGCTTAAATCAGGAAAGTAAAAAAACCCACATAAAAGCCTCCTTTATCATGTCCCTCTGGGGGGGGATTTGCCTCCATGAGGGTGCAATCCTGTGGATGGACCCACCAGTGCATATGGGATACCTGGGCAGTTTGGTGAGAGGCAGCAAGCGTTGTTCACAAACATCAGCCCTTTGGCTGTGGAGATTCCACATAAGCTTCATTCCTTCCGAGTTTTCGTTCCAGTGATCCTGACAAGCACTGCAGGCTGAGACAATCCAGCAGTAGGAGCCTCAGCACAGAGAATGAGAGAAAGGAGAGAAGAGGAAAAAAAGAAAAAGGCATGGGGGGAAGGGAGAGCTTTGGACCTTTTAAGATGTCTGTGGAAAATGAATCATGGGGGCCTGCACAGGGGAGATCCAGAGGAGAAACACATCTGGTTAGGAAGAAAAAAAGAAAAAGAAGAGGACTGAGAGCAGAAAATACTTTAGTTCTGGGACAGTAAAATATATAACAGGATTTGGTTGAAACGTGTCTTGTTAGGAAGGGAGACATCACTTTTTTTTAATGCAGTAATGAAGGAAAGACAACGAAGGAGGTAAAAGATGGAGGAGAAGCAGACAGTAAGAGCAACAGGCTGTCAGGCAGAAAACGGAAAAATGGAGACTGAGAATTGTCATTTTGAGGCTAATGCCATGTTATTCCAAACTTTAAACGCCCCTCCCTAAACACCGGCTGTTCTCCATCACAGGCGGGCCAAAGCAGGAAAACGCCAGCCAACGCTGCCAGCTCCCAGTTCGTTTGGGCCGCTAGGGCTTGTCATTAAGATTTCTTCTTTTTTCCCCCCCTTGTTCTCTTTTAGAAACTGGTTTGAGGTGGGAGCAGCAGAGACTCAAGAGCCACGTCATCTGCAAGTCTGTGTGGAGGAAAACAATCACTGTGCATCACATCACTATGTAAAAACCCCAATTATATTTAAGTTACAAAGGAGAGGCATGCATGCTGTACACTTCATTGGGGTTTTGAGCCTTTTTAACGCAACGTTCGGCTCCTAAGAAGCTTTTAAACTGTTTTGATAATAATTTTCATGACTGTGGGATTTTCGTAATATTTAAAAATGTCTCTCATGCCTCGTCTCTTAATTTCTCCCAAAAAAAGGAGATTTATTAAATTTCTCAAAAAAAAGAAGAAAGTAGATGTAATTGTTGTGCACATTGGTTTGAAATGACTAGTCCCCTCCACTGCCTTTTAGGAAGTAAACATTTGCATATTTTATTTGATGAAAAGTGTTTTTAAAAAGACAAATGTGCAGTGCAAAGATCACACCTCGGATCTTTGTGGGAAATGCTGCTTTTATTTTTCGTGTGATTACTGCCACTGAGGGAGTGGTCAACAGACGTGGAAGAGGAAAGAAGGAAGCAACAGAAGAAAAGGATGAAGGAAAGGAGGGAGAATTCCAGACATGCTGGAAAAAGACCAGAGCTCCAGAGCTGGAGGCTGCAGATTTAGAGATGAGACTACATGCTGGGAAGCTTTTCACGGCTGATCTCTTGTCCTTTCTTTTTCAGCATTTTTAAGAAAATTTAAATATTCCAGCACTCCAAAACCTCACCGGTGTGTATGCACTGCAAGATTGAAGAGCCAGAAAAGTGTGTCAGTCGCTCTTTGGCATTACCTCCCTCCCCTCCTACAGTTTCTTATGTCACTCATTTCCATTAGAAAGCTAAGATGGTGACAAAAGAGAGTCAGTCAAATATTCAAATGCCAAGACTGCACTTATATCCAAATTGTTGGAGCATTTTAGAAAAAACCAAAAGAGGACACATTTATGTGGTGATATGCTGATAAAGAAGCAACGACACAATTAAAGAGCCCCTCTTTGGTGTGAACTGCAGCTGAAGTTTGACACAGGATCCAGTGTGTTTCTTCAGTGTGTGTGTGTGTGAGAGAGAGAGAGAGAGAGAGGGAGGGAGAAAGTGTGTATTGACACGGACCTCAGGGAGCAGTTAGAGGAAACACCCCTGATTCCTCCTCAGTGTGGCCATCCTGTCTGACACAGGCTAAGAAAACACAGCAACACGGTCCTCTAACTCGCTGACATGCTCACCTGACAGTGTGTGTGTGTGTTGCTCATGACCTGGACTATACCTTTATCTTGCATATTAAATATGTAGACTGTTAATGATACTGTGACTACACAGTAAATCAAGGGGACTTTTTGTGAGAGCAGCTGATTTCTGTAACCCTAACATCCATATAGACAGACGTGCTCATGTTGCAGAAATGCAGTTTGTGCTTTTGTCTGAGGAGAGGGGAAAAGGTCAGATTTCCAAATGGCTCACAGCATGTCCAAGCACGTCTCTTATCTGTGTCTGGTCAGACCCAACACCCTGAGTAGCCTAAAGCTTGACGCCTGCAATGTTAACCATCAGGTGAAACGATTAAACGACCAGGTTTCAGATGAAACATTTAGCCTACTTTTTTTTCCACAAATACTTAAATTCAGTTCAATTTTATTTTATTTATATAGCACCGATTCAAAAAAGCAGTTGCCTTTATATATGCGCTTTACATTGTAAGGTAAAGACCCTGTAATGAGACGCCCTGTGAGCAAGCACTTGGCGACAGTGGGAAAGAAAAACTCCTCTTTAACAGGAAGAGCCAGGCTCAGGGAGGGGCAGCCGTCTGCTACAACCAGATGGATGGAGAGGAGAGTTTAAAACTAGAAATGTTATCTCAGTGAAAATCTGAGAAGACATTAAAGTCAGGCGGTATGGCAGGAAACAGACATGCACTCGAGATTCAAAGCCTACCATCATTTTTCACGTTCATTTGTTTGTTTTTTTCTTCATGCAGATTCGATCACTTTTTTAGAAGCACGCCAGCTTCAAAGCGATTTCTTCTTTTTAACCCAACAGAAAGAATAAATGAGATACCAAGGCAGGGCCTGGAGCTATTTCTGATTACAGACAGGTACGAACCTTTTGATAAATAACAGCAGTTATTTCTCAAAGCAAGCTGTCTTTTCTTTTTCTCCTTCTGGTAGTGCACTTACTTTAATTTATAGTTAAACTGTGAGTCCCCACCCACGTTAATGTTTTCTGTTTATAGCTGAGATTTAGAAATGCAGGCTAAACGATGAGTTCAGATTTGTGACATATGTAGGGTGCCAACATGAAAGTTTACTGTTTTAACGTGAACAGTAAAAGTATGTCAGTGGAAATTTAAAAAAAAACAGCCAAATTAACATCTAAGCAAGATGTTAATGGAGTAAACATAATGAGCTTATACACAAACGATCTGAAAACATTTGAATATGACAGATTCACTGGAGGAAAACTGAGAGTATATATGTTTCTCTCTTTGTGTCTGATGCCAGTTGAGGCCTGTCCTCTCCAGCTGAGAGCTTCTATCTACTCTCAAACCCCTCCGAGGCAGACCGCCTCCACTCTCTCCTCGGGGTTACTCCGGTCACTAAAACAGAGTCATGCTGAAATGAGCTTCAAACAACTTTCTGTTAGTAATCAAGGCCTGCTTAAAAAAGATGACTGAAAATAGAAAAAGTAGCAAAAGACTGACTGCAGTGTCGTGAACACCTGGACATTTTCTTTCATAGTTCACACTCTTAACTATTTCTTCCTCCTGTTGTTTCAGGGCTTTTTTTTACCTCAGTATGTTGAGTTGGCAGTAATATACTATTTTTAACAGTCACCTCTTAGTTTCCTGAAGTAAAACAGATGTTAAATATCTCATGTATTTCACAGCAGATAAACAACAAATAAGCTGCATCCTGAGCAGCAAAACAGAAGTTTCGAGTTATCGGTGTGCTGCTTAACCACTCGTTATCACTTGTTACCCAGCTGTCTGCTTTGTTCAGTTTTTCTCTGTCTTTCTTCCTTTGACATTGTCTCTATGACTGCTTGTGCAAGGGGAAGGTTCCCGTAGAGCAATCAAAGTTTACATTTCAAAACTTTATTTAAGCAAATGAGAAGCAAAAACATCAGACATGTCCTCTTCATCCCACTGCTTCTTCCAAGTCTTGCTGCGGACACGTGGAAGAATTTTCTGGTCATTGTGAAGTTTTTTTGGGTTCAGCTGCAGAAGGGGAAAAAAAAGAAAGGCAAAAAGTGGAGTTGACTTTAGAGGAGGGACAAGTGAAGACGCTCAGACTCCACCTCAGCATTATGACTGGGTGCAGGACATCATCTGGTCTTTAAACTGAACTGGGTGAAGAGCGGAGGTGTGGACACACCCTGAAGCTGTAAAAACCATGTTTAAGTATCACAAAAAAGAACCACTGTGGGAGACAAAAGGAGTGACGGCAAATATATGAAGCAGAGAAGCAGAGAAAGAAAGTATATTTGTGAAGTGTTTTATTGAAACATATACAGTGTGTTTAAAGTGCAATGCAGTGCAATAAAGCTTAAATGCAAAAATAGAGTGTGTATAATTGAAAATCATTATTTAATATGATTTCAACACAGCCTGGACTTCATTTCTTTAAGTATTCTTTAGGAATAGATCGCCGGGTTTCATGAAGGACATTTCAAAGCTCCTCTTGGGATCATTGTCATGGTAACAGGATGAAGCTATTGCCTGTCGGAAGCTTTCCAGATGACATTGCATGGTGGATCAAAATCTGATGGTCTGTATTCATAATTCCATCATTTTTTATGGAAGATCCCCAAAACCCCAACATTTGGCTCAAATACAACCCCGAATCATGATGGAGCCTCCATCGTGTAGAAACTCACTGTTGCACCTCTCTCCTGACCTCCTGTGTATATATTGACGACAAACAGAACTTGTATATGACAAATTATACAAGCCTGGTTCTTAATTTATTTGTCTTTTGGCACAACTTCCTCAGTTTCCTCAAACTTTTTAAGGGCACACACATCATGCTGTGCTATGGAAAGCTTTCTCCTAATAGCGCTTTGTTAGTGCAAAAATACTTTTTTTTAAAAAAAAAAAATACTATTTAATTCTTGTCAATATGTTTTATCACTAGCATAGATTTTCATATATTCAATAAAAGAAATGGGAACAAATATATGTTTTTGTTACAAGCTGCTAGAAACAAAGTCCCCGACGATAAATTTAAAATTGGTTCTTTGCTAATTTGTCTGTTATGTGTAGACACAGCATTGGTTCCTCCCTGGTGTTAGGTGCCTTTTTTTCTCCACAGTGTTCGGTGGTTTAAAAAACTAATGGTATTTCAATGAAAATGGTCAAGTATGAGGACTGGCCTGAAAATCAGTGAAACAGCAGCCAATGTCCAGAAGCCTGGAAAGCCTGAAAAATGGCAACAAAGTCTGGTTCTTTCTTAGTAAAATATAGAGAAACAAAGATTTGCAAAAAGACTTTTGCAAGAACACAATTATAATCAACGTGTTATGTGTATTAGAGAGAGAGAGAGGAAAGAGAAACAAGCCCATACCTGTCATATGTAAACTCTGGAATGACTGGGAGACAACGAGTTGGGACCACCACAATGTTTCAGCACATGCTCTTATCCAATAATGATACTTTAAAACAAGAGCTGTCTGTCAGAAAAAGGTGCAAGACTCGGGAGATGCAGAACAATTGAGCAAAGGTCTTAATGTCAGTAATCTGTTAAAATGTGTATATTAGTTTACCATCTAAAGACTGAAAGGCAAACATTTCAGGTTCACTGCTGAAAGTTGAGGTGACTTCAGAGTCACCTCTGGTAGGTCCAACAGTGTGACACAGAAACCCAGGAAATGTTGATCTCCACTCGTGCATATAGCCTAAGGTTGTTTGACCAGCTGTGATCAACCTGAGTCGTTTCCTGTGTTTCAGCTCTAATTTGAGCATAATTGTCCTATTTTTAATAAATAATCTGTTAAGAGACATAATACATGATTTTCTTGCATGACAAGGGAAGTCCCGGGGTTAGCCGAGGCTTTGTCTTCTACATCATCAGCAAAAATAAAAACTTTTCTAAATAAGATACCATGCTTTTGAAATACTTCATAACTTTTGGAAATGAGCTTAACAGACTCCTTCATAAAATGTAGAAAACAAAACATATAGGCTTAAATAAAAAGTCATAGCCATCATCTGATTGGCTCACCTTGGCATGATATCTGGAGACAGAAACAACAGTCTATATTTTTTCACTTACTGTCTGAAGCTAATCTCACTCTCTACTACAGAAGTGAAGAGAAAGAGACTGTCCAACACAAAACACTGAGCTCTCAAAGGGGAAGAAGGTTCTGATATCACCTCCTGTTTCTTATTTCATGCATCCATGTTTGTCTTTGTGAGCAGAGACAAAGAGACTGGGGCAGAGAAAGCAGGAAACAAACAAGCGAAGAAGGTCTGAGTATCATGAACCAGAGACATCAAGAAAGGAATGGGTTGTTTTTTTTTTTGGTTTGTTTTTTTAAAAACAGGAGAATTACTTGAGGAAGGGTTGGAAATTTAACTGAAAAGGGAATAAGAGGCCTGGAAGTAGTGAGGAGGAAAGAAGAGGCTGTAGATTTTAACCAGATGCAGAAGTCAGTGGACGTCAGCCAACAGGCATGTACTAATGCTTCAGCTATGTCATGGGCCGCCTGCTCTACCCTTAAACCTCCTCCCTTTCCTTCACTCCCTCTCTCAGTTTTTTTTAACCTCCCTCTCTCTCCTTAACCTCTTTCTCTCAGCTTCTCCAGACTCTTCGTTTTCCCCTCTTCCTCCCCACTCCTCTCTACCATACCAGCAGCCAGTGATTCATACAGAATAAACTGATGTTTGGCAAAGGTGGAAGATGGGCACTCCATGCAATAAACACTGGTCATCATTTTCGTCTCATCTCAATAATAAATAGGGCCACAAATTTAAAGGATGGTGGCTTTGAAAGGCAACAACTGGGTTGATATAATCTGACCTACAGTCTATAACTTTAGTCTAACTGTGAGTTTGAATAGGCGCACAGGGCTGCAATTTGCTATGATGGTGATTTTCCACTGAGCACTCAAGAAACGAGAGCAAGAGACACATAAGGTGGGGGGATCCAGTGAGAAAGACAGAGAGAGTGGGAGGGACTAGACAAAGGAAAGTGGAAAAAAAACATCTGTAATTCTCAAATGGAATTTCTTCCATCATGAGCCAAACCTCCAAATGCAACCAGCAGAGGAGGTCAACACACACACACATGCACTAGCTACATTTGGTAGCTCTAACTGCCTACATACACAATCAGTGCAGAGAACTTTGAATGCTTAAATTAGGAAGACACCAAAAATATACAAGTTACTTTTGAAGATGCTTTTTTATGTTAGACATTAGCAAAAGCTACTCATGCTAAGGACTAAACAGAGAAGATGTTTTCACCTGATGTCCCTTTTCTTTTTTAGAGCGAATAAAGCTTCACCTCATGCAGCATGTGGTATCATCATCAGGCCCGTTGAAATGGCCAGGCCAGCAGGGGGGTACAGACTTTACTAATGACTTTAATGTGGGAAAGACAGCCCCTGCCACTTTAAGACCCATGTGCCCTCCACACAGCTCCATAAGGATGTAATGGGTTCCAGGTGCCGGTGGGAATGCATGGTGGGAACGCATAGGAGTGCATGCACATACAAAGAAACACTGGAAAAAACAAAAAGAACAAGTTCAACACTCACGTAAATTAGTATGTGTTAAGTAAATCCAAGTAAATTCATTTTGAGGGCGATTTGATGTGCAAACTAGCACATATTATTGCAGATATTATACAAAAATATGTTTTCTTCCTGCAGTATGAAAAAAGGGGACTTTATTCCATAAAGAGTTATATATTGGAGACTGCACAGGAAACATAAAACACTTCAAGCTGAGCTACAAGCTACTATGGACTCCTAACTGTGCATTCACACCTAGCTAACATGTTAGCTCTTATTCTTCACTCTTAGCCAGAACGGTGCGATTCATTTCACAGCATAACTACAGCAGAGTGGGATTTATTAATCTAATGTTCTTCCCCAGATTTTCTTTACAGCACATGACAGGGAAAAAACTGATGCTACTCTACTTTCACGTCAGCCTGTGTAGCTTTGAAAGCTGCTCCGTGTGGTAGTGTTGTGCCCAAACCGCAAACCAGCATGAAGCCAGGTTGTCTGCGAGGACTGTAATAAACATGCTCAGTGAGCCACTAACTTCCAAACAAACTACCTGTACTCACAGCCGCTCAGCAGGAACTCACCTGGGGCTTTCCTGATCCAAGCCACATTTTCACCAATTAGTGAACTCCGTACTTTTCATTATTACCCCAGATCCAGTGTTATAAATGGACCTGGGCAGCTGTGACTCAGTAGGTAGGTAGTCTTCTATGAATGATCCTTGGATCCTCCAACCTGCATGTTGAATGAGGCTGGTAGTAAGAAAGCGCTACGAGTGCTCAAATCGAGTAGAAAAGCACTACATCAGTCCAGGATTTTACTGTTTTGTTGACATTGGATGCACTTTTGTTATTATTTTTGCAGCTAGTGCAAGAAGAAGCAACAAGTACAGTTTTATCTATTAACACAAACTTATCGTACTCGGTGAAGCAGCTGGGGCTCTCTTGTTAGTGTTACATCGTTTTAAGGTGCAGTCAGGTTTAACTTGCTATAGGTTGGAGAAACTTTATGCTGAGGCATCAGATTGGCCTCCTGCTGTCATGTCAAAAAGATACCACCCTAAAACATCTGTAGAATAAACCCAACCTCAGTCCAAACCTCACATCTCTTAGCTCTGAGACAAACCAGTGGGAATCCATATCAAGCACCAACAACGGAGCTTTAAAGCTATATCTCTAAGCCTGTATCACAGGATGCAGCAAACTCTTCCTTGCAGTTCAGTTTTCCACGTTTTTTTTCTCTCCTTTTGTTTGGCTCTGTGCAGTGTTTTCTCTGGACAGCACACCCTAACATTTGGTCTGTGATCCACAATCATGGATCTAGACAAGCTGCGCTGCAGGCAGAGAAGAAAAGACAGCGAGATTATGACAGAGACTGGAGGATCAGGAGGAGGAGGAGGAGGAGAAGTGATGATGTGGAGCTTGTGAAACCAGAATATAGTCAGTGAGGACAATTTTTACATTTTTAAGAGCGAGAAGGAAAAGGACTGAGCATGCTGCTGTGGGGGGGGGGGGGGGGGGGGGGGGTCGTCATATAGATGTATAATTGAGAAAAAGATTTATAAAGTTATAATTTTTGGATACCAGAGTGAATTGAAAAGTATTTTTAATTAGTTTTGTTACAAAAAAATTAAATACAAAGTTATTTGCTTGACTTCAATTAAAGTATATTCCACATAGTTGAAATTCAGAGTTTGTCATTGATTAAGAGCTTAAATAACTGAATAGCAAGACTTCATCAAAAAAAATAATGAGCTCACTCCTTACTCTTGTTCATGTATGGTCTTATCTTCCTCTCCATTATCTCAGCTGCAGGCTTCCGCCTTCTGCTACTGGCAGCACAGGGGTCTTAATGTTTAGGCTCCTCCTGCTATGACTAATAAGAGGTCTGGAGAAAATGCCAACATGCCCAGAAACTGCATATTTGGCACTAACTTCCATAGCTTGTAAAACACATCCCTTACCAAGCAAACATTTTACTAATACTTTGTCATAAAGTTTTAACATTATCACATAGAAGTGAAGTCAGAGCTGTGATGTACATCTAAAGATTCAGTCACACTTAAGTAAAATTGGGACCGCAAGAAGGATCAGTAGTTGTCTGGTGATTGGAATGAATCCTTTTGCATTTGGCAAACAATTGCAAGTAGTTGCAGGGACCGACGGGTTATGCAAATGTTGGACATGCAATAACTTCTGGATGACCACTTTTGCCTGTTCTCCTGGTGAGAGGCGGCTTGTCTCCAAAGCACAACGGTCCATCTCAGACAGACTGGCAAAGTAACTGCCTTCTAAAATATAAATGTTATCCTGGTTTATGTAGTAAAGCTTGTTCTGATTATGTTAATTAAAAATAAAACTTAGAAAAACGTGTCTATGCAAAGTAAATAAAGTGTCAAAATTGCCTCCTATTATTTCTACCTTTGGGGGGAAAATGCAATTTGAGATAATGATGTTTTATGGAATTAGGTAGTTCTATCCACCGAAAACATGCTGTGTTATTAAGAATGGCTTTTAGCACTAACAGGTTTTTCCTGCTGCTGAGTAGTCTCCCAGCCTCAGCTGAAGTTTTCCTCTGATGCAGCCCTCCTCCCTCTGGCCCAGTCGGTGGAAAAAATGACACAGCAGCAGAATAAAATGCACGAGGTGAAGTTAGTCTCAGGAAGAATTATCAAACGGGGACAAAGAAGATCTCAGAACACAACTTTGATTTTCAGGAGTTGTTCAGAAAACAGGGGGGACAAGTCAAACATCTAAAGTCAGAAAACACAGTAAAGGAAGCACTTTCACCTGTGACTGTACTTGTTTTTGGCCTCAGGGCCATGTCAGTTTACTACAAAATGGGGAAGTTTAAAAGGCTCTTACCAAGCATCCACCAGGTGTTTTTTGTGGCCGGTGGAGGTGGCAGAAAGTTCAAGCAGTCGTTTAACCCAGCAAGACAAGGTGCTGCTGTAGTGGCTGAATGTGTAGATGTTTATGTGACACACTTAATTTCATCACATTAAAGGCTTCAAGGCAACAGTCATTTTTGATATAGTGCTTTTGTAAAAGAGTCCATAGCGTGCGTTTGATATTTAAGCAGCACTGGCTTTGAAGCAGCTGGTGTGGATTTCGATTTCTCGGTTTTCATTTGTAGTTTTTAGGTGTTTGCAGTTCATTTGTTATGTGAATAATTAACCAGTTTGTTTGTTTGGGGGGTTTTTTGTTCGTTGGTTTGTTGTTTTTTACATTTTGTTTGTTGTTGTTGTTTTTTGAGAGGGTAAAAGCTCTGTGTGGGGGGCAAAAGTGGATGAAATGGAGTCTCAAAACCAAAGGCTATCACACACTAAGTCATCAGACAACAAATAATGACTGCTCAGCCTTAAACCCAATATTCTCCCAATATAATATATAAGGTTAGGATGCAGTTTTCACAGGACTCTGTGCAGTTCCAAAAAATCCTCCTAAAGTTAGACTGTGCAATGTTTAGAGAAACTGCAAAGAAACTGAAGAGCTATATCTCTGACTCCACAACTCTCAGTTAGCATGTTAAATATTCAACCAGAGTCAACCATGAACTCCTCTCCAACAAAGTATTTTTAAAGTCAGTTGTGAGGCCATCTGTCCAACAGGTAAAGCTTAAAGGCCAAAACTGAGTCGTGCAGTATCACAATGATCCCAAGCACAGCAGCCAGTCTACATCAGACCGGCTGGAAAAGGAAAAAAACAAGGTGTAAGAATGGCCAAACCTCACCCTGCTTGAAATGCTGTAGTTTAGAGTTGTGCATGAACATATGCCCACAAAGATCAATGAACTGAGGCAATATTATAAATAGGAGTGGACCAAAACTTTTAGAGACCGATAAAGTCATACTAAAAATGATTAATGCTAAAGGTGTTAGCAGCTGCTACAAGCTGTTGAATTATGGGGGTACTTTTTTTGACACAACTGTATTTCTAATGTATCTTTGGTTATTTTTAAGTTTCCATTCAAGCTGCAATTGCTAATTAGGCAACATTTTTTTTCTTCATCATTTTGCCTTTTAACTCTATAAGATCCAACTGTTTTGTAGCCAATTCTCCTTTCTTCCGATCTGTGAAATCATTCAAGTGCGGAGGAGGTCTGGAGGAGTCGTTTTACGTCCTTGTTGTCACTCGCAAAGTGAAGCCAGGCTCTGAGGTTCCCTTTGACTAAACTTTTTTAATCTTTTTTTTTTATATAAGTGTACAATACCATCACTAAAACCAATTGTTATCAGAGTCACACCACAGCACCTGTGCACCAATTTTGCACTTTTCATTCTGTTCCTTTTGAGACTGAAATGCCACAATTTTCATTTGAAGAAGCAGATGCAGTGAAATGTGCTAAATTACCTTAAATACCACTTTTGCCTTTCACAAGACATGGTAGGTTTGAGGTCAGGCATGAAGGGGCAGGCATATGTGGTCCTTAAAGAACTTTTGGGTGGGGTTTTTCTTTTCTTCCTAAAGTTTGACCCAGGTCTATTTGACCCTGCAAGAACACCATTTTTAGTGTCCTGAAATCTTAGAGAAGAGAGAAATAAAGAAAAGAAAAGAAAAGAAAAGAAAAGAAAAGAAAAGAAAAGAAAAGAAAAGAAAAGAAAAGAAAAGAAAAGAAAAGAAAAATGCTTTATTATTGTGGCATGTGGACCTGGGAGGAAACAACACTTTTCCATACTGGGGGGGGGGGGAAGAACTGCAGATTCCTTCCTCAAGAAAACGCCGCCAGTCGACGTCTATCATACTAAAATAAAACTGCATGAACCAGAGATCTGAAAGAGGTGGAGCTAATACGGGGAGCTGATGGGAGGAGTTATAAAAATCTGAGGTCTCTGATTTCCATTGGTGTTAACAGTTTTTTTTCTCTCTCTTTCTTTGAATGTAAAACTCTGTCATTAACTGAGCACCAGCACTTTTCAGTTGGTGCTTTGCTAACTGACAAATGCAGTGTTAGTTTTATCCTGCAGTAAACAAGACTCTGTGTTTTGTCTTTATATGCTATGTTTCATTTTTTTAAAAGAATGAATATGTCTGGAGATCATTGTCTCTCTTTTCTCTCTGTGTCAGCCTGGGCTTTCAGTGCATTTTCCCAGATGTGTAATGATATATGGCTGTGCTGAACCTGCCCCTACCCAACCAGAGAGAGAGAGAGAGAGAGAGAGAGAGCATGTGTGAGGGGGTAGAGAGAAACTCCAGACAGCTGAACTCACTTAGATGTGTTCCTCATGTGTGCTGTAATATGGAAAAGATTTCAGTTCTCTCCCTTCAGCTCACCAAAACTGAGCTCAGTTTAACCCTTTAGCAGCCAGCGCACTCCAACTTCACTGAACCGGATTAGTCTCTGCTTAATGCAGGTCCTTTATAATCTATGCCCACTCTGTACTTACCGAGCTACTTGTGCTAATGAATAGCCTGCCATATAAAGTATTTATATGGCAAGCACAACAACATTGGAAATCTGAACAATATCAAAAGATAAAGTCTTCTTTGAAGAAGAACTAAAGAAAAAATGATGACCTTCTTAATCTATATACACATTTAATCTGACCGGCAGAGCTGTCATGTTTACATAGATAATGCTATGTAATCTATCATCTTAATTTCGCATTTTAACATGCTAACATTAGCCATCCTGCAAGATGAGCAGCATATTTCACTGATAGTAATTTGACTGACTAACTGATACTGCATTCCAGACTCAGACAAATGAATAATGTCCATCTTTGACAAAACAAAAATGAAATACTGATATCAGGTTAATAATACACATGATATAATACGATAATAATACTGTAACTATCTGGCTGTAGTAATGATCTGGTTGACAGCCCAACATTGCAGGTAGCAGCAATGTTACCCACCTATAGAGTCTGTAAAAGAAGGATGTAGCTATTAGGATATTGCCCATTGTTTTGTTAAGTCCTATTTTCAACCCTTGAGATCAAAGACATTCAGTACAACTACTTAGTTTTCAAGATGAGTGTTTTCACCATCACCATCATGCTGTTTTCAAACCAGATGTGATGAGAGAGTGGCCGGTCTACCTGTGAAATCAGATGCTTGTTAAGTAAAACTAACTTGGACAGTTCTCCTTTCTGTTTGACCTGGACTGACAAACTGGATAATGTTCTATTCAGTTTGACACAAGATGAGATCAGATGAGAGGGGAGTTTGCTCATAGACTTCTATAGGACCAGAAGACAGAATGCAGTTTTAAGGGACTCCCAAGCTAGCTTCATTCAGACCGAAAGCTTCACTGAATGGACAAAAGTACTAGGTCACCTGCTCATTTTATCTAGAGAAGCTACAATGACTTGGGAACCCTACCATTCAAAGGCATAACATACATTTTCACTGCTATGCAGATGATAACCAGCTTTATCTATCAAGGATATCATATAACAAACATCAATTAGTTAAACTGCAGGAATGTCTTAAAGACACGAAGACCTGAGTGACCTCTAATTTCCTGCTTCTCAATTCAGTTCCTGACTCCTCCAGTCTGCATGCCCAAGTATCCTTGAGCAAGATACCCAACCCCTAGTGTGAGTGTGCATTAGAAAGTGCTTAACATGGACAAAAAGCATGAATATGTCTGTGATTGGCTGAATGCGACTTACACTAGAAAGCACTTTGAGTGCTTAGCTGAGTAAAAAAGGCACTATACAAGCAATAGTCCATTTACAGTATTTTCTCCATGTGCGAAATTGAAAAATAACTCTGAGAATATACTGCCACTTCATTTTCTTTCTGGTAGTTTCTATCATATTGAACCAAATCTGCACATGCAAAATTTGTGCTTTTTATATATTCACATATGGCAAAAAAAATACGTTTAAAAAATCCTGCAAATGTCATATACGTTTAATAACTTTGTATCATTCTCACTTTAAAAAAGTAAATGCTATAATGTTACATTAGCTAAGACAGAACTAATTAATAACTGTTTTAGTGCCAAAGCAGACTAGACGATGTTCTCATACAATAACTGAAACCTTTTGTATTAATAAACTAAAAAAAAAAAATCCCATGTTTATTTAAACTTCTAAAGAAGAAACTAAATATACTGACATTAACTTGCTTTACTCTTGTATGAGATGGACTTTTTTTCCCCCTCCTCTCAAACCACGGCCCAGCTCTATCTAGCAATTAACTGCCTGCCTTGGACTCTGGTGACATTGTGTGGGGATATTTCTGTCACGTTTATTATGCGTTTGCTGACCAGACTGTGAGTCATGTGGACATGCAGGCAAATCTAACCATGTGTTAGTCCCAGCCAAGGGAGGTGCCCTACTTTGATTTTTATCCTCTTGCCTTCTATTTTTTAAGCGCTTCTCACATTCCTTCTCATCTCTTCAGCTCTTTCTGTGACAGAAGGTTTTCAGAGGCAGCTGCTTTGTTAAAAAGTCTTTTTTTTTATGTGTATTAAGTGAAAGAACCATTCCTTCTGACTCATCTGCTCCACCATACTCACTTGTGTTTCCTGACACATATTTATGCTCTCACCCCACCACCACCACCTCCAAATCCAGCTCTTTGATAGCCCCACCTCCTTGTAGTTAAGGTCTAAAATCTCAAGAAATATATTCCAGTGGAAAACAGCCTGCAGATGTGGTAACCTGAGGGAGTGAAGTCAGACAGGGAGGAAGAGACACAAAAGCAGTGGTGGCAGTGAAAGCAGGAGAAAAGAGAGGTAGGAGGGAATACAGGAAAGGATGGAGAAGAAAGGGAAGGAGTGTTAAATATACAGAGACACATCACAAACTTGGCTGAGGTGTTATATAATTTAAAGCACTTGAAGTATATGACTGCTCCTTGGTCTGTCTGTTACTTCTCCCCACCGTTACTTCCTCTGTTACATTTACAAAGTCAGTCAGCGGGGTTAGTAATGCCAGTGGCTTCAGCATTCTGATATGTGCTCGGGCCTGTCGAGCCAACGGGAGCACTTACAGACTCACGCAAATGTTTGCTGTGAGGAGAACAGTGAAGAAAGCTGCTGCAGACAATAAATGTGGACTTTTTTTGCTGGTTCACGTTGCTGATGTTTGTATGATCTGTGAAGAACATGCGAACATGTTGTCTGGAAGGTCAGAGGCTGTTTCCCGCTGTTACCAAGTCCTGTTCTTGTTGATGCCTACTAATCTCATTAAAACCTTTGAAATGTGCAAGCAAACACTCTTAAATCCCAGAAGACTTGATCTCATTCTTTTTGGTTATGATGGCAGAGGTGAAGTTAAAAAATACACACAACAAGTCAAACTTCAATACAGTTGGATTCAGTTCATTTTTATTTATATAGCACCAAATCACAACAACATTAGCCTCGAAGTGGTTTATACAGTCAGGTAAAGAGGCTACAATAACAGAGCAAAAACAGACATTTCTATTGGTTGATATGGTGCAATCAGCACCCACGATTGGATTTGAAGTGAGATGATGTGACGTTTGAGAACACAACTGTTGTACTTAATACACTGAATTATCCTGTGCATCAGGTGACTTGGGTAAACACTGCTGTGGCCCCAAACACTCAGGTAGGTAGACATATTGCTTCTTTAAAGTTTTACATTTTGAACTGGAAAGTTAATTTTCTAGTGGCCTCCAAAGCCTGTGTACCCCTCCATTCATGTTTTAAACTGCTTATCCAACTTAAAGTCTCAGTGTTTTCTAGCTGTTACAGGAGCAAAGTCGAGGTGCACAGGTTGCCGGTCCATCACAGGGCTATGTACAGCATTTCTGATCAATTTTATTTTATACAAAATAAAGAAAATGTGCTTTTAAAAGAAAAGTAAAGGATGTGTCTAATTCAGGGTCACGGTGGGTTTGGAAAAAAGGGTGCTGCAGACAGTCCCAGCTGTCACAGGGTGAGAGGTGGGGTACACTCTGGACAGGTCACCAGTCTATCAAGTCTGTCAGAGAGGAGAACATGCAAACTCCACATGAAAAGGCCCCAGCTGGCCTCTTTGCTTTTAGGCTACGGTGCTTACCACCCCACCATCATGCCACCCAAGATATTTCTAAGTTATCCCAAACTTTTGGAAGGTTGGTGCCTTGATCCCTGCCTGCTCAGGTTTCCCGGCTGCATGCCTAACTATCCTTGAGAAGATAGGTGCAGGTTGCTCTCCAAAGCATTCAGTGGAGTGTGAATGTTAAATAAAAAGCGCTTTGTTGTACAAAAAAGTGCTTGCACGAATGCGTGAATAAGGCACGTTATATAAAGTGCTTTGATTGCGCAAATCGAGTAGAAAAGCACTATGTAAGAACCAGTCCTTTTACCATCATGGCTTCCCTGTGATTGGGACACTTCTTGAGAGTAGGTTTGGATGATACTCTAATGACATACTGCATGAAAATAGCAAGAAACAAGAAGCAATCAGAGAGCACAAACTTTCAAGGCAGCTCACTCTCTGGCCAGTATTTACTTTTTAGGGAATAGTATTGTACTTTTAAACTTACTTTAAATCATGGGCAGTTAGTAAAAATAACATATTCTGGGTTCAACTTGAAAGAAAGTAAAAGTGAGATCAGAAGTCAAGTGTCACACCACATTTGGATGCAAACTATATAGTGATATTTAGAATCCACACATGCATGTTTCATTTACTAAATGCTGCTAACAGAGACAAAGTCAGTAGAATTTTATCCATAGTTGAAACTTGAACTAAAAACTTGAACTAAAAACTTGAACGCTCTATCTTATTTGACCTTAATAGAAGAGGTGATATTCTGAATCTCCACATATCACACCCCATGTGTTGTCAAATCAAACAACAGGCATAGGAAATATAGTTTTAAACATAACATCATTATTACTTTGACTTTCAGATTAATCTGTTGGCCTTGGAGGAGAGGTCAGAGGTCAAATGTGACATGACATTTTAAATCTTTCGGTGCTTTCTATACGTTGGCAATGTACACCAGACGTGCAAAAATAATATCTTCTACGCTGTAAGGCTGTTTGTGCGTTTCTGACCAATAATTGTTGGCTATTATTAAATGATACCCCTACAAAGTATTTTTCAGAATTCATTCAAACTTTTTAAGCTTTATAGCTTAAAAAGTTTTCACCTTTATTCTGTCTGTAAACTTTGTTTCATTTACAGACATAATGACACACACTATCAAAAACATAACCTCCTTGTCCATGGTAATAAAGGGGCATTTAAAATAAATCTGGTTTTCACTTGAGGCCAAATTTTTATATTGTGGCTTGCAAAAGTATTCGGCCCCCTTGAACTTTCCCACATTTTGTCACATTACAGCCACAAACATGAATCAGTTTTATTGGAATTCCACGTGAAAGACCAACACAAAGTGGTGTACACGTGAGAAGTGGAACGAAAATCATACATGCTTCCAAACATTTTTTACAAATAAATAACTGAAAAGTGGGGTGTGTGTAATTATTCAGCCCCCTTTGGTCTGAGTGCAGTCAGTTGCCCACAGATATTGCCTGATGAGTGCTAATGACTGAATAAAGTGCACCTGTGTGTAATCTAATGTCAGTACAAATACAGCTGCTCTGTGACGGCCTCAGAGGTTGTCTAAGAGAATATTGGGAGCAACAACACCATGAAGTCCAAAGAACACACCAGACAGGTCAGGGATAAAGTTATTGAGAAATTTAAAGCAGGCTTAGGCTACAAAAAGATTTCCCAAGCTTTGAACATCCCACGGAGCACTGTTCAAGCCATCATTCAGAAATAGAAGGAGTATGGCACAACTGTATACCTACCAAGACAAGGCCGTCCACCTAAACTCACAGGCTGAACAAGGAGAGCGCTGATCAGAAATGCAGCCAAGAGGCCCATGGTGACTCTGGATGAGCTGCAGAGATCTACAGCTCAGGTGGGGGAATCTGTCCATAGGACAACTATTAGTCGTGCACTGCACAAAGTTGGTTTTTATGGAAGAGTGGCAAGAAGAAAGCCATTGTTAACATAAGAAGTCCCGTTTGCAGTTTGCCACAAGCCATGTGGGGGACACAGCAAACATGTGGAAGAAGGTGCTCTGGTCAGATGAGACCAAAATGGAACTTTTTGGCCAAAATGCAAAACGCTATGTGTGGCGGGAAACTAACACTGCACATCACTCTGAACACACCATCCCCACTGTCAAATATGGTGGTGGCAGCATCATGCTCTGGGGGGGGCTTCTCTTCAGCAGGGACAGGGAAGCTGGTCAGAGTTGATGGGAAGATGGATGGAGCCAAATACAGGGCAATCTTGGAAGAAAACCTCTTGGAGTGGAAAAGACTTGAGACTGGGGCGGAGGTTCACCTTCCAGCAGGACGACGACCCTAAACATGAAGCCAGGGCACCAATGGAATGGTTTAAAACAAAACATATCCATGTGTTAGAATGGCCCAGTCAAAGTCCAGATCTAAATCCAATCGAGAATCTGTGGCAAGATCTGAAAACTGCTGTTCACAAACGCTGTCCATCTGACTGAGCTGGAGCTGTTTTGCAAAGAGGAATGGGCAAAGATTTCAGTCTCTAGATGTGCAAAGCTGGTAGAGACAGACCCTAAAAGACTGGCAGCTGTAATTGCAGCAAAAGGTGGTTCTACAAAGTATTGAATCAGGGGGCTGAATAATTACGCACGCCCCACTTTTCAGTTATTTATTTGTAAAAAATGTTTGGAATCATGCATAATTTTTGTTCCACTTCTCACGTGTACACCACTTTGTGTTGGTCTTTCACGTGGAATTCCAATAAAATTGATTCATGTTTGTGGCTGTAATGTGACAAAATGTGGAAAAATTCAAGGGGGCCGAATACTTTTGCAAGCCACTGTAGCATATTTTGCATTTTCATTATTTACTCAGTTTAATTCAATAGAAAATATCATAAACCTTCAGTTGTTTTGTTTTCTGGTTTGAGTTGGTGTTTTTTGGAAGATGTTCTTCTGTTTCATGAGTTTACTTCACCTTTATTATCTGCAAGCATCACTAACAGCTCCACTGGAAACTGGTGGAAATATCTAACTTGGCATTGTCCAAAAGATCAAAACCCCTACAGAGACAGAAAATGTACACAATATTAATTCACTGAACCGCTGCTGGTGTTAAATCATATTTGGACTGACCCTGGTTAGCTCCTCTCATAGTAAAACTTACACAAAAAAAGCCTAGTGAAGAAGAAATTTGGCAGTGGATGATCGGAGGTGTCAGAATATAAGGAAGCTAATGCTTTACTTATTCCAATTATATCGTCCCATTGTTTACAGTTTTTTACAGACGCTAGGACACATTTCTCAATACTTAGGTCACTTTTGCAAAACTCTTCACACAATCCTCCTAACTGACCGTCAGCTTGGCAAAGCAGTTCATTTCACATTCAAAATGCACTACAACTACCAAAACACTTCATTCAGGTCTCAAATAACCTCATTCTTCCAGAACACTAGCAAAGGTTGACAGCCGACAAACACACTTTGTCACCCACAAAACAATGACCTAAAAAACACTAACAACATGTAGCATTACACAGTGTTTTCCTGTGTAAAACAAGGACACATCTCTGTTTATAATTTCAATATATGTTACTGGAATGAATCAGACATCATGCAGAATTCGTTAATATTTGTTTATGTATTTTTTTATCTTTTTGCACTAAGTAATCCCAAAATACAAGAATTTGTATACACACCATCCACTGATACACATACAATAGTAATGCTAATCTACTCGGTCTTCTCCATTTGGCCACAGGTTCTCATCCACATCACATCTCATGTCATCTAGGGCAATACACCTAAAGAATCTTCTGGCTGCCAGAATTGAAGGAGTTGAAAAATTGAAGGAGTAACACCTGTGTAGATGTTCATCTACAATGAGAATAAGCTGTGGCTGGTTAAACTGCATTTTTAGATTTAAAATATGTTTCAATAAAATATTGTTGTTGAATTTTGCTGTCTTTTCAAGTTTTGCATTGTGTTATTGTTTTGGCCATAAGTTTAACAGTTTTGAAAACAGTATGTAAGCACATGCAAAATGTCCTGTACGTACAAAGATTGTTGGCAGTTGTTGTGTCTGAGTGAGAAGATAATTCATGAAATTTGAGAGATGTAGTCATTGAATGCATTTTGTGCCAAAACAATGATAACTGGTCCTCAGTTTAGCCCACATAGACTTCTGTTGTGCTCACTGTGTGAGGAGTTTTGCAAACGTGACCTAAGTATTGAGAAATGTGTCCTAGCGTCTGTAAAAAACTGTAAGTCAAACTTCTCTGTTGACCTAGAGCTTTTAGTTCAAGTTCAGCTGAGTTTGATCCGGTTCAGTTTTTCCTTCAATGCTCTTGTGTGCAGAAAACGAAAAAGAAGTGCCTGGAATATACGCTGTAATTTAAAAACCTCAGCCGCCCCTGCATGTCTGCTGGTGTGCGTGTGTGTGTGTGTGTGTGTGTGTGTGTGTGTGTGTGTGTGTGTGTGTGTGTGTGTGTGTGTGTGTGTGTGTGTAATCAATGTACTGCTTAATTAGTGCTCATATTGCTGTGTATTTCTATCACAGATGACAGCGTTTACCATCACTCTCTGTTTCCCTTAATCTGAAATGTTATTTGAATCTTTCCTCACAGAGATGACTCTGTCGTGTCTCCCTCTGCTTCAGTGAGTTAAAGGTGTGTGTGTGTGTGTGTGTGTGTGTGTGTGTGTGTGTGTGTGTGTGTGTGTGTGTGTGTGTGTGTGTGTGTGTGTGTGTGTGTGCATTTCCGCATGTGTGTCTGCCGCTCCTCTTTAATTACCGACTCTCTCTTTTTCTCTGCACCGTTGCTAAACTTCCTGCTGGTGTCTGAGTGTGTGGGCAACATGCCAATGACAGTCTTTTCATTTCACAGAATAGAGTGGCATGGTAGTGCAGTGGTTACCCCTGTCTCCTCACAGCAAGTCGGTCCCACGTTTGAATCCTGGACGGCGCATCTCTGCGTGGAGTTTGCTCCGGGTTCTTCCTGCAGTCCGAACACATGCAGTTAGCTGAGAATTCCAACTGACTGTGCGTGTGACACGATCTCATATCTCATGTTGGTGTTCTTACTGCATTATCTTAATAATGTTAGTCCAGGATCAACATTTCAGCTGACCAGTGATGTTGTTGAGAAGTCATAGCTTTGCAATGTGGGTAAAAGATTTATTCGTTTTTTTAAAAATGCTTTTGTTTATATAAAACTCTCTTCTGGAACAAATGGTAAACATTTCAAGTGTTTTCTTTATTCATTTATAAAATGTAATAAATATGAAGCTTTGTTTGCTGTTAGCCACATTAACTCTGGTGCTGTTTTGCTTGCAGCTTGGGATTCAGTATCTTGAGTACTTTGACCTGCAGACTGGAGCAAACCAACAACCTATGATGATGCTAGACCTTCTTCTAGAGCCACCCACAAAAGTATTAGATTTCTATTTAGATCTGGAAGGTCCCTGTTTGATCATCTCCCCATGAATCATGTGTTGCGGCGTGCACAATCGCTAGATTTCATTGTAATTGTATAAGAAACGTCCTTTCGCAGCAGTCGAGCATTAGCATGAGTTTCTGCATAGGTTCCTGTGTTAATATTTTATTTCTGTGGCACTACACATCGCTCCTTTAAAGTCTTGTTGTTGTCATATTTAATAAAAATCCTGTCCTTTGACTCTAATCTACTGTCATGGTGTTTCAGTTTTGTAGACTAATGCTGAAATCCCTCTCAGATTTAGTGTGGGATATTTTTATATAACAACCATCCTGCTCAAAACTTTTCTAAGGTTTACATGAATATCTTTCATTTTTCGTCTCCAAGTGTTATCAGGTGGTCTCTATAATCTGGTGTTCTGCAATCAGGAATGCAATAGTTCAATCTTGATGCACAAGATAGCAAATCTTTGCACTGATCTCATTGATCTTGTGCAGTTTTCCTTATCCGCTGGCTGACAGGTAGGCAGCCAACCCTGACACGACAAAATGTACTTACACTTACATCAGGAGTGAAATATGACACACACTGACCAAACCCAGTGAGGAAACTACTGAAACAGCCAATCAGAGTGAGGCACAGCTGGAGAAGTCTGTCTGCAGGCCCGGCTGGCAGCACTGTAGGAGACAGAAGAGGAGCAGATTCAAAATGGCTGAAGATTTTTTTCTTTTTTTACACATCTCCAAGAGGAATACATCAAATCTGGCTTGAGTTCAATTCACGTTCAAATTTTGCCACAAAGGCATTTTTGCTCAAATAGGCTTCATTTTACTTGAAAAGTGTTCTCTCAGCTAGTTACCACTGCATAATGTACATGCTGCCCTGCCCGTGACCCTCACAGAGATTTTCTTTTTCTTTCATTTTTATAAAAAAAATCCAAAAAATGATATTTTGAAAGCAAATACAATGCATATATTTGCAGGAGTGGCCTGCAAATACGATCAGCTGTTTCTCTTGGAGCATGGCTGTACAGAGAGAAAAAAGGCTGATGATGTGGAGCTTGGGAGCCATCTTTGATTTCCTACGCAGACTGTCTGCTCCTCTCCAGCTACTTGGGATCCTCAGCAAACATGAGAACGTAACTCTGCAGTGAGTGGGAGCCCTGCCATCTTTAAAACATATTTGATCTCTCTTTCTCCCTCTGTCTCTCTACTGCCCCACCTCTTCTTCTTCTTTGCTGTCTTTCTGTCTCTGCAGTGTAAATTGGATAAATAAAGAGTTAAGGTGAGGTTGTCGGGAGTGTCCAACAGTTACTTTTAAAAAAACACACACACACACACATATCTGCTGCACAAGGGGAATACGGATAACACGTCGGAGAAAAGGAAAGGAAGAGGCCAGAGGAGTGCACTCTAACAGAACTGTACCAGGATGTAATCTGGTGCCTTCTTAGTATTGCACTGAATGACCAAACAAGCATTTTAATGCACAGACAGAGAGAATGGAGTACAGGTATAAAACTCTATCATAAAGCTCATATCTAATCATGTCTAACATAACAAAGATACCCCCCATCCACCTACTGGTCTGTGAATTGTGAACTTGTTTAAACCTGCATTTCATGATTGCTTTTGGCCATAGGATAAAGTGTTGTGCACTTTGCTTAATCAAATGGACAGTGAATGTGTGGCATGAGGCAGTGTGAGGGCCACGCTGAGTGTTGTTGGAGTGGCAGTAGAGTAGATGACATGTCTGGTCATGTGGGCAGGTAAGAGCTGCTCAGAGAGGGAGAAAGGGAAAGAGGGATTGAAACTAGCGTTCTCCTCCTCCTCCACACACCTGTCTTTTGTCAGCCTGAAGCTGCAGAGTAGTGTGTTTGCATTATATGTGAAGCCTGCCACTGACAGGCTTTCGCTGAGTGAATGCTTTTGGTTTATTATTAAAACTCTGAGAAGAAATGGATTTTTTTTGTCAGTTTTACTTTGAAAGGCAATGGAAATTTGAAGTTGAAATGCTTGGTGGGTGTGCAAAAATGAATCATGATGCAAACTTTTCTTTTTTTGGGCAGTGTGACAGCTTGGTAGATGGAAACAACACAAGAAAAAAAAAGGAAAAGTGAAAACAATGTAAAATGAAGGTATCATACAACAATTTCTCGATAAATCGGTGAGTATAATGAGGCAAATAAGAGCCATTTAAACTCCAACATGAAAAGATAACACAAAACCCTCTCTCTCTAAGTTAAGTTTGTTTCTGTAGAATGCAGCGCAGAAACGAAGGACTCTGATCTAGTTGGTGCCAAATGATGCCCGCCAACGCGCCCCTGAAATGTGCCCATAATTTACGCACAGAAATCTCAAGTTGAATCTCCTGCGCCCGCACCTCTTAGCGCAGAGACAGCACGGATTCCCTGCAGCCCGTAAAAAAAAGAGGAAAAAAGTAGGCCTTCATCTCCCTTTTAAACCTCGACGCTGTCCACGTCCTCAAAGAGAATGGATCTAATTAAAACGTTGCACTCGTCATCATCGCCAAAGCGTTGCCAAACGGGTTCTGGTGGAGAGGAGGCAGGGAGATGTAGCACCACATGACTAAGTCTGAGCTGCGGAGGGATGGAAGTTAGATTGGGTTTCTCTTCTCTCATTGGCCGGTGGGCTGACTTTTGACACGCAGACCAGGGACCCTCCTGTCGTATAAATAAGCCTGATGGGACTTTATTATTCTAGCATCACGGCAGCAGGTTTCTGCTAAGTTTGGAGTTACTCGTGTCACCACAACTGTATGTCTGCCTGAAAGTGGTTTAAAAACAGGGGCTCAAGCAGCACAAGGAGTCTGCATGTCTGCTTAGACATGCTCAGCTTTGTGGATACCCGGATTCTGTTGCTGCTTGCAGTAACTTCATACCTAGCATCATGTCAATGTAAGTTTGAATATCTGCTCTTTTTTCTTCTGTGATGGATATTTTTTTTTCTTGAGGATCTTGGCTTTTGTTTGGGACTTACATCGAGGTCAAGCCGAAGACAGCTTTAAGCCCTGCTGAATAAAACTCAACGGATTGAGCTCATGCAGAGGATTCTTCACTTTTTCCAAGGACCCAGTTATCATGATTTGATTAGTTTCCGTAAAGGGAAAGAGAGAGAGAGAGAAAAGAAAATTTTGTTCCTTTAAAAGAGGAACGTCTAGAGGTTTTGTTTTTTTTTAGTTGTAATGCATGTGAAGTTAATGAAATGAGTCGAAATGTAGGTTTTCTTTCAGGAATAGGATGAAAAGCTTTTGTTGGGGCGTTGTACACATTGTTCCATCCAGACGTCCAGGGAATGAGCTTTATTATAGGAAACTCTAATGTCTCCCCCTGGTGGTCATGGGTGCAAACATCTACTCGCCACCATCTGCGTTATCTCCAACCCCCATTTATAAAACTAAAGCAGAAATGACACTAAACGATGACACGTTTTCTCTTATAATTACATTTAGATTCTTAAAGTACTTTTTGAGCAGCCTACCTTGCAGTTAATGGCAGTATAGTTCAGCATACATTTAACATACAGCGGTTTTATAGATTAAAAGATGATTATACAGGTAACACATCATGACAAATTTGGCAATATTATATTACATGAAATGGACAAATAAATAGTCTCACATCCCTTTTCAACCGCCAAGTGCGCCACCTCGTGGTCCAGATAGGATATAACGTGTTAGAGTTCACGGGGAGGTCCCAGCTGTGCCAACCTCTAACCGTGACCAGCTGGTCCGGAGTCGTGGAGAGCAGCTGCAACACAGTGCAGAAGAGAGACGCAAAACACAAGGCACCATTAAAGAATGAAGTCACCAGTTTTTAAACAACCCTTTAAAAAAACAGAGAAAAATCACACATTATAATATTTTTGCAGCAAAAGCAGTAAGACAGGAGTAATTAATACATTCTTATCACAAATCATGTTGGTCTTGTCTTCTATGTTGTAGCAGGCCAACTATTCATTTCCCTAGGGCATAAGCGGCCTGTCCAGGCTTGCTCGCAGCTGGAGCGCGAACATGTGGAATGCTCCAACAATGACATTCACATTCATTACCGACAGTTTGACGAAGTTTGCTGTGATTCACAAACTGTGCAGGCATGGCCCTCAGCTACGCTTTTAAGAGAGGCTGAGACATGTTATGCAGCGAGTAAAACATGCAGGAAGGATGCTTATTTTAGGCCTGCACAGAAGCGTCTGCTCAGCATTTACAGACACACCCGATCAGCGTAGTGTAAAAAGCCCCCGACTGTGTGACACAGTGAACGAAAAAGAAAAGCACTGTTTGAAAAGTCACTTTTTCTAGTTTTGAATGTACTGACTTGAACACAGTCTCCAGAATATTTTAAACCTGAAATAACACACTCAGCATTTTAATACGAAGATCTTAGGCAGATTCAACCATGAAGCATTAAGTAGAAGATGAAAACTGCTTTGTTTCTTTTTCAGGTTTTGCCCTAAAATTATTATTATGTTCTAACGGCGTATTCCCTTTTTCTCTCCCTGCCCCTCTCTTCTGCCTCTCCCTCCTCATCCTCATCTCTACAATGCCACAGTTGCGGTTAGTACACCTGCATGCTACCATGAAAACAACATACCTTAAAGTTTTTTCCGTTTTTCTTCCACAATCTCTGAAATGCCCGTGAATGAAGGTCTCTGTCGTCTTTTAACGATTCAAGCAATCTGAACTATGGCAGAGGAGTGCCGTTAGGAATTTCAGACCCTGAGCTCAGTTATTTCTTGCAGTTTTCTCCCTTCCTGTCCATGAATAGGTGAGGGTCCTATTGGCTTAAGTTTGTGTCAATGAAAGCTAAAACCACAGGGCTGAGGCACCCATGGGGCCTGGTACAAAGGACCTTTTCTGAGGACAGCAGTGAGGAACCAGAGAGGGAGGTTTGCCCCTATAACAGCTGGCTTTGGCTCCGTTTGGAGTCTCCCTCTGATCCTGATTTAAGATTGAATTTGGGAATTCTTCTGCTCATAGCTGAGATTGCCTGAAACTAAGCACCCACTGCTTTTGGTGTTTACAGCTTCACCACGTCCAGGCACCACTGTGCGTGGTGTGATTGCGGTAACTTGATAGCTGTTCCATAGACTAACATGCTCATACTCCTGAGTGATTGTCCAGTCTGGTTTTGAATGTTTCATTTTGTTGCCTCTCAGCATCTCTGATGTGCGCATGTTGACCACATGCACATTGTCCTCCTGGGTTCTCACATTAGTTTATCTGCACGAGCGTGATTCACATGTCACTGTGACAGCACGTCTGCACGCTGCATTATTTTAGAACAATGGCCAGTCCTCGTTACAGTCACACACAAGAATAGAAGGCAATAATCTGAATGAATGGGATTGCCAGCTCATTAAATTGTTGCATGGAACCCTGAAAAGACTGAAAAGATCTTCTATTTATCTTAACCGAGGCAATAATGCATAATGTTGGACCTCTGGCTTGTTTGGATTGTGTCTAAGATGCATGAAGCATAGTTTATATTAGGAAAGTTCAAATGCCACCTTCATGATGACTGGTTCAATCACTCAGTTTTTCTGTTTTCTTTTGTTTCCCTTTATTTTTCTTGACTTGCTTAGCCTCTGAGGATACAAGAAATCCCAGATTGTTTTAAATTACAGTTTAAGTCCAGGTTGCATGCATCTGGTTTTCAGATCAGAAGCGGTGGCCCGCTTTAGTGTGGGGATAGTTTTGAAATGAAATGCTGTTGAAGTAACAAACTGAGGCCATCTGCTCCATGTTTTTGGTCTGACTGAATGACTTTTGTGCCGCAGGGTCCAGGAGGAGCGAAAGGACCTCGAGGTGACCGGGTAAGCAGATGCAAAACTGCTCTCTCTGTGATAAACACGCTAACATGCCACTGAAGTATTTGATCATTTACACTCATGAGGCATCTTTGGCAACGTTTTTGTCAACGTCACCTGACCTGTTAACCTTGGCAGGCCACACCCCTTTGTTTACATTTCCAATGGCACTATTTTTCTTAATTGTAACATATGAGAATGCCTCTGATATCTTTGATACGACAGTGTGGCAGACTTATTCACTGATTTATTTTAACAATTTAAAACACCTTCGTTTTTTCAAAATAAGAGCTTGCGAGATAAAAACAGACAAGCGTCGCCTCCTTAAATCTCAGCAGCTCATCGTTCAATAATAACAGTGTTTACCAACTCATGTCATCTCTGTTTTACAGGGTCCTCCCGGCCCAAATGGAAAAGATGGTTTACCCGGACTTCCTGGCCCCGCTGGCCCCCCTGGTCCCCCTGGACTTGGAGGAGTAAGTAGAGAATAAACAGTCTGCGTAGATGGTGTTTACTGCAAATGTGCTCTAAATAATGCTGATAAAGCATCTTTGAGGAAAAAATGACAAGCCGTTCATAGGAAACAAACACGAAACCAGCCGTAAAAAGCGTATAGCTTCTTTTATTTTTTTGACCTCTGGTTGCCCCTCTCTGTCTCCTTAATTAACCCTGTAATCTTTGACCTTTTTGTCATTTATCCATTTTGGATCAAAGCATTTTAAAAAAAGAGATACCACATGCCTGGTTACCACTCATTTTGCTCATTTTGTCTGTGTTTAATCCATAAAGCTGCTCGGTGGTAACTTTAGTGTTTTAAGAAACTCTTCGGGTGAATAAAGCGCATGTTTGCAGTAGTCTGTGGCTGCTGATTGTGAGACAAGTTTGAACTACAGGAACTACTGGAACTGGAAATCTAAATTACTTTAGTCTTAATGCCCTTTAGCTATAGAAAAGTGTTTATTATGCATACATAAGTATTAATCTGTGCTTTCTTCTGTTCAACAGAACTTTGCTGCTCAGTACGATGGTGTAAAAGGCCCTGATCCTGGCCCTGGACCCATGGTGAGGACCCCTCTCTTCATTGCCACACAACAACACTAGCCCATATGTCACAAAAACTAATATTTTTACATATATAATTTGGGATGACTACAGTGCATGGAAAGTTTCGTGTATTTCACGTGTTTAAATTTTGATTTCAGTCACCACAAAATGTTTTAATGACAGTCTAACTGAGAGCTGATGATTGATTGTTTACTTCTTTTCTTCTTTTCAGGGTTTGATGGGACCAAGAGGCCCTCCCGGACCTCCTGGAGCTTCTGTAAGTATAAATATGTGCGAAAATTAAACCTATACAACTGTCTTTTTAAAGATTTTTATGACTAAATGCTGCATCTCCTCTCATTCAACAGGGACCTCAAGGACACACAGGACACGCTGGTGAGCCTGGAGAGCCCGGACAGGCCGTAAGATCATCCTCCTAAACATTTACACTTCTTTCAATGTCGACTTAAAAGTTCATCCTGGAGATCTTAATGCTCTGGTTTTCTTTCCCAGGGCGCTGTTGGTCCTCGTGGCCCTCCTGGACCTCCTGGCAAAGCTGGAGAAGATGTACGTACACATTAGTGTAACTGCTGTTCAAAATGCAAAATCATTTTTGTTGCCACTCTTCTGTGAATATTTTGCGAGTGGCTGCGGTAGTTCTTTGTTGTGGCCTAAAGTCTATTTCACTGATTCACAGGGTAACAATGGCAGACCTGGCAAGCCCGGAGACAGAGGTGTCCCCGGCCCTCAGGTAAGAGATTTGCACCACGATAACCACAAACAGATATAAGCAAGAAATGGATTTGCAGATGTGAAGTACTTAATATGTTCTTTGTGTTTGATTTGCAGGGTGCTCGTGGATTCCCTGGAACCCCTGGACTTCCAGGAATGAAGGGACACAGAGTGAGTGCTGATTTTTTTTCCCTCTGCTTTAACTTTACCCGATCCTTTGTGGACACCTGAGAGCTCAAACAAAGTGCTAAAAAGAAGAAAGTGGAGGTGGAGACACACCTGTGCTCCTTAGAAATTGCATTGTAATTACCTCCACAGGGAGTGATTATGGACCTAACCTCCTGAATTCCTAATGGATGCCTTGAAGTTCTTAGCCTGTTAACATAACAGGATTGCAAAAGTGCTTCACAGAAAGGTGTTAGGTATTGAACATTTCCTTCCTATGATGGATGGAGACAGATGCAACGCTTTCTATAACCCATGTTTGATTTTATAAATAGCTTTTTTAAGACGTTTTTTAATGTCTCCTATAATATAACCCCTGTTGGACTCTTTTCCTTGTTCTGTTTTATCTCTGGAGCAGTGCACTACAATTTGAATCTATTATCCTTCTCACATGTTGATCTAAACGGTTATATTTATTTATATTTGTATCACATTTCTCATATCTTCACCTGCCTTCATCACTGTGCTCCTGTGTTTCAGGGATACACTGGCCTGGATGGACGCAAGGGAGAGCCCGGTGGTGCTGGCCCCAAGGTAAGGTGACAACTAGCTGCTCTATGAATGTATCAAAAACTAAAAACTGTAATTCTTAATAGTTCCCAGTTAATTATTAGTGATAAATTTGAAAATGTTTAGACACATTCCTCATCGTACCATTTTCCCTCCCATAGGGCGAGCCTGGTGCTCATGGAGCTGCTGGAAGCCCTGGACTGGCTGTGAGTTTGAGATTCACCTTTCATGCACAAAAATTTTAGTAAAGACATCTGACTTGGATGTTTGTGACTGTTTGCGTCAGTCAGCATCATGTTCATGGGATGATAATGATGCTGTGGTATAAAAACCTGCACAGGTGATAATTGTAGGTAACTGTCTTGCCTTCAGGGAGCTCGTGGTCTTCCTGGTGAGAGAGGCCGCCCCGGCCCTGCTGGCCCTGCTGGTGCTCGTGGTGCTGATGGCAATGTTGGACCTACTGGCCCTGCTGTGAGTACACACACACTTATAACCCCTTTATCGGTGTTAGAGTGAGAAGATACCACTGAGATGCTTTTTCCTGATTGGACTTCAGCCTGTCTTCATATATAAATCACGATGAATACTGTAATGTGCCATCCTGCCAAGTCAGAAAAGGTTCATTCTTAAATTTTGGACTTTATTATGTGTTCCTGCTTTTCCTTTATTCAGGGACCCCTCGGTGCTGCTGGACCCCCAGGATTTCCCGGTGGCCCCGGCCCCAAGGTGAGTGTGATGCCACTTCCTGTTGCCTCTCAGAGAGGTTCACGATTAGGGTGAAAAAAGGCAGTTTTTATTGCTGTATAGGACAAGTACAACCAGTGCCTGCAAGCTCCTGCCCAATCACATATTCTTATATAGTAGCCCCCAGGGGAATTTTGACTGTTAGTACTGCAAACCAAAACAAATACTTAATGCTGCTTAAGCTGCTTTAACTATAAAACCAACAACCACTAGGTAATATCGGCACACTGTTTGATTGTGGATGTATTTGTGCTGCTGACAGGGAGAGACCGGACCCGTGGGAGCTACTGGCCCATCTGGACCTCAGGGATCTAGAGGCGAGCCCGGACCCAATGGTGCTGTTGGCCCCGTTGGTCCCTCTGTAAGTATACAAGGTTGTTTCCATCAAGGTCACTCTCCGGTCACGTGTAACCACTGTTTCTGTTATTAGTCTTTTAGTTGACTCTGACTCCTATAATTTAGTCATGATTTTAGGGAAGATTGGTGTCATGTTAACATGATCAGTTGAAAATGTGTTTTCTTTAAATAAAATGACTTGACTTTGTTTTCTTGGTCTTTCTCTCCAGGGTAACCCTGGTGCTAATGGCCTGAATGGAGCTAAGGGAGCTGCTGTAAGTATTTGACTTGAGCCAAAAGTGCATACAAATTTCCAGGGTCACACCAAGCTATCTTTATTTTGATATGGTTTGATATAATAGGATGCTATGCTGACCTGTTGACCATACCTGCTGTTTAGGGCACCCCTGGTGTTGCCGGAGCTCCTGGCTTCCCTGGACCAAGAGGAGGACCCGGACCACAGGGACCTCAGGGTGCTGCTGGACCTAGAGGCCTGGGTGTGAGTACACAAGAAACAAAATAGCCACCTGGAAACATTCTCTGTCCTTACGCCCCAGTACTGTCATAATTGTTCACAGATGATTGCTCTTCTGATTAACTGTGTCTGTTTATCTGTCTATTTTAGGGAGATCCTGGTGTTCAGGGTATAAAGGGAGATACTGGTCCCAAAGGAGAACCTGTAAGTTTATGTCCTTATAATCATTTAGAATTTGATCCAAATAAATCTGAAAACCTCTCTGTTGCACATTTAATGACCGTTTTGCTATGTTGTTTCCCTCAGGGTAACTCTGGACCTCAGGGAGCCCCTGGACCTCAGGGTGAGGAGGGCAAGAGAGGACCCACTGGTGAGCTCGGTGCTACTGGGCTTGCTGGTGCCCGTGGAGCTAGAGTGAGTTCCAGCCCGTCATCTTTAATAGTTTGAGCCATAAATGTACTACAGCCGGAGACATTTTACTGGGATCAGCCATTAATTCTATTTGTCTCCTTTAGGGTGCTCCTGGCAGCCGTGGCATGCCTGGTGGTGAGGGAAGAACTGGCCCTGTTGTAAGTATTCAATGATTAAAAAAACTCTTTTTTGCTTGAAATACAGGCAACATTAAGTCTCATAATTTGTCTCATCTGCCCTTTTCATAGGGTATGCCTGGTGCCCGTGGTGCTTCTGGTGCTGCTGGACCTCGTGGACCCCCTGGAGATGCTGGCCGTGCTGGTGAGCCTGGCCCAGCTGGTCTCAGGGTGAGCTTTTTACTAAATCCTGTTCTTGGAAGGTTATAATTCACAGTTTCAGTAAGTTACAGAGACACCTCAAAGTGCAAGTGCATATTTGGCAGTTGTAGTTTTAAAAAAAATATGGAGCTAATATGGAGATGGAAAAAACTCTGAATTTCTAAAGTGAAAGTCTTCATTTCAAGTCTTAATTTTGTAAGAAATTATTAAGTGTTAGATTTACATGAAAACCCTGGATATTCACTGAGAATTTACTTACAAACGTCCATGATTAAAAGAAAAAGAAAACACAGGGCTTCACCTTACAAGATTATAAAAACCTCATAATGTGTAGACTCAGAGTATCATGCCTGCCTGCCTAATCAAGTTGTAGTTGCAAAGTCTGAACTTTCTATGCAAATTTCCATAAGAAAACTTTAATGGAAAATTCATGGCAGCTATTATTTTCCACAGGGTCTCCCAGGAAGCCCTGGAAGCTCCGGACCCCCAGGAAAGGAGGGACCTTCTGTAAGTAAACCTCAATTTTATTTCATCTATTGTTCCTACTGTTTTGTTTTGTTTTTACAGTAAATATAATTTCCTGCTGCAATCTTTGTTTGTCGCTCCAGGGTCCTTCTGGACAAGATGGCCGCAGTGGACCTCCAGGCCCAAGTGGACCTAGAGGCCTGTCCGGAAACATTGGTTTCCCTGGACCCAAAGGACCTTCTGTAAGCCTTTTTCTTTTCAAGAATTAAACATGGAACTATATCCTTCTTTGTTTTTCAAGTTAACCTAAATCTGTACTTATTAACTTACTAACTGCTTTTTGTTTTAGGGTGAGCCTGGCAAGCCTGGAGAGAGGGGAGCCACTGGCCCCACTGGACTGAGAGTAAGTCACAAATGTTATAATATATAAAACTTGAATTTAATTTGGTAATGGCTTCAGTAGTTAAAAGGCATCACTCTCTTTATCCTTGTGTCTAGGGACCCCCTGGACCTGATGGCAACAATGGAGCCACTGGTGCTACTGGACCTGCTGTGCGTGATCTTATGTGCAGCGCATGAGTAGATCTTGATGAATAATAGCCACTGCATTGTCTTTGTCTTCGACTCTGATAACTTGTCTCTTTCTCTCTACAGGGAGGACCTGGTGAGAAGGGAGAGCAGGGACCTTCTGGTGCTCCTGGCTTCCAGGTTTGGATCCATAATTTTCTCTAAATATAGAAAAATGGTGCATGATTTTACAGCCATTTTAAGCTGATTGCTAAAATTTTTGATGCAATTGGAGCTGATGTAGAGTCTTGATATTTTCAGGGTCTGCCTGGACCCGCTGGAAATGCTGGTGAGGCTGGCAAGCCTGGAGACAGAGTAAGTATTTGGAAAACTGTAAAAGCAGCATTATTGAAAATTTAAGTCCACGTCTAACCAAACAAAAATGCCTCTGTAGGGTATCCCAGGAGAGCCAGGACCTGCTGGAGCTGCTGGTGGCAAGGTGAGATCACCTGTCAGTGACATTGTTTTCCAAAACAAATGCAGCAATATAGGATTTTTACACAGTAGCAAAGCCTGTCAAAAGTGCATATGTGTCCAGGTATATGTGCACTAAATGAATCAAGACCCTTTAATATGTTGTAGGCTTTTCAAACCTTTAAATCTATTGCTATAAAAACATACTCAGAATCAAATATAGAGAACACAAATTAAAATATGCATGTCTGTTTCTCCAGGGAGAGCGTGGTAACCCTGGTGCTGCTGGATCTGCTGGACCTCAGGGACCAATTGGAGCCCGTGGACCTGCTGGAACCCCTGGAGCTGATGGTGGCAAGGTAAGACAGTTCTATTTTTACAGAAATTGATGGAACTTCTGAACATATGTCATGAAACCTGACAGTTCATGGACGTTCTCTGGCCTGTCACGGAATGGTCTTTAAAATGCACTTTCACAGCAATTTCCAGCATTGCTTACTGATCAAAATCTCACTGTTTATGCAGTGATAGCTCTGAGAAACTTTAAAAATTAAGAATTATGTGATAATAAAATCTGTATATAGCTGGAAAATTGAAAACATCAATATTTATGTTGTTCAGATATGAACCCAAGTTTATCCTCTTTGTTTCCAGGGAGAGCCTGGTCCTGCTGGAGCTGCTGGTGCACCTGGACATCAGGGAGCTGGTGGCATGCCCGGAGAGCGTGGAGGTGCTGGTACTCCTGGACCCAAGGGAGAGAAGGTAAGTTCTAGAAATCTGCCACCAGCAAATAAAATGGGTGTAAATGAGGGAGTATTGTTTCTTTGCTGTTGTGCGTCTTACACCCTCTTCCCCTCTCCCAAGGGAGAGCCTGGACACAAAGGCCCTGATGGCAATCCTGGCAGAGATGGTCCCCGTGTAAGTAAAACTCTCCCGTCTTTGTTAGTATGCTTAATGTAAAAACTTTACACATTTATTTCCTCAATTTGAGTGTGTCAGTCATAACCCTGATCTCAGTGTGCTCTCCTCACTTAATCTAGGGTCTGCAAGGAGCTGCTGGACCTCCAGGACCCACTGGAGCCAACGGTGATAAGGTAAGTTGATAAAATAGTTGCCATTAAATAAATAATAGAAAGAAACCACCAAATTTAATGTTTTTAGATTATATAGATTCTATAATGCAAACAAACTTTGTTTGATTGGGGTTTTTTAATATTTAATTCATTTTTACAGTATTTAAAAAATGAATGCCAGCAAAAGTATTGAACATAACTCATCCACTGTAGGACCAGTTACCTTAAATAAAAAGCCATTTGCAGACGTTCACACCACTTTCATAATTTTATTGCTCAGTACCTTTATGTGGGACGTCCCACCCCTCTAAAACAGAAATTTTAAGTAGCCGAAACACTGTTATGACTAAAGCTAGAACCTCAACACCGCCATCTAATGGCTATTATGCAAAATAACAGCAATGAGCAACCTGCAATGAAATGTAAGATGACAGTGGTTAACCTAAAAATAATGCAGAAAACAAGTATTCATATTTATTACTGGCATTTAAATATTTATTTAAATCAAAATATAGGAATTTGCAAGTATTTTTTAAATTTGTTTTCCTGAGTGTTTGTGTATGTTGTTCTATAAACACAACCAACAGAGCCAAGAGTACAATAACAAAATTCTTTAAGAAGGAAAATGCTGACTATTTAGAGCATTCTTATAATATATGGCATATTGAAGTATATTCCCACATAATGGAGCGTGACAAGTCAGTGGATGCTTGGAACAATTGTAAGCTAATAAAATGTTTCCTGTTCTCTCCTCCAGGGTGAGGGTGGTTCCTTCGGACCTGCCGGCCCAGCTGGACCTCGTGGACCCTCTGTGAGTAGCTGCTGATCACTTCTTGTTCCACTAGCTTACATTTGCGTTTAAATATCTCATAGCAGAACCTGGCAAAACACAAGCTTCCATCTTTTAGTTTGAACAGTCTTTTTGACCCCACTGCTTGTTGTCCACAGGGCGAACGTGGAGAGGTTGGACCCGCTGGAGGTCCTGGATTCGCTGGCCCCCCTGTAAGCCCATTTTGAAATTCAGTACCCCATTCCCCATGTCATGTTCAATAGATAAAGATGAGCCAATACTTACATACCACAACCACGCTTGCTACAGGGTGCTGATGGTCAACCTGGAGCAAGAGGAGAGCGTGGACCTTCAGGAGGAAAGGGAGAAGTTGGCCCCTCTGGCCTCGCTGGACCTGCTGGACAGTCTGGACCTGCTGTAAGTACCACTTTCACTGGACATATACACACACAAACACGCATCCAGCAAAGCTAAACAAATTGAGAGAGATCTAACATGATTTCACTGATTTAGCATTACCAGGCATCTATGAGAGTGTTCACAGTGGGATAAAATCAACAGCTATTTCAAAATACTGTTTATGTTTATAGATTAGAGGGGAGCAGTCTTGATATGACACTGACTTTGATTTCTTCTTCCGGTATCTAGGGTCCTGCTGGCCCTGGTGGACCTCCTGGTGCTCGTGGTGACAATGGACCTTCTGTGAGTATTCAAACATACAAATAAACAGCTTTACCAGCCACACACGACACTCTCATGAATGCACTCATTAACTCCGTGGGCTTAAAAGCAACCATAGCATGCAGTGAGTAGGAGTTCCAATCAAAACTGTTAGGAACTTTAAAAAAAGGCAACATTAAAACATGAGATTAAGCCATTTATCAGTTATTTCTTGTACTGCCCTTTTTAAAATGTTTATATTTTTTAATATAAGCCCAAATAGGAACTAGTTTGTACTAGTGAGTCAATATTGTGTGCATTTGTGTAAATTTATGCACATAACCGCACAGTATCACTGTTTTAACTTAGCAGACTTTGTCAGCTTTTGATCTGTTCATTTTCCAGTGTTTCCTCTAAATCACTCAAATGTATTTTAATGGTAACACCAAAGGCAATTTTATTCATACAGCACATTTCGCTATTCGCTACATGTAAAATCAATCTGCTTGACATTAAAGATAAAAACACAAAAAATCATTTTATCTTTGGAATGACTTAAGGAAATAAAAACAATAAAACTAATTCTACAAAGACATATAATATAAGTTAGCATCCACACACGCACAAGCATACACACTCATACAGTGTAAGTGTAAGCCTGTAAGAGGTTTTTAGTCCATTTTTGAATGCAGGCACAGGTGTAACTGACCTCAGGTCAGGGGTCAGGTTGTTTTTGAAGAGCATCACATTAACTGAAAGCAACCTCGGCACTCATTTATATCTCATTCTGGGACCAGTTAAAAGATTACCTGAGAGGTACGACTGGTTTATAGACACTAAACAAGTCAAAGATGTGTTGGAGGACCAAACCAAAGAGCTTTATGAACTCATAGATTTAAACGGTAATTTCATGTTAAACTGGAAACCAATAAAGTGACTTCAGCATTAGGGTGTTATGTTCACATTTGCGTGTACATGTAAGGCTCTGGCTGCTGCATTCTGAACGAATATAAGTAGTTATACTGATAATTCTGACAGTTCTGCAAATAGAGCGTTACAGCAGTCTAACCTGTTTGATATGAATGAATGGATCATATCCTCAAAGTCAGTTTGAGAGAAGTATTTTCTAACTTTTGATCAATTTAGGTGGCAGAAAGCAGTCCTGGTGACCTTATTAACATGACAATCAAAACTGAGATAACTGTAAAAAAATAATGCCCAGGGTTCTAACCTGCTCGCTGTGTTTGAGAAAAAGCGGTGATAAATATTAACAGATTTTCCATCTTGAATTTTAGACCAACAACAAATATTTCCATCGAGTTTCTGCTCAGTTCAGAAAGGTTTCTAGACAACCAGCAAATAATGTCATCAAAGGATCTTATGGATTTGAAGAACTGCTGATTGAATTTTGTATTTGTGCAGATCTAAAACTATGTGTATCGTGTCTTAACTCTCAGCCCATCTACACACACAAACGTAGACACAACAAACATTTTGAATGACCTCTGCTTAACCACTGTGTGTGTTTCTGGTCAGGGTCTGACTGGTTTCCCTGGTGCTGCCGGCAGAGTTGGTGCTGCTGGTCCTGTTGTAAGTATAGATTTTGCATTTACTAATAAATTACATTTTAGTAATAACCTCAAACATACAAACTGACTTGACATGACCCCTCGTTCCTTCTCTTCCCCTCTCAGGGTATTGTTGGACCCCCTGGCCCCGCTGGTCCCTCTGGTAAGGATGGACCTCGTGGTCCCCGTGGTGATGCTGGTCCCACTGGTCCTTCTGGAGAGTCCGGAATGATTGGACCATCTGGTCTTGCTGGAGAGAAGGGACCCAGTGGAGAGTCTGGCCCCCCTGTAAGTTATAGCCCTCTTGAAATTGTGGTGCACTGAAACTTTGAGGACACTTTAGTGGCATCCTTGCTTATACCGCTGATGTGCATATATAGATCTTAAGAACTGCATCCTCAGCTCTTAAATGTGTGACTGATGATGTATTTTAGGGTCCTCCTGGTGCTCCTGGAACTTCTGGTCCTCTTGGACTTCAGGGATTCGTTGGTCTGCCTGGTTCTAGAGGAGATCGTGGTACACCTGGTGCTGCTGGTGGTGTGGTAAGTAGAAACTAGTTCTGATTATACCACGAAAAAAAAATTACCTGTTTGATGAACCACTGAATGTGTATTATCATTCAGAAAGTGTTGGTCAATTCAAACCATGGACAACAAATTTTAAATATGCATGGACAACAGTGCTAGTCCAGACGACAGACCATAATTTCCATTTTGGAGGATGTCTCAGAAAGACCACATGCACTTTTGATAATGGGAAGATCCCTCGTCCCCAAAAGTCTGAACGTACACAGCATCCATGTTATTGGTTGACTATTTTTGACCCACTGATTTTCTCTGTGTCATATCCCAGGGAGAGCCTGGTAGAGTTGGACCTGCTGGTCCCCCTGGAGCCCGTGGAGCCCCTGGCAACATTGGCCTGCCTGGTATGACCGGACCCCAGGGAGAGGCTGGACGTGAGGTAAAGACTTGTAACCCCTACTACCGATCTATGAATGATTTATAGAGAGTGCTAAAATAATATAATTATGTGTTCTGTATTTTCTGTGATATATTTGCTTTAAAAAAAATCACATAACATTTTAAAATAGTAAGCCTGTTAAACTTTTATATAAACTTCTCTGTTCTTTACAATCCACAGGGCAACACTGGTAACGATGGACCTCCTGGTCGTCCTGGTGCTGCTGGATTGAAGGTAATGCCCTGTCGTGTACCTTAAGCCATTATCATGCACAGAACACACACACACACATATATACATATATATATATATATACTATGTTTTATTAACCAACTTCCACCGTGACCCACCGTGCTTAGGGAGACCGTGGTGAGCCTGGATCTGCTGGCGCCATGGGACTTGCTGGTGCCCCTGGACCTGCTGGACCCACTGGAGCTGCCGGCAGACCTGGAAACCGTGGAGAGGCTGTAAATATTCTAATCATTAAATTCCCAATATAAGCAAAATTGTTTACTGGGTACTTTTATCTACAATCGTCTGCTTGTTTCACTTTTTTTCCTGTCCCTAGGGCCCATCAGGTTCCTCTGGAGCTGTTGGCCCCGCTGGAGCTAGAGGTGCCCCTGTAAGTATAATACACTAGCAAAGCAAATGAAATTACAAAAGGAATGCACCACAATATGTTTATGCCTGTGTCTTTGTTCAATGTAGGGACCTGCTGGACCTCGTGGTGAGAAGGGAGTTGCTGGAGACAGGGGAGAGAGAGGCATGAAGGGTCTGCGTGGACATCCTGGTCTCCAGGGAATGCCTGGACCTTCTGTGAGTGGCTGCACAGCAGCATAATGCACAAGAACTGTATGAATACTCAGCCCCATTATGCTCATAAACAATGCTTCAATACAGATTCCAGTAGCATTTGCAGGGCAATGTAATCACGGAGAGGAAAGACTTGTTGTCACTAAAATGCCACTGAGTGATGTGTTTTCTTTTACCACAGGGACCTTCCGGTGACACTGGTGCTGCTGGAGCTCATGGACCTTCTGGACCCAGAGTGAGTAGAATCCCAGCAGCTTGCTTATTTTTTTTTCTTTTACATGCATCGAAGATCATCTGTGCATGCCCTATTGAAAAGTTTCACCGTTAGTGAGAAATAAGTGTATGTAGCTCCTAGCTCCTAGCCACTCCTACCCACATACACTCCTGCTATTTTTGACAGAGCACCTTTAATTTGTAGATTAATAAAACCACAAATGTTTGTGTGATGTGATTTCTTTAGGGACCTGCTGGACCCCATGGACCCGTTGGTAAGGATGGCAGACCTGGTGCCCATGGTACTATGGGTGCTCCTGGTCCTCGTGGACCCAATGGATACACCGGACCAGTGGTAAGTTTGCCTTTATATCAACAGCTTCATCACCTTCTTAAATACTGCAACTTTTATTTTGCACCCTGGACAGTTTAGTGCTATTACAGAACTGTTCTTTACACATCACTCCATTGTCTTATCCATGTTAGGGTCCTCCCGGACCTCCCGGTCTGCCTGGACCTCCCGGCCCTGCTGGTGGTGGATACGATGTCTCCGGAGGATATGATGAGTACAGAGCTGACCAGCCTGCTCTGAGAGCCAAGGACTACGAGGTTGATGCCACCATCAAGTCTCTCAACACTCAGATCGAGAACCTGCTCACCCCTGAGGGATCCAGGAAGAACCCTGCCCGCACCTGCCGTGACATCAAGCTCAGCCACCCTGACTGGAGCAGCGGTAAGCTTGGCTTCAGCTCCTCAAAATAATAGCAAAGTGCCACTGTTACTATGTTCTGAAGCATTTACAGAGGCCATGCGTGTAACTGACCTACTCCAGTTAATGCGACTCTCTGCTTTTCCTGAAGGATTCTACTGGATCGACCCCAACCAGGGCTGCACCAACGATGCCATCAAGGTCTTCTGCGACTTCACCACCCGTGAGACCTGCATCTACGCCCACCCTGAGAGCATCGCCCGCAAGAACTGGTACAGAAGCACCGAGAACAAGAAGCACGTCTGGTTCGGTGAGACCATCAACGGTGGCACTGAGGTGAGAGAGCAGGCAACTTGCATCATGTGAAATGAAAACAAGCTTAACCTCTACAGGAAACACTCACTGGTTCTTTCCTTCCTGCAGTTCACCTACAACGATGAGACCCTCAGCCCCCAGAGCATGGCCACCCAGCTGGCCTTCATGCGCCTGCTGTCCAACCAGGCCAGCCAGAACATCACCTACCACTGCAAGAACAGCGTTGCCTACATGGACGGTGAGAGCGGCAGCCTGAAGAAGGCCGTGGTACTCCAGGGCTCCAACGATGTGGAGCTGAGAGCTGAGGGCAACAGCCGCTTCACCTTCTCCGTGCTAGAGGACGGCTGCACTGTGAGTAGCATTGCTGTTACGTTTCAGTCTGCTTCGCAGCTTTGTGACTTGTGTTGTTAAACCTCTGCTCCAATACTCAACCTCTCTTTTCCTCCGATTTACTCCTGCAGACACACACTGGTGAGTGGAGCAAGACAGTGATCGAGTACAGAACAAATAAACCATCTCGCCTCCCCATCCTCGACATTGCACCTTTGGACATTGGTAGAGCTGATCAGGAGTTTGGTTTGGACATTGGCCCAGTCTGTTTCAAATAAATAGACTCATGATAAATTAACACCGGAAAAAAAAGAGAGGAAGAACGAAAAAAAAAAACAAAATCTCTGCCCTTCTATCTGTGTTCGTTTTTTTTTTTTATACTGAATGCTGATTTCTCTCTGCGCATCCACTTGCTTACGATGGGCAACTATCGGAGAGGACTGAACGGACTGATCGGAGCGTTGGTGCAATGCAAAATAAATACAGCAACCCAAAGGGACGCGGGAATACACCTTGTTGTGGGACATCATGTCATCCTTTTGTAAAAAATAAAAGAAGTGTAATAAAAACGCTGAAAGTATGCATCACTTTGTGGTCTTTGTATATCTTCCAAAGAGGAGGTTTAAAACCACAATTTCCATGAAAAAAGGTTTAAACTACCTCATGCCTGTACCTAAAGAAAATACTATTACCAAAACCTGGGTCCACAACCGAGATGTTATGATTTCTAATGCTTCAAGCTTTGTCCCGTATCGGAAGGTGCTCGGTTACTTGAAGCAAAGATCTATGGTGCTAATATGCAGCTGTGGAGCAAACCACTTTTTTAACTGTATTATTTTGTATTGACCTTTAAGGAGTCTTGCAATCTTCCCCTGATATTCCTCCATTCTAAGCAGGTGGAATGAGTCTAAACCTGATGTCTTGTTTGGGTTTTTATTCTTTTGTTTTCTTTTTTTCTAGATTTTATTTTTCTTTGTTTGTTTGTTTTTTTTTCCTTCAGGCTTTTTCACTCTTCCAATCCCACACCCAGTGTTCATTCTGACAGCACATAATTCATCTCGTTCTGAATGGTTTTTTTAAGGCGGCCTCTCTCTCAAAAAATGACACAACAAAGTCTATTGTACCTATTTTGTATATGTGAGATGTTTAAATAAATTGTGAAAAGTTCTGAAATAAAGCATGTCCAATGTTCCAAAACACACTACGCAGTGACTTAAGTGCTTTCGTGTTTTAAGGACACCGATGAAGGTGTGTCACTGTACTTTGGTTCTAGTTTGGCTGATGATTTACATATCATCACTGACTTTAAACATCTTCCTATTGTGGAAGCACAGCAGTGTCCTCATTCACATCCCCCACCTTTTTTTTTACCTTGCTTTCCAACGGTACATTCAATTTTAATGTACAGTAAATTTCTGTTTACACTGTCCATGCCAATGTGTGATTACTAAAGTGCATTGTTCCTTGTAAATATGCATCCTCTCATGTTGCTTTTTTTCCTTGCATAATACAGCTTTTGCATCCAAATAAATCTCTGTGATTTGGATTCAAGGCTTGCAGTCATGCGTGAACATAGTCATAAGTCAGTCTCAGTTAAGAATACGGCAGTTCTGGAGATAAATAGGTGTTTCACTCAGGGTGATGGCATATGAGATCAGCTGCAACACCTTCTGCAACCACTAGAAGGCAGTGTGGCGTGCATTTACGAGAGTATCTTCTTCATGTCCAGTTCATTTAGGCTACGTCCACACGTACACGGGTAAGGACACTTTAAATACCTGCAGGTGGCAAGGTTATTATAGTTAACTAAATTTAAACTAAAAACTAAAATCAGATGTGGAAAAAACATTTTACTGAACAAAAATAAAACTAAAAACTAGACTTTGGGGGGGGGGGGGAAATAAAACCAATTAAACAATTTTGTGAACTTGAAAATCTGACTAAAACTAAATAAAATAAATGAGTCATTGAAAGACTCTGGATATCTACAATACTACAACAAACTAAGACTTAACTGCTTTCAAAAAGTTATATGTTTTTACTGCAATACCTTTATTAATTTTCCCCAGTCTGGCTTTGACACATGGACTCAATATTGTAATAACAAATAAAAACTAAAACTGACACTGAAACTAACAACTGAAACTAAACATTTCAAACAACAAAAACTAAATTGAAACAAGAATATCCGCTCTGGAAACTCACTGAGACTAAACTGAATTAAAACAAAAAGTCAAAACAAAAGAAAAAGAAAAAGAATACTAATTAGAAAATATAAAACTACAACAACTCTGATGGGTGCATGGGAAATTAGACAGAAGAGTATGATTTATACATTATCCAATCTTTTATGCATACAATTGATTATTAACAGTACAGAAATCAGGCTATGGGTCCTTTAGATGTCATGCTGACGTCCAAACAAATGATGATTACACAACGTAAAGTTGTGTAATCATCATTTTAAGAAAATAAAAGTTCATTTACTTTCCAGGTCTTCTTAACATGCTTAACACTTCTATGTCAGTTCAGGATTCTGTAATGTTTCTTCTACTTTATTTAATGTCCCACTTTATTTATATACCAGTTTATGTAGTAAATGTTATATTACAGATAGATGATTAAATCCCGAGACAATCAAACCACTGAGATGTTTATTAAAATATAAAGTAAGCTGAAATTATAGAAAGAAGAAGAAGAAAGTTTTCACACGAATCTATTCAGTGTGGTGAAACGCTAAGTACACCCTTCCTACTTCCAAAGGAGTTAAGAGTGTAGCAGCAGTCAAGTGTTGCTAATCAAAACCACTTGATTACATGATCATCAGCAAGTGTGAGCTCCTCTATAAAGGCACAACTTTAGGCGGTTTGCAGGTCTGGACCGATTAGCTGTGTGACAATACAATGCTGAAATCTTCCCAGGAGCAGAAGTCCCAGCAAATTCACCCCAAGGGCAGGCTGCACAATGCTCAGAGATATTCAAGCATGGTTTCTTTGAAGGGTACCAACAGAATGGATTAAGTTTGCAAAACCAGACATCCGGAGCCATTTCCTTTGGACATACAAGATCATGGTTATAATGCATAATCCAACAGCCCAGTCATACCAGCTGTTAAGCATGGTGGTGGAGGGGTGATGATCTGGGCTTGTTTTGCAGACACAGCATTAAGCTTGTTGTGGACCCCTGGACATAAATGCAGAGCACAATGTAAGACTAAAGGATGTTTTATTAAAAGAGTCTTTCTTTTAGTCGGTCCCTCAGGGGGTTGAAGGCGTCAGCAACAGGCGTCAGGATAGAGGAGGCGAAGACAAGTAGAGCAACAGCAATAGATTGCATGTGAGTATTACAGGAGCCGAGCTTGTTTACTGCATGCTGGTGTCAACTGAGGAAAAACAGCGCCCTCTTAAAGTCACGCCCCAATCAGCTCAACAGCAGGTAAATCAGGAATGTCTTCCCGGTGCGTGATTAGTAGGGCAGAGATCCCAGCGATGCGCCGCCTCTGCAGCATAGCACGCAACATTCCCCACACTCATGTCAACTGAGGACGGAAAGAGATCGCAAAAAGAGGGAGAGAGAGACGGGTGAGTCAGCTGAGGACAGTCTGGGCAACTTGGAGGCATTAAGTTGATTGTGAATTCCTCTGTATGCCAAAGTATTCTAGAGTCAAATATGAAGCCATCTGTCTGACATCTGAAGCCTGGCCAAACGTGGGACATACAAAAAGCCAGTGACCCCCAAAGCACAGGAGCAAATCTACAGCAGAATGGCTGAAAAAGAATTTTAAAAAAATGTTGTGTTGCAACTGCCCGGTCAAAAGTCCAGACTTCAACCTGACTGAAATGCTGTGGCAGGCATTTAACAGAGCTGCACAGAGAGCTGTGTAGATAATCGTTGGAGCAAAAAGACAACAACAAAAAGCAAACAAAGAAAAAAGAAACAAAAAACCCCAAAAACTTAGCTGTGCACAGGGCTGGACTGGGACAAAAAATCGGCCCGGGCATTTTGACTAGAGACCGGCCCACCAGGTATTATAGGAAAAACCATAAATCCTTTGAATGAAAACAAACGCTGTTGTCACAGTGATGTACACTGTCTTGTTGGTATATATGTATCTTAAACTTAAACCTACACCATCCTCCTATTGTGGTATTCTAAACAGTACCCGAAAGTAGACTGCTTGGTCGAGTTAACCTCCTGAACTATCTACACATGGTGAAAACCTGAAATTAAGACAGAGAAGACTAGAGGTGAGACATGATCATTACTGATTACTGATGACAGATTTAGATATATTTTCATAAACCATTCATTTGCCACATCAATAAACAGCATGGCAGGGCAAAATATTTTTTCTAACATGGCAACCTTTAAAAAGTGAAAGGAGATAGAAAGACAGGTGAGAAAGAATAAAACTAATTGACTTTTTGATGGGATTTTACACCCAGTACTGGTACAGTATCTAGAAAATGTGGGAAAATACTGGAATCATATACAGTACTTAGCTACTTCTGAAGAAATTATGATGGGACCCTAAAAAAAATTACTATGTACAATAATGGATTTCTATACATTTTACATCAGATGAAAACGTAAGATTCAGATAATTATTTGTTAAAAGCGAGACATTTTAAATGAGAATAAAAAAGAAAAGTATTTCTTTGTGCCCCCCTTTCCCTGTTAATGCCCTACCTGGCCCCTGGCAAAACTTTGCTAGACCCGCCCCTGCACAGTTACCAGCTGTCAGCTACATAAAAAAAGGATCCTGGTGTTATTTGTGTCTCAGAAACAGTTCCTAACTTCCCTTCAACTCATTCATGTCACCTAAAAGGTAAACCTGTTTCTCCATCACCTGTTCAGCTCTGATGATCCAGTAAGGACATCTCCTGGTTTCATCTTCATGTTTCCCTCTCACCACATATCATGACCAGCAGCTTTTACAGCTGTGACTCCAGCAAACATCAGCTGATACTAGAAATTAATATTAAATAAATTCTAACAACAGCTGATAAAGCTTAAATGTGCTGCTATTGTTTAACGCGACCTCCGCTGGTTTTATGTTTCTGACGCAAAGTGGGCGATAAACAAACAAGAGAGAAAAGCCGATCAGCTGATCATTGATCAGTTTCATGATTGAAGTAGAAACAGGAGAGGGAGGGGGGAGAATGAATGAAGAAGAGGCAGCTGTGCAGCAAAGACAGAATAACTCCAGCTTTGTGTCTTTTTCATTGTAGCTGAAGTACAGGACAAACTGTGTTCCTTTTCACCTCAATACGAAACCCGTAATATTTTCTCTGAATACGAGACGATTCCGTTTTTTACGGGACGGTTGGAAACTCTAATAACTAACCTTATAAATAAAATAAGATAAAACAAGTTTAACATCAGTAACATCAAAGCACCCGCCCAGCTGTATATAAACTCTGTCATGCTAGTTAGTACACAGTACAAGTTATTGTAACTGACTGTTAAAAGTCAGCATAACGAAAATAAACTCCACCTAAACTTGGTTTATATCTGACCCAGATAGACTGCAGGTCATTCTTACCTGAAGTTCAGTTTACCGTCTCAGGTCTCTGCTCCTTCTGCCTTTCTGTCATCCACCTGCCAGCGTGTTGCATCTGCTGGCCTCCACCACTTGCTAATGTTACTGAATCTGTGGAAGCTCCGCGATAGCCACCACCAAACAATTGAGTTATTTTTACACATCTCCCAGCATCTGGCCAATCCACCACCTTTCAGTGTTTATACCGTTACGGAAAAAAAACAAAAAACCCATCGTCCCACCGGGCAAATGCCCGGTATGCCCGATGGCCAGTCCAGCTATGGCTGTGCATCAAATTGGCGACCTGTCTGGGACGGCCCACAACTCTGATAAGGATAAGCGGAAGAGAATGGATGGGTGGAAAGAAAAGAAAACTGTTGTTGGGCCAGTTTTGTCTCCTTTGTTGTTCTGTCCATGAGATTCAGAGATAGGAAATGTGCAGTGGAACAAATTCAAAGTGAACCTGAAGCTGCATGTATACTGAAGGAAACTGTTTCCAGGGCCTACTCCGTGGATCGGCTTCCTCCGAGGCGTGGACGTCTATCAGCAGAGAATGTACCTTCACCTATCAGCAGAGAATGTCCCTTAGTCTGTAACACAGTCAAATATATTCTCATGTAATATTCAAGCATGCCATTCAGCGTGTTAGTACGAGCAGCTCGGGAGCAGCTTGGGAGAACAAGAAAACAGAGACTGCTTTAGATTGTCTTCCCAAAGTGACTCAACTTTATTCACAAGTACAACAGTTTATATAGAGGGTAAAATTCATGAGACAGCAGATTTATCAGTTTAAACCAGTACAGACCAAGATAAGGCAGCGTCTTCCTGCCCTTGGGTGAAGAAGCATCCTTTGTGTAGTTTATTAGTTCAGCTACAATTGTGATTATCTCAGCGACATATTTTCAAGGCACAAAACGAAGAGTTCTTTCATTAGTGAAATCTGAAACAAACCATTTGGCCTTCAACAGGCGTCTAAAAGATTAAGAAACTAATGTAGCTGAGGGAGTGATCTCTGTGGTATTTCAACCTTGTTGAATGACAGAGTTTTCCTGTATAATGTCACTATAAAACAATATCCAGTAAATGCTCCCATGGTACTAAAATACCTAACATATACTGTAAATTAAACTTGTGTAATTTTTATCAGATATGATTAAATTCCTGCTTTCATCAATGTAAGGTAAAGGTAATTCAACAATATTCATAAGCATGTGTGCCTACAGTGGCACACCATTATGTCGCACCTTTGAAATTGACTGGTTTTCTGCCTGAACTGGCTACATACTCTGAATAGATTTACACCTGATCTTCAGTTTCCCCAGAAACCCGAAGAAGCTCAGGAGACTCAGATGTAAGATTTAGAAATATATACCATGTTCTCAGATTCTTTGAAACCTTTCTATTAAGTAGAGAGACCTTCTTCTTTGTTTCTAACCTCTAAGTTCAGTATGTAGCTCACTGAATTGTAGTAACGTCACTATTTTTTGGAAATAAAAACATATATTGTGCATATTGGGTATGCTGTGCAAATCAGTTATTTAGTGATCATTAATATGTGTTTAGAATTTACTTGATAGGTTAAAAAGTACCTGTAGGAGTATTAGTACTAGCAATACTGGCCCTGTAGTTACTTGGTATCGATCTACAGCAAAATCTGCACTACAGAGCCACTTTGATACTCTCTAATTTAAAAAAACAAAACAAAAAAACCCCTAAACTTGATGTCTGGTTTTTGTTTGAACCCATTACTACTACTTCGTCTTTTACTCTTCCACACAGTCAACTGTGTGTAAAAGTGTGTATAAATAAATGTAACAGGTTTGACACACTTGCACAATCATGGATACATGCAGTTAAGCCGGTTTACTTACATCTAACGCATGACACCTAACAGCCCGCCCCTCCACCCTAAACTACAGGTTAATTATTAATTTTTTTTATGCAAAGCCACGCCTTCTTCCAACAGTGCAAACTAATAAACCACTGTTTTCAATCGACCTGATGACAGTGCGCCTTTGCTTTTCTAAAAGTTACCATCTCCAAATTCCTGCTTTTGCTTGTGATCATTCCAGCATAAAACTTTTTTTTCTTCTTTTTTACAGACACCCGAAAGAAACGATTTGCCTCACCATAATATTATTTATAATAATTTTGTTGACAAATTTAGACCCGCTGGAAGGTCTCCTTGAACCGCACCTGACTCATTAAGCAGCAGTGATGGAGGAGAAGGAGGCGGTGTGCCGGGGAGTGGAGCTGGCATATGGTGAGCTGAGCGGAGCGCCGCCGCCGCGAGACTGCACAGCTGCCTGTTGTCATGGAGGAGCAAAGATGGCGGTCCTGGCCTATAGCCTGGGCAAACGCGAAATAAATCAACATTTTACCATAAAAAACGCGAAACTGATATCGCTGGTTGCTGTTCTTTTACTCCTCGTGTTTCACGCTGCTTCGCGGTATTACGAAGGTGAGTGCTGCTTTTATTTGATCAACTTAATGTGGATGCGGCCACTGGAAACACTTGACATTGCTACTGGTAGCTAGGTAGCTGCTTGCATGCCAGCGCTTTTCTTAACTACTGGGCTCCGTGCTTTTGTCACGGGATGCTTTCTAGATGTTAAAGTTATCGCCTGAAAACGTGCGTGCCGCAAATAGGTGGTTTCACGCACTAAGTCTCCAAAGGAAGCGTGAATTTGACCCGACGTTATCCAGCTGGTTAGCTGCTAACACTGCCAATAGCTGTGTTTACATGTTGCTGACGTTCCTGCTGCAAGAAACGCTTTATTGCTGCTGGAAAAGCCCTGGAAAGGTTCGTGGAAGTGTATTTGATCTGCACCTGGAGACCAATGTCATGTAAATACGCCCGACATGGTGTTTAGCTAGCTTCCTGAATAAATGCACTGTCGGTAAGACTGGCCACAAATGTGCCTGTCGCCCTGCTCACAACTTCAAAAACTCTAGATTTGCTGCTTTGTGATAACATTGTAGCTGCACGTTTCTTTTTTCCAGGGCTGTAACTTGCATATGCATAGTGCACTGGATGTATCAGTAAAGGGTTTGCTCATAAATTGGTTGACAAACAGTGACACGTCCTCAGAGCATAGAGTTGGACTATGAATAAATAAAGCAGGCTTATTTACATGTACGTCGTACCTAGGCTGCTCAGTGTGGACGTCACCCACGAAAAGGTTAGGGAGCAGAGTGTGCTGTGAGCAGCTGCTTTGGCTGAGAATGATGTTGCATGCTGGTCTGCCCACCTTTCATGTTCGCCTGTTTCTGTGGATTGATTCAGCTGCAGATGGCTCCATTCATTTTGCGAACAAATGAATAGCTGGAGAGATTTATGCTCGAGCTAGATCGCTGATGGCTTCATTTTGCACTGTGGCCCCTGCCAGAGCCGTGTATTGTATGGTCCTTTTGACAGCACAGAATGAAAAGCCAGGGCACTATTGAGGCAGCAGGTTTCTGTCATAGTCGGAGCGAAACTGTGAGTGAAAGCGAGATCTTGTTTGTTTCGCCTCACCAGAAAGTTCTCTGTGTCTTGCCTCCAGGAGGGGACTCGTGTGAATGGCTGCTGTCCAGAGGACGTTACTTGGGGGAGGATGTATGGCAGCCTTATGGCTGCATGATGCACAAATACAAAAGCATGTGAGTCACACCACCTCTGAAGTTATTACACTGTATGTTTGGGATAAAGATTTAAATGTGTGGCAGTGATGTTGTGAGTTTTTGTCAGTCACTAAGGGTTTGTGGGTAATTTCAACTAAGGACTTTGGGATAAAAGATCACTCATTGACAAATAAAGGACAAAAACATTATTCACTTCAGTAAATAAATGTTTGTTTGTTTGTTTTTTATCTGTGCTTGGCCCTCACCAACCTTTTATGTTTTACAGTGAAGCCAAAACCTGCCTCTCTGAAAAGCGGGTAGCCTTTGTTGGCGATTCGCGAATCAGGCAGCTGTTTTACTCCTTCATCAAAATTATCAACCCTGAACGAAAAGAAGAGGGGATTAAGGTAATAATGAGAAACTGCACTGTTCAAGCCCAGGGTTTTTCTCACAATAGTGATGGTACAAGCCAAACAGATCTACAGATATGAGGCACAAAGATATGCTTTAACTCACTCTGCCCATTGCTTCCAGGGAAGTTTATAAACTGACTAAAAATATTTCAACCTCAAAATGGAAGTCTCTCTTCCATCACAGATGGCTCTAAATTCTGACTGATCAAGGCTGCAACCTAAATCTAATTAGAAGAGCAGACTAAGATTCATGCGTACCTATCGTGGCTGCTTTGAAGGCTGTGTGTCTTCCGTCAGCTCTAATAAATAACCAGACCATCAGGACTTCAAAAAAATGCAGTTTGACTAGTCATTCATATTTATGTGGCTTAATTGTGGCTTTTAAAAGCAATAGTTACTTTGCTCCTCCGTACTTCTCTCAAGTCTGATAATTTAACTTCAGACTATCGATTTTATGTTAGAAAAAATCACCCTGCTGACTTGTCAAATAAATAGTCGTTTTTATGAAAAGATGGAAGTACTTTAAAGCTTGATATAGATGGCATTGTGGAAATGCGATGTTTAAAAAGGTTAAAGTCGAGCGGCTTGCACAGAAACTCAACAAGATAAATGAAGCTATGGGATAACCCTATAACTATACAGTACTAACTGTTTTGGTCTCAAGCTGGGACAAAGCATCACTGACTGTATGTCACACTTCCTCTCTGTCTGTCCACTTCCTAACATCTGAAGCATGAGGACATTTCCTTTGAAGACAAGAGCTACTCTATTAAAGTGGTGAGCTATTTATTTATATATATATTCCTGGTTTTAACATGTTCTCGGTTTATGTTTTTTTTCTTCTAAACACTCTGCCACAAGATTTCTTTTCAAACTTCATCTTTGTGTTTAGGACTTTCTGTGGTACCCCGAGGCAAATAATTCAATGAAGGAACGCTTGATATCATGGACACGTGTGAGTAACGGTAACAAGTGGGGGAAATTGCGAATCAAGTGCCGCTCGTAAACTTAAGTGCGGCGTCTCTTTTGCTTTGCAGGAAGGTTCAGCAAAGCCAGATGTTCTCGTCCTCGGAGCTGCCACGGTAACCTGCGTAAATGCCTGCATGTTTTATATGAGACAAGTGTGACGTGGTGGCTGCCGATAGTTATGTCAGTCCTGACTGTTTATCCATTTACACAGTGGTCCATCAAGTTGCACGGTGGCAGCAGTGAGGCCCTCCAGCAGTACAAAGTCAACTTGACTGCAATCATGGGGCAGCTGGAGAAGCTGGCTGAGCATGGGGAGGTCTACTGGGTGCTGCAAGGTGTGCTCAGCTTCAGCCACTCACACAATACAAGATCTTTTTATGATCATAGACAGGCTTGTAAAGTATGAGGCATGACTGGAAAATATTAAGACTCATTTGGTGTTAACATACAGAGGAATTAATAGTTTCCAATCCGCACACATGCCTAATAAATTTGCAGCTGTACTTCACATCTGTTTGTTAAACATTTTCCATTTTTAACTTTTTGATTGTTAGAATTTACTGCAAACAACAAACAGGCAAAATAAATAAGGTGCCACACTGACATCTCTGAACCTCCTACTTAGCATTTCACACTCAATAGTCATTTCCCACGTTGCACAATGGTTGTTCACTTCATGTTTCCATGCATGGACCCTCTTGATTAAACTCCTTCTGCAGATCCAGTAAATGAAGAGGTGTTAAGTGAGAACAGGAAAATGATCACCAACCAGCAGCTGGAGCTGTACAATGAAGCAGCAGTGGATGTGCTCAACAGCAGCAAGCGTAATGGCAGATCTCGGGTCAGACTGGTGGCTGCTTCCCGTCAGGCTGCGCTGGAAACCATCATCAAGTCAGATGATGGTTTGCACCTGCCTGAGAGCACCAGGAGTGTGGTAAGTTAATTAATGAGTCCAGCTTTAGTGCGGTTATTTTATCGGTATCCTTGATTAGTACCCACTTCCCCTTCACCTCTCCTTTTAACCATCCTGGCAGGGAGCCATGATCCTCATGAACTCTGTGTGCAACAAAATACTGAGGCCCATCGACGGTTCATGCTGTCAGACGTTACGAGCCCCTAACTTGCTCCAGAAACTGTCGGCTCTTTTCTTCCTTGGCTCAGCCGTGGTCATCATGGTCTTCCACATCCTTGGCAACAATCGCCACCGCCGACACGTGCCCCCTGATGTGGAGAGCCTAGAGGAGAAGAAGCCAGCCACTGCAGCTGTTCCCCCCGGCCCAAAAGCACCTTTTCAGGCTCTCTGCAGGATGGGCGTCATCATGGGCTATTTTTACCTTTGTGACAGGGCAGATGTGTTCATGAAAGAGCAGAAGTTTTACACGCACTCCACGTTCTTCATCCCTCTCATCTACATATTTGTACTGGGAGTGTTTTACAGTGACAACAGCAAGGAGGTGAGACGGTGCTTCTCAGTAAAGTTTTGTTTTTGCGTCAAACAGCACAGTATAACAGTCTCTAAATAATCTCACTATTTTATTTTTTTCTTTGCTTCCACGCAGGCAAAATTACTCAACCGAGAACAAACAGACGAGTGGAAAGGCTGGATGCAGCTCGTCATCCTCATCTATCACATATCTGGAGCGAGCGCTGTGAGTCCCAATTATGTCTACAAAAATCAGTTTGAGTCTCCTGCTGTGTATGTTGATGTCTGAAGAGCCTGATGGTTATTTTTCTGTCTTTCAGTTCATCCCAGTGTACATGCATGTGCGGGTGTTGGTGGCAGCGTACCTATTTCAAACTGGCTATGGACACTTTTCGTTTTTTTGGCTCAAAGGAGACTTTGGACTTTACAGAGTGTGCCAGGTTAGGGGTGCTTTCAGTTATACTTTAACTTTATATTCTTATTGACATTTGTTTCTCAGTCATAGCAGACAATCATGCACATGAGGTGTAATAGAGAAGTTCTGTCCATAAAAAGAAAAACAATTGGACGATTTTCCAGTGCGCTGCTATTTTTTTGGGGGGGGATCACCTCCGCTCTGATTACATGCATGTGACAACTTTGATGTCTCAGACTTGCACAAACTTACATCAGCTCTCAAACTTTCAAGTAGAGGATCATTATTGGTACTTTGGTCACCCAAAGACCAAACGGCAGTGAAAGAAACCTCAATGTTCAAGACCAAAGGCGGTGCATAAGGACAACAACACGCACCATGACCTTTTCCTCTAGATTCAGACTGTGGTATCCTGCAGGAGAACATTCATCACTCATAATCTGCCTGACACGCCACGCATTGAACACTCACCTACACAAAAACAGTCCTTGTCCTCCACTCCACACTGGCTCCCTGTGACTTTAGATCTCGTCACCAAAATAAAACTTAAGTTGAAGTGTTGGCGTTTCCGCTCTGTGAACAAAATCCAGTGGTCAAAACTAGGGATTCGGTGACTGAGTGATTTTTAAAAATGGCAGCTGTGACAATAACATTATGATTGTTATTACAGAATAATTTGGGTTCAGATAAATAGTGTGATTTTTGGGTATCTGCTTAGGTGTTTGTGTCATATTCATTCACAGGTGCTTTTCCGTCTGAACTTCCTGGTGTTGGTGCTGTGTGTGGTAATGGACCGACCGTACCAGTTCTATTACTTTGTTCCCTTGGTCACATTCTGGTTTGTTGTCATCTACACCACAATGGCTATGTGGCCTCAGATCCTTCAGAAGACGGCTAACAGTAGGTGTCAAATTACTGACCTTTATATACTCCGCTCAGTCGTGTCCTGCACTGTGTGAATAAACACAGTTGATTAATTCATGTCATAAGTGCAAGCAGCAGGGTTGCGTTTCATATGTCTTCCTTGTTGGACAGGTAGTGGCGTCTGGCATTTTGGGGTCTTGGCAAAGTTACTGGGCCTCCTGATGTTCATCTGCTTTTTTGCCTTTTCACAGGTGGGTCAGCTGAAAGCGTTCTTAAGTGTAACTCTACTTTCTTTTAATTGCATATTTAAGTTTAAGAGATGTAAATGGTCACATGTCCTAAGTTGTTCACGCAGCACCATATTGACCACTAAGCTGTGCTATGATTTATTTTATTTTTTTAAATCGGATGTTTACTCCATTTTTAAAATGCTACTTGTTTTATGTAATTTCTGTGTTTTGCATTATGACTCCAGGGCGTTTTTGAGCGCGTCTTCTCTGTGTGGCCCATCTCTAAGCTCTTCGAGCTGAATGGCAGCATCCACGAGTGGTGGTTCAGATGGAAGCTGGACCGATTTGTAAGTCAAATGTGTTTCCTCAAGGTGCAGCCAGGCTTTTGTCCACTCGTGTTTCACATGACAGAACACCCCCCCCCCCCCCCTTTTTTTTTTAATTTTTATTTTTTTAATATAATATTTGTTACCGAAGTGATAACAAATTTTCTGGCCTTTGCTGTAATCTTTTAATGTGTTGGCACTCCTCTGCAGGCGGTGATACATGGCATGTTATTTGCCTTCATCTATCTGGTGCTGCAGAAGCGTCAGGTACTGTCAGAGGGAAAAGGAGAGACTCTCTTCTCTGCCAAGATTTCCAACTTTCTCCTCTTCCTCTCTGTTGTCTCCTTCATAGTAAGTCTGCATTTCACATATTTTGGGTCTTACCAAAATACCCGTGCTGAGCATTAGTTCTTAATTTAGATCAGTTATCATCTGTTACATAATTCTTCTAATCTAATGCTAAATATTTATTTTTTTAAATTTAGACTTTTTTGTATATTTAAGTAATAAACACAATGTGCAAAAGGGAATGCTTAAAAAGGAGCCATGTTTACTTATGTGACAAAGCCTTGGAAAGTTCTTGTTGTACTAACTGGAGATTACAGTATCAGCTTAACTTACTGGCTGTTTGGAAAAATGTGGCACTTAAAATCTTCTCCACGTCATTCTAGACTTACTCAATATGGGCAAGCAGCTGCAAAACCAAAACCGAGTGCAACGAGATGCATCCCTATATCTCTGTGGTCCAGGTACAGTTTTTATCTGTCCTTATCTTTGTTTCTTTGGCTTTTCACACATGAAGTGTTGGTGCGATCAAGTCTGAAAGGTTCTCTGAGTCCGATTAGTTGTTACTGCTGGAAATCCTGCATTTGATTTTGGGTTAAGAGGTGGCACCTGGAGGCAGGACTGATGACGCTGAGGCTTTAAATGCCTCATTCTCACATTAGCTCAGATGAACAATATACAGAGTTTGTGCTAAAAAGCTGGAAGGTTAAAGACTGTTTAATGTCTGAACTGTTTGGGACATCTGCGCTTTCGCCCACTGTTCTGTGTTGATTGGCTAATTCACATGTTTGGAAACAACCCTGACATCAGAGGCCTGCACTGTGATGTTTCATGCATGTAACTTCAGGGTATATTGCCTCGGAAACCTGTACCACAAACAAGATTAGAGATCATCAGGTGTGAAATCGCTGTCTGCTGACCAATCAGTTCTCTGGAAAATAGCATCACCATTCCTGTGCACCATCAGTAGAAAGGTCTAAGTTTTCTAATAGTGTCTAATGTCTTTGCCTTTCTCTGATCAGTAAGAAATATAAATTATTAGAGGCAACTTTATTATTATTTTTTTCTGTTGTCTAATTTTAAATTCATTCTTTTACTTTTATTCTTTACTTGCTCTCAAACATCACTGATGTTGCAGCTGAGAGAATAAAAGCTAAAGGTGTCTTTTTAAAGATTCAATCCTGGATTAACTGACGATCTAGCTTTGTGTCTGACTGCTTATCATGCCTCCCAGTGTAAGGCAAAGTGAATCCAGATAACCTGGATATGATGAGCTTTCTTCGTAGTTTTGGCCCATGTCATCTGAGTCATGAAGTTAAATTTACTACTTAACATGATTTCATGACAGTCTGATATGATTGTGAGACCAAGCCTAATAGCTCACCATGTTATCTACAGTCAATTCACACTGGAAAAGATATGTTTTCTACATATATTGCCACCATTACTATATTTAACCATTCGTCTGTTTACACCACTTTAGTGTTTACAGTTCTTCAACAAGCTTGACCTGCTACTTTTTTAGTGATAAGCATGATTTACCTGTTGTAACGTCACACTTGGATTCCTAAAAATGTCTGTGATCTGTTTTGTGGGCAGATTTTGGCCTTCATTCTCATCAGGAACATTCCTGGCTATGCCCGTTCTATATATAGCTCATTCTTTGCATGGTTTGGAAAGATCTCCTTAGAGGTAAGGTTCTCCTTGCTTTAGAGTCACAGTTAGCAATATAACCCTTAAATAAATCTCCAATCACAAAAGACTAGAGTCTTATGAGAGGTGTTTTTTTAAAACCATGCTTTTTGTGTCCCACAGCTTTTCATTTGCCAGTACCACATATGGCTTGCAGCTGACACCAAGGGGATTTTGGTCCTCATCCCAGGAAACCCCTCCCTCAACATTTTGGTTAGCACCTTCATCTTTGTTTGTGTGGCTCATGAGATTTCCCTCATCACCAACGACCTGGCCCAGGTGGTCATCCCCAAAGACAGCATGGCTCTGCTGAAGAGACTGGGGGCCATGGGGATTCTCAGTCTCGTTATACTGCTGGTGTCCAGGGCTGGCCAGCCCACACCTGGCGCCTGATGGACATCTCCTGAGGGGATCTGGGGGAGGGGCGGGAGACCCACTAAGACCCTGCTGAGATTGAAGTGAGGTACAGATGGAAGTCAGGAGGCAGCCTTGTGTTTTAGCTACTGGTGAGACGATGTTGGCAGCGGTGACCCTTGGGAGAACAAAGTCTGTCCGCTGGCCACATTTGAGCAGAGTCCGTACTTTTCTGACTGCTGTGAAAGTCACACACTGAAGAAAAGACAAATTCCCAACAGAGAAGGAGTCACTCCTTTAACAGCAAAGTCAAAATTGTGGGAAAGGAGTTTAAAAAAAAAAAAAAAACACACAAAAAAAACCAATGAAATGTTTACAATATCTGGTTTCAGGATTTTGGAAATGCAGAATCTAAAAAAACAAAGCACGACGTCCTCATTTTAAGACTCATGCCTGCTGCATTTGGCAGCGTCGCGTCTGTTTAGCCAAACGCTGATAATACGTTTTTGTTACATGCAGAACTTCCTGTAAATCGCTTTGGGAGGGATCACCTGGCACACACTCCGTCCATGTTGTGCAGTAGCAGCTGAAGGAGGGATTTCACTCAGGTGGATCCATAACCTGCATATTCAGATATCTACTCTTTTACAACAAATGCGTTAAATTGTGCTGCATTTTTATCGTCAACATTCGTTGTACAGTATTCCTGGTGACTTCAAACTGCGTCAGATATCTAAATATGAGATATATGGACCAACGACTGGCTCGGATGATCAAAGAGTGACTAGAGTCAGAAAACTTGGAGTGCAATGGTTAATATGTTGGAATATCCTTCGACGTGTTTTTGCTGTGTTTTATTTTTTATTTTATTTTTTTTGTGCGTAATTTTGCTGAAAGGCTGTGGTCACCTGCTGTAGCGCTGAAATTCTATGTGACATGTACAGTATTTAATGATTTAAATTAAGTTTATATTTTATACGGTTTTTTTGGAGGGAGGGTGGGGCAGGTGGGGGCTGGCTTTGTTTTATTTTATACTCTGCGACTGCTGTTTGTGACGGAAGTGTTCTATAGACAATTTTGTATCCATCCCAGACCCTCATAGACAATTACCTGATGGTGAGGTTGATCCTTTTAGCCGTCTTGTCTCATCTGTAGCTTACTTCCTAGTCTGTGTATATTTGTACAGTAGTGACAGATTTATTTTATACAGCGTTGCTTCCGCAGTAATTTTGGTCTGTTATTGTTTTTTTTAATGTCCATTGAAACATGCCTCATACCTCTGGCAGAAAGTGTACCAAGTTTCACATGCTGTTCTAAGCAAACTGCTGGGTGACAAATTAAAGGAAAACCTTTGACCTGTGCAGAAAGGGGCTGTGGTGGCTCTGAAAGGCTGCAGGGGGGCGCTGTAGATCAACTTGTTTTGAATGACTGCCTTTTAAACCAATGATAAAATTTGTCCCTATGGGAGTGGTTTCTCCCACAAGCAATATGACACCACCCCCCCACCCCCCCTTATAGTCACCTGAGCTCAACCTAACTTGCATAGCCTGAGAGATTTTAGATTTTTATTTTTTTATTTTTTTTCCTTTCCTACTGATCTTGGAATTTGCTCCACATCCTTCAAAGTACAAGATGATGGAAATTACGTTTACCCAACGCCTCACTAAGACACTTTATTTTTTTTATTTCCATTAAATTGTTACCAATCTGTTTTTCTTGAGGTGCCACAGCCACTGAACTTTGTAGTCAGTGAATGAGTGACTGAAGTGATGTCTTAGTGATGCCTTTTAAACAGACTGTGTGGTGTTTTGTTTTGGGGGTTTTCCCAGTGGCATATACCTACAGTACATCTTCAGATGAAGACTTACATCTGTGATGCAGCTGTGATCATAAACTTCCATGTTTTAGGCACTTTGTATGGGGGGCCACAACCACATCATTTAGAAACCACTAGGTAATGCACTGAGTGAGCTGACATTACTGTTAAGGAAAAATGTCGTACATTTCATCAGGCGGTGTCTGTCCCCTCCTCATCTCCCCCTCACATGTTTGCCAGGACGGCAAACATGTGAGGGGGAGATGATTTTTATTTTAAGATCTGCTTCCCCCCCCCCCCTTTTTTTTTAAATTTTTTTATTTACTTGTTGAGGTAATATTCAGCGTTTAACGTTGAGTTTAGCACAGTACCAGTGCACTTACTCAATGCACTTTTCTTTTTTTCTTTTTTGGCTCAATCAAATGTTGTTTGCAGATTTATGACAATATAACAGATGTATTGCAAATGATTTTTTTTATTTCAGCTGCCATCAGGTAGAAAACATTAAGTCATCCTCTATTCATTTATGTAATGTGGGTTCACAGCGGTACAATTTGCGCAAAATGTGCAGCTTTCATCTTTCTTTCTGGTTGTTTGGGTTCTGTTCTCAAACTGGGAGCCAAGTAAATGTTTAATTTTTAACCACTCAGCACCTCACTGTACAGATGAGAATGGCATATAGATGTTTCTATTCTCTTTGGTGTGTTAAGTTTACTGATCTGTATGATGGTTTGGGGTTTTTTCTCATCTATTAGTGAACAACCGCGATACAGTAAATTTGGTTAATGTATCGGGCCTTAATTGATCTCTTTGGTTACGTAAAAGCAACAACTATTTATACCCCGTGTAGGGCCTCTTTTGAAATATATTACATGTATTAAAAAAATTGTGATGTCTTAAAAAAATGTGAAATGTATCCATATTATTTATAAATGCCTTTATTCATTAAGAATTAAGTTGTACATTAAGAATATCTTCATAAAAATGTGCTGTTTTGGCTTCTTTTAGTGGATGGAGTGGGAAGGGGGTGTTTTTTCTTGTTTTCCACTGGGACAAAGTTATTTTGAAAGAGTTTATTATCATATGACACATTGAACAAATGTTCTAACACATGGCGACGAAAGCATTTCAATATAAAACACCCTTACGCCCCGAGAGGTCCGCTGGGCAAAGCAGTATGACATACAAACATATTAATCACACTTTAAACATTTAAACGGATATTCCAAAATAGTCTAAGTTATCTTTATAATCGGCTAAGCTCTTCGGGTCTTTTTCACACTCACTAGTCAAGGTGCAAGTGCGCAAGTGGACGATAAAATTTTCACTGCTAACACATGCAGGTTGGCACAAATTTTAGGACAAAGGAAGAGGGGCAGCTGCAACACTGGTGCTTCTGGTCATAAATTCAGAGCTTCAGCCACCTTTCTCTCCTCAGGAATACCATTTACCTGGAACACAGTGAAAGCAACAGCTGAACCACAGAGACGTGACAAAACTTCCAGAAATCTAACACTAAATACAGATGTAAGCAGCAATGCTTGGGATCCAAGCAGACTGCACACACTTTGTTAGTGCTTATTGTTCGCTGGTAACTGATGCATGCTATTGACAACTAGGACTGACAGTTTGTACCCTGCCTGGTCCCTTCCTACAGTAGCTGACTTGCAAGCATAATAATTTTATGCTCTGTCTAATTTAAAGGCCTGCAAAAGCATCACAGTTGCAGTTAGTTGCAGGTGTTAAATAGCTTATTAAAGCATGATTTGACATTTAGCAAAATAAAAATGCCTAACTACAATGAGACACTGCACATCACGGTAGACTGATCATGTTTTGAAGTTTATAACCTCAAGATTAACAAAGTCCACAGATGATGCTCACTTAATTTTTGGACAATTGGTCCAGAATTTCAGAGGAGAAATTAGAATTTTACTTCAGACCACTCTCTCAAGAGTCATGTCTTCTGGATTTTGCAACACAACCATTTTTAGCATGGTGAAATAAATATGGAGAAGATGAAAAATCTGAACATTTACAGTTTTTCCTGCAGCTTCTCTGCTTGGATCCCAAATTATCTCAGCTTTAAATCATGAACAGCCGGCAGCACCTACCTCCAGCCTTCGAAATGTTGACATGACATAGTTATCTCCTTTGTTAGCAGTGAACAGAGAGAGGATTAGGTTAGTGCATCATGCAGCTGATACCCGTGCTCACAGGAGGGCGCTCACACGCCAGCGTCACCATTAGTCGGCTCATGCAGCAGATGATAACAGTGCAGTGATGCAGAAGGAACAGACTGAAGTTATAAGAAACTATGAAGCCAAGTGGTTTTATATGGATTCACATTATTGATGCCAGTATAGTCCAAGAACTGAATTTAGTGAGAAGTAATATAAAGGCAAGTGAATTGTAAGTCATTTTTACTGTGAAGGTGCTTAAACCTTCAGAGGCATGCTTTACTGCACTTGAAGTCCTGATGAACATTCGGCAAGAGAGAGTGTGTTACCAATAGCAGACATCCAGGTATGCTGACTCTATGCTATGAGCTGCTGTTAAACATCTGTCATTTCAAAGAATTCCTGGAAATATACTCCTGACATATGTTCCTGAAAGTTCTAATCATTCAGCTGCTTCATATTACAAGACGGCTGTCTTAAGATTCTCACCTGATGGCCGCTGCTGTGGTATCGTAATCTGGTTTTGCAGATTCCTGAAATCATAAACAACAATATTATGCCAAAGCATGTTATAAAAATGTTTGGGTTTTTTTTTGTTAGTTTCAAGCCCATTAAGAGAAATCATGGGACAGCTTGAAGCTCTTAAGCTCTAGTTGTACTTTCCAAAGGCCTGACTTGCTTTCTGTAGCTATAGTTGTAAACACCACATAGTTGGAAAGTGCTTGAAACAACATGGCATTGTTCCAACTTTTCCATTTAACACCTATAAGCCTCATATCTGCATCTGCTAATGAGTGTGGGCGTATGTGTGGCTGTACTTAGTCATCCATCCGTCTTATGTTTCCCACCAAATCCCTGAACTCACGCCTGTGTCTGCATCAGCGGCATGCTGGTGGTCTCGTAGTTGTCGGGGTGGATGGGTGGAACCACCTCGCCGCTGACTGGGTTGAAGACGGGCAGCGTAGAGAGCGGCCAGGAGATTTCCCTGTTCTTTGACATGCTCCTCAGTTCCTTGGTGGACTTCTGGATGGAGCTGTGGTGAACCAGCTGGATGCTGGAGGAGGGGAGAAGCAGTGAATTCATATTGCAGCACGTTTCTGTGTCATGGGTAGGGGGTTGTCTCATCAAAGCTTAAGTGATGTGCACTCAAGTTTGTGCATGCACAAACAGAACTATAACATCCAACCTCACCTACTGCTGTTCTTTTTTTCTTTTTTAGGGGTTTGTTTTCCATTTGTTTGAATTAAATTTTAGGTGTAATGCTGAGTACATAGTTCTGATAATCCTACAGCTGGTCATTACATTTTTTTCAGCAGCCCACTGAATGAATGGATGCCAATGCCAACGCACGTATGAGCGTATGAATGGACATGAAACAGCCATGAATGACAACATAAATGACCAAAACTGCAAACCAAAAACAGAGGGAGAGGGAACAGAAATAAAATTTAAAAGAAGAACACAGGAGAGGTAAAACACTTACTCTGGTGTTTGCATGTTTCTTTTTTCCCTAGAAACAAAACAAAATGGATGAATTAAATACTAATATTAATAGGTAAAGCAACATCTGCACACAAGTGAATGAATGGATTGTTGAATAAAGACAAGGTGGACATGATGTGGAACACTGAGTGAAAAAATAAAAAGGGGAGGGGAGGCACACGTCTATCCCAGCCTGTAAACGATGGATGAGGATGACTGATCATCCATGTTGTGGCTATGCTTCAAAACATCAAGATGCAGATGACAAGAGTCACAGAGACCCGAGACAAACAGTGATGAGGAACTTAACTACTGCATGGTAATGACAAGCTGCAGTTAAAGTCCAGATTTCCATTCTTTTTCAGTTATCCTACAGCTAACTGAGCTTTTCAGGCTTATTTTTGTTGTCTCTCATATGGTTCTCGTACACTTTTGGCTGCTTATTGGGGTATTTGGTGCAAAATTTGCATAGAAATGTTAAGACCGAGCACACTTACACCCCTTCCCGCCTGCAGCACATAGTGTAGCCAAGGATGAAGAAGAGAACTAGCGCCACGGCGGAGGGAACAGCCAACGTGACGAGGAAGTCGGAAAAGTAGTCCCGGCTTTTCAGAGACTCAGACGGGGGTTTGTACTCCCCGAATTCAGGCAGGATCCCTGTTCCGGGTTCGGGACGTGTAACGTAAACTGGGACTACTTTGTTGATGTCAACCTTTAAAGAAAAAAAAAAAACAAAGACATAAAGATCAATTAGAGGTTGCATACTTTTAGTGCATTTTAAGGCATTTTTAGTGAATTTGTTGGAACGCATCCTCACCAGAGAAATCTTACACCAGTCGATGTGAAACTGAGCTCGGAACTTCTTGTCACAGCTGATGACGGGCTCCATCTCCTGACTGCAGCGCAGCTGGTTATGTGGGCTTTCCACCTCCCGCAGGCACGACGAGAAGGGAACATCAGCACCGACCATCACATAGACGCTAGAGGAGAGAAGAGAAGAAGAAGATGGAGTCTAATTTTACAAGTTTATGCTGAGGTTTGTAATAATCAAGTGTTCTCTCCTGCTGAGTGCTCTGCTAGAGCTAGCTTTCAAGTTCCAGCGTAAATCTTTGATGAACAACTTATGGCAGCTCATGTTGGCTATTCCCATCTGAGTTAAAGGAACTGACAGCATATCGGTGTAGACGGCTACGTGCTTTCATCTAATTTACAGAAAACTGAGGATCCCCAAAGCCCCAATTAAATTAATGTTAACATAATGTGAGTGGGCTGAAAATACTGTTGATTTGTTTGATTTAGAGAGGTGAAGAGGTCACTCATGGAGAGATTTGGCACAGACGAGCAGAACCGAGTAGAGCTAAATCTTATCCTTGAATCCTTGTAAAGGAAAATATGTAAGTAGGGGATTACTTAAAAAAAAAAAAATCACAAATGTTTTCTGTTTCTGCTCAGATGAGACCCACGTCCAGATCCTCACCCTTCTTTTAAGTTGTTAATAGGTAGCGGCACCCGGCCACCGCGGTCCAGTGCCGATGTAATGTTGATGGCATTCAGCCGCTCGGGCTGCCAAACGTTCTTCACCGCTCCCAGGAAGTCTCCCAGCACCTCACTGGCCAGCATCTCCTCCACATTCATATTTTTGATGTAGAACTCTGCTTGGTAAGGCAGGGGGAACTCTGTGCATAGAGACAAAGACACAGTCAGAGAGACAGAGAGAAAGACTTAAAGAGGTTAAAGGCAGCAGGCTGAGGTAACAGTAGCTGACACTGATTTTTACCAGTCTGTCCACCGGACACTGCTTTGCCTGCGCTGCCTTGTTATGACTCTGCTTCCTTCGGGGGCCAGATGGCAGATGACATCACAGCACAGGGAGAGTGATGTTACATTAGCAGTTTGAACAGCTGCTGAGCGTTCCCCCTGACTCAGTTCATACTGTACTGCCTGTACTGTGATGGGTCAATATGGCAGTGAGCAAATCTACAGAAGCGCAGGTGCAGAGATGCTCTCCACAGCAATACAATGAAAACTCAAACTGAGGTAGGATTGTGTGGGGTTTTCACCATGACTGACTGAAGTGGACACTTCACTAGAACTATACAGTCCTTCAAGTATCCTTTCAAGACATTATGATCTTATTAGGGCTGCCACAAACGATTATTTTGATAGTCAACTAGTCACCGATTATTTTTGCGATTAATCGACTAATCAGATCATCCATTGAACGTACCAGCATGCATCTGCTCTTATATAACTATCATTAGCTTACAGCGTTAAGTGTTTAAGGTATGTGCTAACTAAAAATAAAGACAAGATGATAGTTTATTAAATTTTAATGAAATTTGCAGATTGTTTCGGTGAAGTTTAATAAACTCCTTGCTATCTAAAATATAACAGGACACCGGAGTATATTCTCAAGCAACTCACACTTCTGATAATCAGTTGTCTGCTTGACGTTTATTCAGCTGTGTAAAAACTATAACTTTAATATCAGCCAAACCGATTTACTCAGGAACAAATAAAATACTAAAAAAAGCCAAACAATAACATTTGTAAGTTATCTAAGTGACTTATATATGTTTAACCTGAGTAGCGAAAGATGGCGGTGGGTTTGAAAACTATTTGCCGGGTGTCCGGTGTTCTCACGGGCTCTAGTGAGCCCTGCCCCCGGCTAGCTATCGAGCTAGTGGGTAACTGACGTCTCCGAAAACGTCAGAGCGCTTTTGCAAATATGTGGCGTCTTGATAAACTGAGCAGATATTTGAGGTTTACACAGCTACATTCTCGCCTGAAAATATGCTAAACGTTTATTTTGTGACCCAGAAAGAATAATAAGAGTAATATTAAAACTAACTAGCTGCCGCCATTGTTGGAAACTGAGCTGGGCTGCGCTATGAATTCTGGGACACAGCTTCTTCTTCTTCGGGCTTTAGCGGCACCTGGCATCCTAGTACATGCAGTGCTGCCATCTTCTGTTTCAGTCCGTTATTACACTTTTAAATCCTACTACTTATTCCTGCGTCTTTTGTGATCTTACAAAGCTTCAAACGACGCGTCGACTATTAAATCAGTCGTCGACGATTTTGATAGTCGACGTAATCGTGACTGGTCGACTAATCGTGGCAGCCCTAGATCGTATCACATAACCTTCATCCACAGATTTTGACAAGTTGACATGAAATTGACTTATCTTATTAAAGCTTCAGAACAGCTACTCAGTGCAGTGATGTTACTTTATCGTCTGCTGTATTTACATTCCAAGACCAACGATGAACTTTTGGTTATGCTTGATAAAAGTAATCAAAGACAACATTTTCTCTTAAGGGAAGCTCATTACACAGTCCAAGTACTGAGTGTGCTTCCAGGATTTAATCAGCGAAGCTGTGCAATCTGATCTCAGTTTGCTCTAAGCTCTTATGTACAAGTTCTTCTTACCTTCTGCAGCCTTGATGTTTATGACCAAGTTGTGCCGCGCTGTCTCAAAAGTGCGCCTGTTATAGGCAGTAATCTGTAGGACACAGAGGTGAAAGTTTAAGCCCAGATCAGTCCAGCTTATAAGGCAGCAGTTCTCCAGACAAGGCTGAGCTCGATACACGACCCAGGTTCTGTACCCAGCTGAGGCGCCGTTGAACACTTTAAGCCTTTTGGGAAAAGAATTTGTACAGTAGCTTATGGGAAAGCATAACAAGTATAAAGGAATTTAAGTCTAGCATCTGCAAGAGTAACATAGTACTACGTCGCTTCCAAACACATATGCAAATCAGCTGGGCTCAGTGAAATAAATTCCAACTCATCCTTGGACTACAACTTGACAGATTTCATTGAATGTTTTAAATTTACTTAAGACTTTTGGCACAAAAACAAGCAGTCACTTTCCATAGTTGAAATAAGCAGCAGCACAAATTACTTAATCTCCACTCTTTTCACTTTGAAAGCAGTCCAACCACCCACCTCTATGACAGTGGGCTTGCCAATGTGCTCTGCAGTGGGAGAACCATAGAGCACTCCGTCACTATGTGGGGTCCTTTGGATATATCGTAGCCAGCCCGGCCTGTCGGGGTAGCCCTTCAGGTTGGTGTTGAAAGTGATCGGATCGTTGCTGGGGTCACCTGCAGACAGAGCAGAGGAACAGTAAGGGGGCCAATAACGTGCGTTATGAAATAAGCAGCGCTCTATGGAGTTTATATGCAATCACCACCTCTACAAATGTTTCAGATGTATTTAGATATTCAGATATATTGATGATATACTATACAAACATGATAATAACATGTTTTTGATCACAGTGTGAATGTGACAGCGTTATACCTGATTTTGGGTAAGGAGGAAACTCTCCTTTGAAATACTCCCTCTCCAGAACGTGGACGAACAACACGCCTGCAGACGGGTAGACATTACGGTCTGCGTGCGACCTCGACAGGATGGTGACCACTGAAACACACATTTTAAAGACAACAGAAGTAAGCAGAACATTTCCTGTATGCGTACTATTCATCAATAAAGTGGACCTTGGTGCTTTTTCATATTTTGGTACACACAATAAACACTATGTCCAAATGTTTTTGTGTAGACTGTCATATCTATTTTATTTATAGCCTTAACCAATTTAAAGTCCACTTTAATGTCCTGCCAGCAACAGCAAATGGAAAAAAAGAGAAAATGTTAAACTAGTTTAAACGTGAAATCAATAAGTGTTTGCGGTGATCTATTCTATCTGTTTCTCTTGCCTGGCATCTGCATTCTTGTAAAGGTAGAAGCATTCACTTCCCACAAACGTCAACAAGTGTGAAGAGAAAAACTCAGATTATTGCTCAGACAGACTACAGCTCTGTAAATAAGAGGCGCTTGACAAAACCAGTTAAAGAAAGGGAAAGCGTCTGAGGTACTGTGAGTGAAAGCAGCAGTAATGAGAGTCACTCATATTGTACAGAGTTCTTTTAACGCCCTCCCCCCCACTTGATCTCCATTGTGCTGTCTTTTTAGCCCCCGCTCCGTTTCAAACACAAACATTTAGTCTTTATTTGTGAAGGGCATCACTAGGGAAATGGTAGCCCCTTAACAAAAATTTACACAATGTAAGACCGGGGGTGATTTACCCATTTCTCTCCCTCTCTCTCTCCCTCCTTTTGTGTCTTTCTCTTTCATTACTTCCTCCTCTCTTGCTTCATCTTTTTTTGCTTGTGTACAGCACGGCTTTTTTTTTAGCACAGTTTTCTTTTTTTCCCTCTCTCGCTCTCTCTTTCCGTTCTCGATTTTTGCCTTCTCTGTGCCACAGTGGGTGGGAACTCAATTTTTAATCACCATGGGAGACTGAGGCCGAGTGTATGAGGAAGAAGAAGAGGGGGAGGAGGGCTTGCAAAGACGAAGGAAGGGAGACTGGACTGGAGATCTGTGCTATGAAGTGCCAGAGAGGGAGAGAGAGAGGGGGTTTGAACTGTTCTTGCCCGTGGACATACAACTCCAGACACATTAAGCAACTAGGTAAAAGCCTGGGTAAAGTCTCTATGTACATATGTGCCTTCCCACGGGCAAAGAGTGGCTGGTTTTCCCAAGTTTTACAACCCTTTCTAATCTGCTAATCAACCCAGCATTTTCTATCATTAGCATCATAATATTAAGTACTCTTCTTCTTCTACACTGAACACAGGCTGACTTTCAAGGAGAATGCACTGAAGAGAGTAATATCAGGATTTACATTTTAATTCATGTCAATGAGAAGGGGAAGTGAGCATTAGATGCAGTTAATTAATAAACCCTCAGCATCTACAAGTACACCAGTGAGACACTGCAACTCTAAAGACATAAAACAGTCCCACATGTATGTTAAACCCTCCTACAGCTGTGGTCAGTGACAGAGATGCTGAACTGACCATGTGTCTACAGCCCCCAAGGGCTCAGTCACGGCAAGATACAATCAATAGCATTTAGCGGCTGCTAAATGTGGTGTTAGATGAACAACCTGAGGTCGTATCCACCACATCTCTTTTCAAGAAAACCACCTGGGCATGACTAATCTGTGCGATGGCTCTTCTCACCGCAACCGCTGCACCCATCGCATTAGGATCTGGGTTAGTCTGAGACCAAAAATAAACCATCATTCAGTCTCAGCAGACCGCTTACTCGCTGATGACTTCGGTCGATCCTCAAAGCTGAATGCACGCCCTCGGATTCTATTATGTGACACATTGGGCCTCATTAATTCTCCGCCACACAAAGGACCACTTTCAGACCATGCCGGTCAAGGTCAAATCCTGGCTACACTGCTTTAGTCCGAGCCCAAAACTGGATGTGCTGTGAACATTTGCAAGAGATTCGGAGATGGGAGATGTAGGACATTCGAACAGCCTCAAGAAAAAACGAAGTGTTTTAACCTACTGATATTAAACCTTTTCATCCAACAACAAAGATTTAGGGATGAAGACAATTTTATTTTTTAGTCAGTGAAGCTTAAGTATGTTTCAATGCAGCAGCTTCCACTTATGGCTCAGCCAGTGTAAGTAGAGATCACTAACTAAGCTACACCGAGGATTTGCTAATAGCATCAGATCTGCTTATTTGCAGCAGGATGACTTTCTGCCAGGCCTTCTCGAGTTGATGACCAGCAGCACTTCCACCGTACACCAATACATCACCAATTTAAGGTTAATGGTAAATTGTCCACTGCATAATAACCCAGCAGTTTCAGTTGGAGGACAAAGGTAGTGAGGCAAGATGTGCATGACAACACATATAAGAAGCTAGATTTCCCCAACAACAGAAATGTTGCACTACCGTCTATATTCTCTATGAATTGCTTAAAATCATTCAAACACTGCTTTTTAATTTTTTAACCCACATGCCATCATACCATAGTAGATGCTTGACAGGCCTTAGGGGTGGTGGAAATAACTAACCAACTTTATGATTTTCTGGGCTGACCTTAGACTGGGATAATGTCACGACTGACATTGGATTAGTTAAAAATGCCATTGGCAACGTGAAGAAAAGTAAACCTCCCTCCTTCAATTGGCTCCAGCTAACTGAGGCCTCAAACTAGATGAGAGACAACAGAAGGATGTCCTTTAGTTCTGCTGAGTCAGCTTCATGTGCACATGTAGTCTGGGTCATGAGGAATGCATGTGCTCCTTTGGTGTTTAGCGGGGAAGCCCAGAAAACAAGGATCGCTACTGTTGTAGTATTCTGCCAACAGAGTCTGAGAATCGACCTGTTCTCAGACATGGAAGTGAAAGTCGCTGCTGGTGTCACAACAAGCAGAAGTCAACGGATAAAGACAAGGGCGGGCAAGAAACCACCGGTTCCATCCTCTCGCGCTCAATAAATGTAAGTAAATAAAAAATGTATCTACAGTGCTCATTAGCTTTAAAACAGTGCTGCAAAGTATCGACATCACGTTAAGCAGAATAAATATTGCTTTCTGTAATAGTTAATGATTTAGGAGGAATTCTAATTCTAGCAAGGACAAGGTTTAGATGACGTTCAAATTCATTAAAGTGCAGCTACAGCAGAAGAAAGTGGGCCAAGTCTGGGGGCCAGCAGACAACTCAAAACAATAATGCCAGTATTAATGGGGAACCAGCTGAGCGTGTCACTGTGTTATGACCGAGGGGAGGGGGACAGCGGGTCAACACATGACGTGCACCACTGCACACACCCACTCACCGTCTCTGGACACGGTTGCTCTCTGCTTCAAGGCCACGGATTGCTCCACACGGACATTTCTCCCGTGTAAAGCGCTGTGTTTCGTGTCATAGGCATGCACAGTGCAAACTACTGGATCAATGGATAAAAGCATGAATGGAACAAGTTTCTTTTTTTTTAGCAGCAATTTAAACAACAACACCCAGTTTTTAAAGCACTCTGACAAAAATCTGATTCAGTCTGTTGCACCCGTCCAACATTAATTAAAGCCTGTTGTCATAGTTATTGTTTTAGAGGAGTTTGAAATGTTTTCTAAAATATTAACGTAGGCGTTTTTCACAAAATGTTAAAACCAATCTAGACAAAGTGCAAAACAAAATGTAAGCATACTGACTTGACAACAAATACTGCACTACAGACTGCCGCATTTATATCAAGCAATTTGCCAGGCTGAATTTAATGTGGCTTGTTGGAGAGGTGGCATATGGTCAGAGAAGAAGCCACTAGATTTCAGTGCAGATCCTGACACTATCTTGAAAATTGCACAATAGGACACTAGCCTTTGTGAAGGATTAGCTCTCAGTTTGAAAGCCCTTCCGCTTTCAAACTCAATAGCACTTCTCTATTTATGAGTATTAGGTCTCTGTGTATAAAGCTATAGTGTGTTTTGACTGTGGAGTAAAATATCCCACTCTCTTCATGTTAGTTAACACTATAGTAACAGTGCTGTGAATGGGCCCCTTAATTTTGACGCTTTATCAAAGCCTGAAAAAACAAACTGGTCAACAAGTGTTTTGCTACTGGGATTCTTTTGCCTGCACTTTAACAAATTCTACTTGCTATTTTCCAAATCTGAAAACTGTTTTCATGTGGAATGTCTCATTTCCTTGTTTTAGTTATAATATCGCAAGTATTTGACAACTAGAGACAACTGGACTGAAAAGATTTGGTTTCAAGAAAAGTGAAGCCAAAATTAAGGAAGGTGTTTTTGTCTGTCCTGAAATCCATCAACTGGTGCTTGAGGATGGGTTCAAAAGGAAGCAAGCATGGGAAGCATTCATCCAGGTTGTTAAGAATTTTCTATTACATTACATTCTCATCCTGACAAAATCCATGTGATGTTGTCGGTAAAAATCCTCCCTCTCTTTTTCAATGCTTTCGCCTTTCATAACTACATGGGAATCTGCCCGGCCCGGGACCCACCACCAGTCCCCTCTGAGTGCTTTCCCAAACCGCAGTCTCAATACATGCTCATGCCATGTGCCATTACCCTGACATATGCCCCGTGGCAGCTGGGACAGGCTGGATGGATGGATATTAAAATTGTCATCATCAGGGTTAAAAAAAAAAAAAAGCAAAATAAAGAGCTGGTCTTAAGTTCCCAGTAGCAAAAAGAATGACGTATATATGCAGACCAGTGTTATAGCAGTAAACTGGGGCACTGAGATGACATTATCCATTACTCAGCACTTCTTTTGATAACTAATTGTTATCAAAAGGCACTTTTTAACAACATTTGCTGATTCCAGGCTATACTGATATGGAAATCTAATGTATATGTTTCTTTTAAGATTGTAACCACAATAATATCTCAGGCTTAGGTCAGTGATTGAACCTTACATCTTTCATGGAGGTGGGACTCATTGCAGAGACTGTATAGGCTATTAGTACCTAATAAAGTGGCAGCTATGAGTGTGCAGACTTTTAGGAGCAGTGTATTGAAATAAACGAACCTATTCCCTACATTAAATTTTGGATAACCTGAGCTGCTAAACTATCAGGAGCTAGGTAATTAGGCATTCATAACACACCTGTTCTACATAAACCAGGCCTGCGCTAAGAGGGGGAAAAGGCTGAAATAACGACCGACAAGAAACACAGCTAGCAAGAGAAACGTTGTTACTAACAGCTGGAAATGTAAGGTACCGTAGAGAACACAATTTGTCACTAAGTGCACTGTGAAAACCCATAACGTGTAACGGTCTAGCTGTCAAATTGGTAGCCATTTTTTCCTCTTGTCTCCTCCTCAGCCTCTTGGAAAAAAAAATGCTCAACGGCAGCTAGCTAACTGGCTAGCTAACTAGCTCGGATACTTCACCAGAGCCGAACCGTTTTCAAAGATGTCGGGATATTTCCCGAGTTCAGTCGATACGTACCCGTACCAAGCCATACCGCGACAGCTGCGGCGGACATGGTGCAAATCATCTCCCCGAATCTTTACATTAAACAGGACCGCTTTGTCTAATCGCCACTGGGTTTGACAGCCATAATAATAAGCATCCTGCAGCATTCCTCCCTCCGCCTCCTCCTGCCTTCACTGGAAAACACAGCAGGACCGCTCATTGGCTGAACATCTGGATGGAAAAACATGGTAAAACATGATGGGAATCGGAATATAGGAGCGCCACGCCTTTACCAAATGTTTCTGTGTGATGCTCTCGGAACGGTTAGATTATATCTGGCTGCTTGCAAGGAGTGGCTGCCTCTGTGTGCGTGTGTGTGCTTTGCTGTTTATCTGTCTGCTTCTTGTATTCAGACTGATGGGATTTGTCATAATAAAGCATTCCTCCCACTAAAAGCCACAGTTTTTAGTGTTTTGGGGGGGTTGATTTATTCTTGGATCAGGACTTGCAAACACAGATACACCCTCTTAAAAACATGCAAGTCACCTCAGCAGTGCTTGACCTCCTGTGCACAGCTGTAAGCAGCAGAGGCATGTTTGGAAAGTCCTGCTCCAATCTGTCCAGCCTCCCCCCCTGCAGAGACAGTCCAAGCAGACAGATGGTCATGTTTTGACCCCCTTGGCTCCCAATCACATCTACTAAAGGAGCCTTAATTCAACCCCCCCCCCCCCGCTTCCCTTGATGTCAGCTCCTACTGAGAGGGCACTTTGATATTGCAGAATAGCCTCCTAATTCTGGCTAACATACTAGCAGTGGTCACTGGGATGCTTCTTGATTGATAAATTCGTATTTGTGACTGGATTCTTGGCTTTCTCAGTGGCGATAGACATGATGCCATCCATCCTCTGTGTTCTGCAGTTCCTGGCTGTTTTCTTCTTCCACCCTCCCCTTTTATCCCCTTAAGATTATTTTTAGGTTGCTTAGCAACATCTTCTCATAGCCAGTGTTTGGACTGGGTATGAATGTATCACAACAACCACTATAGGTCTGTGGATGTACGATGATGCTTAGAAATGGAGGAAAGCGCAGAATTTGTGACTTGGAGAGAAGCTAAGGCCCCAGTGTGTCTAATTTGATACGGACTTAGACTGATTTCTGTCCAATCCGGTTCTTTTTGGTAGCAGTGAACATCAGTTTAAATTGTAATTGTCCTCAATTGGCTTGTTTTGAACAGTGGGGTGGGGGGGGGGGGGGGGATGCAAAATCCTCTCGTCAGCAGTGGTGGGTGTTTAGTAAATGTATGCACTGCATAGACTGTGTTTCTTGCAGTAATGCCAAAGCATAAGACTTGTTTTTAATGCACTTTCTAAATTCAAAACTGATGTAGGCCTATTGAAAATTCATCTGAAGTGTGAAGTGTCCCAAATCAACTTATAACAGTTCATGTTCTAATCTGCGACTCACATTTGTATTAACCGAGTATGGTTTGGTTAAATGTTGACTGAACAAGCAAATGTTTTTCCTCAGAAGGCCTCATCCAAATTCGCACACAGCTTGTGCTTTCATAAAGTTAGAAGAAACAATGCCGTCTATTATAACATAACAACAGCAATTATGTAACTTGGTGCTGTTTGTAAAAATAATCACACATTTGGATGTTTACAAAGCTTCCTTTTCTCTAGCACTTCATCACATGAATTAAGTCCTGTGCTTTTGGTGGGGTCTGTTGACTGAATGCAACCCAGGCAGATAGTTTTTCTTTTTTTTTTTTACTCTGATCTTCTTTAATGGGGCTTTAAAAAATGAATGCTCAGGAATTAATTGAGGAGAGAGATGACTAACTAAAGAGATCATTGCAATTTTAATGTAGTTCCTCATGGTGGATGTGTGAGATGGCGCTCAGAGCTGTTTGATTAAACTGCCCCCTTATACATTTCTCCAGTCAGACTTAAAAGCTGCATGTGTATTTATAGTAATACAAGCGATGGACAAAACAGTTTAAGGGTTTCTTCAAATTCTGCCATCAGACTGAACTTTGAGTGAAATCCAACTTTACTTGTTTTTGTTTGTTTGTTTGTTTCTCTAAACTTAAACCAGGTAAACTCCTCAAGGCCACTTTCTGGTCCTCGATCCACATTTTGGAAACCCTTATTTGAACGCGCATCACACAGTCAGAGTGGTCCTTGACCCTCTCTACCCCACCCAAATCCCACTGATGAACCAGCGAAGTTACAGTTGCTGTGTGTTGGTATTTATGCCAGACTGCAGCTCGCTGAAACCCCCTCCGCGCAGCAGATTATCGGACCAAACCATTGCTGCGCTTCAGGTTTTAACACCTGTCACATGAGGCTTTACATTCGCAAATCGCCGGCTATCGCTGCAGCTAAGCGAGTTCAGTTTGCCACACTGCAGACGGACATCGGACTCTGCCGTCCTGCAAATGCTGCCACAGTGCAGCTCTCAGTGAGATGAGCTTCCCAAATTGCACCGACACCCCCATTGTGCGACTGGCAGCATCACCCACTGCCTGCAATGCAATGGCGTTATAGCGGCTCTAGTTATGTCCAAACGTTTCTAGTGGCGATTCCGCTCCGGGCTGGCTTTTTACGGGCTCGGAATAGAAATGTTATTTTCGATAGCTTTTGCAAGCAGACCATCCGCATTTCTCGCAAGTTTCCCCTCTGGATTACAGTTTATGTGTGCGGCGCGTCCAGCGAAGCCGGAGCCATGAATGTAAGTCTGACTCTTTTGTTTTTGTAACAGTGAAGCAACCTCGATGTTATCTGAGGTTAACTTGTGTTTATTTTGTAATTATTGAGAAAGGTTAGAGGTTGATGTCGCGGAAATTTGCAGTTGGAAGAATGTAAATAAATACGCGTGAAACGGTGTCAGAAGGGGGGGGGGAACCTGAGCTGTCATGTACTGTGCGGTGTGGCTGATGTGCGCCTGTTTGTCTGATCCCACTGACACCGATCCCAATGTTCACAAGCCTCAATTTATATTTCACCTCTCACGTTATCGTCCTCATTATCTTCCTGCGTAAAATCCTCAGAGGGTGCAAAGCACAAGATGATCCCCAAGTTCAGATTAATTATTGTTGTTGTTGTTAATATTTTTAACGCAAGCATTTCACATAGGTGTTAACACTGAGCTGCAAGAGTCCAGCATAGTGAATATTAAATACTGAGCCAGGACGTTTAGTTTTCAGGCACCGCTGCTGTTGCTGATGCATCTATAGCATCCAGGCTGCGGGTTACAGCACAACTTAGGTTAATGGATTCTGTGTCCCAGATGGACCTTATTTTTTTATTTAATAATGTATTTTTATCCCAGCTTTACTGTGTCATGTTTCATTTCACTCTCTGTGGCGTGCATTTCCAAAAAGGATTAAACATTAACGGATGTAGGTGTATATTTAACTCCTACCAGCCGACTACCCTGCTCTAACCCTGTATTATTGCAAATGTGGGCCTTTCATTAAATGTTTCTTTTTTTTTCTATTGGATGGTATCAACACACATGGTTGAGTGCATCCAGCAACATTTTTTTTCAGCTTGGGAGCTGACATTTAGAAGCCACAACCATAATGTCAGTTATGGTTTAGAGAGTTGAAGGATGTCTTAGTGTACAAGGGTCACAGCTTCATATGGAAAACAGAGGGTGGGGGAGATAACGGAAAGAGAGCAAGAAAAGAAGAAGGAAACAACCATGTTTCCTAGAGCATAGCACCATTTTAAACAAAAAGAAGCACAAATCAAAGGATTTATTATCTAAGAGGGTTAGCAGCGCAGCTCTTCCGTGATGCTAAACACAGCATCTTTGGAGGCCCTTTAGAGTCCGATTGGCTTTTATCACTGCAGTAGTTCTCTTGTACTGAGAGCTTTTACTGCACGCATAAGTATCTGTAATTCGTTTTGCCCTCATGTGTCTGAAGAGTGTTGCTGATGGTAAAAATGACTTTTTTCATGCTTTTTAACCATCATTCTGATCATGAAGCTCCACTGACAAAAGGAGGCACTTTGACTCCATATGGTATTGTGAGCCTGTTTAAACAGTTATCTGTCTTCACTCGACAAAACCATTTTTCTATCTTTATAACATCTCCTTTCATCTTTACAGGTATGAATGGGCCTAACGGAACTATAACAACAGCTGGATCAGACCGAGTGGCACTACTAGTAGAACAAGATACCTCACTTTGGTGCTCTAATGCGGCCAAGGCAATGCTGACATCTCCTCTGAATCCAAAGGCATCATCATGCTGAAAACGGAGGCCTCGGGGGAGAGGACCAGCCTCCGGAGTGCCTCCCCCCACCGTAACGCCTACCGGGCTGAGTTTCAGGCACTCAAGAAGGCCTTTGACCAGCCTCGGCTCGATGGAGACTCAAAGCCCAAAGACCTCGAGCGGGTGAAACAACCGAGGGGACGCCAGTATGGCACACACGTCAGTCGCATTAAGGACATGTTCATGCAAATGGGGTCAGAGAATGCAGCTGCTAAGACTAGGGGTCGTGATGAATCCTCACCACAAAAGCTGGTGAAGCCCACAAACTTCGTCAATAAGGCTGATGGATCAGTGATAAAACTTCAGCATTCCTCATCAGCAGAAAGGATTGGAGGTGCCGGGGCAAAGTTTTCCGAAACCAGAAAGCTATTTGAACAACAGTCACGCGACCAGTCCCAATCACCAGTCTTTCCCTACGGCCGTGATAAAAGGGGTTCCTATGAGCACCTCGATGACTGGCGAGGGGCGAGGTCCAACCGAGGCAGTACAGACTCCTTGGATTCTCTGTGCTCCAGGACAGAGGCATCCTCCCCAACTGTCAGCCAACTCAGTGCTGTTTTTGAAAACGCTGACCACCACAACCAGGGGGTTTCATATAGAGGAGTCAGCAGACGAGCCCTCTACTCACCTGACGGATTCCAGCGCCATGGCGGAGACGTCAGTGAGGATGATTCTCTTCGACAATCTCCAGTTCGTGGAACCTACCGGAACAGGATAGGGGGCAAGTTACCCACATCCTCGTCTTCGGAGGACCTCCTGAGCCCGAGTCCTGGAGTAGAGATTTCAGAGCGCAAACAAGATGCTCCACAAAAGGAAGAAACCCAAGACAAAGCTGGAGAGGCTACAGCGGGAGAAGGACAGCGTTTTTCTGGTGCTTCCACCAATGGAAACCAGATTAATGGTTCTTGTGAAGAAGAGGAGAAACCGCAGGACACAACAAAACAAACTGAGGATCTAGGAACCTCCAAATCCTCGAAACCTACACATGGTGCTGTAATTACAAACAAAGCTTTAGAGGATACCACTCACGAGTTGCTGCCGACCACCAGGGAAAGCCAAGAGGACAGAGATGCTTCAAAGGAAGAAAAATCTTCCAAGGACCAGCTGGACGAGCCTGATGAGGAATACACTGGGAATGAGCGGGTGATTTTTAACGCAGATGGGGACGCCTGTTACCAGGGTTGGGGGGAAAGTTGCACGGATCCCGAGGATGACCTCTACGGTGACGATGACGAGGACATCGTCTACGACCCGGGGTCCGATCTGACAGAGATTCCTGGTCTGGCGGAAGAAAACAAAGAGGACATCCCTCCGAAGAGGAAGATTCGCTTCAGCAGTGCTCCTATTACAGTAAGCCGAATGCTGCACAAAAGTGTTGTGAAAGCCGAAATTGTGTAAACACATTTGAACGCAATCCGGCATAAAAGCATTTGTGCAGTGCTTATCAAAAGTAGGTTAAAACAACAGAGAGCTAATAGTTTAGAGTATTCAGAGCTTTCTTTTTATGGCCTTGTATTTATAGTTACCACTGAACTACTCTTTGTGGTTAGCTTTGTTGTTTGAACACATGAGGTTCATGAGGTTATGCAAACATGACAAATGACATGACCCTAGTTGACTTTTTTCATTTGGCATTTTCTTCCTTTAGTGTATACTGAGTTAGGTAAAATATCACATTATTGGATGCTATAGGTGTTGAAGGTTGTGGCCATTTTGTGATGCTAGGGTCAAAGCATTTGATGTTCATGAGCACAACATCTATGCATGTGTTAGTCATGCTGGTTCTGCACCCACACAATTTTCACACAAGATACTGTGTTTTTTTTTTGTTTTTTTATCTTTCGGAGCCTCTTTGCTCGGGGAGTTGTTTGTGAAACTATGGAGTCTTCACATATCTGTGAAATGCTCTGTATATTCAGCACACAGTGGACCCGTAGTGTCTGTATTTGTGTATGTGTGGTTTTGGTTAACCTTGATGTGTTATGCAAGGTTACAGTAGACATAGCTAAAGATTACGTGCATTTTTACCATTGATCCCACTCTGCTTTCACAGTGGATAGAATTATAGAAAATCTCGTTTTTGCTAATGGAAAATGGTTATTGTTTCTGTAGACAGTGACTTCTTCTCCAGTAAATACAATTATCTGTACTATGGTATTTGTTTCATCTGCAGTGGAGAATTTTGCTGTTTTCAGTATTGAGTTGGGCACAATGCAGCCAGTGTTGCTTGTGGATTGGGGAGCTGGATTTGGGAGATTATGGAAAATATTTTTCCTTCTTTATCCTCAAGTATTTAGAATCAATTAGCAATGTGGCTTTTGTTACCAGTTTGATCTTCTTAATTCAATTTGTCATACAAATATATATATATTCATATTTTAAGCTTTCTTAAAAACTCACAGTCATGATTGAGAGATTTAAGTTCTTGTATGTAAATCTAACTCAAGCTAATGCAAACAATCCACAGGTTTATAACCACGTTATAATGAACCAGAACAATTAGTCCAGTTATTCTGTGGAGAAAAACGTGATGTTAGCTCACTAATTACCGTGTGCTGTCTCTGAAAAGTTGGTCCTTTTGCTCTTTTCTCTTCTTTCCTCTCAGGTTTCATCACACATGCAAGCATTTCCATGATGGAAATTAATTTAAATTAAAATAATATGATAATAGGTTTATATTTAATTATTATGTATATGTGTGTGTGTGTGTGTGTGTGTGTGTGTGTGTGTGTGTGTGTGTGTGTGTGAGAAGAAAAAAATGGCATTGCTTTTTTCAACTTGCACTTTCACTAACCAGTAAGTAACGAGTAAATAGAGTAAATACATTAAACAGCTTGTTCTCGTATTCAGGTTGAAGAGGCGTAGATTATGCACTGTTGTTGGCTTTAACTTCAAGGCTTCTGTTTCCCGTGAAAAGGACTGACGCTCATTCATCATATGGAATATTCAAGAGAGAAGCTGCCCCCTACCCCACAAAGACGCACACACACAATTAAACATGCGCCCCTCCCACTTTTCCATCGTACGCCCCACCTCCTCTCAGTACACGAGAAACAAACAGCGTTCTGTCTTTTGTTCATCTCTCTGTAAACTGAAAGAGACAAAGCTGTTTTCTCAGCCCCCAGCCCCACACGAGTCCAGCTTGACCCCTGTGGGAGAAGAGGGTCTTAAAGCCGTCTAATAATCTAATACATAATGTTCCCTCTATTTGTGTAATACTGCTTAGACATGCCCATCAAGTCATTTCAATGGACCTGCTTATAAAATCTTTAATTTTTTAAAAAAAAAAATCTTCGTAGTAGCTACAGAGAATAGATGACACGCAATCAATTTTCAGTCTTTGTGAATATGCAGAGTGAGTTAAGAGCAGCTGCAAAAAAGTATATTGTATCAATCTCTGTGAAGCCGGGAAAGCAGGGTCTGTTTTCCAGTTCCGCTTAAAAAGGATTTGTGAATTGCCATGAAATTTACACCAGATATTCATGTCTGGCTTCGGATAATGACTTTAGTGATATCCCCGAAAAAGTCTAAGTGTGTTCAGTTGGTGTATTAACAAGTATTCTCAGACGAGTGGTATTCATCCTCAGATTTCTTTTGTATTTTTCATAATGAATAACTTATCATGCTACAATTTTGAGTGCTACAACAGAAAACAAGGCAAACATCATGCCGTTAGCATGAAGTTTGCTGTGTCTACAGTAAGTACCGCCTCACGGAGTTGCCTCCATGGCTGCAAAGTCTAGCTGTTACATCCTCACTGCCCCAGTGAGAAATGGCTGCTTTGAGCTATCCAAGGCGAACACAGAAGAAAATCAGGTCTTATGTTCATTGAAGTGTAGGTGGTTTTATCCTTGACGTTCGAACCTGTGGTTGGGTTGTCCAGTCTGCAGACAGACTTCTGTATTAAAGTAGATCCAGTTTTCTAATGCACTAATCCACTGCTGTGTGTTCTTTGCAGCTGGTGTCATGTTGAGGATATAATGGAGACATAGGAATGTAACTAAGGTTCTTTTAATTTTTGATGACTGCCTGGGGGTGACTGATCTCAACCAGTGTTCACTTCACCTTCTTAGTCCTCTCAGGCTTGAAATGTTCAAGCCTTGACTACATGTAGACCCTAAAAGCTCAAACATCTGTTACATGTTGATTTTTCCTTTTCATGAGTGCATTTTCTTTCCCTGTTTTGTTGAACTGCACCCCAGGAGTTTAACAGAAGTCTTCGACCTCTGTGTGCTGTCTGCTTTGTCAGTTTCCTCTTGTTTACCACTCGTCTGAACGAAGGGCGTTTATATCACCTTTTGATGACTTTTTTCTGCCTTTAGAGGGATTGCATTTTCATTACTTGCAACACTGCAATATCCTAATATAACTAAACAGATGTGGTGAGTAGAGCACTAGTTAAATGGCCACTGAAGCGTCTGTGTAATCACCCACTCCATTCTGCATGCTGTCTGTTACTGGATCTACATTTTGTCCATTGCTTCTGTACCTTGAGTGGAATGATAGCACAACTCTGACTCAGAGCTTTAATCTTTACGATGGATGTGTGTCGCTCCTTTTATGTGTTGCAAAAGTGTTTGTAGATGCATTTTTCTGGGTGCCTTTTACCCTAGTTTGAAAGATGTATAGTCTACAGCATAAAAAGGATGGTTATGTTCAGTATAAACATCTGTGTGTTTCTTGATGAGCACTATAAATATGGAGCTTTTATTTTATGTTTTCAAAAGGATAAGGTATATACATGAAATAATTGGCGTTCTTTGGCTCATTTGCCTCCAACTGATATGTTCGTACTTGCAGATTAGATCCTTCTGCAAACATTTGGTTGCAAAAACCACCTACACACGTTTTCTCTGCGTACTTTTGCCGTGTGCGTTTTGCAGGCAAAACCAATTCACACACTCATCTTGTACTTTACTGAAGCATGAAAGAACATAAAGACAAAGTTGCTGATGCTGAAAAACTGAGAAAATACACAACTTACGCTGTCTCGGTGCCATTCGTCAGGCATGCAAGGAATTAAGAGAGGGTTATTTCTCCTGAGAATTTTGGAGCTCATTTATCTGCCCTTAATACAGTACATGACAGTGGAGGCTCCAGACTTTTTGTCACGATGTAATTTCTGCCCTAGTCCTCCCTCGTGTATTTGACAGTTTGTCCAACAATGTTGTTATTCAGACAGATCAACAGAAAACATGCGTAACCCCAAAAACATCCTTATCTAGAGCATCAACTAATGCAGTCTTGTAAGACCATTTCAAATTAGATGGCCTGTTGCCAGGAGCTTTGCTTTCTGACCATGTTTTCTGATAGAAAGGATTACTCTACTTTAGTGCAATCTGTCTTTCTGAGTGATGATATACTGTATGTGTAACAGCATTGCTTGAATTTTGGATCCAGCACTGACATGGATTTAGGAATTTGTAAATACAATTTAAGTCTGCAGCAGCACTGCTACAGCTTAATCTTCCTCAGTATAGTGTTGTGCTTTAGTGGATGTCTTTTTAACCAAAATTCAATTTTTAGGATACTGTGGAATTTAGTGGTACCCCTCATTTCTTTATATTTTTCTAGGAAAATGGGAAATATGTGCAGCGACTTTGAAAGACATACATGGAAAGACAGTAGCTTGAACAAAGCTTGAAAGTCAGTATTTGGTCTGACTACTTTTATTCTTCACCATAGCCTGAACTCAGAAAGCTTCTTTCAGTAGTCTTCAAGAATTGACATTCAAAGCTCTTCTGTGGATGCTGGCTGATTTTCTTACATTCTCTGTCAAGATGATCCCACACTGCTGCAATAATGTTGCAGTCAGGGCTCCAGGGATGCTAATTTGTGACTGATAGTGTTCCACTGTGCAGGTATGCTTTTACTGCGCTGGCAGTGTGTTTCAGTGAAGCTTCAGTGAACAGTAGATGGATCAGCTGAAGAGCCAGAAGCTTCTCTCGGGTCCAGCGTCAGGTCTTTACTGGATTTTTCCCTCATTCTTAAGGACATGACTTTCAGAAACCGTCATCTGCTTTTTTAGGCCTGACACTTCTTCTTCTGCGTGCCACATCTCCAGTTTCCCCAGTTTTTTAAGGACACGTTGCACATCACGCTGAGATATACAAAGTTTACACCTAACAGCTCTTTGTAATCATTTTGCAAAAATACCATTTTGCACCTGTCAAACTGTTTTATCTTTGACATTTTTCATAGAATCAACTAAAGAAATTTGAACAAATTATTTTGTGACAGGATGCTAATAAAGTGCCCAAAGATACCAATTGAATTTGATTCTTTGCTAAGCTGTCTGTTATGTGTAGACACAGAACTGGTTCATCCTTTAGGTTGCAGACCTTTTTGAAAGCTTGAGTGATTCATAGATCCAAATTAAGTGATTTAACCCAGCGCTCCCCAACCGTTTTTGCGCCACGGACCGGTTTATGCCCGACAATATTTTCACGGACCGGCCTTTAAGGTGTCGCGGATAAATACAACAAAATAAAACTAGTACCGGTACCGAAAAAAAGATTTATTCATAACACAAGTGAAAAGACCCAGGAAAACCGAGTTAACAATAAAAACGATAACAAAATAACGCTGAAAACCAATAAAAACCCTGAAAACCATACATTTCACACCTGAGCCTCAACTCTCGCGGCCCGGTACCAAACGACTCACAGACCGGTACCGGTCCGAGGCCCAGGGTTGGGGACCGCTGACTTAACCAACAAAAAACATGCTCAGGTACTAGGACTGAACAGAAAATGAGTTAAAAAGCAGCCAATGTCTAAAAACAAAGTTTGAAAGACCTTCAAAAAAGCCTGGAAAATAATTGCTCAACCTCACTTAATACATGAAGAAAATAAAATAAAATTCTGGCTCCTTGGAAGCAAAATATAAAAAATGGAGGGTGTCTCAAGTGTTTTGCGCAGTACTTTAAGTTCATTTATTTCCAAAACAGGAATGAGTCAAAGTACAAAAATATAACTGATAATCCAGCTGATGACTGGTACTAAAAGGTTTTCTGGTAGGTCTCTTGTTTCTGTGCACATCTCAGCTGTAGCATGCCTCAGATTTCTTCTTATGCCCTAAACTCTGTTGCATTTCTACATAGCTGGGTAAAGCTGTAACTAAACCAGAGTTACAAAAATGTTACATGTTACAAAGTATCAAAACCTATATGAAAGTATGTATCAAGCAGTGTTTTATTCAAACCAAGCTGTCCAGTGAAGTACTGTTTTTCTTTAGCAGTTATGCTGTCCATAGAAAAACAATCATGACTCCCTTCCTCTCTTACCTCTGACAGGAACAACTACTCTTGACTCGGATGTTGGGCATGCGTGTATTTTGTGCGTGCCTGTAGCTTAGTCCCTCCATTATTAATGCAGTTGTGTTTTTGTTTGCTTGTTTCGGTGCCACCCGATCCTCCCTGGGGGATGCATTTTTAATGATCCGGGAAAGGCGAGACGTGCCTTGCGGTTTTTGAGGCTGGTCATTTGCCACACGGCAGACTGTGTCATGAACTATCAACCAACCCCCCACCTACCCAATCTGGCCACGTGCTAATGATATTACCAGTGCACTGTCAGTTTTTATTGCTGAAAAAAAAAAAGCTGCAGAGAACACAGCATCTCAGTGACACAATGTTCTCAGCGTTTGCTAAGCTCGTGTTTAGGAAGGTTCTGACTGCCGCACCATCACCATGTGCTTGTTTATGAGTCAGAAACAAGATTGAGATCTGCTGATACAAACAAAATCAACCCTATAAACCATTTTTGTCCCTTTCTAAGATAATTTTAGGGTTCTGTGCTTCATTCACAGCAGTCCAGATCACACAGACTAGTTATTATGATTCGTAGAAATGCAGTCCCACTCTCTGCACAGCCATTATCGCAGCCTAATGAATTACATAGCATAGCAAGTGGGCATGTGCTTTAACAAGCAACATGTTGTGTTACTTCTAATCTCTTCCTCCCTCTCGTTGTATATGATAATATGCACTTGTTTTAAGCTAGTTCTTCTGTCTAGTTTCCCTTTAGGTTTGTCTCCTGTCCTGTATATGGCCCTTGACTCAGGTGTTGGTGGGAGTAGCGGCCCCCTGTAGTATTGTGCAGTAGCCGATAGAAAGGAAAAGCAAGCCCGCTGTAGATACAGCAGATGAAAAATCAGCTTTTTAAAACGACAACACAAATCAAAAGTTTTGCCCTCCTGTATGAACAGTGTGTGTGTGTCTGTTTTGTATGCAGAAGCGGTGTCTAAAGTTAAAAAAAGAAACGCTGACTTATGTGATTGTGGCATTCCCTGTCAGTGTCACTTCCCCAGATGAGGGAGGATATATGTCAAGAAGATAGAGAGGCTGGCCTTGAATTGACTGTAAATCCCTGTATGTTCTCACCTCTCTTTATATAGAGTTGTATACTGAATGTTTATGTTTCCTCCTCTCTTTTCTCGCTCCCTGTTCTTCCCATCCCCACCTCTTTATTGCTGTCAGTCTGAGTCTGACATTCATTTATTTCCACCATCAGCGACTGTCTTGTCCCCTCAGTATCCAGACACTTTCTTCAGCACCTGTCAGTTCTCCAGCCTGGCGTCGTGCGAATGTGTCTGTGTGGGTGGCCACAGGTAGAAGTAATGGAATGCAAATACGCTGAGGTGTCGCAGCAGAGAAGACTATGAGTTTTTGTGTGTGTGTGTGTGTGTGAGAAAGAGAGAAAGAAAGAGAGAGAGAGCCAGGCTGTAGTTTATCCACTGCAGAGTTTGTTGGGTTCATGCCACACCAGTTGGAACATTTCTCCTGGGTTTTCCAGCCTCGTCTTGCCCTGGGCAACATCCACTGTCTGGAAGACGCAGGGCGGGTGGCAGCATTGGCACCAATTCACCAAAGGCCCAGTTTAATACCATCAGAGGCTTTTCGCCGTGACTGGGCGCCATGCCGTGCCATCTTAGGCAAGGACTCAAACAGCCCTGGAGCAAATTACCCCTAGCATCACCCACTCCTCAGCTTTTTTTTTCCATCTTCTTTTCTTTATTTCTCTATTATTGCCTGTTCACTGTTCAATAGCCTCAGTGTCTGCTGCTGCTCTAAACCATGAATCATATGAGTCATTCGGTTTCTCTCTCTTTCTCGGTGGATATAGTCTTTCTTTTTTATTTACTGTGGCTCCAGACTCAGCATCTTAAAGATTCCAGTCTCAGTATTATCCCTTGGCTGATCTGCGGTCATCATAGGAGCTATTAGGCCAACCCAACCGCTATCCTTACAGACCAGCTGAGGTGGCTGACAGGTATCATTTAGCAGCAAAAACCAATGTCTTGGATGTTGATTGAGTATATATGAACTCCCGCCCTTTTCATTAGTGGATGACTCCCTGCCATGTGTGTATGCTTGCATCTACACATCTGTGTGTGTGCAATGGCCTTTTAAAGCCTACATGAATACTATTCATATTGTTAGGAATCTGTATTCATGTACTTGCATTTGAATCTGCATAAGCGCTCAAATACAAGGACAGATTGAGGCTCTTCTACTAAGTAAGAGGCCTCAGCTTTATCGCTTTACATTTTCCAAGCATCTGCAGTGTCCCGGCGTCTGCAGCAGCATCCACAGATGACTGTAAAACCGTATTTCAGAGTCAAAGTATACTCCCTTATCCTGATGCGAGGACAGGAGAAAAGATAACAAGAGTGCCTGCCCAAGCAGAACCGCTGCAGAGTCTGCACATAACCGCCAGTTGTTCTGTTGCTGGAGGTTTGTTAACCGGCAAAATACAGAAACGCGCGTGTGTTTGATTTCACAGGGCGTTGATCAGTGCGTTGTGCAGATGAAGGTTAAGTCTAAGAAAAGAGGGGATAAGAGACGCCATTTGATACAGTTAAGAATGATAGATTGTACTTTGCGGTTTGTAGTCCAGATCTTAGAGAAGGGATTATATCTGCCTGTATTTTATGTTGATGAATGAGTTTGTGGGAGGATAAGCACTGACACTGGGAGAATTGTGAAAGGTGATATGTTTTCTGGCTCTGTGGACTATCTTCATACAGACTATTCGCATCACCATCAGCAAGCAGCATGACACAGAGTCAAGGAGATTTATAGCTGTTCCAGAATGTAAACTTCTGTCGTGGTTTTTTTGTTTTTGACCCGAGCACGGTGTTAAGCTTGACAGAAACTGCAGGCAGCATAGATGAATATATTTACATGAAAATGGCCGTGTTGTGTTAAAACCTTCAAAAGCTGGCTCCATTTCCAAGGGAGAACCACATGGGGAAACGGTCCCTTATGCTTCAGTCTCCCTTTTTTAGTGACTCTCCTTGTGTGAAGCTACTATAACTAAAGTAAAAATGTAGGGGTTTGTCATTACAGTATGATGAGGTCAAAGTTTTGTCAGACTAATGGTAAATGGACTGCTTCTTACACAGCGCGTTCTGCTCAATGTCTCATACGCTCAGTCACACAGACTTTCATGCAATGCTTTTATCTATACCTAAGCACCTCTGCCTGACAACTGGGCAACCCAGGGTTCAGTATCTTACCCAAGGATCCTTGGACATATGGAGAGGAGGAGCTGAGATCGATTCAGCCACAGCAGTCCCGAACGACTAATATGGGTAAACATATTGATATCCGTCAAACTATGGTCCCAACAGTTTTTCCCACAGCTGTCAGGCTAGTAGTTGCCAGGTGGATGTCTGGTCTTACTCTCTTGCCACTTTACACCTCCCTAAAGTAATAAAAGCAGCAGGCAGCAGTTCTGCCACCCTGCCAAGGTTAAGCACACTCTCACACGACGGTGTACCAAATCATTCTTTGTGCGCCTTTGAGCCTCTTATCGCTCTACTGGTATTTCAGATCCAAAAGTATTTTTTCCCCAGAACAAAATCCAATTATTGTAGGAGAACAAGAAGATATTATACATCCTATCTGAGAAGAGAAGTAGCTGTGAGAGAGAATCTTGACCTTTATATTTCAGATAACCCTTCTACATATTTTATCTGTTCTTAAAGAATTTCTGAGCCTGGAAGCCAGGTGGTGTTTGGACAGGATGGAGATGCATACCGGGGTTTCTGTTTAGAGCCAGATAACCATCGGGTGTCTTTGTTTTGTAGGCAAATGCTTTCTGTTAAATGTTTCAGTCTGTTTCTGGTTCACTCTCTTCCTGCCTACCTATTCTTATTTCCCCTGTGCGTGCTGTTTCATTTATCTCATCACTCCTTCCCTCAGTCACCATTATTCTCTATTCCAGCCGCTTACTATTCAGTTCATCTGCCTCCCAGATGCGTAGAAGTCCCTCGCTTGCCCTTATCTTTCTCCATCACTGAGCCTCCGCCCACTCTTCTACGCTTACCTTCCCTCACAGATCCACCCTCATCAGTCCTCATCTTCCCTCATGACCTCATCTTTTCTCTTTCTCTCTGTCAAGTGACTGGCCACATGCTAATGTGTTTGTAGATAGCACACAGTGACTGAGAGAGGCCATTAGATAATGTACTGGCTGCCAATGGCGGCATCGCGTTCAGGACATCCTGGACAGAGCAAGTGCTGGTGTTAGCATTTGTCAGCAGTGTGCATACGTGGGTGTGTTTAACGGGCCTGTGAGTGTGATGGCGTCTGCTACTGATTGCTGAGTGTTTGCGTGTGTCTGATTTGATATGTTGTAATTCTCTGCACAGTCTATACAGTGCATATACTCATGTGTGCGTGTGCTTCTGGGTGCAAGCAAGTGTTAATAATGCAGGGCTGTTGATAACACTGAATGATTGATTACAGGGAGGTCATGCAGATCTCATGCAAGATCTCACAGAGCAAATCCTGGCAGCATCATGCCATCTCATTGTGCCCTGTCTGTGTGTGCAGCACACTATCTCTTTAACAGAGTGAGTAACACATCTATATGATGCCTTATTGATGCGGTTTTGTGAATAGCTCCAATGATTTAAGTCTAATTAATGGATCCTGTTACATTAATTTTTAATGTCATTTTGTTCTTGAATTTCACCAAAGATCAAGATTCAAAAACCTCCAGTTTATCTTCTGTCTAGAGATGGCACGATACCACTTTTTTATGTCCGATACCGATACCGATATCATAAATTTGGATATCTGCCGATACCGATATGAATCCGATATAGTGTTTTTTAATCAACAAAACTGTTTTTTAAATATCTTGCTGCATTTTGTATAAGTTCATACTCAAGTTTAAAACAACAACTACACTAAAGCTATTCTGTTATACCTGTATGCAAAAAAAAATATTTCATAGTTCAGCAATACTGATCAATCTAATAAACTTAAACCTACACCATCCTCCCTATTCTGGTATTTTAAAGAGTACTTAGCGTAAATATTAAGCAACCTAACTAATAGGGTTCCAACTCCCAGCAACAACAAAAATAAATAAATAAAAAATAGGGAACCACCCCTCACCCTCCACCTCATGATGCTTAATCGACGTAATCAACCTTAATTTGATGCAGTGTGGAAAAAAATGCACAGAAATAAATTATTTTTCAAGAAATATTAAATAGATTCAACATCTTTCTTCAACAAAATTGCAGACTGCACAGATGGTGCCTTCCCAAAGGAAAAAGTACTATAGCTTACTAGGGTATGTTAGACTTAATAGTCACTATATACAGTAATTGACTTCTATTCATTTTACATCAAATTAAAACTTTGGGTGTCAGATAATTATTTATTAAAAGCTAGACATTTTAAATGAGAATAAGAAAGAAAAGTATGTCTTTGTGCCCCCTTTTCCCTGTTAATGCCCTATCGGCCCCCCTGGCTAAACTTTGCTAGATCCGCCCCTGCACAGTTACCAGCGTCAGCTACGTAGAAAAAGATCCTCGAGTAGAAAGTAATATTAAATAAATTCTAACAACAGCTGATCAAGCTTAAACGTGCTGCTGTTGTTCAGCCGCTGGTTTCCTCTTTCTGGTGCAAAGTGGGCCAAAAACAAACAAGAGACACGGACTCGCGACAGAAAAGCCGATCAGCTGATCATTAAGCAGTTTCATGATTGAAGTAGCAGCAGGAGAGGCAGTCGCTCCTTATATCGCTTGTTAAGCTTAATGTGGGAATGCTTTACAAACATTCAGAGATGTACTTACACACTTGCTTTACTTCTCTCGGGGATAACTTTGTCGGAGATGAAATGCCGGGTTGCTAGCGAAGCTCCACATGCTATCCAGACCACCGACAGGTCCTGCATGCCACAGCTGCTCTATCACGTGATGCATACTGCTCCGACGTGCTAACGTTCTGAGGCGAGTTATGGCGTGTTGCAAGTTTTGTGAGGTGCTTTCGTGATATTTAATGGATCGGATTACATTTTTTATTTTTCTCCGATATCCGATCCAGTAATTTAGGTCAGTATCGGACCCGATACCGATACATAATATCAGATCGGTCCATCTCTACTTCTGTCCAAAACAACCAATTTAGCTCATCTTCCTCTCTTTAAGCTGTCTTTCTTCTGATTGGCTGCCCCTCACAAACAGAAGCTTTGTTAGCTGGTGGGCAGAGATATCCACTCTCTTTGATGTGAAACTGATCACAGACTGACCTCAGTATTTGAAACTTTGGCCACAATTAATATAAAGAGTGACAGAAAACAGCTAATGGGTTCACTTCAAGATAAATCTGAGATTCTATTAATAGCGCCTGGAGTCGGGGTTTGCAGGTGCCTGTTTTGCCGGAGTGAAGCTTATGCCTTCATGCAAGCTTCCCTCTGCACTTACATGCATGTTAATCTACGCGCTTGAACACTTTGCATATTCTTACACCTCTTTCTTCGACACCAGCAGACAGCATTCGGCAGAACACCACACTAAAGTCGTGACAAGAGCGTGCACAGCTCTCTCTCCTCTCCTTTCCTTCCTCCTCGTTGCAGGGAGCCGTGAGAGCGCTTGGTTGAGATTTGAAGTGACAGCTGACTGTTGCAAGGGAGGAGAGGCTCCTCTGAGGACCACACAGCTCAGAGAAAGAGAGAGGCATCCCCGTCCTCAAAGCAATTATGTTTCCTTGCATTACAGTTTATTTGTGGTTGCAGTTGTTTCTTTCATATAAAGACCTTGTTTATCCAAGTGCTGTTAGCTAAAAGTAGTGCTGTGTTCCCAATAATTGGGAACACAAAGCTCTTATTTACTCCCTCGCCTAAAGAGCAACCACTGTTGTCAAGCAGAGTAGTATAAATGTATGTAACATTCCCAGGTGTGGCATTGTTAGTGTTGTATGTGCAAAGGCAAAACCTGTTCCTGTGTGAGCCTATTAGTACAGTATGATGTGCCCTTTATAAAGCCTGAATACATTTTTTTTAAATGCAACTAGCTTATATAATTCTGTGTGTTGTTTTTTTTCAGGTGTTTAACACCTACTCCAATGAAGACTATGACCGACGTAATGAGGAGGTGGATCCCGTGGCCTCCTCTGCTGAGTATGAGCTGGAGAAGAGGGTGGAGAAACTGGAGCTCTTCCCTGTGGAGCTAGAGAAAGGTGGGGAAAAATCTAAGAAAATCCTAATGAAGATGGGATCCTGTCAGCTACTTATCATACCCAACAGACAGAACCACCTACACAGGATGTCTTTGTTTTTTGCTTTCTTCTGTACTATCCTAATTTTTTTCCTTCACGTTTCCTTCATCCCCTTCCCATAGATCATGCCTTAAAGTTTAAATCTCTCCCTCGACCATTAGCAGTATTTTGTTATTATTATTATTGTTGTTAGATGTTACAAAGAGATAATTCACAAATTGCAATTTGACTTAGATTATCCCAAAAAGCAAGGGTTGCTTAATTCATCCTAATTCCCTAGACGTGACACTGCATGTTTTCCACTTGTCTTGTTCTGGACTAAAATTCATTTACACCCAGGATCTAAAATACACTGACTTTACGTTGTGGGACACCACAATCTACTCTCTGTTATGTAACACTAACAGCATTTGAATTATTAACACAGGACAGGGATGAATGAAGGGCATTTCTCCTCCATTTTTCACATTCTTGTAAAAATTGTTTCATGTCTTGGAGGTTGACGTCTCCTTATTCTTTCAGTTAATACTGAACATATTCACATATTCTGTCATATTCCACAATATGGTTGACATTGTTAACAGAAGTCATTTTGGGTTTGATTGACTGGATCTTTGGACACTTATGAAAATGCAGAGAATGACACTTGAAATTTGTGGGGTTTTGTGTTTCCAGATGAAGACGGCCTGGGGATCAGTATCATCGGGATGGGTGTTGGTGCTGATGCAGGCCTGGAGAAACTGGGCATCTTTGTTAAGACTGTCATTGAGGGTGGAGCTGCGGAGAGAGATAGCAGGTGGGTGCTGCTTTCCTGCTGGATATCACACATTTCTTTCAGTCTAAAAGTGGGTCTGGAGACAACAAATAACATGCACGTAGGATTAAACTTGCATATGTTGTGCAAAAAGTATATAAATGTAGTCCCTCCACAGGAATAAATTTCCATAGATGTTTTTTTCCCCCAGCACCACTCCACCATATTGGCTCGCTCGGTCTTACATGCGCAGTCACACTCTATATCTCTCAGATTTAACAGCAGGGGTTCGGATTATATCCACCGAGAGAGGCACAGTCTTACACAGGTCTGTACCTGTGTAGGTGTGTGTGTAGGTGTGACGGAGTCGTTACATTAAATTATATTTCTTTTTCTCTGCAGAGTTTCTCTGCAGAAAAGCGCTGATTTTTAAAGTCTCTGTTTCTATTTATGTCCTTGGATGTTTTACAGTATTGCATTATGTGTTTTTGTGCATTATGAAAAGTGTAAACAGTGCAGAGTTAGCAATGAGTCAGAGATGGAGGAGATGACAGCTCCTCAGCTGACAGACTGGCCTCTTGAGCTGTCACCTTCCACCTATTAGTTTGTTTGTGTGGTTCAGGTTCCCCATAAACAGAAACTGCTCCTCACAATGCAGTTTGAAGCTAGTGAGCTCTTCATAGAAAACAAGCCTAATGCAGCAGGGCTGTTTGCACTAGGTGTTTACTCCTGGGATTTATTCTTATGGCAGAAATTCTGAGGAACATGACAGTGAGATTAGTTAAAATGTAACCAGCAGAGCGACGGAGAAAAGCAGCGGCAGAAAGGAAGCAGCTCCTTCGAAAGTGAGAAAAGTTGATCTGTTCTAAGATGACAGTTTCACTGACTCCAAAAAGCCTAATTTCCCATGGTGAGTGGGAGAAGTGAGAGAAGTTGAAAAGATCAGAGGAACACTGTGCTGAAGCTCGAGTTCACATTTGTGTGACTGTAGAGTTGAGCCTGTTTCTTTTTTTTTCTTTAGTGGAAAAAAAGTTTTTAGTTTAGTTTCATTTTTACAACAATGCTGTAGAAGCTGTTGAGCGTGCTCCTCCGTGTGCTTGTTTAGATTTTTAGCGATGCTAGCAGCGTGGCTGTAGGCATGGCGACAATAAAAACCAACCTCTAATCTAATAGCTGCCTTGAAATGATGTATTCTGAAAAATGTATTTATGGTCACCAAAGAATGAAGTCTGCTTTGTGTTCAGAGGTAATTAACATTAACACATGTGCACTACTGTGTAATGCAAATTTGGTGATCATTACACAGCAGAGGACAGCCACTGTTGCTATTTCATGAATATTTTTAACATCAAGTTTTTGTGATGAGACGCTACATGACAAAAATGTTGTTCATGGACTGTTCAGCTTTTGAGATTTGGGGGTTATTTTTCTTTAGTAACATGTCTGCCTTCAGACTCATGTAATGAAATACAATAAAATACAAAAATACACATTTAGGTTGATATTTTACCACTTTACCTGCTGGACATTGATGCAACATTTGCATGTTAAACATGTTTAAAGTGCTTAACATGCATATCTAAACATAAAATCTCAGAACACTTAAAATATTAACAAACTGACTTAATATAAGTGAAGATATTGGTGAAGTTTAATAGTTTCATAGTGATATTTGTAGTTTAGTGGTGAAATGGACATCTGCACTTAATATAAAGACTGAATAAAAGAAAAGAAAAAGGAAAAAAGAAATATTCACAAATCAAATATCTTTTTACAGCTGGCTTTAAAACAGCCAGAGTGCTGTGCATATTTAAGTAATGCATTCACATTTACATAACGCTCTTCTGTTCTTACTGACCATTCAAACTTTCATTTTAACCATACATACAGCACTTTATGGCCAATTTAGAATCAGCAATTACCCCAACACGCATGTCCTCAGACTGTGGGAGGAAGCCAATGTACTAAGTTTTTATTATACTTCAAGTGAATGAATGCTTCCAACATTATATTGCATCATTAGTGTCTTTATTAGAGATGGAAACACAGCTGTTCTTTATTGTGAATCTGCAGTTCTGGCTGTGGCCTCATGATGGATTTCACAATAGACCATGATCACAGTATTAGAGAAATAAACTGTACACTTGAGATGTTAGTGTCATGGCGGCAAAAAGTAATCAGTAATTTTTGCATGCTCACTTATTCGTGCACACACACACACACGCACAGATATACACAGGGAGAGAAGGGAGGAGTCACTATCCAGAATGTGATTTCCTTGAGTCATTACCCTCCCTGCCACAGGGCTCTGTCTTTGCTGAGTCTGACTTAATGGTCTAATGTGCAGGAGCGCATTCACTCTCAGGCAGACAGAATGACTTGGCTGTGGCTCGATGTCTCGCCTGTGTGTGTGTGTGTGAGATAGGGGACATGAGGGTGATAGGATGTGTAATTCGGTGTATGTACATTAACTGACAAGGTCCTTTGTTGGCAGTTTTTTGTCTTTCCTGCTGCCTTTGTTTGGAAGTTGTATACCGACTAGGCTCGACCACATACAGCCACATTTGGATGGTAGCATCTATGAAGGTCAGAGAAGCATCTGGACCGCTGACAGACAACCAGCCTGCTGTCTGTCTACCTGTCAGGCCCACGTGTCTCTATACATCCCTGTGACATCTGTGATTGATGCGTCAGCTGTCACAGACATACTAAATTCTGCTCGGCAGCTGGTGTTATGTTGTAACAGACTGGGAGAAGGAGCTGCAGTTTTATATGAAGCCATCAAACACCTCTTCATTTTGATATTATTGTTGCGGTAAATAAAAAGGAAACAGTGCAGAGGATGCATTTGTAGGTAGCTAGTGATTTTGACCATTGTTAAATAGTCTTAGCTACTGTGGCTCTCTCCAGTTTATGAAATTGTAATTGTAGATCACTTGAGAACTCTTTTATCTTTGAGTTTTATTGCTTTTAAATTGAACCTATGGGGGTAGTTCATTCATACAAATCAAGAAAAATCGAGTTAAGAGACCTTCATCTCATCTGCCCATTCTATTTGATAAAAATGTGAGAAATGTACAAGTTTAAAGTTTTCAAGCTTGTGTTCATAAGTATCGAGGAGATGGGCCTTCTTGCACTCTGTTTTGGACCAAATAAAAAACCAAATTGCTGTTGAAGAAGAGAATAATGTGTCTGTTGTGGCTTCCAGCAATTAATTATTAGCACAATTCACTGTTTTGTTGAAAATAATGAGAGCTAGTTTTTGTTTTATTTATATGTTGAAGCAGTTACTCAAAATCCAGATTCAAAATCCCTCTGCATCTTTTTTTTCAGTAAAAATGTTCATGCAAATTTAAATTGAATATTCAACAAGGCTGTCTGTTTTAAGCAATTTGTTCGCAGTTCCCCTGAATCCTGTATACTCAAGTCTTATCAGGAGTTTCATTTTAGGTCAAGAACTTAGGCGACCTCCCGTCATGTCCAGAGCAGAGCACAAATACCGGATGTATTGTAGCCGAGGGCGAAAGGCGTCCATGTCCCCATTAGCCCTCATAGTTTGTTTTGAGTCTCATCTCCTCTGTCTCCTTGTTACACAGTAGTCTGGAGCTATTGCACTGGAAATTTGTGACCCCAGAAAGTTTTCCGCTGTTGTAGTTCTATAAATTATGTGAACATGAATGATACGCCAGCGTGTTCGTGACTTTGTGCATCTTTTAGCCTTTGGACCACAATCATTTTCGAATGCAGAAGCCCAGCGTGAGGTCATATGTGCATGCAGATTTCAGCTTATATGTATGCACAGTAAAAGTAAAACGCAGACATTTATTCCTGATGTCTATACTATTGATATATTTTTATTTGCTCCTGCACAGTTGGTGTTGGAGCACCTATAATTTCATTGTACATGTACAATGACAATAGAGGGCTATTGTGTTCTATTCTATTCTATTCATTTATTTTATAATTACATGTTTATTACTATCTTATCTTAAGTGCTGAAAGATTCTTCTTCTTGCATTTGCCAGAATCAAAGTGAATGACCAGATCGTGGAGGTGGATGGGACCAGTTTGGTGGGCGTCACTCAGAGCTTTGCTGCCTCAGTCCTCAGGAACACATCAGGAGTCGTCCGGTAATACACACATGCAACCATAAACTATAATGCAGTCTAATGCAAAAAAGTATTGGGAACAGGACATAGTAATGCTGGAGTGATAACTCCATTAGAATTCAAATTTTGAGAGTTGAATTGTGAAAATCAGTTGTAACAGTACAGCAGGATTTCAGGAAAGTGTGTCAAGCCGCTGTCAGCTCCAAAATCCACGACTACTATTATACAGTCAGAGTTATTTTACAGCTCCCTAAAAGCGCTAAAGCGTTCTTTATATTTAGTGATGGTCTCACTAGCCGCAGGAAGAGTATCAATGCAGTTAGTCCAGCTATTATGTTGCAAAAGTCCTACTTAGTGAGAAATACCTTAACATTACATGACGAGCTGTTTTTGACAGGGTCTGCTAACAGCACTGGGAAGCAGAGGAAGTACTCGCACACATAGAGATGTGAAAGAGAAGGCTGCGTTTAGTTGATTCTCGCTCTTGTCTGTCCTGTTTATTGACAGGCTTTCGTTTTTATTTCTCTCTCTCTGGATTCTCGCCATTGTGTGTTATTGAGGATGTTCTCCACTCTTTTCATTCTGCCACTTTTTCACCATTTCTTCTTCAGTCATCTCGGGAGAAGTGTGCGAGTTTATTTTCAGACCTCGACCTTGCTGGTGTAGAGCCCTCCATTCTTTGTCATGGATCTATATTCATATTATGCTTGAACTCACCTGTGGAAAGACAGATAGCTGTGTGGGAACTACAGTGTCTGATGAAAAGCTGAAGGCTGAACAAAGAGATATCCAAAATAATCAAAAGTGTTGGACAGATGATGTTTGCTGAAATAATATTGACAGTGGAGATTTTCCAGGATGTGGCTGTACAGATGAGACAGCCTTGAAAACGCCGACGTATATCATCTGTCCACCTCGCAAATATAAAGAAATAGTTATGACAAGTCTAAAAACTGAAATACACTGACGTACTTGTAAGATATATAAATGTTGTAGTCCAGTATATGAACATTAAACTCTGACAGTGTTTACAGGAAATATAATGATAAATCTCACTCCTCGCTGTTATTTCTTCCAACAAATTATCACTCCTCCTGCCCTCTCTTCACTGTCACTCTTTCAGTCTTCATCCATCAAGTCTCACTCACTCCACCCCCTCCTCCTCCTCTGTAAATCTTTCTCTCACTCCGTCTGATCACCAGGGGTTTTATGGCCAACTGTCCTACATTTTCCATTTTGCTATATTTACCCCGGCTTCCAGCAGCAAATCATCCAGGTTTAGAGGTGATCCCAGGATCTTTTAAAAACGTGCTGCCAAGACCCCATCACAGACAGGAAACTGTTCCCAAAATACATGGAACATTGGAAAATGGCTTTAGCACATAATAGATAGCATTAGATAAAAAGAATAAGGACATCTGTGTTTGATTGATTACGGTATTTATTTGTCACAACAATGATTCTTGGCGTTATGCAACCCTGATACGCAACTCTCACGCACAAATGCATCAATGCATCAGAATTATTGTCAAGAAGCACTGTTACAACAAACAAATACGAGTTGAGGAAACAAAATTTCTTATTTTTTGTTAAGTTGAAGTTAATATTTTGTATTGATTAACTGTTTTACAGAGCTTTGGAAGAAGCATTTAAATACTCTGAGTAAAAGTGGCAATGTTACAGTGTAAACATGTTCTTCAAGAAGAAGTCAAGTACACAAAATACTACTTAAATAAAAGTTAAAAAGTGTCATACTATCTATGCCTTTTATCCGTAGCTCATTAAGCGTTCTTATCTTCTGTTACTGGAGTGTATTTGAGTTATTGTTTTAGAGTACATCACTTTGATAATGCATCTTGAGCTAATGTAGTTGCTTTATTCTTTGCTGTGGGTCTAATTCTATAACGAGATATCATAATTTATCAGTATTTATTCTGCTAAATAATTAGTAACTAAAGCTTTAAAATAATGTAACAGTAACTGCCCCCAAACTTTAGTGGAGCAGAAGTAAAAAGAAGCATTTCAAAGTATTTAATCGAAGTAAATACACATCATAGTTATACTTAAGTGCAGTACTTGAGTAAGTGTATTTTTTGCATTCCACTATCAGACTTAATCATGCTCTAAATTGAACTCAGATTAACTTGCAGTAGATACATTAGATAGCATGTCTCCAACACGGCTGACCAGTCATATCTGGTATGTGTGAACCTGTGCTGACATCCTCAAACGGCTGTCAACCCAGTGCTGCTTAATGCTCAAGACGTGTGTCCTGCATTGCTTCTCCAAGCATCACTTTCTGCATCCTTGCCACGTCTCTATTAATTGGAGTAAATGGAATAAATCAGTGGTGTCTGCAGCTGAGCTGATCCTGCACAGCATCCTGTGTGGCAGTCCCAGATCTTAAGGAGAAACTACGACAGGCTCCCCATGCGTGAGCGGAAAGGCTCTTTTCAGGTCAGCTACTCTTCAGACCTCCCTGCTGTCCAAAGGCTTCCTACAGTAGAGTACTTAGCTTAACCCCTCCAACCCCCCTTCTTTTTCTACTTACTGTGTGTCCTGGCCCTCAGTTGTTCCTTCACATGTAGATCAAATACGCCTCTCTGCTGGAGCGTAAGGCTTTCTCTACATCCCCTTTAGAAATATATAAAAGAGCTCTCGGGAGATGAATTCACTTGATTAGACCCCATCTCCGATCCACTCTCGCTCTCTTTTTCTGTTTTCTTCTCTCTCTCACACACACACACGCGCACACACAATAGCTCGGGCCTCGCTCACACATACACATAGTTACAGGGACCCTGCAGGGTGAGCCACAAAAATCCCCTTACTTGATTGCTCGGCTTCGTTGGTGTTACGAGGAGAATAAATTGGTGATTGCGTTATAAATTTTCTTTTGAGTTGCAGAACTATTATTTGCTTTAAGTTTTTACATTTTGAGCAGAAGCGTGATGAGAGAGATGAGCATCTTTTTGCTTTGTTATCCCCTTATTTGTAGCTCTAATTTGTACTCTCAGTGCTCCCTCTCCCTGTAATATAGACAAACACAAATCTATAAGCAATCTTTAGCTCCTGCTCTTTGTCATCATCGGCATCTTTAGCTGTATTTTAATGTGATATTTTCTGTGTTTGTTTGCATGCGTAACTGCTGGTCTTCTCTGTTTAGTTCTCTGCCAGCTTAATAACAGGCTGCCTGGCCGAGCTGACTGTCGCCTCACATTATTATGCGTGTCCTGTCTCCCAGCCCTGCCCACTACGTCAGCACATATCGCTGCCATTGCTATGTGGCTGTGGGCCTCTGTTTTGCTCTCTGCGTTACTGTTGTGTTCATTTCCTTGCATAAATACACATCACAACAAGAAAGATGGACAAAAAATGAATTTAAAGTTGTTTTCCTCTTCTGTATGATTTTGTAAAAAGGTGCATGTCAGGCTACATTATTAGGTTAAATCATAAGTTCCAGAGAGGTTTGTAGTTACGTTGTAGGTTATGATGTAGATGAAGTATAAATCGAGTGTCAGACAAATGTCAAACCCTTTAAAATATTAAAAATGAAAAATATTCGTTTTTGTCAGATGCTACATTTACGATTAAACCCTTTATATCGAGTGTCTAAAGAAAATAAATCTGATAACTCACAGTGTGAAAGGTCGTGGTTTTGTAATTATAATATTCATACTTGTAATTACAAGATAAATTATTTAACAAATTCAAATAGTCATGTGGTAACTAAAGCTGGCCGATATTGGTCCATATTAGTTGCTTGCCGATCTGTTAATATTTAGTAAGTAAAAGAAGACGTGAGAAACACCCTTCAAACATGTTTTGATGTTTCATTGTTTGTCCACCAGAGGGCGCTGCAACTTCCCTGCTGTGTTTTAAATGCTAAAGACGCAACAATCTGATCCAGGCTTCCATCCATCCAACATCGGCCGACATATCGCAATATCAGCATTTTTAAATCACCAAATATCAATCCTATATCTTTTAGGCTCTACTGTCATGTTGTGTAATCCCGTGCTGGCCGCCTCTGTGTCTGTAGGTCAACAGTGCCTCTTGTTGTCACAGGTTTGTGATCGGCCGGGAGCGTCCAGGTCAGCAGAGTGAGGTGGCCACGCTCATCCAGCAGACCCTGGAGCAGGAAAGGAGACAGAGAGAACTACTAGAGCAGCAGTACGCCCACTATGACGCCGATGATGATGAGGTATTGACCATACGCAACCCTGGCCACTGCCCTGGGTGTCCTCTACAGTGCATTTGAGACTTTGTGAATGATAGTCTGAATATGCAAAGGTGCAGCCAGGGTAAGATGCCAGCCTCTTAATATGAGGAACATTATCTTAATAAATCTCATTATATCTGCATGTATTTGAGGTTCATTTGCTAACACATTTCTCTACATGACACCGTAGTGAGAAAATGAGGCTTCTGGTTGTCACTTAATGCAAATAAGCTCCTTTCTCCTTCCAATGGGCTGGAAGTTATAGCTTATTAGCTTCATAAAACTGAGTGACAGTAGGCTTTGATGCTGACACACAGAACAGCCTCTCTCTCTCAGCCACACATACTAAGAGCCATGCGAGAGTTGGTCCTCGAAAGCATCACTCAGCATTTCTTTCTCTGATTCTGCTGCTTACTTGCTTGTTTAATCCACCAAACACTGAGCTCAGGGGCCTTCATATCTTTGAGTATGTGTGTGTGTGTTCATGTAGACACTCTTACACTGTGTATACACAAGACATAACACAGTGTAGTAACATAAATCAATACCAAGTGTTTCCTCACTTACATACACAGAAACAGCCGCACTCATGCGTAGATATACATGCAGACAAACACTACCAGACATCTTTCACTGTTTTCATCAGTGCTCTTTGAAGCTTTTCATTTCCCTGCAGACGGTGGATTGAGAGCACTCTTCATGCTTAAGAAACTCTTTTCCAGGCTCTGAATGCTGATACTACATGTCAGCACTGCCTAAGCTCCTACAGAGTGTTAAGGCTCAAATGTAATGTAAGATTTCAATGTTGAAAAAGAAAATAAACACTTTAAGGGCTTTTTTCCCTTACAGATCCCCACATGGACATATAAACATAAGAATGGTGATTATATTAAATTTGTTAATCCATACATCGATTAGAGCCTGCTGTAAAATGAATCAAAATCAGCCTCTGTGGAGCACTAAGGCATCCATAACTTGCTGCTGATAGGATAAACGGTTGCAAAAGGATTACAAAGATGCGTGTGGCAGTAAAAAGAGCTCATCAATATTAAAATCTTTATAAATATTAGAAAGAGTCATTGGGTGGGTGGGAGTTATTTCTCAATCTGAGGGCTGCAACAGAGTCTTCAGCTCTTTATTGGTGCTTAGAATCGGATCCCAAGAGGAAGGAGGAGTGCATTTAACAACAGACATGCAGCAGACACATGCATGCCCATCTGTTAACAGTTAAATGGAAGCATAGCCCACAAGTCTTATATTCAACCTTTGGTCCTCTAAATAATCTCATGCAATCTTTGTCATGTTCAACATAATAAATAATAGTGACAGAAAGACAAATAATTCAGTTATCAAAGTTAACAGTATAGTAGTATGTGCTAAAACAATAATAATAATAAGGGTGGAGCTGGAGGATTACTGTTACAGCAGCCAAAAAAATAAACACAACATATAAAGTAGAAGAGCTTAGTATTATAAATACATTAATAATTAAAAAATAATAGAATAGCAATAATAATAAAATGAAGCAATAAAGTAATAATAAGTTTGCAAAATTGTGCTAAAGATGGAGTTGAATTAAATATAATAGGTTAAGCTTAATGAGTAGAAACATACATAAAATAAATACTGATGTCGTGGTGTGAGGCAGGAAAGATCTCCTGTATCTGTCAAAACTGCTTCCAGTCAAAGGTGCATCACATGCTGGGCACCCTCAAAAAGGATTGTCTTTATACATTCAGTAGGAGGAAGTTATACTGTGCAGATGACGGTGCTCTTGTGTGTTTAATGGTCAACTCCACCATCTGTAAATGGTAGCTTAATGTATGTAGATGGCACTGTTTTAACAACCGAGCCTGTTATGGAAATGGGACCATTCGATTGCGATGCATGTGACTGAATCAGGCCTGAGCCCTGCTATCTGGGAGATAGTTGGAGGGATGTGCAGGGAAAGATGAGGAGAAGATGTAGGGCACAGTAATGAGTAGAGCTGAGAGCAGAGGCACAGAAGTGTGTACGTGTGCATGTGGAGCGCGGGTACAAAGACAAGTGTACAAATATTTTCTGTATTTCATTACACAACTGATGATGGAAACTCACAGTATAAGCTAATTGTTGCATATCAAGCCTTTATCATTTCTGAATCATATGGAGATTATAAAATGTATTTGTGATGAGAAAGCAAATTTGCAGGGGGTAAAAGTAAAAGTAAGCTGCAGATGTTTCATGGAGCAGCTTCACTGGAAGTGTTCGAGTCTGTTGGTCATCAGCCAAAGACTGAATCAACAAATCCATTTGGGCCCAGTGCTTAATGGTTTTTGCCAATACTCATTATACAGTGTTTTGGGCATCAGAGAAGAGAAAAACTGCCTTGAATACATGCAGTGTAATGGCCTACATAAATATTTTTCATTTAAGTACTACTAAAAGCTGCAGTAATAAGTTGTTTCCGGTGACTTTCATTAGTCTCTTCATTTCTGAGAAACCCCGGCCTTCTCAGTCGTAGCGTTAGCCCCGCTGGATGCTCATACCTCACTAGTTTTGACATGTGACCTTGTTGCACTTGAGGCAAGATGGTGAGTAATTAAAAAAAAAAAAAAAAACCCAAACAGGGACAGATTTTGTCAGCATAACTTATCTGATGGCTTACTTTTAAAGAAATTATAATTTCAGCTCACCAGGCTGTCAAACTGATTTATTTCACACAAAGTTTAGGCATGGTTACCTAAATCTTATGTAACCGGCAGCATTAAAATAGCATTACTTATGTAAAGTAGCAGGTGAAGCGAGGACGGCTTCAACAACATGCTTAAGAGTTTCGGGTAGTCAGACGAAAGAAGATGGAAAGGATGTAAAAGGTGACAAATACAAGGCTGTAACCACCAGAGCATTGCTGGCGAGACCAAATCTAGGTTTGGGTGTCTTGTGTCTTCTACTTGTAATGAAAAGTAAATAAAAGCAACTGCTTTCTGCAGAAATTACTGGCAGGGGCAGTTTGATCATAGTTGAATCCAAGGGGGGATGTATCCCCTCCAACATGATTACAGCCTTTGATAATTAAATGTCACAGTTGGAGCCTGACAGGTTATCTGTTTTGTCCGTTTAGGCTATTCTGCAGCCTGTTAACTTCTCACTGGAGGGTGAATGCTAATAGCTGTATTGGCTTCACTGTAGGAGTGGCTAATTGCCTGTTCAGTTAGTCATTTCACCTCAGATACCGCTGCTGCGTTCGCACTGTACTTAAAGTGACATCTGTCACACATTTCACTGGTTTTGTGCGAGTTTGTATAGATATCAACCTTGACTAAAGTTTGTAGAAGTTCTGCTGGCTCTTTCCTGCTGTGCCTGCAGACTTGTGATGACAGCATGCAAATAAATGTCACTTTTACAAGACCTCGGGGACCCTTTACTAATATAAAACCTCTGTCATTTAAAAATGAATGACAGACAGACTGAAAACCAACCTTGGTTGCTTCTATTTATTCTTCATAAATGTGATAATATTAACCATCTGTGCTTTACAGTAAAGATTAAAAAATAGTGTGTGTGCTACTTGGATTTATATTTTGTGCTCTGTTTTAAATATTCATGCAGATAATTGTCTCCACGTGTGATTTTACATTTCCTCCTAAAGCAGACGGGAGAATACGCCACAGACGAGGAGGAGGCAGGAACAACAGTGGCGGGAGGAGAGAAGAGCATCGAAGTGTTTGACTTACCGGAGACGGAGGATATCTTGTCTCCGTCGGAGCTGGACGCCACTAAACTCTACCAGAAGTTCAGAGAGGTAACCTGAAACGCCGCTGAGTCTTGATTACATAACTGATGGGAGCCTACAGCATTTTTCTCTGTCAGTGGTTTGAAGCGTACATTGCAAATACACCCGCAAAGCCACCAGAATTGCTTAGCTACTGAAAAAAGGTAATTAAATTTAACAACAGAAGAGACAAACACAATAGAGCCTCTGCTTAACTTGGCAAAACGATGCTTTTGTTAAGATCTGCGATCCGCTTACCCTCCCTAATTGCTAATCTGAATGATTAGAGGTGTGAACACAAAGTGATGTAAGTCCTCATTACACCTAATTGCCCGTGTTTTTAGTCGAAACTCCCAGAATAAGAATGAGAGTGAACACCATAAAGCTGGTTTTGAACCAGATCTTGGCAGCGCTTCACACACTGGGTTCCTCAGAATAGAAGCTCTCTTTGTTGAACCTCTGCTACCTTCGCTAACAGTGAACTCACTTTGAAGATTACAGCAATGAAACAGAACATAAATTTACTGACAGTTAACTCATTTATGCTTTAATGCTGCTAAAAAGCTGGTAATATCGATCTCGCGCTCCAACACCGTTACCATCAGCGCTGTGGCACCACCGGCCTTCCACAATTGCTGTATGACACATTTAACAAATGGCTCCAGCTGCACTGCAGGCACTGCAGTGGATATCGAGTGAAAATATAATGTAATCCCTGGGCTCAGGGTGTGTGCTTTTACTCCATTTTGTCATTTTCTCTGCTTCTTGACCTCTCTCCCATAGTTCAGCTTTTCCCTTTCATTCTTAAACGCCTCTGTTTTTGGAGTCTTTTAGGAAGCAGTTGACTATGGGGCTGTCAGGCTTTTGTAAATGACAGAGAGAAAATGTGATGATACAAGATGCTGTTTGAAACAGCAATGATTAATTGTGCTATGAAAAAAATTGGCACGACCAAACTTGTGATGGCGTTGCTTTAAAACGGTCCCAGGTCTGCAACCATCTGCAGTCAGCTGTGACTTTAATGATGACAAAAAATGTTGATAAGAAACAGTCAGTTTCTGATTGAATTGAGTCGAATGGTTAAAGTTTGCAATTGTTGCAATCTTTCACTGATAATATGATGATTAATTGAGATAAATTGTCACTGTCTACATAGATTGACCCACATTGTAAATCTGTATTTATAATTTAGGCAGCAATTATTTTTAAACCTTCACCAATTTTTCTCATCTGACTGCAGTCAGTCAGAGTCCGAGTGCAGTGTATTCGCTTTGTGATCCACAGAGGTTGACGGTGTCGCGCGCTCACCCTCTGCAAACTACTCCTAAATGAAAAAGAAAATCTGCGCTATCACTGAGACACCACCACATTTTTTTTTGGTCTCAAGGAAGTTGCTGTCCTATTTTTACTCCAGTGTGAGTGAGCGATAAGTAAATTATCTATCAGATGTCCACTGATTTGTAGACACAGCCAAATATTCTCCCCCAGTTTTAGTCAAACCTCTTTAAAAAAAGGGGAGGATGACTCTTTATATTAGAAAATGAAAGCTCTGCAAAAATGTAACGCTCTGCAGGTCTAACACAGTCATTATCCCAACATGTACCCACTTTAGTCAGTCATTTCTTTTCCTTTGTTCCCTCTTAGACTTGCTGCATCACTGAGCTTTATTCAGACTCACTAGGTCCAAGGATTTCTAGAAGTTGTTAGAAGATGTTATGCAGAAGCAGATTAACTTTTGCACCAAAAGATTGGAACCTCGAAAGCTACACAACTACCTCTTGCTATTTTTGCACATGCACCAGAGCCCTGAAGTTTTCTTGGAGTTACATAGTAGCCGTGTGTTTAAGAACACACGTCGAACACCTGTCAGTCTCCTAATAAATAAGCTGTGTGATGTTGGATTGCACTGACGTGTGAACAGAACAGCTCATATCCTCTTGCATTCACTACTAGTGAGTGTGCATCATGCACTGCCTCCTATCCAGGCAGCTCCCTCTTCTCAGCCTCACAGAGTATTTCTAGCACTGCCACCTACTTCCTGCCGTGTGTGACATGTGAGAAAGGAGAAGTGTGAAAAATATCCTGATGTGATTCTACCAAAATTATTTGAAGTTGTGTGAAAACTTCTTAACTTGCGCTACTGAAACTTCACAGTAACTTTTGGTAAACTTTAAAGTGAATTTTTAAACAGAAGCAGAACTGTTGGTATTGTAACTAATTTCTGCCACTGGAGGTACATCAGCTCACACAGAGATAGTGAATGATTGCAACAAAGAAACACTTTTTCAGTATATACATATAAGAATTTGATATTTGCTTTCAAACATAATGAAAGAAGAATTTTTCAGGAGGAGTAATTAGAAAAAAGTATGAGTATCAGTATTAGTACTTTAAAAAAGTTCGGCCAGTGCTCTGTGTGTCACGCCTCTACTTTTCTCTCAGAGCTTTCACTTGTTTCCATATCCTGCTCTCTCTCTCTGCATCTCCTCTTCTCCTGTTTATGTCTGCTCAGTCATTATCTAACTTCCTGTCTGCCTCTAATGGACCACCCATATACACTTGTACATCTAACTAACACCTAAGTTTCTTAGATTTTTTTTTTTTAGTTTAGTTTTAGTTTTAACATTGCATTAAAAATGCAAAACGTTATTCCATGTTAGAAAATGTATGACTTTTTTTCCCTTTATGGCTTCTTTAAACTACTTAGCAATTCATGCATCCCTCAGCTTTCCTTGCCTCTCCTCTGAGAATGCATGTCAGTGCTGGAGCTGGGACGCTGTCAGGGGGAGGACAGAGTCGGCTGCCTCTGTCCATCACGCTGTATCGACGGCACAGAGAGCCTGCTCAGCCATCCATTTGATTCTTGACCGCCCTCTCTTTTCTCTCCTGTTTTCTTTTTTTCTCCTCCTCTGCTACCAACAGCTCCAAATCAAACACACGGTGACCGAGGCCGAGATCCAGAAACTGAAAAACAAGGTAAGGGATTAAAACCGTCTCTGGGCAATCAGGCGACTGGTTGTGGGTGTGTTTTGTCAGTGTTTACATGATTTTTAAATCAATGTGAGACTTGGGTCAGGATAGCCGGTGAGCAGCGGTTCAAGCTTGGTGGAAATGTTTGGGAGATAAACTTTGGTGTTATAAGCGAGAGATGTTTTACAGAAACAATCCACAGCTAAAATACTTTAAATACACTTTATACAACTATTGAAGGTAGTGTTGTCTCTTTGCATGACGCACTCAGTGTTGTCAGGGTCTCTGTGAATGCATTTGTGCCTGCATGCATATAAATAACGGTGTATTATTCATATGCAGTTTGATCAAAGTGGTGCCTATAAAGCTTTTTCCATGACAGTAACGATGTTCCTTGTGATGCAATTTGTACTCTTAATAAGTCTTTGCTCCAAAAAGGCAGTTTTATTAGCTTTTGCTTGCTGATTTTATAACTGTAGGTTTGATTTTGTCTTACTTTGAGACCTTCAAAACGTCCAACAAGCTCGTGTTTTAACAATTAAAAAACAGTCTATAACTTCTTACTTAATATTGGTTACATATCCTGTTAAAAGTGCCTGTTTTTTGGCATGTGTATATGTGTAATATGTTGTATATATAGTGTTGGACATTATTGGACAATGCTGATTTTGTCCTGCAGCTGGCATCAGTGGAGCGGGAAAAGCAGCGCTGGGAGAAGGAGAAGAGCCAGCTGAAGGCCAGCATCGAGGAGAACAAGGAAAGGATGTTGAAGCTGGAGAGCTACTGGATCGAGGCGCAGACGCTCTGCCACACCGTCAATGAACACCTGAAGGAGGCCCAGGCCCAGTACCAGGCTCTGGAGAAGAAGTACAACAAAGCCAAGAAGCTCATCAAAGACTTCCAGCAGAAGTGAGTGAACTCTGGTTAAACTGATCACATTGGACCGCTCACTGTGTTTATTTTTCTCGGTCATGAAATCTCAGTTACATTAAGCATTGGACCAATGACAGTGTTTTGGGTTCAACTGCTAATACAGTTTGAAAATGTAAGTCTGCTGGACACCGGCAGCAACTTAGGTTACTATAACTAATCATGCACTTTCTAATTAGGGTCATTTATCTGAGCTTACAACATTAGTCCAACTGAAAGAATGCTGAATGTACACAATTTAAAAAAAAATCATTGTAATTTATAGTCACATCTATGAGGTAACTTCAGTGAGGCTATTTATAGTCTTTTATATGATTATATAAATTATATATGATATTATATGATTATATATGATCTTGCAGGTATTTATGATGTCACATACTGGCAATCCCAGGTTCGGTTCACTATTTTCACTCAGTTTCAGATTTTAATGTGCTAATGTGTGCTAGCAGTTAATCAGAAATGATTTATGGAAGCTAGTGCATTGGGAAAACTAAAAACTGAACATCCGAGTGATTAAAAATGGGAAGGAGACAAGAATGTCCTAACAAAGTTTCATAGTTTCAAATTCTATGAATATTGCATTTTATGTAAGAAAAAAACATTGATTACTTCTTGAGGGACTGAAATCAGGGCAAAAAAAAAGACTTATGTGCGATAAATTTTGTCTAGTTAGCCATACTTCATACAAAATCAGTCTGTTTCCATATGTTACTGTAGCATAACTGAGTCAGAAACCTCTGCCTAGGTGCTTTCATTAAATGTACTCTTCTCAGCTTGCCGAGAGAAGCAACAGCTAAGAAGGAAACCTCACATTTATTATAACACTTCAACTCTTTCAAATGAGTACTTTAGCATTAATCCTACAAACATATGTTTTAATTAAAAAAAAACTTGGATGAATTCCTTTGTTTTTCCTTTTACAGCTACCCTCACTTCTCTCAGTGAACCTGAAAAACAATATCTACCTCATTTCCATCTGTGAGCTGGACCAACTATGTTTCTTTTAAGCCTTATCCCAGTTCAACAGTAAGAACTGTGTTTCCATTTTAATGCAGTGCAGCACTCCCTCCTTTTCTGTGCACTGATTTCAGAACCTCTCCTGCTCAGCTTCAGTGTGACTGGATATAATTGGCTGTGCCCCTGCAGGCCAAATGGAAGCAAAGCGGTGAAACAAACTCTCCATGCTGATCTGTACCTTCGGCCTGGGCTGCAGAGGAGAGAGACTGTGTGCCTTTCATTATGCAAACGTCCTCGCGTGCTCTTTCCTCCTTTGACCTGGAAATTGTTTCTGTCTCCCATCACGGAGGTCTTCAGATCCCCTTAAATGCACCTTTAAGGAGAGAGCATCCATCTGGAGGGGCTTAAAGTGAAAAAACACTGGTGTATCCTTCCTTGTGTCTCTCCCTCACATCCTCAGTGGGAGGACTTAAGATGTGATGAAGAAATGAGACAGGAAAGCAAATAGAGGGGGGTAAAGTAGAGGTAAAAGGGAAAAAAAAGATGTGTGTGTTAACCGGGAACAGCGTGATCGGGGTAAAATGAGTCATTCTGGCATCCTCAAACAGCCTCAACTCCCTTATTACCACAGCTGAGCGAGAGGCAAGGCACTATCACACATGATGAAATGTGCACATGCACATATTATAGCTGTATCTTGTTTCCTGTGTTAACACACATCTCCTCTCCCCCGCCTCCTGTTCCTCCAGAGAGGTAGAGTTCATCCAGAAGGAGGATGCAGAGAGGAGGCGGCTGGAGGAGGCTGAGAAAGCTCACCTGGCTGAGATCCAGGGACTGCAAGTCAGGGTAAGCTATCTTTTTTTTTTTTCTATCCACTTTTCATTTTTGCCATAACTGAATAGCTTCCTGCCTTGTAGCTGTTCAGAGTGGGCTTGTAAAATTAAGCTATTTGCCCTTAAATAACATTGAAAATATGCTAATGAGTGACACAGTCTGGCTTTGTGTGAAATTACATTCAAAGCCAATAATCAGCATGGACATAAAGATCTTTAGGAGCACCCCCCTGTGCTTTTTCTGCCACTTGGTGTTTCTTGTAATGTGCTCAGGCCCAGTGGTCACACTTTCTCACATGTCGTACTGCCTCTGCCGCCTCTTGTTTGCCGTTTCACTCTTTTCAATAAAAAGGAAGTGCGACACAAAGATAATCGTGCTGGTGTGAGGTTTAATCATCAACCTTTAGGCCTTTCTTCACAGCTGAATTGTCAATCAAGCCTTTATTTTTTGCATTCGACACTCATTCCTTTACTGGATTTCAAAGGGTAAATAGTCGAGGGTGGCACAGGTAAGAGTTTTGGAAAACAGTAGACTCTTTATACTCTGATACTCCCTCCGTACAACAACACACAGAGTCTCTGTTTAACTACACTGACATACTGGAACAATTGTACTATATGTTCAGATATTTGTACACACTTGGCCAACCCCTGAAACTGATTTCTAGGTCTGTGCTCCTTTGTTCAGCCCCTCATTCATCAAGGATATGAAACAAGCTATTTTAGGTCCACTACCTAAGCCAACTTTCTTCTGATTGGCTGTCCCTTGTAAACAAAAGGTTTGAGCAGCAGAGAGGTGGGGAGGCTTCTGTGTTTACAGCCAGAGCTGTCACTGCATTCCCTTCCCAATTCATGACTCAGGATTGTTTACGGGAAAACCCACTCGATTTGGATTTCCAACGCCAACTATACAATTGAAGATGGTGACAGTCCACATAAACACTGGTAAAACTGTAAAACCTTTCTTTTGTACACTGTTGTGGGCTGCAGTGGCTTATTCCTAGCTAGCTTTCTAAGGAGGAAATCTCCTTTTTCCTTGCTTTTTGTCGCCACTGTGGTATTACTGTGGAACGTGATTAACTCAGGAATTAGCTCCCTCTGAGCTCCAACATCTTCTGAGGTGCCAGAGCTGACCATATTAAGGATGTCCACCCTCAGTGACATCATACAGAACCGAGTCTAGTAAAACCTGCCTGAAACTGAGAGTTTGGAGTAATTTGAAACCTGAGCTTGTAGCTCATAGGGATTACATGCACAGATGCTGACCTCTTCATTTTAAACTTTTGTCATGTTTAATTTAATTGTAACAGTAAATATATGAAAATAAGAAAAAGAATTACAGGTCCACTTTTTTCAGATCAAGTATAAATGTGTTTTCTGATCATCTCAGCATGTCACCAATTGTTCCAGCGCTTTAAAGCAGCTGTTTGACAGGTATATGCCTACAGGTGATTAACATCAACCGGTTGGCCCCTCTCTACAGATTGCAACCTTAGAGTCGGAGCTAATGCAGCTGATGAAGCAGAACGGTATCCAGGTCAACAACAACAACAGCAGCAGTTCTGAGAGGCTCAGCGCTCAACAGCACAGCCCGAGCCGAGCTGCAACACAAGCCAGAGGTCTGTTTATGTGGGAACTGCCCATTATGGAAAAAGTATAATATCTCTATATGTTGTTGTTCTGCTTTTTGTTTGTTTGTTTTTCTTACCAAGAAGCTCAATGTCATTCACATCTGTAAGAATTTTATTGGAATTTAAAGGTGAACCAAGCAGCTAGCTAACTTAGCTTAGCAGTGGTTTTAATTTATCTTTTGATTAAAACTTTATTTAGTTTTAATCATAATTTACGCATCTAAATTCTTTTCGTTTTAGTCTTTTAAATATCACGAGATTATGATGAGAGATTCTCAACACAGTTTAGCATTTCCGTTTCCTTTACATTAATTGCAAAATGTGTCCGTCTGTCTGCTCTTCTCTTCCTCACAAGTGTTAAAAATTTGTCCCATTTTCATGTGAAACAGGGAGCATGGGTCCTAGTTGTAGCATAAAAACCAAAAACACAACTTAATAAATTCTGATTGGATCTTGTCTCTCCAGACTATTTCCATCTTGTTTTTGTCCCTGTGCATTAATTTTATTTAGTTATTGTCAAAAACTATGATGAAAATCACTGGTCAGTGAAATTAATACTGCTTAGCAGGTGTGGGAGTAGTGGGAGTAAAACCAGAGCTGCTACCAGTCCCTCTAAAGCTCACTAATGAATATGTCATATATTGGTTTGTTTTGTATGAATCAGTAAAAAACTGATAAATTAAAAAAGAAAAGCAATCATGGTGATTATTTGCCTTCTTTATTTACACTTCATTGATTGAACAAAGATCTTAAAATGCTGGTTAGCACATTTCGCTAGCTCTGGCTAGCCGTCGCTCTCTTAGCTTTTGAGCTAAGTTAGCTTGTTTAATGAATCTTGCAGTTTAATGATGATTTTGCTTTTAAAGTACATTAAAAAACATTGCATTATCCAGTTTTTTACTGTTAACTCACACACTCCATTGTAGATAATATAGAAATATCCATTTCATTTTAAAAATCCTCACACTTGAACCTCTGACTCCAGTTTCACTCTGAACTACTGCAAATAAAAACAAACAACTAATCAGTCCTGAGCCCATCTGTCAGGGTTTCTGTCAGGCTTTGTTCTCCTCAAGTCTTTTTAAGCTCCGCTGGCTTCATTTCAGTGGCTGTAACCGTCAGAACAGTAGAAGAAGCACCATATCTGGTGCAGTTCAGCGGATAGCAGAGTGATTGCATCAGCAGTGAGATGAATGATGCAGCCCATGTATGCTATATTAAAACAAGAGGGGCCAAGGGATACGGCTTGAACGGGATATAAAGGAGAGAGCACACGTGGGAGGAGAATACAGGGTCTGCTGAAATTATCTTTTTGAAATTTAAGTGATTCAGTCTTTGTTTCATCTGACAGCATCTCCATGCGCACTCAGGGAATGAGGAGAACGATGATAATTGTCTGCCTAATTAGAAGTGTCGCTCATGGGGGAAGTTTGGACGTTTTAACTGAGTTGATGGTTTTTTTTAATAGGTGTGTTTAATGTGGGTGTCGACACGGGGTCAGGGAAAATTAAGAAGTTTAAAAAAAGTAAAATTTAAAAAACAAACGTCACGGATGGACAGATGTCATCATGAAGGGATGTGCTCGGGTATACCAAAAGCTGTTTTTGCTCACCATTTCTTGTGTGTGTGGGTGTGACTCTAGACACGAAGGAGGGCTCTCCCCACTCACCCAGCAAAATAAAGGGCTACGGAGGAGTTCCCAGAGACAGCATCTGCTCCACAGACGAGGTTTGTATTAACATGTTTCCTTTACTCAGTGAAACCTTAACACAGTTACACGATTTCTTATTTAACAACTGTTGAAACATGAAACAGACGTGATGCAGACAGATGTGACTTTTAATCAAACGAGCTCCATTATTCTCATTAGCGTACTCTTACATTTAATATGTCTCAGATTTCACCACAGGGTGTTTGGTATGTGCGTGTTTGTGGGCCTTTAACCCCTGTCCATTCCACTTTATTCCTTCTAATGGATTAATTGCCGCTTGTTGCTCTGCCACTTTAATTGAGTGTGTGGTTCTGTCACAGCTTATTGTCTCTCCCAGTGTGATAATAACAGCTACAGTCTTTTTTTTCTGGATGAAAGGCTCGGGTTTGGCTAATGCTGTCACTTAACTCAGCAAGTTCCGATTAGATAAACAACTCGAGAACTGGATCAGAATTGGCAGGAACACAGAAGCTAAGGCACTGTGGCGCTTCCTGGGGAAAAGAGGGCAAGGAATTAGAAATGGTGAAAGTATGTCAAGTGACTTCTGTCAGATTAGTGCGCAGCTCTGGCTGCTCAGATCTCTTATTCTTTGATTGCACTTAATTTCCTCTTCGTTCTGTGGGAGTTCTTTGGAGGTTTTGCTTGTCTTTTCTTTCGCTCTCTCCTTAGTTACATTTTTCACATTTTTATGGTCTCTTAAATTAACTTGATGTTTCTTCTTCTCTCTGCTGTTAGATCTCTGAAGGTCGTGGAAGTCAATCCCACAGCCACTCTGGTCCGTTTCGTAGTGTGGCCTCTTGCGATGGAGGAGTTCCAGCACTTAGGGTCCAGGCCAGTGCAGAGGGCTCCCCCAGAAAAACACTCCACGGTTAGCACTCCTGGATCCTGATAATGCAGAACTCTTTTAAGCTCATCATTTGATGTAGGAGTAATGTCAGTGCGGGGCGTTTCTTATCACAGGTTCTCAGTCTCCGAGCCCCTCTCAGAGTTTGGAGGAGCAGAGACCAGCTCTGGACCCTGGGTAAGACAGCAGATGATGCAATGACATGTTAACTTTTTGAGTGAATTGATGCATCGTACGTTGTCCAGAGAAATGTCGTCAAATGAAGTTGATAAATGAAGTTGTTAATCAAACACAAGGATCACGTATAAAAGAGCAGTGCTGTGTACACTCACTGGGCACCTTATTAGGTACAGCTTACTCGTACTGGGCTGGATGCCCTTTTGGTAAGGTGCTAAAATGTTATGTTCAAGAAACCAGTTAGAAGTGATCTGAGCTTTGTGACATGGTGTCTTATCCTGCTGGAAGCAGCCATCAGTAGATGGGTAAACTGTGGTTATAAAAGGATGGACATGGTCAACAACAATACTCGAGTAGGCTGTGGCATTTAAGTGATGCTCAGTTGATGCTAAGGAATCCAAAATATATAAAGAAAATTCCCACACACCATTACGCCACCTGCAGCCTCAATAACTGGTAGAAAGCAGGATGCATCTATGCTTTTTTGCCAAATTCTGAACCCAACATTCAAATGTTGCAGCAGATCATCATTAGTTTCCTGTTCTTAGTTGACAAAAGTGGTACCCAGTGTGGTCTCCTGATGCTGTAAGCTCTAGAGATGCTATTCCAGGAACATCCAAGTTTCTGAAACTCCAGACTACCTGCAGCCACAGCCTACTCTGATGCTCAGTTTGGCTTCAGCAGATTTTCTTGCCATGCCTAAATACACTGAGTTGCTGCCACGTGATTGGCTGAATACACATTTGTCTTAACAAGCTGTTGAACAGGTGTACCTAAATGAACCAGATAAACATTTACAAACATGCTGAGCAATGAACACACATGAGCAGATAAAACATGCTGTATTTATTTACAGCTTTTATCGTCTGCAGTTTTAATCAGAATCAGAAATTCTTTATTAATCATGAAAGAAATTATAGGTTACAGCAGGCAGCACGCTAATGGCACGTGCGCATTTACAAAGGAACCCTCTGACCGAACTTTACACAAACATCACATTGGGAAGACATGTCAGAGAGGTAGGCTGATAGGAAAAAAACAACGAAAATACAAAACATGAGGTGAGAGGAGGAGAAAAAAAACTCAGACTGAGCTCCTACTGGGAGAACAGTTTGAGAACAGAAAAAAAACACCCCAGCACAAAAAGCACATGACTGTCAATACACCATAGAAACACAAGACAAGCAACTGGGGTGGGTAAGGGTAAGAGAGAGCCGGTGTAGACAGCACATCCGGTCCTGCAGCATGTCTGTGCTGGTCCAGTCAACCCGCCATCTACCCCGGAGAGGACAAGCATCGAAGGCGTTTGGAAATGGAGGGGGATGAGTGTGTATCAGTGTATGTGTGTGTGTGTGTGTCCTGAGTTTAGCTGAGAGAGTGTCCTTCGCCCTGCCAGGCTAAGTAAACAGTCTGTTCTCAGGGTGAAAATTTGTTTTGTTCAGCTCCAGCCTTGAGACCACAGCTGGCGCCTATATGGTAGCCGGATGAAATGATGGTAGCATTCCTTTAGTTCGAACAACTGCATGTCAATTTTACAGCCGCTCTAACAGTCCAACACTGGTCTCTCAATCTCCCGTTGGAGAGCCGCGAGTTTCTCCATGATGTTATCCAATTTTCGCTCATAGGTCTTAGTCTGAGTTTTCACTGCAGCCTCAAGCTTCAAGATCTTATCCGTGCAGCGTTCAATGAGCCTGTTTCGAGAAGTCACAAGTCGTCCCATCGCTTCAATCACAGCGGGCAGCCTTGTGGGGTTTTGAAGAGCCGATTCTGCTTTCTTTAATCTTCGATAAACCAGGGCCAAGCCAGCTCCGATCAGCAAGAACCCTGTTATCATGGTTCCGAAAAGGTAGATGTCTTCAATGTCCTCGATCGACAGCCGCGCCAGGCACAGGACCCTCCAGTTATTCCACTCGTCCATCGTGTATCCGGCAGGGAACGTCCCTCCAGGACACTCAGGCTCACCCGAGCCCAGGCTTCTCGTTGAGAAGAGGGTGTCAGTTGCATTCAGGGACCAGTTGATCAAATCCATAATTCCCCTTTTAGGTTTTAGAGAACAGACTGTGAGAGTGTTCCAGGGCAAGAGTAGAAAAGTAGACGAGACTAGACAAGGACACGAGAAGCCAAGCAGGGAAGATAAGGGAAAGGGGGAGGAGAAAAGTGCGACCGCCTTCGTCAGGAGTCAAGAGAGACAATTTAACAACTGATCTTTTATGGAAGTCATTTTGTATGAATAATTACTAAAGGTTCATAGTTAACAAAGCACATGAACAAATAATTGCATCACATATGTTACTCAACTCCACTCCACCTCCTCACAGGAAAACCAAAGTGAAGGACAAAGATCCCAGAGCTTCACCTGGAAACAGGTATTACTGTTTGCATTTTCCTTGTCTCCCTCCATCTAATAAACACGAGGATTTAAAATGTTTACTTCACGATGGCTGATTTCGGAACTCCCTGCTCCTCTTTCTGTCTCTCAGCTCCACAGAGCCGTCAGCAGAGAACAGTCCAGAGTACCTCAAGGCCAAGGTGTGTGAGGTTTGGTCATTGGTACCTTGGTAAATAGTGATTCTCTCTGAATAATAGTCTGCTTTGCCCTTTGTGGTGCACAATTATACATGCACTTAAAAAAGTCTTCTTGGCATCCGTGCAGTTTTTAACAAGTTCTGCATTTTCACTGCAGGTTACTGTTCACTTTGTAGCTTTAATGTACTGTGTAGTTTCTGTTGAACAGACTGCACTCACATGGCCACACTTCTTCTCCTATTCACATTATGTGGTATTGTATTCCTTTATGTTTAATAATAATGCTTCAAACAATTGAAATGGAAATAATTTTGTACCCCAAGATGTAATTTGGGGCTTATATAAAAGGAAATTACCTTGCCAAAGCCATAGAAATCCATAATTTGCTTTATAATTGCCCAATTAATTGTGTAACAGTCGATGAAACTCAGTAAAAAAAAAACATAATGATTTAGCAAACATATGATCTGATTTTAGGTGTTAATTTAACTTTAGCAGAAAAATCTGATCACAGTGTGAATGAGTTCATTTTCTAATGTGTATAAAATCAGTTAAACCTCATCCTGATACAATAAGATTAAAGTTGTAGGAACTTACGTGAAAACTGGCTAATCCTGTGTAATATCAGATGGGGTTACCATAGGATTAAAAAGGAGATTATTTTTGATCCTGCACCAGTTCAGTCCTCTCTCACTCCCAAGACACCCTCAGCTTAAGAAGAGTGCACATGAGAAGATAAATCTTAACAGAACTTCTTCTTAATTATGTTTTTATGGAGCTTTTAGGTAAGGAGTCCTCCCAGAAAGCTGACAGTCTAAGCCTGAGATTAGTCTCACTTTGACCTCAGATGGTACTGAGACTAAAAGGACTGAGTTAAGCTACTGTATGTTATTGAGCGTAAGAAATAGCTCTACACTCTTAGCCATATATCACCGAAACTATAAACCTGTGTATTTCAGGCGAAAAAAGGAACGTTCAGTAGCTCAAATAAAGTTTCTCTGCAGGGCAGTGTTGTGTCCACGTAAATTCCAGCCAAATTTATAGTTTGCATACTATTCAAGCATCTTTAAAAAATTACAGATATGCACACACTCCTTCTTGGAGCTTGTCAAACACCTAAAACATAATTTTTTTTAAAAACAGGGCGATGAAGCACATCAGTTACATTCTGGGAGAAAAAAACCTCCATTTTCTTGATTCATTCACTCCCCGTCCGCTCTCTCAGGTTAAAAAAATCATTCTTAAAATACATTTGTAACATCTACATCGTGTTGGGCTTCACATAACGCTGCACAGAAACATCAATAACAGAGAAGCGTTCCAACTAATCGGCTAAATTCAGCCGCAGAGCCAGTTGGCTCGCCACAAGTCTTACGAACGTGTTGTTGATTTCTTAGGCACCCACTTTGTGCGATGATCTGAGTGCCAGCAGCAGCAGCTCAGTAGAGATCAGCGGTCTGCTCAGTGAAGCCAAGATGTCAGGACGCTCACACACGCTGGTGCTGTCCTCAGATGAGGTACTAAATGTTCCCGAAACTTCTTCGTGGATGTTCAATATGGAAACACAAACCATAAATACAAGCTTATTTATCTTCGCTGGTTCAAATCAGCCCATGCATAAAGTGTGTAATCTTATAGAAAACATCCAGAAAGTTTTTCTTTTTTTTTCTTTACATTATTGCACGAAAGCTTATCTTGTTTTTACTGCAGAAAAGCACTTTTTTTTTATTTGCAAGGCTACCACAGAGGTAGCTTTTTCATTTCTGTTCTGTTAACTACCCAATCATTTTCTGTTGTTTTCTATGCTGCAACATTCAGAGTCTGGATATGATAGATGATGAGGTGAGACTGAGGTTCTTTTAATGCATGCGTGTCTCTGTGTCTGTTGAGCTGTGTGTAAACCATTTGTCTGTGTCTCACTGCTACACATCTTTGGTGAGGAACGATCTTTTTTCTCTTCATGGCCCCCAGAATTTCAGTATTTCTACGTGCTGAATGTAGGCATCGGTGGAATTTTTGATGTTGTTGACTGGGTTTGAGCCCATTATTCATCCAAATTAAGCACTAAAGATGGAGCTGATAGGTTTTTTTATCGTATGTCCTTCTTTTCCTTGTCATGTATGTTCAGATGCTAGACGAGGGGCAGTTTTCAAAGCAGTACCAGTGGCAGAACCGCAGCATTACCGAATGGACTTCACAGCAAGTGGCCCACTGGCTTATGGGCCTAAACTTAGAACACCATATTCCAGAATTCACTGCCAAAAATATAGATGGAGTGCAGCTGCTTCAGCTGAATAGTGCTGAGCTCAAGGTAACAGAAACCTTTTTGTTATTAAATGCATCTTAATTAGATTTCGAATACAGATCACATCACAATGACCCAGTCAAAGTCCTCAAAGATAACAACGTAATTAAAAGGCTATGCCAGGACCTTAAGAGGGCTGTTTATAAATGAAACCTCCATAAAGAGTAGATAATGAATTCCTTCACAATTATGTGAGAGACTGATACATGTTTTCAGAAAACTATGACTTCATTGCTGCTAAAAGTAGTTCCAAGGGTATAGGCCTAACAATAAAGTGTTTTTATGAGATGAGCATAACTGGTCTGGCAAAAGAAATATAAAGGATAAAAAAAAAATAAAGCGAAATAATTATACTTATGAGATAAATATAAAACAATTTTTGCTAATTTGTTTCAGGCTCTTGGGGTCACTTCTTCCCAGGATCGAACACTGATCAAGAAGAAGATCAAAGACCTCAAAGTTATGATGGAAAAGGCCAAGAGGAACCAAGAAAAGATGGAGAAACAGCGCGAAAAGCTGCGGAAGAGAGAGCTGGAGCAGCAGCAGAAAGATGCACGTAAAGAAAGTGCGGCGGAGTGAAACGAGCCCCCAGATTACCTCCCGCTTTACTGTAGCACCACATCAAGTAGCATCTCGCAGAACAGAACGTCAGCAGGCCCCACAAACGAAACCCGAGGGACGCCCGCTCAGTAGTTCAGTAGTTCTGAAAGGTGGAGCTCCACACCCAGCTGCCAGTTGTTGTTGAGTGACCTTTTCACCAACCAAACGAAACCAAAAGGATCAGTTGGATAACAGAATGGTGCCCTTCATTTGCTTCATTTTACACCCATCCTGTGTTTTTAGCCAGAATTTTTGGATTCTGTTTTGCTGTTTATAGCTGTAAATTGGTTTTATTTATTCATATCCAGAGTGCGCCTGTGAAAAGTTTATCTCTGTAACCTACCACATCATCTCCAGAGACTTCTCTTACCCATCATAGCACCTTTAGACATAGACATGTACAGTGATAAATAAGGATGTAGATGATGTGCCATTTCAATAGACTTATGTATATCCTGCTCAAATCTAAAGATCAGCGGAATCTCTTTATGGCTTTTACGAAGCACATACAGTTCAGGTCTTTGTGTTGGATTACATGAGGCAGTGTTCATCTCCCACCACCAGGTGTCCCCATGCTGCTTACTTTCACTACTGAATAAGGCAACACTGGAACTTCCCTAAAGGAATTGAACTGGAAATTAAAGGTTCGCCGGGAGAAACGAGCGCTTTGATTTCTTGTAAGAACACTGGAAGTGCAACCACTGTAAATTTGACCTGCGTACTGGCTTACAGTGCCCCTTACCGTATACATGTACCATACTCAAGCCGTTTAAAGTATAAATGATGAAGACATACTAAACTGACTGGACTTGTTCTAATAGAGATTTCAGGTACTGTGTAATTATTACATTTGTAACTTACCTAACCCGAACCACAAAAAACAGAAAAGTTGATAAAAATGAAACTTCTTGCTTAAATGCATAATGTTGCTTTGACTCCCCCTTGTAACCTGCTTTTGACCTCTTTTTATATTCTCTCAGTAACAAAGTAATACCTGCCGCTGCCTTTAGAAATTTCAGCTTAGTAGAATTTTTCCAAACTCTGCCCTCTTCTGTGCAAGCGTCAGGACACATACGATAGACTAAACGACGTCCTCATTCGTGTCATTTTATTATCTCCGATGCTTTGTCATGCAGATTTCTCTGGAATGTCCTGAAAATAACATTTTGTAATGCTGCCATAAAGATGCTTTGTGCGACACCTAAAGTGCAGAAACTGTCCTTAAAGATGATCTCACCTAAAACTTTGATGTTACAGTGGAATTGAACTTTACAGCCGGAATATATTTTGGACTTTATTCTGAAATTGGTTCATCATTGTTGGAACGATTTATTTTAAGATTTCAAAGCTCAACGAGAGACATTTTGCCTGTGTTACTTCTTTATCATTCCCAGGAATTATTTTATAGGTTTACATTAAATGTAGAGACACCACAGCCACCATGAGAGATATGCAGGCAGCTGTGATGATATCTTTATCTTAATGACCCTGTCTGGTGTGCTGCTAACAGGCTGAGAAGAATAGATGGGGTATCAGTGCGGGTATACATGATAGTAGATTGTGTTATTATTTATTTATTTCTGTATTTAATGAAGCAGTGTACTATTGTTTATGATAATGAAATAAGAGGATTATTAACATTTAATAATTATTTATCCAGAATTGTATGATTACCTACTTTTGCCAAACGTGATCAGAAAGTGATTTCAATTCAAATGGCTGTTATCAAATGAAGGATTTAAAGGTCGATATTGCAACGAGAGAAAAAAGTCAGTAGTATAGTCCCATTGTGCTTGTGGTTTTCCTCTAATACCACCATAGTGCTGCTCCCGTGCTACTCTAATAAACTGCTCATGATGTATTCTCATGAAATGTTTTGTAACACTTGAATCCTTCTATTAATACCCCTCCACACACACCCTGACAAACCAGTCAGCAGACTCTTTTGTATGTATAGTTAAACACTGAAAGCAATATGCTGTAAGAGTCCTAAAGAAGCCTTGTTTTGTATTGTGTCAATGTGGGTGCGCTGTTTTCCAGAGGGCTGAGGATGCTTAAAGGTCAGACCTGAGCTAAATACGGGATTCCAAATCTTTTCTATGTGCTTGACCGATCTTGCCAGGCGTGATGAAACCATCGTATACATGGGACCTCAGTGCTCCCGGCGGGCAGAGACACAGATGAATCATGTCTGGAAGGTTTTTTCTTTTTTATGTATGTAGGGATAGCAAAAAGATATTTGCCACAAACTGCTAGCCATGCTTTCACTTTAAAAAAAAGCTGTGCTTATTCTCCTCCTCCTTTTTTTGTCATTGCCTTGCTGTCACATTCTGAAAACTTTGAAAGGGCAGCTACCTGTCACACTGAATAAAATGTGCAGCCACTGTCCACAGTTTGCTTTTGTTTCTTCTTCTTTTTTCTTCTTCTGCATGTGTCCTATTCAGTCAGACACGCACATAAAAATATTAGAGTTGTTTTTTTTCTCTCAGGTTCATAAAGCTGATTATTTTTTACCACATCCACTGATAGAAGGGATACAATACAATGCCCTTCTGTCACTGGACACCCCCCAGCACACTAACTGGTCTAGAGTCAGCCAGCTTTAGCTTTCCCATCCCACCCTCTATGCTTTCTATTTATGTTCATCCTAATTTCTCTCCAGGACTATTTTCTCCCAGTGACGACGCACTGCTGTCACTTGTTGCCCCTCTTCATCTGCTTTATTTTTGTCTTCTTTCTCTATGCAACTCCTATGGCCGGGCTGATGGAGTTGTTGCAATGGTTGGTATGCTGGAATCCTTCATCGTCAACATTTGTGCGTTGCTTTCCAACATACTCCATGCTTTATGGACAATATTAGCGTCTAAGCCAGACGATTTGGCAGCGTTAGGGCCTTTGGACAGAGATTTCATGGAGGATTTGAGTCCCAGAAAACTGGCTGAAAAACAGCTGAAGCAACGGTTCCTGGAGGCCTTGCAGACCAACAACGCACAGGAAGTCCTTGAGATTTTACAAACCAGCAAACTAGACATTGACGTTGTGTTGGAGGTGGAAGATCCCAGCATGGTCCTCGCCTCGTACAAACAAGGTGCAGGAAAACTGTGTGTGTTTGTGAGTGTGTGTGTGTGTGCTGAGTATAAATGCAGATCGTGAGATTTCTCACACTTCTCCATTGTTGGTAAGCAGTCCGGTAAGTTGACCACTAGGTGGTGCAAAACTTCCATAGAACCATAGTACGTAGGATGGATTATTGCACACACTTTAATGCAATATATTGGATTGTGTGTGTGTAACTCAAACATTACAAAGCACTTAGATGAAACTGCTGTAATTATGAAGAATTAAAAGTACAAAAACTTTACTGTTGCTGAAAGTTACTTCCTCTCTTTTAGGATACTGGCTACCCGGCTACAAACTGGAAAAGTCCTGGGCCATGGGTATCCATGTATGTGTAATGTACAATGCTGTGGAGACAGCACTGGTACTCCTTCAGAAAGGCGCAGCTGTCAATCAGATGCCCAATGGGAAGACGCCTCTGCACGTGGCCTGCGAGGTGTCCAATGGAGACTGTGTGCCCTTGCTTTTGGCTCACGGGGCAAAGGTCAACAGCCTGTCTCTGAGCGGGCACACACCGCTGCACTACTGCATTACCCGGGAGTCTGTAGAGTGTGCCAAGCAACTTATCCTCAAAGGTGAGAAGGCAAAGGTAGAAGCACAAATACAGTCACTGCAGAAACCACTAAAACAACAACCAAATGTTTTTTTCCCTCTCATGGAGGTGCAAAAGTCAACAAAGCAAGCCACAACAACGCAGAGGACACACCTCTACACACGGCAGCCAGATTCGGTGTTCCGGAGCTGGTGGCTCTCTATTTGGCTCATGGAGCATCTGTGAATGCAGTGAACTCTCTGCAGGAGACTCCTCTGATGACTGCAGCCTTCTGGGCTTTTGACACTAAGGAGCAAACCTACAGCCAAGACCATCATCTAGTCTGTCGCCTCCTGCTGGACTATCAAGCTGGTAAGACGTTCTAGATAGGTTTCCTTGACTTTGACTTTAACCCCCCCCCCCTTTACTTCCACTGCAATGTTTCAGATTTGATTTCTGTTGCAGATCCCAACATTCAGGAGGCAGACCACAAAACAGCTCTTCACAAAGCTGCCTGGAACTGCGATCACGTCCTGATAAAGATGCTGCTGGAGGCTGGGGCAGATTCTCGAGCCATGGACATCAACGGCTGTTCTCCCATTCAGTATCTCCTTAAAGTGACGGAAGTCAGGCCTATGGCCATGCCAGACCTCTGCTTTCAGCTGCTGCTCAACTACAATGCAGCACGGATTTACCCACCACAGTTCCACAAGGTAGAGAAGATGATGATGTGGGTTTGTGCTGAAATGATCTGCGTTATACTATATGTTTAACCACAAAGTCTTTAATGTTTTGCACAGGTGTTCCAGAACTGCCATGACTACCCCAGAGTTGTAGAAATCTTGGTTAACTCCTATAGCAGTTTAAAACCCACAAGGAAGTGGAGAGCTGCTCTTCCTGATGACTGCTACAAGGTAGAGCTAATAAAGACTGTTTTCTTTAAATACAATACACACACACTGACTGAAATTAAAAAGGAAAAAACGTAATCCTGTGTAAGAAATCTCATTTATAATTTAAAAAATTGTAAAAACTGAAAAGAATGTTAAAAGATGAAATATTTATAGATGAACAAATTCAAAGCTATCTGATGCCTCTCAACTGTTAATTAGTGTATTGCCCCTTTAAATTCAGCTTACATTAGCTGAATATGACTGAGTGTGCCCTCTCATTGAAGTTAAACAAAAGCGTCTGTTTCTTTTTGTCTCCTCAGCGCCATAAAGACTTCTACGACTCCCTGTTTGCTGTTTGCACTGACGCTCCTCGCAGTCTGCTTCACCTCTCCAGATGTGCCATCAGAGCTGCCCTGGGCAGTTTCTGTGACAGAGGAGTAGCACAGCTGCCTCTGCCATTATCCATGAAGAAATATTTATTACTAGAACCTGAGGGGATACTGTACTGATAGAGACTCTGGTGTTCTGATGTGCAGAATGAGGCCTAATGACCTGAATAGAAACATTTATTAAGTGCCTCTCCGCTAACTGTGGAAATGAAAAGTGGTGCAAGATGTAACATCATCATCATTAACATTTTATTTATTTAAACCTCAGAAAGCACAGAAAAAGAACAAAAAAAGGTATTTTTTGTGCTTGCAGGATGAGCCATTTCTGTGTTTTAGTTAATAGCTGCTAACATTCCAGGACAGCTGGCGGGTCGGAGGGGAGATTTGTTAAAATAGCTTTAAGATGCTTCCAGATGTTAAATCCTCCTCATTGGTGTTTTTGTTGTATAGATGGCAATGGTGTGTCTAGTCTGAATCTTAAGGCATAGTGATATATGTAATACATATAAAGGCTTGATAGTGGAGCTAGGGCCTGCCCAAAAAATAACTTCCCTGTAATATATTGTGAGAAAATTCTTACCGAAATTTTGTTTCTTGTAAATAGTGAAAAATATATAAAGTAAGTTCTTTTTTTTCCAACCCAAACGACTCCTAGTGTTGCCTTCTCTCTGTTAGGTTGTTATTATGAGAACAAACTACCACATTCAGAATTTCTTGCATTCAAAAATAACAACCATTTGGTCTTTTCAAAGATAAGGACCAAATTATGGGGGCGTTAAAAGTTAAATGAGAGCTGTGGATTGACATTTTTGTCTGTATAAAGAGAAGGTGTCCAATTAGAAGGACAGAGCTTCGAACACTGCCTGTCGTGACACAGTGCACCCTGAAAACAAAAGCAGCTTCATGATTAATCAGTAGTGCAAATAACACAGCCAAGGTTTCTACAGCGTCTGAACCCACTGAAAGAGGTTATTAGTAGTTAATTTGCTCCATATCAATTTTTGAGGATATAAATGTAGAATATATTGAAAAAATGAAACTAAACGTGACGTCATGCGGGGAGAGATCGTTTTAGATATATTGCTATGTTGACACCTTTACTAGCCTGGTGAGTCTGAAATTAATTTTATTAAAAAGAAACAGTTTGATTATCAGCGTCTCGTTTCTGCCAACACCCAGAGGAGTCTGAGATAATGGGATCTATAGGTCATTTTTGTAATGACCCAATAAAAGACTAAAAATGAGATGTACGAAGCTCTAGATCACTTACATTAATGACTAAGGTGATGATAACAGAAAAGCAAAAAGAAAGAAGTTTTAAAGCAGTGACAGCATCACTCCCTAACCCTTAAATGTTTAATCGACAAATGTGCAAATGTTTGCATTTACTTTATTCTTTAGAGTGACAGAGGGACCTTTAGCCACCCAAAAAGAAGCATCTAAAGTGTCTTTAGTGCGAGTCTCTTTGCTGTAGCTATTTTCCACCTGTGCAGTGTTGACCAGATTCTCTCTCTATGGACAGCCCATGCAGAGAAGGCTCCAAATCTACCCGGCAACCAGCCTTAATGCGCACTCTCAAACTCATGTTCCACTTTCAGGAGAACTAACACTTGACAAAACCCTCCGGAACAAGTGCTTGTTTTTCCAGTGGACTGCTTGTAGCCAAAAAAAAGGAAAACACTGTCTGCAGTGCAAGAAAGCACCCGACGCCCTCAGATCAGAGATAACTTCTTAAAAAGGAAGAAGAAGAACTTAATATTATTTTCAGGTTTTACCAGAATGAGCACAGTAAATCCTCTCCTAGAGGAAACTGTTCTGAAAGGTGTCAAGTCTGCCTTTAATCCTTTACAGAACATGGCCCAGTCCTTTCACAACAGCATGCTGTAATGATGTCTGTCTATTTCATCCAGATGCTGAGTCACCGGGAGAAAGACTAATGTACAACAGAGGAAAGAAGTCATTAGACTGAGGCAGACTGGAGGAGACGCTAGAGGAGATAAATGAACTGTCAACCTAATGAAACGTTAAGATTAAAGCTTCGTGCTTGGTATTTTTGTGTCGTCTCTAATGATGCATTATAGAGACACACAAAATGAATATCTGAGGCGAGGAGAAGTCATTTTAAAATATTCAGAAAACCATCTACAAAATATTTATTGTTTGGATGATCACACTTTCAGTACTTGAAAGTGTGATTATAATACGGTGTCAAAGTTTTGAGCCTATAATAGTTGAGATATTGACACAACAACTTGGTACATCTTGGCATGAAGTGCAGTGTGTCCTTAAAAATGGGCAGGAAACTGGACAAAAGTAGCACATCTAAAATAAAATTTTAAAAAATCTAGCTACAGCATTTGAAATTATCTGAAAGTCATGTCCTTAAAAAACAGGGAAAAAAATCCAGCAAAGGCCCGACACTGGACCAGAAGCCTCATCAGAAATGAGCAGAAATGAAGCTATTCTTAAAGAACAGTGAGAAAAGGCAGCAGTAGGCCACGGTCAGCCATGGATTGGCCTCCCCAGAGCCCAGACCTCAGCATTACTGAGGCAGTGTGGGAACAAAAGGCAGCCAACATCCAAAGAAGAGCTTTGATTGTCCTTCAAGAAGCCTGGAGAAGTATTCCTTGGCTGCTCCTTCATCCATAAGGGGTCGCCACAGCTGCTTGAAGAAATTACAAGACCGCTTGCCTAAGGGAGCTTCTGCTCAGTAGTGCAGTTGCAAATAAATGAAATGTGAACAAAAGAGCAGAAGTTGTTTATAACCAGTAATTCAGATAGAAAGGTACAGTCATTATGAACCTTACAGCAGTCTATAGGTCATGTGGAGGTGTCTGTACTGGACCTCTGTTTTGTACTTTTTGGACAACCCAGCATTACCAAACATTACCAAAAATTGCAGCTTGAATCCATCCATGAATCCTTTTTAGTACCTGCATATCCAGTTCAGTGGAAGGAGGCCTGGAGATGGTCCCAGCCATCCTGGGCCACTCCATCTGTGAAGTCTCAAAATTAAACAAGACAGTCGATCTCTTTATGCACCAAAAGTGTCTGCTGCAGCTTTTCAGTACTGGCATGTCAACTTTATAAGTAAACAAACAGTGTCAACAGTAGAAAGGTTAAATCCAGGCGAACTCGTGCCCCGGCACGTTGCACAGTCGAACACGGAACAAAGCTAATATTTGTGCTGTGATATTTGTCTTCACTTGTATTTCTTAACTTTCTATGCCAAGATTCACAGCAGAGATCCAAACCAAGTGTCTGACGTAGCCTTCTGATTTGCCTGTGTTCATATTCTGTAGAGGGAACATTGTTAGGATGACTGAAGGACCAGGACCCGAGTGGCCTAATTCTAAAAATATACCAGTGAGGATTACGTCGGAGAAAAGGTTGTAACGGTGGACCCAAGAAATACCAGCCGGAGCGACTTTTGACAGTGCAGAACTTTTTATTAAGCTCGGGTTGTAGTGGACACATATACTCCGCGCTCTCTTTCTCTGCTGTCACGTTCCTTCTCCGTCTGTCACTGCCAACACATAAAGAGACACAATCACTGTCAGATCCCAGCACACCTGTTCACCCCGCCCCTGCGCCGCCCCGGGAGCTCACTGCGTCACGCCTCCTCTGCAGCTGGCCAAGGACCACACCCACGCCACAAAGGTCTTTGCTTTTATTGATCTTATACTTAGTCTTACTCTCTCTTATCTTTCAGATCGACCTTGCATAATCCTGTATTTGTATGATGATGGCAGTAAACTGTAAAACAGAACAGAGTGACACAAACAAACAAAGAGAAACCAAACTAGAAAGGAGCACCGCATTTGTGGGCACACAGAGGAAGCTGCAAAACAAGACAGCCTGTTCTCGGCCTCTATTGGAAGGCGGCCACAGAAAGCCAATGGACTGCGTCTATTATGGCGACTTACAAACAGCAAAGTTTCCTAAAACGAGCTGTGGAAAAAGAGAAGGGAGACTTTAAGAGGGCGGTAACAAATGGGAGCTGTTTACAGACTGTAAACGGTTTCATTTCTGTTCACCGACTGTTCAAATGAACAACAAAGTGCAGAAGCATGAAGTGGATCTGAAGAAACGATACACTGAGAGGTGACAGGAGTTTATTTTTTTAATTTCTACATTCACTGGTCCTCTTAGTGGTGAACCACAGACTCAGTGCAGGGACACTTGGCCTTTGAGTGACACTTATAGAGTAAAAGGTGAAAACTGCACATCTATGAATTCAAGGGAAAACATCACATAAAGGTTAAAATATTTTCTCAACATTAAGTTCCCAAGACATTTTTCCAAACTTAAAACTAAATGGATTGAATATAAAAGTATGTCTGGCAGCTAATGGCTTACATCTTACATAAGGTCCTCTCTCATCTGTTTGTGTTGTTCCTACGTGCCTCCAATACTGACTGTATCATGTCAGGCACAGATAACAGGGTGAAGACTTACAGTGTGTTACAAAACAGGGAGCTAAAGTACAACTTCCTGCAGAAATTGTACTTCCCATTAAACTTCACACATACTTTAACACTTTAAAATCACTGTAAAGGGAACATTCGCAACTATTTTTCACCCATCTGACCAGGCATGATAAATTTCTCCACTCATTCCTCTGCATGACTCGACTTTTCAAACTCCTTTCAGCTCGCATAAAGACACGAGGTACATAATTAGTGACACTGAAAATCCTCCAACACACACAAATGTGGCATCGCAGCAAAAATAATTTCACATTTGCTGTTGTTCACAAAGAAACGCTGAAAGCTGTGTGAACGAAGCAGCGCTGCATATTATAGCTGATCGTTGGAAACAGACTTTGCTCCCTTTGTGTTTATGCGGCAGTCAGCGAACGCGCCCCCGTTCCGCTCAAAGACACAAACACTTCAGTCGGCTGTGGCTGGCCTTTTTTAAAAACAAAAAACAAAACAAAAGCGTTTAACCTAATGCACAAACACAAAATACTTGTGATTTTAATAAACCAAACGTCTGGATTGTGAATGATACTAATGTTACATAAACACAAAGAGGACTTTTTTTCTGAGCGTAATCACTGAGGTAAAAAGGAGATTATTAATTGTTCCATTCCCATTAGCAGCACATTTTGTGGGGTGAGCTTATGTTACGTGACGGCTGGTCTGAAATCAGATTCAGGTTTAGGTTTGTTACTGCTTTCTTCATACCAACAATAAACTTTTGTTTTTTCCGCCCTCCCTCAGGGAGAGAGAAGAGTCCGCGACAAAAATCCAAGTCCAGCAACACGCTGAAAGCTTTTTGGTTCCTCCGACATGTGCTCTCTTCTTCTTAATTTTCCTCATTCTCCTTCCTCAGTCTGACATCACCCGCTCGTCTCATACCTGCCGAGCTTCTTTGGATCCTTGCTGGGCATGCACCAGTCATCGGCCTCTGTGGTGGACTGGTAATGCCGCAGGGCCGACTTGTTGAAAACAGGAAGTCTCTCCACAGACTCTGAAGACAGGGCCTAGTGATAGAGCATGGAGGGGAACGCATTACTGGAGTCTAACCACACCCCCGCCCACCCTGCTCTCCTGCCGAGGTCCATGTGTGTCTAATTAGAACTCAGTAGCCTGTTTAAACGACATCCCTCGATCTCCAGAATGTAACCTTGTAAATTATACTAACAACATTTCTGTATTAAATAGTTACTCTGCATCTGCCTCCACTCAGCCTATCCAGTACGTCCGGCTAACAGCATGCAAGTTTGTGAACTCTGCACCAACTTGGCCTTCAACGTTATTTTTTGACATTATGTGTTAAGGTGAAGCTGTTCTCACCTTCAAGTATATGACCGCTGATGTGCCATAACCCTCCATTGAGTAGAGCTGCAGGTCTCCCTGGAAATACTTGGCGTACAGGCGGGAAATGGGCAGGCCATAGCCGAAACCAGCCTGAATAAAGGTCGGGAAAGCAGAAACATAACAAGGTTACACTGTCTTTATAGATTAATCTAAAACTACTCCAACATTTAAAAAAATAGCAGAGTCTCTCATGGTTAGAGTTTAAAACAGTGAACCACTGCTGACTGCATTTCACGGTGTAATAAGCTCATTTGCAGCCATGTTTGTTTGTGTAAGTGGTTAAAACAGGGTGAATTAGACTCAGGTTTACTCCTAATGTCAGGTTTAAAGGCAACACCTTTTTTTCTTCTAAATATTGCTTAACACAAAGACACTGCAAATATTAAAAAACACCAGAATAATCATAAAAGCACCTCCAAAACAAAGAAAAACTAAGAACAATCCAGAATTTTGAAAATTATATTTAAAAAACTCTCATAAAAGCTTGTCAATAAAGGGAATTTTTACTCTATTTTACCCCTTGAAAGCATACTGGGAGTGACCCTTTTCTAAACTGAGTGGTTTCTGTGATATTTCAGGCCTGTTTGCAGAACCAAATGACAGGGTTTGCCACAAACGTTAGTGAGGGTGGTCTCTGCCTCTGCAGCTATTCTTGGAAAAAACCCAGTCGTTAAACAGTCTTTATTGATTTGTGCTGTCATTAAGGTTTCAGAACCTATCATTAAAGGTACAGGCAAGGTCATCAAATGTTGTCTTTAGCAGAGATTTAACAGACAAAAAAGTTTCCATTATAAGTTACTGGACGTTTGTAGCCTTCCACAGTTGTGCAGGTCTAACATCACAGGCCCAGTCACCTTTGTTGTCTAGCTGAGACCCAGCAGAGCTCCATTCACCCACATTGAAGTCCACAATTTGAACGATAAAGACACAATTTTTTGTAGTTTTGCCTCTGTGCACCACCACAGTGCAGTTTAAATTAAATTATCGAGATGTCATTGATGTGCAGACTTTCATTCACTGCGGTTCACCGAAGAAATTTGCATTAACTGGTTAGGAATTACAGTCATTTTCATACATAGTATTGCATTATAAGAGGCCTAAATTAAGTGGATAAAGCTGTTTAATTTTAAACATAAGAAATGCTTTTAAAACTCCTCTGTAGTCAATGACAGCCTGAAGTCTTGAAGCCATGAACATCACTAAATGCTGTGTTTCCTTCCCTGAGATCTGCCAGGACCTTATTGCTGCTGTTTTCAGTTGCTTGTTTTTTGCTTTTTGGTCTCTCTGCCTTCAGTTTTTGACTTCACTAATTATAAAGCTTGCTCTGCTGGACTGAGATCAGGTGACTGACTTGGCCATTGAAGAATATCCCATTTTTTTGGCCTGAGAAACTCTTTGGTTGCTTTTTGCAGTCACTTCATCAATAAATGCTAGTGACCCAGTTACACTGGCGGCCACAGATTCCTATGCTATGACATCCCTTCCACCATGTCTGACAGATAATATGCTATACTTCGGAATATGAGTGGTCTCTCCCTCTCCATACACGTCATGTTGATCTTGGTTTCATCTGTCCAAAGATTTGTTTAAAACAACTGAGAAGGCCTTTTTTTAATAGATATTTTCTGGCAAAATCTAATGTGGTCTTTCTGTTCTTGAGTTTAAACACCAGTTTGCACCTTGTTGTAAACCCTGAGTATTTCAATTCAATTCAATTTTATTTATATAGTGCCAAAGCACAACAAAAAAGTCGCCTCAAGGCAATATCATGAAGATATGTTAATTGTAGACTTTAATGTGTATAAAAATGTGTATAATTTCATTCTAAAATTGTTGTTAACCTCCATTAATTAAAGCTGAAAGTCTACACTTCAATCACATCCTGACTGTTTGATTTTTAAATCCGCAGTTTTGATGTACACAGGCAAAACTGCAAAAATGTTGTCACTGTTCAAAACCTATGGACTTAACTATATTTGGAAAATGACAGTGGGACAAGGATAGAGCTTTGATGAACACCACAATTTGAACAGGCAAAAACTGGCCACAGTACAGGTTCTGTTTCAGTGGCAGAAACAGAGGTAAGGTATTTTTTTAGTTTGTTTAATGGAAAACAAGAATGTTGTACTCTTAAATATACATTTATTAGTGTTTAATTGCATCTTCCAATAAATTGTTGGATTCTTAGACTTAGAACGAATCCATTAAACATACATAGAAGAAAGCACCAGTTTTTGATGCCACCATGTTCCCCCACCATCTTGAATACAGTGGCCAAGATGGAGAACACCTTTCCAACTAATCACATTTGATGTATGTGGCTAGAGACTGAATAAATTTCCACCTCAGCCTCTTCCTCCTTACTTCCGGCACCACTTCCTGAACTGAAGTCAGGGCTCTAAACACACAAACATGTGCATAAACATGCTCATTTATTCCAGATATTGTTGCAGCTACTTACTGTCAGCACATTATTAGACATGTAGCCCTCCTGTCTCCAGACAGCAGACAATGTTATAACAGCTGATTTATAGCTGATTATAATCTCATATTATGACAGAAAATGTTAGGCTTGAGTGTCCTAAAAATCTCACTTTTCCTCAGATAATCAGTTTGATTAAATTCTCACATTGACTTTATTTGCTAAATCTAACAATGTTAGATCCACTTCAAGAAACGTTTCACTGATGCTGGCTAATAGCAGCTAACAGAGGATGATAGCTGCTAACAGAGACTAACAGCAGCTAACTGAGATTAACATAATAAATCGCAGTACTCACAAAAAAGGTCAAGATATCCTGAAAAACTCATTGAGTTTTGTGGGAATTTATAGGGCATCTTCAGAATAAATAGCCAGGGACACCGAGCATACTGACAGCTGAGCTAAACAGCAGACTAACAGCCTGCATCACTTGCTGCAAATGAACAGCAGTCAGAGTTCCTACAATAGCCACCATAGCTTCAACCCCACCACCTTCAACTTTAGGAGGAGGGGCAGTGCTACTGAGTTCTAGTAGTAAGATTTGCACCTTTAAGGACAAAAAAAAGCCTAAAAGCAAGTGTGACAGTGTTAGTCTCACCAGAGGGGCATTACGACCATTGTCTACGCGGACTGGACTGGGAGCTGTGGAGTACATGTAGCTGAAGAGACGTTCAATCTTCCTTAGAGGGACTCCGCCTCCTCTGTCAGACATCTAAAAATAAAACACAAGCATTCTGCATTTACAAGAGTTCTCTTAGTGTTTTGCCTGTGAACTCTTTATCATTTAAACATAATCTAAGAGTGTGGTACTTTGCGTATCAAGTCTGCAGGTTAGTTGTATTTATGGTATACACCCAGAGCAGACTTAGAACAAAGTACAACACGTACAGTGCTGCCTGGAGCTTAAATGTTCCAGCCTATCATCACGCATGGTGTCCTCATTTACCTTGATAGTGAGATCCTCAGTGCCCAGTGAAACACGAACTTTGATCAAGGGCAACGTCGTGCTCGTCTCGTGCATCTCTACTGTAGCTCTCATGGCATTCTGACAGAGAACACGGAGTCAGAAAAACAAGTGAGGAGACCCATGAGGAACAGCATTAAATGTCCTGTTTTTAATAGTGCGTGTTTAATACTGTACCTTGAAGAGCTCAAAGAGCATATGGTAGAGATGTGATGGCACATATACAATTTGGATGGGCTGGCCAGGGATTTTGGCTGTGAAACATTTCAAAACATTGACCACAAGAAAACCCAAAAAACACTTTTTAAATGTATTATAACAGTCACAGATATTTAACCATTAGGGTCTTATTAAAAGGCGTGCAGCTGGTCTCTTGAATCTCTTCCTTGATAGATTAAACTCTATTTGATCAACTCTCACCATACCATGTAACAGAACAGGTGTATCTATATATTTAAAGAGCAGTTTCTTTTTCTGTTAAACGGCATACAGCTATCTTTACTATGTAGATATGAATGTTATGGTTCAAGTTTGGGAACCTCTAGTGTCGAGGTTTTGGCAGAGCCAGCAGACAGGTAACAGATATCTTCAGTATAAAACTAACAAAGATTATGTTCAGGAGAACAGCAGGGGCTTGTTCCGGTTCAAAGGGCTCCACGTCTATCCAAAAACTTTGGCACCTTGAGAGTTCATTCTATCAATTCTTGGTATGTCCACTCTGAGTTAAATACATGCATAAGTAGAAGAAGAAAGCCAACAACGACGGTGCTTCGGTATCAGGATTTGCAACAAGTAATGAGCAGAGCCTTTCTTATCCAAATTGTGACTCTGTGCCGCAGAGTTAGAAAAACTGAGACTACAGATTTTATTCTGAGCTGAATATAACCCTGTGAAATAACTCCTGTCTCCGTCCTTATATATTAATGACAGAATGATTGTAAAGGTGAAGCTAAAGGTGTCTACAAGTCTCAATAAATCGCTGCAACCTTTTCTCATTTTCCTAGCAAAATATAAAGAAATGATGGATGGCTCAAGACTTTTACACAGCACATTTTGACTATCTGCAGTCTGCATTCAAAAGTCCACAAAAATCCTAAAGTCATTACACTCAAATGTACTCACAAATATTTACCTAATCAGCAGGTATTTTTTCCATCATTTGGCCCGAGTACGCCAAGTCAAATGATTGTTCATCCTAAGGCTTGCTACAGATTTGTTCATTTAAACATGGATTACAACAGTAACATGCAAGCAATGCTTTAGCACCTTCATGGAGTCACAGTGTTGTAAAGATGTGACCTGCTGATTTTATTCTGAGCTGATAATAAATCCGCAAGGTCCAGTGATCCCTGTTTCTACGCTCATGACAGCTTGATTATAAAACTGTCAAACATGCGTAAACAGCAAACATGCAACTGGGATTTCAGTGTTTGTGAAGATGTAAACTTCTGCAAGTGACCACATTCTTATACATGTTCTAGTATCAGCCGTACATTTGAGGAACTGAGTGTCAAAAGGCGACTTCAGCTGCAGCAGAAGGGGAGGAGTCAAAGATAAGAAAACTTGCCAGTGATCGTGATTGGTTAACAAAGCCTGTCACCCTGGTAACTGACTTAGAGTAACTTTCAGTTAGTTCTGTTTCTGGAACAGGAAACCCAGCAAAACTTTCCTCTCACAGATGGCAACGAGCAGAAAATCCAAGCAGCGCTACATCCTGAATTATAAAGTAAACCTTATTTTTTTAAAACACTTACAATTGACTTCTGTGATCTTCATATCTGGAGAGGTCAGGTAGTACTGCTCACACAGCATCTTCGAGGTTTCGTAGGCATCTGCAAAGTGAATCAAAACGTGACGTTCTCGGCGTCAGAAACTGTTACCACAACAAAAAAAAACCCAGACCTGCACATCCTGAAATAACAAGGGTATAGAAGTCCTCGCTCTTGTTCTCACAGTGATCATATGTGCACACGCACTATAACAACACAACACCGCTTACACACACTATGTGTGTTGACTCAAAACATCAGAGGTCAAAAGGTCACGAAGCTGTATGTACAGATGAGTGGTGGAAAACAGATAACACACAGCGTGCATGGGCGTGAGTGTGTGTGCATAGCTATGAGAAACATCATTATTTACCTTTTATTACTTCCACAACGTCACAGGTGGGGTCAATGCTGCCAATATGCTTGGGATGGGCCGGATTTACACTGCCGTCAAATATCAATGCTAAAGTAGACATATTTAAAAAAAATATATATATATGAGAGGCTCATCTGTGATACATACACAGTATACATGCTTGTTCAGCTGGAAATAAAGCCAGACTCATTAAATAGTCAGTGTGACAGCAGTGCTACACCGCTGTAAAACTGTTGTTATCAGGTTGGGCCTTGATTATGCCATACTGGTTAAAGATGTAGTAGCCAACACTAGTAGTGGAAGTCCATAATCAGCACATTGTAATTCAGGTTTTCCTCCCCTTTGCAAAAGCAGGGTCTGAATCTTTTTCTGCTACTGCAGCTTTTTAAAAAATGCTCTTAAAAATACACGAGAACACAACTTGGTGCTGAATCAGCTCATCAAGTGTAACTTAAAGCTTTTGGTTTTACTTCCACTTAACCTTCTTTTTTATTTTAGTTCTTTTTGTCTTAACTTCTAGTGATGTATACTAGCCTGGCTAAATAAGTACTGCCAGCTTCCTTGGAAATTTAGATCTCTAACAGAGCTTCAGCTGTAAAAGCTGATTCCCTTTGATTTGTTTAGCACTGACCAACAATACAGAATGTAAAGGAAGTCAATGGGCTCAATAGTATTTCTTATGGTGTTGTCAACACCTATAGTATGTCTGGTATGAATCTTTATGACTTTTTACCTGTGATCTGATTTAATTTGCACACAATAACAGTTAACTCCAATGAAACGGGAACGTGTCACTACAAATTACAAGACAACATTCAGTCTGCTTATTGGAGCAACTGAAATAAACACAGAAGGAAGATTTCTGTGCTCTGGACTATCGGAGAACACTGAGAATTTACGTTCATTTCACAGCTAGCTGCTTGCCTGTACAGACCTTTGCAAATGTATTGTAGAATGCATGTATTGTGCATCCCATTCTGCATCCCATTCTGCATCCCAGAATGCAAAGCTTACATGGCTACAGGAAGTTTTTTAGCTCACATTCACACCATAAATGAAATGTACTGCTGTTCATTAGGAACCAGACTGAGACCAGCACCTGAGTGCGATTACCGTGTTCACACCAGACTAAACCTGGCAGGTGTGAAAACACCCTTAAACCTCATTTATTTCACTTTTATTTAAATGAAAACTTCAGAGGGCTCCTTTAATGACATGAACTGTGAATGATAACAACTGTGCGGATTAACTCACAGTTAATCACAGGTAACTATACTGACTGTGCTGGTTCATGAGCATGCGTGTGGAGATGCGGCTCATGTAGAAGCGGTCCAGGAAGTACTGAACGTTCTGGTTGGTGACGGGGTCCACGCCGAAAGCCTCCTTGTACTCCACCACCCCCTGAGCCATGGTGGGCACCACGTTGTTATGCCGGTTCCTGATGTTTACTAGAGTCTGTGTAAAGCTGGAGACAACAACATGATAAATGCATGAATATGTGAAGGGACACGATGATTGTGAGAGTTACTGCACATCAGCATAGACAGCACATCACATAGGTTAGCCATATAAGAAATCAGCTGTAGAAGTGAGCTATTATAAATGCAGTTAGTAACTTTAAGGAACTGCTTTGAGTGAAGCAATTTCAAAAAGATGGCACCTGACAAAAAGTCAAAGCAAACATCAGACGGTGAATGCACTGAATGAATAAACCAGGTAAACAACTTGTGATTAAACGTCCACTGTCCCACTTTTTCTTGCACAATGATGCCTTGGTTTTAGTTTTCAAATTCCAATGCATTCATTTTGCTCCTCCCTTAAAATCCAGTTCACTCCCTGCCAGACCGGGGTATATTTAGTTCAGCTCGAGCAGATATGACAAAAATGAGACGTCATATCTGCTCGATGCAATGCGGGGTATTTGTGATTTCATGTGAGCATGAATAACGGAACCGTATCAGGGATTCAGACAACTGCACTACTGATTAATTAACGTGTCATTACACAGATGTTGAATTAGCATTGGCCATCACTCGCCTAATAAATAATTTGATTTGTAACACACACAAAAAGCCTGGCAGAGACATTTGTTTACAGTTAGTACACATATAGTGAATAGTTTCTGCATACGACTTACTTTTTCAGGACATCCTTATCGTCTGGATCTTTTTCTAAAAAGTCTATGAGCTCCAACAAACTCTGAGAATACCTGATGGACACAAAAGAATAGATTTTTAAAGCAGCACAGTTTAATTTATCACAAATCAAAAGGGCAAGAAAGGCAATATATATTGAAAAAGAAGCATGTGAAAGAAGCTACTCTGGGCAGAATTTTGCTGTAGCTGTTGGAATATGACATAACAACATCCTCTCTTTAAATAAAAGATGATTGTTGTTGGTCTAGACCAGTGAATGAGGAAGTGCTGAGCTCATCTAGTCATGCTCTCTTGCGCCGCCTCACTGCACAAAAACTGGGTGAAAGGTAACCAGCAGTGTAGCTTCAACTCAACACACTGAGCGTGTCCCTCAAATGACCTTCCCGGCCCTCCACACTCTGCAAAAAGACATCCTGTAATAGATGTTTTATGCAACTTTCCCCCAAATGCCAAAGCCTCAAGTGTCTTGACTCGTCAACACCAATAACAAACAACAGATCGATGATTTTTGCAAGCAAAGCTCAGTGGAAAAAGGACGTTATTGTCCATGAGGTACATGGCCAAATATAGTTGCTGCTGTGACTTCTATTTAAGAGTGGGGTTGTTGCCTGGGCTTGATAAGTTATACATCATCAACATGGTTAGTGTACCATTTGCAGTGTGTGATGCTGCTTTGGTGGAAAAGCAAACTGCTATTTTAGTTTTTGAGAAAAGCTGGCTGAGCTCTTCAATCATGCAAACAAACAAGGCTGACTAGCCAACATCTGTAGTGTTTGCTTTGTGATGCATACAGTAAAATCTAGAGGCAGAACACACGACAGTAAAACTCCAGTAAATGGGGCCTTTTCCACTACAGGAACCAGTGCATTCCCACCACAAGGACTAGAGCTTTCTATAAGTTCAGGAACTCTAGAGGGCTAAACATGCCAAAGTGGTAACAAAGCACTTTATTTTAGCCACCATGTGAATGAAGGACATTTACAGAAGGAAGTGAACCACACCTGGCCCAACCTCTTTAGACTAGGAACAAACGTTTCAGCTGCTTTGGTCAGAGACATAGCTACAGTATGATAACAATAAACAATAAAGAGATCACAGCTGTTCTTCTCACAGTCAACGTTCTAAAAAAACAACATGGTTATGAGTTCTCCTACACCTTGAAATCGGAGTATGCACATGGGTTCATGCGATAAGTAGCATGCATTCCTCAAAAGTCAAAAACAGGTGCTGCTTCCTCACAGAGCACCGCTGAAGCGAGACCAGGCATATGCATTAATAATTAAGTCATAAAGCCCCATTGGGACAACACAACCATGTGAAACAGGGACTGGCTGTCTTATCTAATCCAGAACAGATCATAAAACATGTTCCCAGATCAGGTGCCAAGCGAGTGCACAGAAATCCTCTGGCTGAGAAAAGAAGAGATTTGGTGCACATCTAAAGTTAACAGTCACACAACCTAAGGTGCAGATTAGCAAAACTACAGGATGGCTGCGTGTGTGAAGTCACTGTAGATATGCAGATGCTGTAATGTGTGGGAAGTAATATTATGAGGTGATAAGCAGAGGGCATGAGTGCATGCTTTGAATGACCAGTTGAACAGTGCAGGAATCTGGGATTCATAAATATGATTTTTGTTGCTGTGCATCTGAATTTCTTACCAGCTGGTGAGGAGCCTCAGTGATGGAGTGCCGAGGAGTTTGTCAGGGAGGAAATCAATTTCCTTCATGATGTTGGCCAATCTGACAGGAAGCTCCTGGCGGAGGAACACAAAGGAGGTCTTCTCACATGCATTGGCCGAGCCTGCAGTCACATGACAGCCAACATCAGGGAGAAGAAGAAGAAAAAACACTGAGCAAGCACAAAAACATGACCTCTGTGTCATCTTTGTGGGCATATGCTTCCTTCGGGCAGTTTGTTTCGCACCTGAACTGAACTCTGACCTACGATTAAAATCTGGAAGTGTACCACTACCACAGACACACATACAAACACAAAAATAAATAAATAAATAAAATAAAAACAACAACAATTTGCTCTAGTTCACTTACCAAAGTCGATGAACTGCTTCATAGACAGGGGAGATGGAGAAAACTTAGAAAACCTATCCACTTGTTTCGGTATCCCAGCCACAAAGTTGTTTTTCAGCAAAAACTGAGCGAACTTCATTTTTCCCCTCTCCCCTTTGCAGACCCCAACTCAGAAACAAACAGTCCTTTCTCTCTTCAGCACGGCCCAGTTTGACGACTCTCAGCTAGCTCGGTGTCATACCTCTGAAGAGCTTCGAGGAAACTATGGGTTCCCCGGTGTTTCTGTTCTCTAGCAGCGTCTTTGCATTTTACAGGCTGCTTTGTGCCCCTCAAATTCAACTTCTGTGCTGTGCTACGTGTGTTGTTGACTGTAGACGGGGAAAGGAGGGGGGGGGGGGGTGCAGAGATTGACATCAGAAACAACCAATCAGAACCCGTGTTGTCCTCACTTTGGGTGGAGTCATTTTAGCATCGAGGGATGCTAAACGTGCTCTACGCGCATCCCCTACCGACGAAGTCTCTGAATTACTTATCTGATTTAAACTTTTTTTATCCCTAGAGTAAAAAAACCGACTGATTACGTACATATATATGGATGAAACCCTCAAATATCCAAACCACAAATTAAATCCTCTTTATTTGTTAAAGTTATGCGTCCGAAATGCTGAATAATTCCTGTTCACCTTTTAGATCTAGCCGTTTAAAACGCACTTCTCAATCTTGACCACACGATGGCGGCGTTCGCAGTTGTGGTCAAATAAGGTGGGATTTCAACCCCTCTTCCTTCTCAGCATCATCCTGCTCGCTCTTCCTAGGGATGTATCGGCGTGCCGTGCACCTGTTCCATCTGTTTTAACCCATTTTGTCAGTAACCACACGAAAAGGCTTAACCGACCTCTTCGGTGGTACCACGGCGGCTTTGATACGGTGCCATTTGGACAGCGGTGGAGGATGTGTTGATTTGTCTTTCCCGAGGTGCAGCAGTGAGACAGCATCTTTGCCGGTGACACTTCGTTATCACAACGAGTGGACGAGGAGGTACGAGTGAAACAATAACACTATTCGCTGTACGGTTGTTTTCGGTAAATTAGGCCCCTTTTGTGTTGTTAAATGTCATTGTAACGCTGATGACAAGGCCTTAAAGGCGTCGACGTTTGTATAAATGCTGTCACATTTGCAATTAGCTAGCAGCGAATGCCTTAATGGCGATAGCCGTCAATGGAGCACAGTAAATTTTGCTTTTCTTCCTGTTGCATATGTAGTTGTGTTTTTTATCTTTTCTGTTATGACTCTGTATGTGTCAGCTCTGTTGTGCTAATGTGTAAGAAGATAAAACGACCTACACAGCGGCAGATAGGCTTAATTGTGTGCTTAACACTCAGGTTTGGTGATAGTTTTGAACCTCTGCCTATACACTCACAAACCATTTCATTAGGTACAGCTTCCTAATACCACGTTTGACCCAATTTTGCCTTCAGAGCTAGCTTAATTCTTTATGACATACATTCAGTAAGAGATTCAGAGATTTTGATCCATATAGATATGATAGCATTTCACATTTCCTGCACATCCATAATGGGAATCTCATGTTCCGCCACATCCCAAAGATGCTCTATTGGGTTGGGATCTGGTGATTGTGGAGGGGATTTGAGTACAGTGAACTCATTGTTATTTTCAACAAAGCAGTTTGAGATGATTTGAGGTTTGTGCCTCGCCATGTTATCCTGCAGGGAGCAGCCATCAAAAAGCTGATCATGCCCATCATAAAAGAATGGGCAAGGACAGCAACAATACACCAGCACACTAAATGATGATCAGCTGGTAGTAAGGGGCCCAAAGTATGCTAAAAAATATCTCGAACACTATTGCGCCACCATTGTCAGCCTGAACTGTTGATACGAGGCAGGATGGATCTATAGTTTCATGTTGTTTAACCCAAAGTCTGATCCTACAATCCGAACGTCACAGCAAAAATCAAAATTTGTCAGACCAGGTAACAATGCTTTGTTCAACTTTGATCTTAGCTGACTGGAGCGCCACCTTGGTGTGGTCTGCTGCCGGTGTGGTCATCAACAAGGCACTTTCTCCCTGAGAACTGGTGCCCACTGGATATTTTTTCAGAAAGTTTTCTGTAAACCCCAGAGATGGTTTTGTGGGAAAATCCCAATAGATCAGCAGTTTCTGAAATACTGAGTCCAGCCCGTCTGGCATCAGTTACTATGCCCTGTTCAAACTGTCTTAAATTGCCTTTTTCCCCTATTCTGATGCTCAGTTTGAAATGCAGAGGGTCATTTTGACCATGTCTGAATGAAACTGAACTGATGGTATGTAATTGGCTGATTAGATATTTGTGTTGATGAGCAGCTGAGCAGATGTACCTAATAAATTGGCCAATCACTTATATATTGTTGCTACCACGTGCAACAGCTAATACAGGCATCAAATTAGCAGCCTGTAGCAGGCTCATAGTTCGATGAGCTCAACCAGTAGATCACATGGTGCAGCTCTAAGGGATGAGTTAAACTAAATGAAAGAATTAGAACAGGAGAGCATAATTATACAAAGGTTTTAAGAAAACTTTGTTTTGTTAAGCCCTGGCTTTAGAACTGCACACATGGATGCCCCCATTGGTTTGACTTGGCATAGGTGGGTGGGGCAAGCATCAAATAGGAAGTTGATCCTGAAAAGCATAGGCTGAGTTAATTTACACAAGGCAAAGCTGGTTTTTCTCAAAAGGTAAGAAAATTGTTACAGGAAGTATGCTTTAAATTCCATTGAGAGCTATAGAAATGTGATGTACTACTGCAACAAAACAGCACTCTGAATGTGGTAATAATGTGGTTTATATCTTTGAAATTAAGCCCATTCACTCAGCTGTGTTTGGGTAAAGAATAATGAAAAAATTAAATAAATCCATTTTCAACCTTGTAATAGAGAACCATTGTGTATGTTCTCTGTACTTCACTCTGCCAGGATTGCTCTCTTCTCAGTATTGACCCACTTATCCCAGACACCTGGAGCTTCTACAGCTCTGACTGGGCCACTTCCCAGGTGGCATCCACTAGTAGCGTAAGGTGGGTTCTTTGAAGAGCCCCACTTGGCTCAGTAAGGGTGGCAGCTGTTCCATGACACAAGAAATATATATAAAATATATGTATTTTATATTCATATTTGGTTATGCTAACCGATATTGTTTTGGCTTTCAAATCAAAAATCCAGTTTTGAACTTAAAAATACGTCAAAACTTTTTTTTTTATTCATTGTCTCATACAGATTTATAGCTGCCACACAGGAGATTTTCTAAATCAATGCTTAATAGAATCATATGTAGTTCATTCTTGTTTGGTCATCTTACTTTAAGCCCCACAGGACACCATGTCGGACAAAAGCGACCTAAAAGCTGAGCTCGAGCGCAAGAAGCAGCGCCTTGCCCAGATCAGGGAGGAGAAGAAGAGGAAGGAGGAGGAGAGGAAGAAGAAAGAGGTAAGGAAAAAAGTGAGTAAATTCCCACCATCGTCACTCATTTTGTATGTTTTCCTTTTTTGTGTGCGGTTGACTGATTTTTTTGTCAGGCTGTGACACACGAACAGCATCTATGCATGTGCACAAGGTCGGTGTTTTAAGTATGGATCAAAATGTGCATGCAGCTGCATGTCTTAATCTATGATGTTAGAGCAGTGAAGCTGTTCTTTGAGTTATGATGGATAAACTGGTGTTTTTTGTTTTTTTACTTATCCGGAGCAGACAGAAAGCCAGCAGAAGACAGAAGCGACCCCAGAAGATTCAGATTTAGATCGCAAGCGTAGGGAGACTGAGGCCCTGCTGCAGAGTATTGGGATCTCACCAGAGCCTCCACTAGGTATGCAGTATTGTAATAAATGAATACTAAAATGTTCTTTGACTCCTTTCACTGAAATGTTTACTAGAACACTTACACCAGAGAATAGCTTTTTTGTTCAAAAACTACACTAACCTTCATTATTACAGCCAAAAACCCTCCATGCATCAGGCTAAGATGCACACAATCACCAGCTATGTGTTTAATTTGTTGTCTCCCTTTGATTATCTCTGTTCTGAAATTTGGTAGAAATAATTGATCAGAAGTAATCAAACAATTTCTATTGGACCCATTTGAGTTTACAAATGAGTGTTGCTTTCCTTTTATGATAAATCTTCAAATATCAGAGCAGGTTAAATCCTCAGGGTCACTTGAAATGAGCTTTTGGAAGATCACTGTTCTCTAGTGGTCTGAAATTGTAATAACACCCCCTACACCTCAAAACTGGGTCACTTCCAGTGCTTATTATAAGCTTAGGTTATTTATAACGTGTCTTCAAAAGCTGCTGAACATAAATAGATAATAATGAGTGATAGTCTTTTTGTTTTAGATCTTTTTTTTTTTATTTGTCAATGACATGCAGCTTATAATGTAAATTTTTTAATTATTTTTCAGTCCCGACTCCTGTGTCCCCCTCCAAATCAGTAAGCACACCCAGTGAGACAGGGAGCCAGGACTCGGCCGATGGAGGAGCAGCAGGCAGGTGGGCCAAAATCAAACACTGTATGCCGAGCTGTAATTCCAGAAGCCTTAGTTCATCACATTTGTTCAAATCAATACATTTCTAAGGGTCAACACAAATTCATCAAACATTTTTCACCGTCTCATATCAAACAAAAATTACATTTTAAGCACACGGCTCAAAAAAATTAAAGGAACTCTTTTTAATCAGAGTCAGTTAAACTTGTGGGATATTGATTGTGTCAGTTAAGTAGCGGAGGGGGGTGTTAACCAGTTTCTGTTGCTTTGGTGTTCATGAAATGAACAACAGGTGCACTAGAGGGGCAACAATGAGACATCTCCCAAAACAGGAAAGGTTTTACAGGTGGAGGCCACAGGTGTTTTTGTCCCTCCTCATCTTTTGTTTTTTCACTAGTTTTGCATTTGCCTAGGGTCAGTGTCATTACTGGTAGGGTGAGGTGATACCTGGAGGTTGCACAAGTAGTCCAACCTCTCCAGAATGGCACATCAATACGTGCATTGCCAGAAGATTTGCTATGTGTCCCAACACAGTCTTGAGAGCATGAAGGAGATTCCAGGAGTCAGGCAGTTACTCTATAGCGCTGCACAGTGTCGTATGAAGTCCTTAAACCATCAGCAGGACCAGTATCTGCCCCTTTGTGCAAATTGGAATAGGATGAGGACTGCCAGCAGGCCACTGGTGTGAATGTCAGCCATGCATGCAAGCACGCTGGAGCTATACACACAACTGAGAAGCATTTTAAGTTACTGCGGTGATGGACTAGCCTGCCACATCATTTTTCACTTTGAGTTTTGAGCGTTTATCATTTTCATTTCCATCAAATGAAATGGCATCCTTTGGTTTCTAACATTACTCAGTCCATATCATTATAAATATCCAGCGTAATTTTTCCCCAATCTGAGATCTGATGTGCTTTAAAAGTGTTCCTTTAATTCTTTTCAACCAGTGCATTTGCGTGGGAGACACTTGAAAACCGTGACAGAAGTTTTTATCCTCACATGTCTGGTTCTCTTTGAGAACTATACAACAAATTGTATAGTTGTGCACCGATGTAGGGCTTCCTGAAGACTTAACATCTTAAAAGGATAATAATTTTAAAAGGCTTTTGGCTGTGGGTGTTTATGGTTCATATGACATATTTTCTTTCTTTCCTTGTGAATGGCTCAACAGGTTTAGGTAAGGATGAATGTTCCTAGTGGTGAGGTTAGGATTTGAATTTGGTGTCTTTCATTTGTCATGGCATCCAGTGCTTTGATGACCACTTTACAGCTTTTCCTTTCATGTCTTTCCTGTAGAATAAATCCAGATATAAGCTGTTGAAAGCACGAACCATAGTGGAAAACCTTTAGAAAGCAGCCACAGTGAGCCAATAAAACTAGCTCTTGTATGAAGCAATGGACATGAACCATATGTTTGTCTCAAAGTGGCTCATTTGAGCGTAAGTGACAAAATATAAGCATTTCCCCTTCCACAGGCTGCAATCACAGCGCTCGTTCATCATACATGCTCAGGCTACTGCAGGATTTACTTTTACGCCTGTTCATTCATTACTCACCCAGACACGTGCTGGAGCTCTCTGAGTTCTGCACATGGCGGCTCTGGTGAATGCTGTTGAGACACGAGTGGTCATCAAGCGCTTTCCATTGCTTTTTAACGACAGCTGACTGTGAGGATGATGTGTGAGTGATGCCTTCAGGGGTCATTAGTGATGTGATGTTCTGGTACAGCCAGGGGTGGAATTGGGGCTACAGAACATGCAAAAGTTTGTATTAGACAGAAATTGCCTTATGTAGGATTTTTCATCTCTTTTTAGCTTTTACAAATTGGATTTTACAAATTGGTGAGTTAGTGTTAATTCCTGGAATGATTTGTTTTTCTTTTTTTCTTTCTTTCTTTTTTTTTTACCCCCAAATCCACCCTGAATGATGGCATGCCATTTTGAGCTCTCCATTTGTGGCTGTGTATGTGTGTGTCCCTTCTTAGGTCAGGTTTCTCTAAAAACAAGTCCCAAGCACAGACCTCAAGGTAAGCATTTTCATGTTAAACACAGGAATCCCCCTCACCCCCTACCCCCTTACCCCAACCCCCAACACCCTCTCACCTCTCTTTGGCTGAGGTTACCCTCATAGGGAGATTAAACCCACAGTGTTGTCAGTTGTCTTATTTTTGTGTCCTCAATGTGATTTATAGGATCAAAACAGTGCAGTGCCCCAGCTTCTCTGTTCAGCTTTCCTCCACTCTTTGCTGGTGTTCTCATCTGAAGCTTACCTGTCTCCTCTAATACTGGGGTGAAAGATTTCTGCTCTCATGAGCTGAACCACAGAAGTCATTTCAGTCTTCAGAGAATTGCCAGTGCTGCTTAAAGTGTCATCCCCGTTACTGTAAAACAGCCGGCCTGTCAGGCTAAAGAAATGCCTTGCCACTCTCACCTGGCGCTTTGTAGCGCAAGCTGAATGTTAACGGGTGTGCTCGCTGTCCCTGAAGGTATCATCAAGAAGTGTAGTGAAGGCTGGAAGCATTATCCTTTTATGGCTGCCAGAGCTCAGCCAAGCTGCCACAGAACTCCTCGGGTTTCTGCAGCAACTTTTTCACTCTTAAATCCCCAAAACCAATCTCAGCATTGAGCTCAGGGATGTATTCAATATTGATGATGTATAGAAAGTACACTGTCATCATGTATGCAAACCACAGCAATTTTCAAACCCTTATTTTTTCCATTAAATTATGTGCTGTGTGTGTGTGTGTGTGTGTGTGTGTGTTACATGATTTCCATGTATTGTTTGGCACTAATTTGAATGTGAAACACTGAATTTTTCCTAAATATGTTTAGAATAACTGCACAGTGGGCGAGGATAGGTATGAAAAAAACTACAGGAGAGCAGCCCTTTAGTTTTAAATAAAAACACCATGTGAGCCTGAACTTCGACATACCCAGAATACCTTTCTGTTATCTAGATTCACTTACCGTCACATTTTCGATCAGGATAAAAGGTCAAATGCCCCTGGTTATCAACTTGCTATGTTAACCCAGAGTTTCCGCTGCACGCTTATATGAAAGGAGTGACCGCATCTGACCAATCACAAACATGCATAAATGTACTGTCATGGATTTTATAAACAAAAACCCTGCACAATTAGAAAAGTATGACGATGTTAAACACATAATGCAGACTGAAAGTAACACAGCTGCTACAGATAAAGAAACATTGTGGGGGAGTCTGTTTGGAAATGCACTGTACTGCGGTTTAGTATTAAAAGCATTGTATGAATGTGTGGGTGCTTTAAGTGCTCAATAAGCCTGGAGGAGAGCTGTTTTATGAATAAAGTTGAGCCTTTTTGAATCCAGGAAAGAAAGCCAGCAAAAATACAGACTCTACCATTAAGACATGAAAGGATTTAGTTGTTACAATCAAATATTTCATTAAATGTTTAAAAGACAGTTTTTTCAGCTGTAACCTCGGTGATGTTTAACAGTAAAGAATGAATCTAAAAACAGAATTCAAACATTAGTCTACCTGTAAATTTGATAGGTCAGTAAGTAAAAATAAATTCCCTGATTTAGGATCATAATGCTTACAGAACAATAACATTGTTAAAATTGTTTGCAGCCAACAAGAAAAAAAAAATCAAAAAATAAAATTGTGTCTAAGAAGCTCTGTTGATCACTGATGACTTCAGATGTTTTTAGAAAAACTTCATTAGACTTTACTGCTGAGAGAACTTCTCATAATGGTGACGCTGTTTCCTTGAGAGCTGATTGGTCAGTGGGCGGTGATTTCATAGCTGTTGATCTCTAATTTAGACCATAACCAACTCTGGAGCAGGTTAGATTTGCAGCAGGGATTTACCCCAGGAAGAAGTGAACCGTGTTTGCAGTATTGAACCCCCAGAATTAAACCTGAAGTTACCTGGATGAGACCACTGCTTTGTAGTACAGGCTTCTAGTCAGTCATGCTACAGATGTATATTCACTCGACACATATATGTTTGTTTTAGCTGGATGTAGTGTACATAGAAATATTTCTGCAGTCACTAGGACATCAAATAGCTTTTCCACTGATATAAATCAATCTTTTTCTTCCACAACGACTTGTAAGCAGAGATCTTTAAAATAACAGAGCACATTGATGTTTAATGAAATATAATATATCTGCCTCATCTCCTTTATCTGTTTAAATTATTTCCAGTGCCATTTTTGCATGAAAATCAATGGGAGTTCCTGTGATAGGCTATTATAAGTGGTGTCAGTGCATAAGATTGTGCGCACATTCATGTGCTAATGTCTGTTTGTGCACGACACGTGTGTTTTAGTGTTTTTGTATTTGTTATAAGGTGTTTGTTTGTAAACATGCATGTCCTCTCTTGCCCTCCCCCTCCCCCTGTTGGTGACATCAGGACACTGCAGTGGGACACAGACCCCTCTGTGCTGCAGCTGCAGGCTGATTCTGAGCTCGGGTACAGCTTTTTCCTCTCCTCTTGTTCACTATTAAAACATTCACCTACAAAACATCCTATTTTGACTGCATGTCATACTGAAAAACCTCTCGACTTTAAGTAATAAAATATTTAATGGTTTAATGTAATTTGTTACTTGAAACTTTGGCGTTTGAAATGAAAAATGATGCCCTGTTTGATCGACAGCTTGGATTTATCCACAGTAGATCAGGAGCTAATGAGAACGTCTTCTCTGCCATCCAGGCGCAGGATGCAGAGATTGGGGGCCTCTAAGATCACACAAGTAGACTTCCTACCCAAAGAGGTCGTCTCTTACAGCAAGGAGACTCAGACACCCACCTGCACCCTGTCTGAAGGTGAATATTTATGTGTGTTTGTGTGTGTATGTGTTCACAAGTGAGCATTTTTAGAGCCTTTTTGGATGCTAAAGGAGAAATACAGTGATTGCTGTTTTTGAATGTGACAACGATTTAGTTACCCAGGTCTAAGCCTGCAAAGCATAGAGCTTATAGATGTTACAAAGGGAGAAGACAGATCATGCTTTGGACTTCTCGTTATATGTGGAAACAGGCTGATATAATTCACCCAAGATTACTTGATAGATGAGGGGCAATTGCAGTGTGTATATTATATGGCATACAAATGCATATCTGCATGGCACTGTTGAAATAATACGTGCTTCTTACGTTTATTCATTAAAGTTTAATATTCCTGATCAGGAAAGCTGTAAGTCCAGTGTGCTTTAGCTTGGAGGAAATTGGTGCAAAAGTGTGTTTTTGTGCATTTAATGGGTGTGAGTTCTACATGTGAAGAACGTGAAGGTATGTGTGCATACCTGTGAAAATGTATACATGTAAGTGGGAGCTGGCGTGCTGAGTTGCAGCTACTAAACAGATCCATGTGGTTAAAATGTAGCTTTATTAGTGCAGTGTGGATTTTGTGGAACATCGATGGGTGCAAGCGAACGACTTATAGATTTGAGTTCATTCTAATGGAGAAGGAATTGAATTGAGATTAGGGTTGAGGACAGTTTGAGTTTTTGCATAATTTCACTTGGGTTTTGTGTTTGAAAAATGAAGATTTCCCATTAGGACATTACAAATGCACACAAATACTTGTGTAGCCACAACTTTAGAGGATAGTACAGCGTCTTACTATAATATCCTGGAGATAGGTTTAATCATAACCACTACATGTCGTCATCTTAAAATGTAGGGATTTATATGAGGACTTGCTTTCTCATAAGGAAAACAGATTTAAGTCCCCCACAATGTGAGTAATACCTGGTACACACACGCACACACACAGCCTGGCACACATGCACACAACCCCTATCATCTTCTCTATCTTCCTTCTTCTTGTTGCCAAGACAGCTGGCAGCCATGTGACTGTGAAGGGGTTGTACTTCCTGCTTCCTGTCATTATAATAGATGGTCTGGTGTGGATTCCACTGCCCCCACCCTCCACCAGCAACAACCATCTTGCACATACACACGTCTGTACCGATCAGCATCCAAATGGCCTGCTTCAACCCCTACTCCACCCACCCACCCACCCCCATTTCCTTGACAGACCCAGGAATAGATCATTTATTCAACAAGTGCACACATATGTGTGCTGGGAGACATCTACTCACACACACATACACATGTGCCTACAAGTATACTTAATGGAATTTATCGTGGTCATGTTTGCTCGCGCATACAAGGTCTCGACAAACAAACGTGCAACTGCTGTAAAATGTGCAAGACAGATATGGTAGTTAAAGAGATAAGGACTCGGCAATTAAGCAGGCAAACAAATAAACACGCAGCAGTTACTATATGCAGGTCAAGTAGTCTGTGTACACATAAACAAATAGTCGCAGTGTGACTGGTTAGCGCCCGCAGCAGTACAATATGTCTGTCCATTTAGGTTTGTTTGTTTTCAGCTTCCAAGAGCATGCTCAGGAGGTCTCTTTGTGTGTTTGTGTGTGCACGCATATGAACATCTGGGAACCAGAGCAGAGCTGTGTTGGTCTGCGGGGAGGTGACCTTGGCCTCAGGAGACCCTTCCTTTGCAGACTGCCACAAAGCTTGTGTGTCTATAGAAAGGGGGGAAAGAGGGTAGATGGTAACACCTGCCTGCATTTCTGCCTGTGTGTTTATTCAGGCTTGTTCCTTTCTGTTGATTACCTAACCCGGCTTGCAGCATACGTTTCATTTTAGGTCACATCTACGGATAGTTAAGCTGCGATTTCAAATTTCAGTAAAAATGTTACATGGTTTATTTTCAATAAAAGTCTGTTGAACCTAAAAGTGTGACATTTAAGGCTTCTTGCACCCTCAAGAAGTAAATATAAAAAAAGGCATCACTGATCCTCAAAGAAGTTGTGTGTCCAGTACATAGAAATGTGTGTTTGTGTTAAATCTGCTTCAAGGAATTCGAGCAATGATCTCAGCTTGTAGCCCTTGGTGTTCTCGTGCAGCTGCACTAGCAAATATTCACTATTTCTACTGTCCAAAGGCCTGTTTGTATTGAGTGGATCAGGATTGATATTGCTGGGGTCTTCCTGTGGTAACAGGCTGCTCACTGTATTCATATTTCCTTAGTAATCTTTGAGTTACTCACACTCTTAGTTTTAAGTTCTTCTGAAGTTAAATAGTTTCTTCTCTGTTCTTGAAGTCTGATGTGACTATGGTGGCATCCCCATAGATCCTGAGTCTTTCAGCAGTAATTCTGACTAATGACACATGTCTTGTCAGAACCATCTGATTGAGTCAGTGCGAGGATTAGTATTAAACGTATTAATTTGATAATTCCTTTTCTTTTGTGAATTTACTATTTGATTCATAAAAGCAAGAGGTGTCGTCACATTAAAACTATAACACTGATCTTTTTTGTTTTTATGTTTTTTGCCCGAGTGCGTTATTGTAATTGCTTTAAATAATTGACAGATGAGTCAGGAAGTTTCTCATGGCGTCTTTTCCTCGAACTCCTGACCCCTCGTGCTCTCTTATCTGTCCTTGTGCCCAGAGTGGCTGGCTATGCGCGTTTGTGTGGGTGTGACGTGAGCGTGTGTCGAAGCCCGAGTGCAGTTTCATGAAATTGGATTTGATCTGACGTTGCGTGCAGCTTGTACACAGGAGTTTGTGTTAAAGTGCCCATGTAGTTTGTGTGTGTGACTCTCATTTAAACCAGTTAATTTTAAGGCTTTTCATTTCCGAGACCAATTTGCGTCTACGTAATTGTAATGCGTCGCTCCCTGTGAATGTTATTTTCCCATTGGCTGCTCACTGATCTGGTCTGTACCGAGTGCCCATTGTGCCAGGCAATCGGATTAGCCCCAGTCACGATTGGTTCCAGCTATTTGCTGCTTTTCTAATGCGTATGAATGGACACGCTTGTTGTGACGGATAGATGCTTTGTTTAAGGTCATAGCAGAGAAATAAACCAAGGTCTACTGTGGTGTGTGTGATAGTAGACTGGCCTACTAAGGTCAAACAAAGTACTCGGTTCAGTTATGTCTGTGTTGTAAGACCAATAATTTTCTATATATTTAACATGAACTGTAAAACAAAGCAAAAGAAAAGAACTGCGGTAAAAGAAAATGAACACTAAACTGCTGTTCTTATTTACACATGCATAACATATCCATGTATAAATAAAAATGTCAAGGGACAAGCATGGCAAACCAAATCTTCACACTCGGATACATTTTGTATTTATCAATTCAAACGATATAACAAACCAAACACTGCATAGTTTACAAAATCTTTTAGATCAAAAATTCCAAATTGGTCTCCGACCTTGTCACGTTTTTTCCTTTCACCTTAAGTGCACATATAATTCTTTCTAGTGGAAGGTTACAACATTTGGTCCATGAGTTTTTCCCCCCAAACTGAGGCTTATTATCGATTGTATTTTTTTATTACTAGTACACGCCCATGTTACAGTATTTTCTGGTCCGTTTGTGCTGTTGGAAAACTGATATATTTAATTACATTGATTAAAAGAAATTGGAGCGAATGAAAAATATTGATGTTGCTTACATAAAAAAAGAGACAAATATGGTTGTGATTGTATGTTTCCATGCAGCAAAATGCATTTTCATCTAAAACAAGAGTGCACTGTGATCAACCAGACAGTGCGCACTCCCATTAAATGTACTGAATTTCTTTTTAATATATGCCAATAAAAGAGGATTTTTTTTAAATTTACCTTTCATCATGTTACAAATTTACACGCATGTGTTTACCTATTCATGTCCCTTTTAATTGCTTGGTTGGAAGTTGAGAAAAGCCCACTCGCCTGTAGTCGCTTGTAGTTTCCAAACGTAATTCACTTTCTCTGGTCTCTAGTCCCCACATTCTTCCATTGTGGATGCTTCAGATGTACCTGTGTGCCAAGTTTGGTTATCCTGATTGTGTAGGAGGAGTTTGTGGGCAAGTTAAAAGAGTCTGTGAAGTGGCTGCAGCACAGATTGTAATATATAAGCTCAGAGAGGATGTTAATGGGTGCAAGGCCTAAAGTAAGACATTAACTGGAAATTAAGATACCCATAATTCTTCACCTTCTTTGAGATGCAGCACTTCCAATCTCCTCAAGTCTAACCAAAAAAAGGAAAGAGAAGCGAAAAGGTGAGATTTCACATAGGTGTAGTAAACTCTGGACACCCTTTCTGTCACCCTCTTTCGCTTTTCCCCTTCATCCCTTCTCCGGACCAGCCAGCACCGCTCTGTAATGAACAAAGCAAATGCCAGTACTTTGACAGCCACACTTAAGTCCGCTGAACCCAATCTGGGGATAGCTATCACTACGTGTATGTGCTTACTTGAGATCTTGGCAAGATAAGGAAAGGTCAAAGCGATTGAAGGCATTTTGCGCATGCGGATGTGCACGTATACAAGCGCGCAGGTTTGCATGAGAGTAGTGTGAGCCTTACACCCAGTTTGTAGTAAATTGGCTTTGCTCAGTGGAGCCTTAAAAGACCCATAATAGGTCACAGTGGAAAAGCAGAGCGAAAGAGAGAGAGAGTGAAAAAAGGTGAAGAGAAATTCATGGCCACTAGCAAATAAGCAGGAATAGAAGAGACACAGAAATGGAGGCGAAGCGGCAGGGGCCGTCGAGGGACGACGAAGCACTTCTGACATTAAAGCAGTAATTGTTTGCAGTGAACCAGAAGCAGGCCCTCAGAAATACAACTCTTTGAGTATTTGTGTATAATTTGATATTGCAACTTTGGAAAACCCCCTTCTCAGGGTTACAAGTTCATGGGGTCAAGAGTGTACATAATCTTAATGTTTACACGCCCGTATGGAAAAAAACTAGGGGTACACAAGTCTCTCTCTCTCCCGCCTCTGTAATATTTTCTGGCCCATTAGCTCTCAGGCTCTGTACAGCTTGAGTGTATAACTGGTCAGAAATTTACTCCTCAGGTCCATTTGGTGGGCCGGTAATGGCTTTTAATTGCAAGAGAAACCTCATGTCCAGACACTAATGTGAAAATACTGAGTGTGCGTGTGTGTGCTGTTTTGGGTTTTTTTTGTTTTTTTCCACACAAGCATTCAGACTCATAAATGTAAACACAGCATACACTGGAATAAACAAACAAAAAACAGACAGCCACAAAATGCACACATACGAACGCCACGCATGCACACATGTCACTCGAGCTCCACATAATCCCGTAATAGAGCAGTTAAGAAACCAAACTCCAAATTTATTAAATGATCCTGACCACTGGCAGCACACTGGTCCAATTAGAGTGTTTACTTTGGTGTGTGTGTTTTTTTTCCACAAACTCCTAAATGTATTAAATATGGTTCAACAGGTCCTGAACTTTAGATATTTATCAACAGTTTTACAACAGATGTCTTTTGGGATTTTATCCAGTCCAATCCTGGATTTTAAATCGGCCGAATTACTGGAATCCAGGTCTGACACTTATTACTATAAGAGTTGAAGAGTTTATTGCGCTCGTTTATTGAAGTTCTTGCATTACACACATGACGGAGACACACTAGTATGGGACTGGTTTTTATTTATTTATGTATTTATTCGGTGTGGGTCCAGAGTTGGTATGTGTTACTGCTGAACTTTGATAATAGTAACAGTAGAACTGAGAATAATGCCTTAATATTGTCTTTGTTACCAAGCGTGCGTCTACAAGTTAGAAAATATCAGAAACATGAGATTTCTTTTCTAGTCATGTTTATTTTTTCTTTAATCAGATATTTACTGATTAAATATTGTTTTTCATTTTTTTTTGATCAGGCAAAATCCAGGGCCTTTTATTAAAGCCATACTTCACATTTGAGAAGAAGAAATGGTATTGAATAAAGTTTTTACTAAAAAAAAGTCAAAGAATACCCAGAGACGTGCTCTGTGTGGAGTATTTTCTTCTATATCTTTTATTTCTTTAAAAAATGTTTACATAGATAATGCACAGACTGGAGAATATGTATGTTGCTGGTCACAGCATTACGATCGCTCACCGGTGACGTAAATAATGTGCATTCATTTACAAAAGTGCTGAGATAAGCTAGCTGTTACATTCAGCATGTTCAATGAAAGGAAAACAGGCAGGTGTGAAGACAAAAGTAAAACAGGCTTAAGTTGATATTACCAGAAAATTACAGCCAGATGCCTTAAACTGTGCATACACACAGGGGTAGAAATGTGGATCTGCATACTTTCAGCAGATTTTTAAAGCAGATTTTATAAATTCCAGTCATAGTGAAGTTGCATGCACGTGACCAATCCTTATGTCCTGTCCTGTCTTTTGCCACGAATGGTTTTAGATACACCATTAAATATTCATCTGCATACTCAAATGCTCTTCGTATCACGTGGTCCTGGAAGCACGACTAGATCAAAAACTACTGGATGAAAAAGGTAATAAACTCTGTTGTTGGCTCTGGCATTCGCCTCCAGCATGCCAGAGCAGCTATCCATCAGTTTAAGAAGCCTCATAAAACGTAACACACGTTGATTTATGTGTGTGTGTGTGTGTGTGTGTGTGTGTGTGTGCGTGAACAGAAAAAGAAAATTATAATGTTAAGAAATGCAAGCTCTGTGAAACTGCTTCTTTATGATGATAAATTCTTCCCCTGCCTTATATTTCATCCCCACTTCTCTACTTTGAGCCTGATTGGCTCTAAAAAAAAAACTCCACTCAAGTATCTGTGAGGTACACACTTTCCTACTGCACTTTATGCCTTTTGAAAAACCAATTTATGTGTATGGGAGCTTCCGTAGTGACCATGCTGTGACTGAAGGAGGATCATGGGGCATTTGCTGCAGCATATGCAGTCTGTCCCTCTGCCCTCCAACTGCCAAACAAAAAAAAAAAGAAATGGTCTGCTGCTAAAATCTTATCGCCAGGTACATCTCAGCATGTTAGCGTGTATGTGTGGACACAGATGTGGACATTACGGTGATATCTGTAGATGATTTGAAGAAAAATAAAAGGCATAACTTCTGTAAAAAAAAAAAAATGAAGGTAAAGTTAAAATATTAACAGTCTACAAAAAGAATTGTACCAGAGCATATGAAAACAACAATAACACAGTTATTTACAAAATAATCACGTGCATAATTGACGAGATATTGTTAATATATTTTTTTTAAATATCAGTAACTACACGGTTGACATGCCAATCAAAAGTGGATGTAAAGTTCTGGTTCATCAGTGTGTATGTCAGCTGTGGGAGAAAATGAAGCATGTTGGAGTTTTGAGAGTGTAGTGCATGTGCTTTTATCCAGGAGGTTAAAATCAACAATAGAATCACTGCTTGTAAAATCTAAATTAACAGCATTATTTTCTTATTGGCACATTTTAAATAATAGTGCTTTTGCTTTGTCCAGTTTCTACTACCGATCGTTAGCAGGGAAAGTATTGCTGCATTAGCCAGAGGCTCACACCAGACACTCACAATTCATGTACTTGAAGTTTCCTCTGCCAACCTATCCCGCGCCCTTCATTAGGATTTCACACAGTCCAGTGATTCAAATAAAAACAGTGAATATAACACACTCCCACTCTATATGAAACTGACATGACTGATGGGTTTGTGGGCCGTCTTCAAGGTCCTGGAGAGAGGAATGTGATTGCACGAGTGTGTATTTTGCATGGCTAGGCACTTGTGTGTTTTCTGTATGTATGTGCATATGAATGTGTGTGTACCCAGCCACATATGGAAGTATTTGTCTCATACATTGTTGTTCCAGCCAGGCAGCTACAACAGGCTGAACAGAGCAGAGGGTTTGTGTGTTTTTTGTGAAGGCACAATTTGTGTAGCGATCAACCACAGTGAGCGCACAACGGAGGACCCTGGACAAAATGTACTTTGAATTAGTTTTGCTCAAAAGTACATCGAAGACGTGCCTTTTTGCGATCGTTGACTTCTGGACTTTTAAAAGAGTGGCTGCCTTCAGGTAGCAGTTTCTCGTGATGCTGTTTAAACCAAGTGTGTTTCACATAGACGCACACACAGAAGATCAGATCGGGGTTATGCTATTATGATCTCTCCCAGTGTTTTCCCTGCAGACACACTTAATCACCCAACGCTTCTCACTTTCTGTCTTTATAAAACAAGTCTGAGTTTGGCTTTCATCGTCATCGCCCTCCAAAGGGCACAACCTTCACTCCTGTTTCACTCGCAAAATTGATGCGGGGTCCCAGGCGGTTTCTGTCGAAATGGTCGTGGCAGTCAAAACTGAGAAAAAAAGTCTTGATATTAGAGAAAAATAATGTCTTTCGGTGTGTGTAAGGTATTCCAAGTGAGTCACAGATGATTGCAATTTTCCCCCATGACCACCGTATAATAAGGTACATGAACCCCTTCTTCATCTCCCTCCCTCTGGCTTTCTCCCTCTCTTAGGTAAAATGGCCATCATCCAAAATAATATCTGCCATCTGATGAGTGCTCGAGATGAGTAGGAATGTTTAGTTTCACGTTTCCCCTTTTTCTCTTTTCAACTTTTTTTTTTTTTTTTTCATCTGCATTGTGTTGAACATGACTTTTTGACATGCACGCCCTACCCTCCCTCCTCTTCTTGAGGTTTTCTTTTTTTTTTTTATACACATGTAAAACAAAAGTGGGTCTTTAACATTTGCTTGGGTGGTCCTCTCTCAGAGGTTTTCATTTTGATAGAGTAGCAGTTCACTGCCACAGCTATCTTCCAGAAAGCTGCTCTCAGTAATTGTTTAGAAAGAATTTTTTGTCAACACTTTCCGTTGCAAGTCTGAGCCTTTTGACTGCTTTATACTTTAGGTCAAAGCTTTAGGTGCCTTTAAAATTGCTCCTCAGATTATTGTGGTTGAAATTCAGCGAGCTTTAAAATCCATTTCTGCCGTACTTGCGACTGATTGAGCCCTTTTAATTTTTTCAGATCATACAGCTTGACAGCTGATTGAAGTGAAATTCATAACCCTTGCTGCTTTTGTTTGGCTGCGTTTGTCATGCAATTCTGTGTTTCTCCAGCAGGGAGCACTCTTGGCACATAGACTTTTGCTCCATCAGTCTCACCAACCAAATGTGACAGCCCCCCCCCCACTTTTTTTTTTAAACGAAATGGGTATCAAATGATATTGAATGATTAATAATTAATCACAAATATGTGTAGGATATGTGTTGCTAAATTAACGAGCTTTTTCACATTAGACTGCGTGACGTTGTGGTCTTTGCTACAAATCAAGGTTGCTTATGTGACCGCGTTGCTGAGGTGTAGTGCAAACTTTTGTCTTTTTAGCAGAAGGGAGTCAATCTTTAGTGAGCTACTAAGAAAATGGTTATCCCATGTTTTTTTTCCTCCATCATTATATCAAATCAAACACCACTTTATATGTGTGTGTGTTTGTGGCATCAGAGTCACACAAAAAAACATAGATGCAGACAGCACTTTCTCTGAGTGACACAAATACCAGCTCAGATGACGCGTCGAAAAGCAAGTCGATGTCACAGCAGCAATTTTTATTTTTATTTTTATTTTATGTAAGACCTTTTCTTTCTGTTGGTCTCGCTCTCCTTGACTGGGTTTTTGACAGTTTGGAAAGTTTGAAGTCATGGGTTTTAATCAGAGCCTTGCGGTGGGGCTCAGAGCATGGCATGGCGTGGCATGATGGCTCATTTTAAAGATGTGGGTCTGGGTCGCGGCCAGACTTGGGTGGCATTGCTAGAAAGAATGGGGGAGGGCGAGTGGGACAGGGAGAGAGAGAGAAAGAGATGGAGGGAGAATCTACCAGCCCACAGCGCACAGCGAAGTTAGCCACAGACCTCCAAAAGGCCTGTATGGGCTGCATTAATGAAAGCGGATTATGTGTGGGCATGCATGTGTTCATACGGTGTAGACTTGGGTGTACACAGGCTTAGACACACACACACACATATACACAATGTTTGATCAGTGTGGGGAAGTGTGGTGAAGAGATGAATTAATCTAAATCATGCTGCGGGTTTTAGCTTTAGCAGTTTTACATCAGGCCCTGCTGCTAATGTGTGGGTATGTGGGGAATATTTACTTACTCACCCCTACTGTGCCAATCATGACTTGATGAACTATGATGAATTTTAAACATGACTTTATATTAAGATAAATTAATACCCCCTACCTAAAAAATGAAAAAAGAATCAAATTGCCAGAGTTTGGAGGACTTTTTATGCAGTTTCACTAAAATCCAAGTATTCTACAAATAATTACTACTTGCAACTGTAGTGATTGTGTTCATGCCATGCGTGGTTTTTTTTTTGGTTTTTTTGTTTGTTTTGGACAGTGTGTCACGTCTGTCTCGATCACTGAGATTTCTGCGCAGGTTGGACTTGCCCTCTCACCTCTGAGAAAAAGATCTGTTCGACTTTCCTGCATGGCTGGCTCTAAACCATCAATTTTCTTTCCAACCTGACTAACAGAGGTCCCTAAAATGTTAGCGGTGATTCTCTGCGCTCAGAAAGAGAGTTTTATGTCCAGCTGAGTATTAACAACAACAACAACATAAAAGAAAACAACTTTCTGATCTTCTTTAGGTTGCGCAGACACTTCACAGACACTCGGTGTGACAAGTCCATCTGTAAAAAAACATTTAAAGTATTGTAGGGTGGTGTGTGTGTGTGTGGTCTTTTATACTCTTTTACATGAATTTTGACCTTTTATTTATTTGAAAGCTGTGTGATTATTGCTGACTTGTAAAATCAATGTGGTTCGATTATTGTTTTTCTTCTTTTCTTTTAATGGGCGTGGGCTGTTCTTAAATATCAAGGATTGCATTACTGGAGGCAGGACTCATAAAAGTTAAAGAATTCCCCCCGGTGTCTCAGGTTGATATCCAAAGAGGTGATGTGGTTGCAGTTTGAATGTGTGTGACAATAAGAAGGTTGGAGTTTGACTTGTTCTGAGTGAAGTTAGTGGATAGGAGTGTGTGTGCGTGTGTGTGTGTGCGTGTGTGTCATGCCAGGGCCACATTAGAGGAGCCTTTTAAGTCTTGTTGACCTCCTCCTACTCCTCTGCATAGTACTTGTGTTGTGGTCTGCTCCACAGCCAATCCACCAGAACGTCTGTGAAGTCTATATGTGTATGTGTATGTGTGCGTGTGTGTGTATCCATATAAATAATGTGTTATTCCCAGCCCGTGAGATGCCCCCCTCCTCAAAATCTCACCGGATTTCTCTTTTGTGTCCTCCTCCCTGCTTCCGCCGCCTCTCCTCTCTCATATCAGTATCTCTCCTTCTTTGTGATTAACACAATGAAGAACTCTAAAAAAAATTATGAGCTCTGTCAACTTTGATGGTGTGTGACTCAGCCGAGTAGTCACCTCCATACTGACGTGACAAGTGTGAAGCTCTGCCCCAATAATGGCAGCTGATGACAAACTTAGGGTCTAGTCACAGCTCTTTGATAACTATGCCAATTCCTCCAAGCACGTGCGAACACATTTCAGCAAACTAGCACTTAAAGTTTTGGGTTCAGAATAAAAGTTTGGCTAACGCTTCGATCCTTCACCAAAGAGCGCGTGCTAACACATCACGGCCGTGACGCCACACCGTTCGCGCTTTATGTAGCAGCTGAAGGGAAGCGGAAGACGGCGTACATCATGTTTTATATGCTGTCAGTATCTTTCTCTCCACATGCTCAATAGTTGCTGCCTACTGTGAAGTAATACACAATGGTTAAGCTAATGAAACTCTCAGCAGTAGCTCAGCCTTCATTAAGACTATGTTTTCTTTATTCCACAAACAAATCAGCACATTACTCTCACCTGAACTATTTCACTCGTCTGCTGGTCCATAAAAGCAATAATGATGCGTGTGCCGGCTAACAAGAGCCTCATGCACTGAAAACAAGATAAAGTGTTTATTAGTCCCGGTACAGTAGCTACTTACCATACATTTAGTAGCTAGCTCCAGATTTGTCTATATAAGTCTATGCAGCATATCATGTTAGGGTGTAGACATACAGATGTTTTGCTGCGTGGATACAGAAAATGTGAAATAAGCAAAAGGGAAAAGATGTTTTATTGTATGTGATATTTTCTGTGCTTTCCCTTGTGTAAATGATCTACAATATTAATATAGAAGGATTTTGTTCTATGACACAGAATCCATCTATAGAGTGCCACTGTAATCCATATATGGTTCAAAACTGTTAACTATCGCTGGGGCTTAATTTAACAAATAATTTCTCTATAAAAGCATCAGATACTGGTTACATTATCTGTAATGGGAATATTTTCTGTTGTCTTGGTCTCTGAATGATTGTAGCATATGTACGTACACTCCTAAAAATATTTATGGCTAAAATGCTGCCTTTAAATAATTTGATTACATGTAAATCTTCCATGTAATCTTGTTACATAAGTACAATGCAAAATGTGAAATTTAATAAAATTTAAAGATGAATTATATGAATAAATAAACCTCTGATTTTATGTAATTCAGATGCATTTTATTCAGAATTATTGCTTCTTCTTTATGTATGTGCCCTGTCTCCTCCTTAACTGGTGGGTCAAGTTTTTTTTTATAAACATCTTCTTACATACAGCGATTATTAACTTCTAAATATTTTTAAAAAACATTGGTGATGACTCCCAATCCTTTTGAGTTTCCTGTTCATCATCCGCCTGAGAATGTACGTTATGGTCACCAAAATTTGTATCCGCGATGGAATTTTGCTCAACTGTTTTTAGTCCTCGTACTACGAGTGTTAGCAGCCCTAATCAGATTCTCACTATACATGTGCTTCATATTTACTGGGAAATAGTGTTTACACATTTTCTGTCCTGACGCTAATTCTGATAGCGTATCTGCTAATCACTCCTTTTCCCCCCCGTTTAAAAATCTGTCTGATACGTCTTCAGATAAATTAACGAAATATGTTTTATATCCAGTAACAGATTTGTTATTGCTGTTAAAACTGAATGATGACAGCAATAGCTGCTTGAGGGGTTAATATTAGCTGTTTTGGCATTTTATAGGTGACACCCAATCTTTCCAACTTGCTAAGCTGAAGCACATTTCTGTGTTTCTAACAGTCACATTTTATACATCTGCTCTTGTGGGTAGAGTGCATACCTCTGCCAGTGTGTGTGTGTCTGCGTTAACAAACACTTTTACACATTTGTGCGCGCGCGTGTACGTTGTTTCTATGCCCGCACCGTGAAGCTGAGAGAGCCTGCATACCTGCTGGGCTGCTCTGAATTGACTGGGCCTGGTCAGCATGTGAAAGCAGCCAGTGGAAGATTGAGGCAACCAGATGCGGAGGCCCCAGGCTACAGAGGATATCATTACCCCGGGTGTGTAGTCGGCCAAAACGGGAGCCCCCAAGCAGAGTTTCATCAAGGTGGACCCCCGTCTGCAGTGAGGGGGAGGATACCGGTTAACCGTCGTCCTGCAGCGAGGAGCGGTATTAAGCGGCAGGTGGAAAGAGAAAGCATCCCGTGACTGGAATGAGGTGGAAACAAGAAAGTGTGCAGGATACTTGCAGGGTAGCATGCAGACACGCTCACACTGTGAGAGATTGTCTCTTTTCATTTCCCTTCCCTGCTTACTTTGCTGTGCCGCAGGAAAACCGAGCAGTGCCTCTCTGCTTGTACTCGTGAACATTTTTACATAAAGTTTTAGATTACCATTTACCACAGTATAGGTTTTGTTTTAGCCTGGGCGCACGCAGAAACACATCTCTGAAAATTTCCATTTAAAGGAAATAGTAGGGATATTTTTGGTGCGTACTGTTACAGAACAACTTGATGCATGGCTGTTGGCAAAGACATCAGCAGTATCTTCGGACGGGAATTGGACCGTCTCCCCTCAGTGAGGTAACCCATACACCATGAATCACGCTGCCTTGCTCCACAGTCTTGTGGTCCCGGGGGTTGACAGTTTGACCGCTCCTCGATGTGGTTTCTTTCTGCTTTCCTCACGCTCCTCCCATCCCCATTACCGCACATTCCAACCACCGGACCGGTCACATAAGGTCAAGAAAATAGAGTAGAATAGAAGTTGTGTGTAATATACCTTCCTGTTTTCTTTTTTCTTTTTTAACTTCTTTTACATCCTGTAGCTTTTCTCATTAATGACTTCAGTTTGGAGGAAACAATGACAGCCCAAAAAAAACAACACTTGGAAGAAATCAAACTTCACAAATTGAGTCATGGAGGAAGAGACAAAAGGACCTGGGGAGAAAAAAAAAAGGGTATCCCTGTTTGTAGCGTGTCTGTTTTGGCAGCTCAGACATGGAGCTAGTCTGGCAGTCTGCCTGTCTGGTTCTTTCTGGTCTCTCTTCCATACTGGTGGGTCACTGGTGTTTGGATCAGTACAGCTGGCTGTTAACCACACACTTGGCTGGAGCCTCACCACTATGTATTTGATATAGCGTAGTCATTTATTATATAAACACAGTATGAAAATTAAAGTCATATATCAAAAACGTTTACTTGGAAGTGAAAAGAAAAGAAAACACAAGGACTGGTAGGGAAGGATCTTCTGGGAATACAGTGAATAGAATAAGGCAGGACATTATTGTAATAGCATCAGTATAATCAGTGGAGTGGTCCACCAGTTGCAATTGTATTCGTAGCAGCGAGTTCATCAAAAGCTTAGGCGAGCCCCAGTGACAAATGGACAGTTCATCTGGTGCAAGAGCAGCCCTCGAGCGAGTGGTTTTAACAGTGCCCCAGGCCATACTCTAGCTGAGTTAAACACACCCTGACATGTGTATGCGTGTGTGTTTCTGTGAGTGTGAGAGAGAGAGAGATGACATGTCTGAGAGTGTGATGTAGTCACTTCCTCCCACTGGACTGAGCAACTGTTGTCAGTTTGACCCTGCCAGTTAACCCCTCACCACCCCTGGCACTGTGGGCGAGGGCCCGGGTGTGTGTGTGTGTTTGAGAGAGAGTGAAAGACAGATTGTATGTGTGTGTAGCGTGTGTGTTAGCGGACCACAGGTGTCTGGTGGCCGTGTCAGGGTGTTAAGAGGTCTTCAGAGAGGCCCCCCGACTCTCAGCATCTGTTTCAGAGGGAGGGAGCAGCAGAAAAGAGGAGGAGAGGTTGGTGAGGGTTAGCAACACATAGCCCGAGGGGTGGTGGGGCAGTAGCTGACAAGCAGGTGCCTATGTTGACAGTAACCCTTCATACTTGAACCTCAAATACACACACACACACACACACACACACACACACACACACACACACACACACACACACACACACACACACACACTCTCTTCAAGTCAAGTGTAATTGCAGAGACTGATTGGAGGGAATGCAGAGGGAATCCCCTTTTACACAGACACGCATGCACACACATACATCACAGGATCTCTTTGCATGGGGTCAAAGGTGAGGGAAAGAGGGGAGGGCACACAAAACTCTCACATTTCCTGCCAAGTCTGTGTGCGTTTGTGATTTTGGTGCACAGTAACCAAGCTGCCCACACAGATGTGCATGCAGGACAGTAGAGATGGACACGAGCTTCTGGCCTTTACTTACTACGCAACTGTAAGGGAAGTTGCGTGGCTTTGGAATTCGTGTGTTTTGTAAAAAACAAAGTGCGTGTGTTTGTAAATGAAACCCATTTGGTCTGAATGTTAGTCAGTCAGGTGTACCGGTGCATGTCTGGGAATGATTATTTTGGTAAGGAGGAGGGGGGAGGCAGCACGCAGCGGGAGGTCGAAGAAAATTGGAACAGCTGTTGATTAACATGAGTGCTCTCTGTCTCTCTCTCTCTCTCTTCTTTTTTTTTTTTTTTACTCTCCCTCAGTAGAGGAAGAAGAAGAAGATGAAGAGTTGATGGAAACGAAGCCGGGGCCAGAGTCGGAGCAACAGGATGAGGACGACAACAGGGAAGCCAAAGAAGGTAAAACGAGTTTAGCAACAAAAAAAAACCCCCATTCATTTAATGAAACCCCAAAATAAACTTCCCATTCTTTTTCTCATGTGTGTGACACCCTTCTCAGGTCAGTGGGTGGATCAGATAGGAGGGTGGGGGCAGGTTTCAGCATATCAGGACCATGGCATCTTGGGGTCAGCACTGATTAAAAACCTGTCACTTGACCCCGTTCGTCTTCAAAGTGAAGAGGAATGGAGAAGTGTGTGTATGTGTATGCATGTGCCCGTGTGTGGAAGTCCTAGAAAAAAGACCTGGTTCAAACACAAGCCATGATGGACATATTCATATTCTGAATATGCGTGACTGTAGCAAGTGTGAGTCAAACACACACAGATAGGCAGATGCACCCACGCAGTCGTAAACACACAGTCATCCGTCTCCTCTCCATCCTGGCCTATTACAAGGTCTGGCCTTTGATCTCTGCCACTCGATTCACTGGGTCTTTTCTGACAACTCGTAAGAAATACAAAGAGATGGAGAGGGATCAAAGTCAAGAGGCAGGGTAAAGGTCGGTGTGTGTGTTTGTGTGTGTGTGTTAGTGGGAGGAAAATCGCGTGTGTGCTTGGGGACAGTGACTTCAAAAAGTGGACGCCGTGCTGTGCAGCCATTACGTTCAAAGGGAGGCGGGTCGCTCACAGGGCTTTGTTATTCTGTTGTTTATGAAGTTCTTGCTCTACGTTTTTTTGTGTGTTTTTTACTAGGAATGATGCATTAGGAACTGTTTGTAGTTTATTACGTCCTGCATGCAATTCTGGTTTTGATAGAGATGAAGAGAATGCTAATCTTGTCTAATGTCATAGCCACATGTTGATTCTTTTGCAAGTAGTAGTAGAAGCAGAGTACAGTGTTTGTGTGGATATAGTTGGATACACTAGCTGTTAATTCATATAGTGCGTAAGAGGGGGGAATAATTAAAGGAAAAATGGTTAAGGTGTGGGGTCACTACATGCTGCCACAACAGCTTCAGTGCACCTTGACATTGATTCTACAAGTCTTCCATTGGTTTGACAGGTGGGACTGGCCATAGCATAGACCTATAAATCAAGGGTTCAAACATAAGGCATGGGGGCCAGAGTCAGCCCCCAGTGGACAGCTTTGGAACTTGTGAAGAAAGCTGTAAATTTATGGACTTTTACCTGTATTTTAATATGTTTTACAGCTCTATCTTTACTGAAAAAGACCATCTACATGACTTTTCATGCTACACTAAAGTGATTATAGGCAGTAAAAAAAAAAACATCAAATAACAGTGAAAAACCAGCAACAAAAACTTTCTGTTTTATAGTTACAGGGTTGTTTTTTACAGTCTATTAAGACATCCTAAGGATCAAATGTGTAATTAAACTTCTTTAGAATCACAGAAAGGGGAGTTTCACTGGTACGACCCACTTAATAAAAATGGGCTGATCTGCCCTATGATGTAAAATGAGTTTGACATCTCTGCTATAATCATTTTTGCTCACTCAGTGACGACTTCATCCTGAAAGAGACCATTCAGAGGAACTTTGTGTTGATGTGCAGTAAGCCTTTCCAGAACCACTGGATGCTCTCTCTGTAGAGGTCAAGCAATCAGCCCTGTACCCCTGTCTTAGTGTACAACCATTATCCTTTCACTGTCTTTAGTCATTAATTCACTGGAGACTATTTCTCTTGTCATCTTTTTCTTATTTGCATAAGAAACAGCAGATTAACAGCCTGTCTCCATGGGCAGTTTTTCTTTTTTTTGCACTGAAAGCATCGATGACTGTAGTTTCAGAGTGCTTTCTTCACAACTTGTTTCTGCTAGGTTAAAAAAAATGTATTTTTATTCAAAGTTCGGTCATAACTGATTTGGATTTGATCGCAACTGATTGGATCAACCCAATAGAGCACTTTGCTCTCAGGCTGCAGGCTTACTTCTGGTTCCTAGGATGTTTAAAAGTAGAATGAGAGGGTTGGACATTTTAACATTTTGTTTTTTTGATGCTCGCCTCATGTGAGATGTTTCAAGTAAAAGTCCAGCTTTTGTCACTTCCACAATAGCTTGATTGGGCAGCTCCAAAGGTTGCCCCTTACTGGCCTATTATTTGCAGTGTTGGCATTATAACTCCAATTCCTTCTTGATTTTGCTTGGTTGTGTGAGACATGCAGTATCGTGTAGCACAGCAATGTTGCAAAAGCTGATTGATGTTCAACTGGGAGCACTGTGGGCACAGTGGGGAGGTGGGGGGGAAAGGGGGGGGGAACTGTGCTCTGAGGATTTTTTTTGCGGTGAAGACTTTGAGCACTGTCAGTATTCAACTTCATAGGATTTGAGTAGGAAATCAGTCCTACCAGTGCCCAAAATGCTGTCTGTGAAACATATCCTAAAATGTTTCCTCCCCCCTCTCCTAACATTTTAGGAACGCAACAAAATTGCTTTCAAACCTTGCCGTTATTTTCTATTACAACAACATTGTGTGCGAAGTGTGGCCTACAAGTCTCACATGTCTCTGTGTGTTTATATGTTTATGTTGATACTTCTTCCAACAGGCTCATTTCCAGTGCTGCGGGAGCTGACCGAGGAGGAGAGGCAACAAATCCTGCACTCCTCTGAGTTTCAGAGTTTTTTCGACTGCAGCATCCGAGTGATGGAGCGAGCTCTGGCTGAAGACAGCGACATCTTCTTCGATTACAGTGGCCGAGACCTTGACGACAAAGAGGGGTGAGCAGGAAGGAGGCAAATGGGAGCATGAGGTTGGACAGAGCATTGGGTCAGGATTTATTTACAATTCAGTTTTTATTTCCATTTTACTAAACCTCCCAGCTTTTGTTCATGCCTTTAAACAAGCCTGGTGCATGCCCACTGAGTCACTGCAGTTTCAGTGACATTGTGGCTTTTGTTCTTCCAAATACTTGTCTTCATAGTGATGTCACACTCTCAGTGGGTTTAAAAAAAGCTCCTAATAACTGACAAAAATCTCAGCTTAAAGAGCCATCCGAAGGGTTGCCTCTAAATGGTCATGTGGCAAGGACTCCAGACCATTACAGACTACAGGACCACCAAACCCTCCCCCGCATCCTCTGATGTCTCCTTCCTCAACGAGCTCAACAACTTTTATGCTCGTTTTGAGCGAGGGAACCCAACAATTACAACCAAAGCAGACATGACGCCAGACCACCAACCTCTGACTCTCCCCCACCGATGTCGGAGCGGTGCTGAGCAGGATCAATGTCCACAAGGCTGCAGGTCCTGATGGCGTCCCCGGGCGTGTTCTCAGAGCGTGTTCTGAGGAGCTTGCAGGAGTCCTGACAGACATATTCAACCTGTCCTTGGCCCACGCTGTGGTACCGGCCTGCTTCAAATCCACCTCCATCGTCCCGATACCCAAAAACTCCAACCCATCTTGCCTCAATGACTACCGCCCAGTAGCACTCACCTCCATCATCACAAAGTGCTTAGAGCAGCTGGTCCTAGCACACTTCAAATCCTGTCTCCCCCCCACCCTGGACCCCCACCAATTCGCATACCGCCAGAACAGGAGTGCAGAGGATGCAGTCTCCATCGCACTGCACTCTGTCCTCTCACACCTGGACAACAACAACACCTACGCCAGAATGCTGTTTATAGACTTCAGTTCAGCATTCAATACAATCCACCCCTCACAACTCATCAGGAAACTGACAGACCTGGGTATCAGTTCCCTCATCTGCAAATGGTTACTGGACTTCCTGACCAACCGCCCCCAACATGTCCGGCTGGATAACCGCTGCTCATCTACCATCACAATGAACACCGGTGTACCACAAGGCTGTGTGATGAGCCCTTTCCTCTACTCCCTCTTCACCCACGACTGCAGACCTGCTGATGGTTCCAACACCATCATTAAGTTTGCAGATGACACCACGGTGATTGGCCTCATCAGTGACAACGATGAGGCCGCCTACAGGGAGGAGGTGGATCGTCTGGCTGAGTGGTGCGACACAAACAACCTGCTGCTTAACACCGAGAAGACCAAGGAGCTCATCATGGACTACAGGAGGAATGCTGACCCACATCCACCCATCCACATTAAGGGGACGGCTGTGGAGCGTGTGAGCAGCTTCAAGTTCCTGGGAGTCCACATCTCCGAGGATCTCACCTGGACGACCAACTGCTCCAAGCTGGTCAAGAAGGCTCACCAGCGCCTCTTCTTCTTGAGGACTCTGAGGAAGAACCACCTGTCCTCAGACATCCTGGTGAACTTCTATCGCTGCACCATCGAGAGCATCCTGACCAACTGTATAACAGTCTGGTACGGGAACTGCTCTGCCTCGGACCAGAAGGCTTTGCAGAGGGTCGTGAAAACTGCCCAGCGCATCGCCGGAGCACCACTTCCTGCCATAAAGGACATCTACAGGAAGCGGTGTCTGAAAAGGGCTGGGAAACTCATCAAAGACCCCAGTCACCCATCACATGGACTCTTCATCCTCCTGCCCTCTGGGAGGCGCTACAGGAGCCTCCGGACTAAGACCACCAGGTACCGGAACAGCTTCTTCCCCACAGCTGTCAGACTCCTGAACTCTGCCCCCTGACATCTGACCCACGTTAACACATGGACTGAACATACACACACCCACAATGGACAACTGTACCCTCAAACACACAATAATAACATGGACTGAACCACCACTCACAACCACCAGCACTTTATATAGCCTCTGTAGGAATTATCCACATATCTCACTGATCTTAACTGCACTACTGTATAATTCTGTGTAAATAATCATTCTGTACAATACGATAATTTTTAAATCTACAACTCTTTATAAACTGCATAGTTCACATTTCTGTATAGCTCATATTTTTGTATAGTTTTTTTAATTTCATATTCTGTATAGTTGTTCATATTTATATCCTGTACATAGCTTGTACTCACTACAGCCTGTACATACTTGTAGTTATAGCATATTCATAACATACTTCATACCATGTACATTATAACATACCATAATAGACCCATTTCTGTAATATGCTCACATATCTATATTATTGCTAATATATATTTGTAATATATCTATATCATGGCTAAAGCACTTCTGGATGGCTGCAAACTGCATTTCGTTGCCTTGTACCTGTGACATGTGCAATGACAATAAAGTTGAATTCTATTCTATTCTATTCTATTCTAAATGGAGGTGTTGGTCGAAGTTGTAAGAGTCATAAGTGCAAAGCTGTTTTAGTATACTGCTCTGCTATTATAGAAGAATGCTGCTTTTACTGACTCACTTCAACTTTGACCACTGCAGCCACAGAGAAACATGAAGCCTGTGGTCAAATAGAGATTAAGTCTAAAACAGGCCATGGCTCAGTGCTCAACATCAGCCCTCCTTTTTTATTCTTTTCTCAAGGACGTGCTTTGAAAGTGTAACAACCTACATTTCACTACCTTTTTTCATTACATACAGCCTCACATAGTACTGCAGACAATACAGATATCATCCACATACTGGTGGGCATAATGCGTGGTAATTTACGCTCCAGGTTTGTCCAGGTGATGAGTCAGCTTTAAGTTTAAAAATGACTCTTTTACATTAATTGTTGCTATGAAGTTTTGTTTTTTTCCCCCTTGATGTTATAAATCGAGCTCACACTTTACCCTTAAAGCAATGTACTTTTGTCTCTACCTAAAACCTGAAACTCACTTGCCACTTAGTGCATGTCAAGCCAAGATGACTAAACGGGAAGCTGCAGCCATCAAGGTCCGTGGGAAGTAAAACTGACAGGTTTCCATAAATGAGCCTGTGAAATTATTAACAGCTGTCTGCAGGTACCTTTTTCTACGGATTGCTCAGGTTATCTCAGCCAGTCTGCAGACATCCCACTGTGGAAGCTCCCAGTCTGGATTTAACTCCAGACATTACTGTGATGTCTCCCACTATCATGATGTGTTTTTTCATTTATTTGTTTTTCATTCATTCAAAGTTCAATGTATCCGTTTTAATAAGATATGGATCATGGTTTGTTAAATTAATCATTAACTGTCCAAACTGACCAAAGAAACCTTAATTATGATTTTTGTTAGAATTTTGTAGCCGTGCCACTCCAATAAGAGACTTCTTACAACTGGAGAGCTGCCCTTGTAGAGTTGATATTAGATATATGGACAGAAGTATTGAGCCCCATCTCTTAATCACTGAATTCAAGCGTTTTTAGTGTCAGTGTCACACGTGTATAAAATCAAGCACCTAACCATACAGACTATTTGTTGGTTGTTCTAAAGAGCTCACTTTTTATGTAATAGGATGCCGACTCATCAGCTTGGTGACCCCGCTCCAAACTTCCAGATTAACATTAACATCAGCACAGAAATTGGGTACCGGGAGCTTCATGGCATGGGTTTGAATGGCCGAACAACCCTAAAATTATTGTGCCACTCATAGCCAGTCCAACACATCTTCATTTATGTTGGTTTCTTTTTCTCTTTAAAACTTTTGTAAACGTTATAAAATGAATGTTTGCCTTGGTTCTAATGCAACTTACACTTTTAGTAAAACAGTACACATGGTACAGTTCAAAAGGGCATTTAATCAATTAATAGTCTCAGCTTTAAAATAGTGGCTGTGCCAGCAGAAAATAAGTTGCTCCCCTTTCACCCTAGTTACTATGGTGTGTACGTTTTGGTAAAGCCCAGACTAGGAGTTACTTTGCCAGTGATCACAAATGACTTCATCAGAATGAAGTCAGTTTTTTAGTTGGCAGGTGCTTATTAACTCTGGCAAGGATTTTGCTATTGGAACCAAGCTGAGTTGAAGCAACCTTTGACCTTTCTCTCCACTGTCCTCTTCCAGAGACTTGGGCAGTGGCTCCAGTCTGTCCTTCAGTAGGCTCTTCTATGACGAGCACTGGTCAAAACATCGTGTGATCACCTGCCTCGACTGGTCCCCTCAGGTTAGGCCTGAAACTTTTCCAAACAGTAAAAGATTTGCCAAGAATGAACCATGTCTCTGTTGGTATTTTTTTTTCTTCATATCGTTGTCTGGATGTTTCCCATCTTGTAAGCCTTTCCTTTCTCTCTCAGTATCCCGAGTTGCTGGTTGCCTCCTATAACAATAATGAGGATGCTCCACACGAACCAGACGGTGTTGCTCTGGTGTGGAACATCAAGTTTAAGAAGGCCACCCCAGAGTACATCTTTCACTGTCAGGTACGTCAAACATACACTTGCCAAGTCTCACATCTATTTCCAGAACTATTGGATGTCAGTCCTGATGTCAGACGTCTGCAGGTTAACTTTTGCCACTTCTGTCTTAAATGTCTGGATGGTTATTTCCAAGTATTCTAACCCAGAAAAGTCATGTTAAACAAAAGAGGTCCTCTTATGTCTTTCTTTTGAGTTTCTTTGTTTTGAGTTTTTTTTAATACATTTATGAATTCAACTTTATGTCCATCGAGTAATTTACAGCTTTTACTTCTTTACGCAATAATGGTTGGAATGTTGTGAGATTAAACTAAATATATATTTACACTACCACTAGAGGGTTATTGTAAGCGTCAGAAAGTGGGATTTTCCAGGATGTACTCTCTGGCTTTTAATTGACAAATCATTAGCAAAAGGGCTTGATAGTCAGACCTCGTTACATTTGTTTAAAAAAACCCAAGATGGTGGTGGTGAGAACACTCATTTCACGGCTTCGATATGGGACTTAATGAACCTCTTGACGGTGGCACGTCCAGCTTTTGTTCTGGCCATGAGTCAGGCAAAGCATGAATGTGGGTTGCAAAGTGGCTTGCAGATGTGCAGCAGTCCTAGGAAGGATAAAGCAGTTTAGTGTACTCTGTGTGAAATTTGGCAGTTGTATGGATTTCAGCTGATGAGGGCTGAAAATGACATCAGCTGACCTGCTGTCATTGCAGTTGTACTTGACTTCATGTATTGCCTGAACTGAGACTGTGCTGTTTTTGTTGGAAATGAAACTAATTTATGCTTGTGATGTTAATTGCAAATGAAAATAATACATTTTAGGAGGGAGAATTGGAGATGGAAGGAGGTGGGGAGGTGGAACGATTGACTGTGGGGACCTTCACAGCTCCCACAGGGCCACGTAGAGATGTGTCAGTAGTAAAATGATGTGGCCTACCACTTCCTAATCCAGCACTGAGTGTGTTAGCCCACCCAGGCTGTGCTCTATTTTGAGGTGAAATCTTCCTTACGCACATTACAGTAAAAGCAGACATACATCTGTAATAGTATAAATGCTATAAGCGGTTACCTTTCTGTTTAAAGTGATGTCAGACATGAACGCGCACACTCGCACATTCAAGGTTTATTAAAAACTTAAAGCAAAAGAAACAAACAGAGCAACGTAGTCCTTCATACCACACACTGTGTGCAAATATTTCAACATGAAGTCTAGTTCTGTAATGGATTTTTGAAGCACTCCATTCTTTTACTGCACCATAATTTATTCTGCTGCTCAAATTCATGCGGTTGTACGGACAGATTGCAGCTATGCATCTCGTAGCTCTGCGATTCTGTAGATTTTTCCATGTGGCTCTCGGACGTTGTCTGACTTTATTAACAGCGTGCGGTTTCTGAGCATGCTGATCTGCAAGTTGTCGGCACTGAGCAGTAGATGCTTGGGAACAGGGATATTTGTGTAAGCAGCAAATAAAATGCTCTGTGTATTAAAAGGAGCAATAAAACTGTAAAAGTTAAAGTGAGTACAGTGACGGGAACACACTGAATAGCACTGAAAAACTGGGAAATTTCACTTTGTATCAGAAACAGACAAACAACTACAAACAGTGTTGACTTGTCCACACGGAGCGATTTGTTTTATCTGAGCCTTTACTGGAAAGCTGTGCATTACACAACATGATGCTGATGAAGAAAAGAAAACAACTGAGAGCAAATAAAAACATTAAAGTGCCCCCACCCACCAAATTTCACCACCACACCTCATGTCTTACATGACACGTTCAAGGAAGGATTAACAGTGGCAGATTAAGTGGCGATAAAGTAAGAAAGAAACCATTTAACGTCAGCGTTTACTTCTCACGTCACTGTTGGATCTGGATAAAACAAAGGGGGAGAAAGTAGAAGAAAAGTCAGGGCACTGTTTGCTTTTCTCACTCGCTTTCTCTCTGCGGTGTCTTTTGCAAACAGAGTCGCTACTCTAGTTAGCTACGTGTCAGATGGCTTTTAATATGTGAGCATGCTGTGCTCTTTAACCCACCAAAACCACAGGGCTCAGCGCCTCTTCCCCTTTCTTTCGTTTTCTGGTCACCTTTCACCTCCCATCTTTAGCTAGAGTAACAGAGAGGCCACACTCTTGCAGTGCACACATGCTGTAGGTCGGGTTGGTGAACACTGCTGCTGTTGGCAGTCAGTGTTTGGCAACACTTAGCCGGTTTTTGTTTTTGCAGACAGAAGCTGCTGTCGTTTGATGAATGGATAGGTAGATGAATACTGTATATGTGTATGCCCGTGTTTGTATGTTTGCTGTAAGCATGTGTAACGACCATGGTGTTTATGTGTGCGCGTGTGTGTGTGTGTAGGATACAAAAGAATGACAGGGCAGGCTGGTATTTGAGTGTTTGGGTTTGTGGTTGAGGCTGGATCCAGCAGGGGCTTTATTGTAAAAAGTAGTGGGTTATGGGAGGCTTCATATTTCAGATGGGGTTTCAGTGAGGTCAAGCTCATTGGCCACTTTATTAGGTACACCTGTGAACTCTAAGTGGCTCCAGCACAGTTTGTTTTTTGTTGTTGTTTGATGTCACATTAAACTTTATTACTGAAATTGCTTTAGTTCATGTACAGTATGTCAACGTAAACACTTCTATAAACATTTTAAATGTAGTGGAATCTATTCTACCACCACACTCCTCTATGAACGTAAACATAAAGTTGAAATATATCTTTTCAGCATCCATGATCTTTTTCAACAAACACCGAAAGTGAAGCTTTGTAAAAGTGGAACTTGTGGTAATACAGAGATAGCAATGCATTTCATGGGTTATCTATTAAAGTGGCTAATCATTGTTTTTTCATTTTAAAGGAATATGAAGTTATAAAGTGTCAAAATACAATATTTCATGCTTTTCTTTTGGGCGGAATCTCAGTTCTTTTCAATGCCGTTTTATTAGCATCAGGACAAATTAACACTACAGACTGGTGGCAGATTTATTTAGAAATATGCATAGTATCAGCTATGTGTTGCTAGAACAACTTTAATGCACTGGTTTTGGCACTGATTGAAGTCTCCAGTGCTCTGCTTGAGGGAAGAAGCACTATTCTTCCAAATGATAATCCCACATTTACTGTTTTGATTAAGGTATGGAATAAAATTAGGCTGATCATGTTAATGTACAAAAAAAAAATCCTAAAAAAACAGTAATATTCCGGCAGCTGGGGCGCCAAAATAATACCAGAAAATAACAGAAAATAACTTTCACATGAAAATACGGTTATTTTCAGTAATGACAATACAGTTTGTTGCCCTAATTTTACATGGGATTTTGCCTCTTTCAAGTGCTTTTATACATTAAATTAGGAACATTTTAATGTTATTAAACAATGAAATTACCTATAAGCAAGGTCAATGAATCCGGCAATATGAATAATAATACTTCAATGTACAGAAATATACAGTTAACAGTTGGTTTAAATAATAAAGGATTGCATTCATATCGCGCTCATTGAGACCCTCAACGCGTTTTACAATTCCACAATTCCCCTCTGGCCATCACCAGTAGGTGGTGAAGTGTCTTGCCCAAGGACACAACGACCGAGGGCTCGAACCGGCAACCTTCTGATTACAAGGCGAACTACCAACTCTTGAGCCACGATCGCCCTAAATAACAATAATAAGAATTATTATTTGATGTAAAAAAAAGTTCATGAGAATCATATATTTTTCCATAGCATTACATTTGAATTTAACAGTTCAATCGTTCAAATAACGGACAAATATTTGTGAAATTATGATACATTTGTGAATGTATTTTAACAATAATACATTTAAAAAACAAGAAAATTATGTTTTATTACATTTATAGTGATTTTACGTTAATTTACATTTGATATGTAAAATCACAGTCTATGGTGTGTTAGTTACAGCAGGGCCCAAGAGCAGACATGGGCAAGGAGATGTGACATGACTTAACAAAAGGCGAACCTTTATTATGGCTGATGACAGAAGGCAAAAACAAAAGCTAAGACGAGTGCAGGCAAGACAACTAAACTGGAAAACAGACTAAGAAAAACCTATGAAACTGTGATAAAGCTATGAAACTTCAAGAACTAATTCTATGACTGTGAGAACTGTGACGACTATGACAAGACATAACTGGGAAGGTTACACAGACGACGCGACACAGACTGAATGAAACACAGAGACTAAATACACATAAGGGATGATCAAGGGAAGTGGCCACACATGGGAGCACAGCTGACACACATGAACCTAATGACAGGACAGGGGAAGTGAAACTAAATACAATGAAAAAAGAGGACTCTTTCAAAATAAAACAGGAAACATGATGAGACAGACCAAACAACATGGGTTGACAACATGAGACATGGAACACAAAGTGTAAACAAGACTAAGATCCAGGGAAAGGGGAAATGAGGAGATCCAATAAACAGAACTAATTCTGAACAACTTAGGGGTGTAAGAGAGCTAGACGAGCTTAACCCAAACAATAAATGACAAAACACAAAGACTCAAGTTCTAACTGATAACGCAAAAACAACTTAACATTTCCCCATACTAAACAGAAATACACAATATATAATGAACTCAAAATGCTGGGTCACAGACCCAGCCATGACAGTCCAGTCCTGATTCGTTGTTGGTCTCTGTTCTTGATGTGCTGGTGTTGTGAAGGATACTTCCCAGTTTGATTCTGGGAGGAGTCTTAGTGTCACATTGGGCAATGCACTCAGGGAACCATGCACAAATATTTTTGGCAGTGTGCAGCAATACTGTAATATTGCATTCTAATGAAACACTTGTATGTGTAATAAACAGATGTCACAGGAATGTCAAGGATTTGTTTTCATTTTCTGTTTCTTCTTGCTTTGCTGCTGCGTGACCGCTTTTTTAACTCTTCTATCACAGCTATTCACAGCTTCCTTGGTTCTTAAGTACACCTTTCTGTTTTGAATGTACTTATCTAGTGCCGCTTACTGTTTTTCCAAGTACTTTTTCCAATAAAGAATAATTTAACTGTGGTACTAACTAGCTGTGCTATTGAAAATATGTCAAAACTGTTTCACATTTATGCTGTGAGACATTTTTGGAAACTGTTTCGCTTTTTCATGATTTTTAACATGAAACTGAATTTTTTCTGATGTTTTAAAACCCTGTTTACAGAAAGAGACTGTGGAAATTAGGAAATGAAACAAATGAATAAATATTAACTCTTGTTTTTATAATTGTCAAAACCCGAAGTCACAGTGAAAAACAAAGTCTGACATTTTACACGGTGTCCCAGTTCTTTGGAAGTGTGGTTTTTGTAGTTTGTTCTGGTTTGTGTTTTTCAGCACACAATATAAATGCAGTTTTTTGTTTTTTTTTTGTTATCAAACTCTGCTTTGGTCAAAAAAGTGAATAAACTGTATATGAAACGAAACGGCGTAGTAGGGATCGGTTAACGTAGCTTCATGACCTCACTTTAGGAGCCACTGATCTATGTAGCTCCTCAGTAAAGGGTCCGCCTCTGCTGGGGATTCTGGTACCAGTGTGCTCTCCCCTCACGACGCCTGTCCCAGCAGTTGGACCCTTCATCACCCCTTCCCAGTTGGGTCCAATCTTGTAACTTCACACCAGCCTCTCAAGTGGGCAAAGTCATACCACATTAAAGAGACCGTTTGACTTAAAGCCTCTGCTGAACCCCCCCCAAACCACAAGACTCCCTGTAACAACCCCTGCCGCTACTGTCATATCCCATTGCACTCAGTCATATTTTTATTAATATCTCGCTGCCTAGCGTTCGTTCTTGAGTCTCTGGCACTTCCAGAAAGGTTGGGTAAGAGAAGTGGGGGAGGCAAAGAGGAGAGAAGGAGGTAGGGCAAGGGTAGAGGGAGTAGGAATGAGAGGAATATGTGACAGCATTATTCATTGTCTTTGAGTGAGTTTGAACCCATGTGCAGCTATACTGGTGAACAAAATTGCTCAGAAGGCTTGACAATGTGCCAGTATTTGATATCGACCGACCAACAGTGTCTGTGTGGAGAGTTTAAAAGTTTTTCCCATTGTGATTAGATGTCAGTAGATGGAATTTCATCTCTCAGAAAGTAAGCGTTGAATTTTATGGAAAATTTGTTTATCCTGTACCACTTTAACGGTATCGATCAGAACTTAATCCTTTCAGCCGTTCTCATAAATACCTTAAAAAAACCTGAGATGTCAACATCAATAAACATTACACCAGCATTGGCCAAGTGAATATAGGAGCCTAGCAAACAAACAAGATATGGAAAATAAAGGAAAACCAGCTCTAGCAGGCAAAGAAAGGCCTGTTTGTGTTCCCAGAGCCGCCTCCTCATGCTTTCGCTCAATTCTTTGCCTGATGAAATGGAGACTCTGGCTTGGTATTCCTCTCTCCCTGCCAGAAACCACAGAGTGACAAAATCTGTGGGGTGTCATAAACGAGTGAAGCCAGGGGGAGAAAGGGAGGAGAAAGGTGGTTGCGAAGCCGGGATGCAACCAAAGACAGTCGGATCCATCTGGTCCTGATAAGGCAGAGTGGAAAACAGATGAGTGCGGTGAGGCAGATGGTGGGTTTGGGGGGGGAGTGGGATGAGGCTAGAGAGTGGATCTGTTTAGGAGGATATACTGCCTAGCGTGCCATATCAGGCCCCCTCCCCGTTTCTCCTCAACCTAGCGCTCTCACTTCATTCCTGCCTGCCCGAGTGGACTTGAGCAACAGTTTGTTGCCTGAGGAAAGAACAAAAGAGAGGCGGAGGCAACAAAAGAAAGACTGTTTGCCCCTCTGTAGCTTTCTTTCTTCTTATGTCATTCCTTTACACATCTCTAATCCCTTGCTGGGTGCCATCTTTCATCACGGTGTACCCTGTGTGTATTATCCTATACAGAACACTTCCTATTGATACAATAAAGGCTGCCAGAAACACTTAGCCTTGGGAGCCTGTGTGTGATATGGTAGATGATACATGTGTGCAGAACCTGCCTGAAGAAAGAAATGGAACCTGCTGTTCTTACTGCCACAGTATCTCCCTGTAAAACTTCCCCACTTTATCTCAAGCATAATATAATGTACCAAAGTGACTCTTGCTGCTGTCTTTTCTTCCGAGAGACATAACTCCCTAAATCCTGTCCATCTGGATTCGCAGGAGATGACGCAGAAGGTGTCTGACCTGCTCTGCATGTGAGATGAAAACCACCCAAAGAGCCACTCTGCATTTGGAAATGAAATGTCAGGCTTTGAAGCAACAGCAGTGATATGGAGATGCAGTCCCACTGCTTCTACAAAAACCATAGAAGACATGAACTGCATTTATATTAGGCTGATTTAAAGAAAAAATATCTCTCTTTATCTATCTCTCGATCTATCTAGATAGCTAGATAAATAGAGCTAAAAGGCCCAGCCACCCAATGCATGTAGGCAAGGTGACCTGCTGAAGTTCAAACCAAGCATTGGAATGGGGAAAACTCCAATTTATGTGACTCTCGTGGTTGTTGATGGCAGATGGGCTGGTCTGAGTGTTTCAGAAATTCCTGAACTGCTGGGAGTTTCTCTAACAACCATCTCTAGAGTTTATAGAGATTGATGCGAAAAACTAAATATCGAGTGAGAGGTAGTTCTGTGGATGAGAATGCCTTGATGATGCTAGAGCTCGGAGGGGAATGGTCAGACTGCCTAATGGGAAGGCAACAGTCATTCAGATAAACGCCTGCTACAACCAGGGTATGCAGAAGACCATCTCAAACAGCTTCAACTCTTCTACGAAGGCTTTTCACAAGGTTTATGGGAATTTTTGACTGTTATAGAAGTGCATTTGTGGGGTCAGATACTGATGTTGGACGAGAAGGTCTGGCTCGCAGTCTCTGCTCTATTGGGTTCTATTGGGTTGAGGTCAGGACTCTGTGCAGGCCAGTCAAGTTCGTCCACACAAAACTCACTCATTCATGTCTTTATGTACCTTCGGGGACATTCCCAAACCGTTCTCACAAAGTTGGAACATGAAGTTGTCCAAAATGTCTGGATTATCTGAAGCATTAAGAGTTCCTTTCACTGGAACTAAGGGGCTGAGCCCAAATCTTGAAAAATAACCCCACACCATAATCTCCTCTTCACCAAACTTCAAACTTCAGACAGTGCAGTCAGAAAAGTACTGTTCTCTGGCAACCTTCAAACCCAGACCCATCCATTGGATTGCCAGACAAAGAAGCGTGACTCATCGCTCCAGCAAGCACATCTTCCCTACTCTAGAGTCCCGTGATGTTGTGCTTTACATCACTGCATTCAACGCTTTACATTGTGCTTGGTTTGGATGCAGCTGCATGGCCATAAAGCTCTCTGTGCACTGTTCTTGAGCTAATCTGAAGGCCAGATGAAGTTGGGAGGTCTGTAGCGACCAAATCTGCAGAAGGATGGTGACTTCTGACCATTATGTGGCTCAGCGTCCGCTGAACACTGTCTTTGATTTTATGTGGCCTACCACCATGTGGCCGGCGTTCACAATCACTTCCACTTTGTTATAATACCACTAACAGTTGACTGTGGAATATTTAGTTATGAGGAAATTTCACAACTGGACTTGCACAGGTGGCATCCTATCATGGTACCACGCTGGAATTCACTGAGCTCATTCATTCACAAATGTTTATAGAAGCAGTCTGCATGCCTAGGTGCTTGACTTTATACACTGTGGCCAAAGAAGTGATTGGAACACCTGAATTCAATGATTTAGATTGTGTGAGTGAATATTTATGATAATAAAATGTAGCTAGACACTTCTAGTTTCATTGTTTGTCTTTGGTTTCCTGTGGCAAATGACTTCCATCACTCACTCATGTTGCTTGGTCAGTTCAGAAGCTGCAACCTACAGACTTCCTGTTTTGAACAGACACAATCACTCACAGAAATTCTGTGACTGTATCCGCATAGCTGTCCTCTTTTCAAAACAGTAACTTGATATTTGCATGCATGTGACACCATTTGGTGACATCTGTAAATTGTCCCTACAAACCATTACACGAGTAACACTCTCCCAGAACGAGCTCTAAGTTTCCCAGAACTTGAGACCGTTAATGCAGTACTAGATTGATACATCCGCTTTTATGCAGTCATGTTTAGACACTGAAATATTTTCCTTTAACATATGCAAAACACATGTTTTGAGTCTCGATGGCAAAGATTCAAAAAAATGAATAAAAAGTAGACAGAATTACAGAAAGATTACAGAAATCCAGCCAAAACATAACCATGCTTCCCATAATTCAAATATATAAAGTCAGACATTAATTTCCTCCGACTTTGAAATCGAGATTCCATCAACGAGTTCACATTTAGCTTAAATCATAAACTTGCTTATACTGTAGCACGCGGCAAATTGATCTTATTTCAACGCCTAATTACATGCAGTAGATTTAAAACGGATACAAGTTTCAAACTTGTGCTGATGTGACATTTGATTAGCAGAATTTAGGGAGAACGACTTTAATCTTAAGCCCAAGTTGCTGCTGGCAGACGCCTCATAGTGCGTTACTGGGACAAAGCGGGGCTAATTTTCAGTAGCTCTTTCACTAAGCCTGACAGCACATGAGGGGAATGATGGCATAACCTGTGGTTTCTCAAAGAGGGGATTCAGAGTTTAGTCGGGAATTTTCCTCTTAAGATGGGAACACTGATAGGGCTTACGATTGAAAGTAACATATGGATCAAATAGAGGAGTTCCTTGATTTGATTTAGTTTCTCTTTGTCATTACTCATGTAGGGTAGAGATGTTTATTTAGGGTGTTGACGGCACTGATGTTTTACGTTTTTGTCTGTATATTCTTGTGGAATTACATGTTAATTTTTTAATTTTTGTTGGCGGAAATAATAAAAGAAGCTTTGGTCTTTACTAGAAAGATGTGAATTTAATGAGATTGCTTATATTTTAATCCACCTTGACAAAGATACTAAAACCTCAGATGAGCGATGCTTTTACGAGGCAGGTTAGCTGTTCCCCCTGCTTGCGCTCAAACTGTCAAACCTTTCTTCATAGAAGAAGAAATCAGATCCAAGAGTTCTTACATTGTTTGGAGTTTTGAGACAGATGGTTGTGGGGGTGGAACCATGTGCATGTTAAGCGGATGTGTGTGGGTTTGTGTGCGGAGATGACAAAGGGTGCAGGACTATGGTTTATTAGCCCACTGATGGAGTCTGATGGAGGGGGAACAGACCTCAAACAGCAGCCTGTGAGACGACCACAGAGGGTAAAGGTCACTGAGAAACTCTGGGTCATTAGAGTGATCACAGCCAAGAAACAAACCTCCGCACGCTTGAGAATAGCTGCCTTTTCAGCACAAAAACATCATTCCAGACATTTTTTTCTCTTTTTTGATGATTTGTTAACACACAAGCACATGATTGTATATTGCTTAATCCAGCGTGTAACATGTCATACAGTGCACCGGTGATCTTTTGTTAATCAGGCAGCTTTAGATGTTCCTGGACGAGCTGTCAAGCCTTGCTTAGTAATTCATGCTAATAAGCCTCTAGCCTCGATCCCCTTTTTGTCAGACTGTGTAAATAAACTTTTCAGATCGAGCCTTCATGCCAGCCGACAAGCACCTTTAGTTTTTACCACCAGAGTTTCGTTTATTTTGAGTCTAGACATCTGAAGTGACTCCCGAGCCGTGCCGCTGGAAGCCGTGACTCCTCAGAAGTAACAGAAAAGAGAAATAAAAGAGCGTGAAGTGTTTTCTTTGCCTTTGGTTTGTTTTCCAGTCTCCTTTCAAAATGAACTGGGGTTTGGAGTTGGCTGCTTCGCACATGGTGTGGTGGAAGGGATGGGGAGAGAGGGAGAAGTAAAAAAAGAAGTGAAAAATAAGCACATTTTACTACTGCAGACGTAGTGGAATCTTTCTACGCTATAAACAAAATACATTCAATTAGTGTTTTTCACTATGATACCTTTACTACTGTATATTTACTTGGCACATGGAGTCTATGACATGCCTCTCTCATCATTTTTCTAATAACAGAAATTTTAATTTGTAAAAAAAATCAAACATGTAGAGACTTAAGAGTTATAATGAGAGTCCAAGGTACAAACCAGGTATAACCATCATGGTTAATGCACCTTTGTCTAGATTCAAGTCGGCAATATAAGATAAGGAACAGTTAGCGTACTTTGTTGCTTTTTTAACACTTATAGACGTTATTTTTGCTGCTACAACCTGGCAGATGTTCACGATAGTCATAAATAGGTATAAATAAAGCCAAAACTCCTGCAGGCTGAGCCAGCCTAACTGACATTATGAGTACTTTCTATTGTTTAGCATTTACCTTTATCCCATAATTACTGCTTGTGGCCACGGTGGCTGCTGTTTAGCTAAACTTAACATAGTTTCACTTGAAGCAGTTGTCACCTTTTTAAGGCATTATAACAGTCTCTGTTGTACAAACTTATATTGTTCTCGGTTGAACAATACCCAACAAATTCCTTTGTGGTTTATTTTTTTATGGATTATTTATATGATCATTATAAATTAAACTGTTGTAGATGTATCCTAGGTCTTGCCTTGTTAATGCAGTGATGAGTTTTGGAGGATTCTGATAGAGTTTTGTCTCCACGCAGTCTATGAGCTGCTGTTTCAACAGCAAAACATCTGACATACAGTTTTCATGAACACTAAAACTGTCACCAGCGCTCCTTCCTACAAATCTACGATTGCATGAGGCAACGATCCATTTGCGAAATGCACCCTCCATGTTGTTCTAGCTTTACTGTTTTTAGTTGTGATTTGTGTTTGTGAGCTTTGCTCTGTTGGCTCTCTCGTGCCTGTGAATTATTTCCCTCTCAACAGGACTATGCTTTTTTTTTACTGGTTCTGATGAATCTGTCAGTGAATCACACCAGTTAACCTCCTGTAGCGCTATGCTGCAGGATGCTGAAATAATTTTCTCATAACTCATAGCTTCAGTGGCTCTGGGTCAGGGGGAGCTAGCTGTTGCACGCAGAAGCCCTTATGGGATGCGCACCGAAGAGGAACCAAAACTCAATAAACACAGCGTCTAGGGGGGGGTGGTAGTTCAAGGGTGCGCTTGTCATGACGGAGCCTACGGTGAGCGCTCCAGTGGCTGCTGGGGTTTTGATGCTGTAATGTGAAACGGCTGGGGAGGGAAGGAGGACCACAATTCCCTCTTTGTCTGGTCTCCACCCCAGCGTCACCCCATTCTCGTCTCCTCAGCGGACCTTCACAGTGCCCACACTCGTCATCTCCGTCTCCGTCTGTGTCCCCACGTATGCCACCCATCACGATGTCTTGATTGCTCGCACTCACTCGCACCCAGCCAAGTGTTACCGTTTTGAGTTCATATCTTTTCCTCTGGGCTTTTCTACCATCTGCATTCAGTTCATAATAATGTCAGTTACATAAAATAACACCAGCATTGAATCTGAGTAATGCGTCCTAATTCTCCTCTCTCGTTTTCTCTCCTTAGTCTCCGGTGGTGTCTGTGGGCTTTGCCAGGTTTCATCCCAACCTGGTGGTGGGGGGGACGTACTCAGGACAGATAGTCCTGTGGGATAATCGCAGTCATCGCCGGACCCCTGTCCAGAGGACCCCTCTGTCTGCTGCTGCACACACTGTAAGGATGATTTAAACTGTCAGTATGATACATTTATCATACAGTATGTAAAGGTTTATCTCTGCTTTACAATTAGAATTGTGATATTAACAGCAATACGTCTGCAGGAGATTATTTATTACTTTCCTTACTGTGTAGTTTTCCTGCGATGACACATCATTATTAAAACCTGGAAGGCAGAACAGTTTCAGTATTTAACAGTTATTTTTTAGCAGGATTGTTTACCCAAAATTCTGGATAGCTCCTTAAATCATAGAGTAGTTACATTGCACCAATCCATCCTTCTCTACAGCCATTCACAGTATAATCAAACTAGGGAAAACCCTTGCTCAAGGCTGTGCCACGACCAAAATTAGTGCCACCGTGTGCAGTGGATTTATGGTTTTTTGTGTAGCGGCCTTCAGATGGGGTCAAGTTGGCAATTACATGCAATCTGTGATAAATCAGCAAGCATCGCAGATCTGCTGCCATGTGCATTGATAATCTTTTCCCCGAGTATGATGATCCTGACACAAACAGCTAAGAGTGATAAGCTAGGTCATTTTAGCTAATTAGCACTCACTATTGCTTTGTAAACTGTGATCTTCTTGTTCTTCACCTCCTAAATGAAAGACCTGAGATCCAAATTACAAATAGCGGTCTGTTAAAAGTGTATTATTGTACACTCTTATCCTGACGGCAGTGCAACAAAGAGCATTCACAACAAGAAACTGCTAAAATGGATCTCCAGCAGGGACGTAATTGTTCTCTAGTGATTAAAATATTGCAGTGGATTCTGTATGTGGATCAAAAGTGCCCAATTTCCATTAATCTTCTTTTGAGAGGTCATTTAAATGTTCTTTGATTGAAAATTAATTTTAGTGGAGGGTTGTTGGAACCGTGTTTTGCTCTTCAGAGCTCTGTGTGAGTCACGTGACTGAAAACTAAATTGTTAATTTGGTTAAAAGTGTTGAAATACACTTAGGCCAACATGGGGAAAAAAAGCAGATAAACACTTTTTTTAATCCAAAAATTCAGACGTATGAATATGATAAAAAGATTTTGATTGCACCAATTACACTGAATGATTTTTATATGATAATCTGTATTCTTGGGTCTGTCTGCACTTAGACATAAACTTGATAAAAGCAAGACATAACTGAAAGAGCAGCTCAGTTCAGCTATAGCAAATTACTGTTGAATATAAACTAACGATATCTTAAGAACCCAGCTTGTTTATAATCACAGCTACAGTAGACACACACATTGTTACATGCCATCCATACTGTAGCTTTAAACGGGCTGCGGGCTCTAATAATGAGGCTGCCACTCTCCCGTTAGTGGGTACAGCATGCTAGCATGGTGCTGATTGCTGAATGGATTCTTTGTGCGACCCGGCGCACAAATCAATTACTGCTCAGTAATGATATAATGGCTTCACACACTCGTGGATTTGAACAGCAGCACATGTCTGAAACGTAGGGTGATTTAAAAGGACGAATGCACACTGGCATGTGAGCTGTCTGCATCTCTTGGCCCCAAAAAGCATCTAATGACATCATGTGCTAAAGGGGAAAAAACATGTGATCATTACAGGACAATGTTTATTCGTTTCATAAATAGTGGAATATCACAATTAATGACATGGTGATGCTGCTGACAGCCTGCTACAATTAGGACTGTTTCAGCTATTTTTTGTACAAGAGAAATTGTTATGCTTCAGTTCAAAGAGGCTAATAATTAAGAACTATAATGTGATCACAATGTATTATCCTAAACGATGTTGTTGTAATTATACTACAGTTGATAACAGCTTTTTTGTATTGTGCACGGGTAAATCTTCACCCAAATCCATTTGTTTGTCTCTGCGTATGATCGTGTGTGTTTGTCTAGCACCCAGTGTACTGCGTGAATGTGGTCGGCACACAGAACGCCAACAACCTGATCACCGTGTCCACAGACGGCAGGATGTGCTCCTGGAGTCTGGACATGCTCTCCCAGCCTCAGGTACACAAAACTCTTACCGCACATTAGTGAAGCAGTCCACACAACCTGCCAGCAGCATTTAAAAAAAACAACAACTTTTTTTCACTCACTAATGCTGTTTTGTTGTAAAAATGCAGGTTTATGCTATATCCACTCTAATATAATGTGTGTAGGAGACCATGGAACTGGTGTACAATAAATCCAAACCCGTGGCAGTGACATGCATGGCCTTCCCCACGGGAGACGTTAACAACTATGTGGTCGGGAGCGAGGAGGGCACTGTGTACACTGCATCCAGACATGGCAGGTTGGTTAATGAAACATGTATTCTTAAACACAGATATGCATTAAAGTTCACCAAACGTCTGCTGAATATGAAACAGTGCTCATATAATTTATAATTATAGAATATTAGAATTATAACATTAGCAAAGTTTAAGAGGATGATTGTCCCTAAATTAGATTACATTTAAGTAACTTAAAACTTAAAATGTGATTACAAATGAAGTTCTCCCTCTTTTGGAGGGAATTTTGGGCTAATGGTCGCAGTTCCAGATGTTGCCTTGTGCGTTTTCCCTCTCCAGTAAGGCAGGTATCTGTGAGATGTTTGAGGGCCACCAGGGGCCCGTCACAGGCATCAGCTGTCACAGCGCGGTGGGCACCGTCGACTTTTCCCACCTCTTTATCACGTCCTCGTTCGACTGGACCGTCAAACTCTGGAGCACCAAGGTACAATGTGGGAGGTGTGTGTTAGTGTGTGTGAGGGAGCGAGAGAGAGGGGATGTGGAGAAAGAAAGGTTGTGCGGGGGGTTGATTGTGACCTCCAAGAGGTTTTTAAGCAGATCCTGAGAGGGAGAGAGAATGAACTAGTGAAGAGGGAAGGTTGAGTAGAGAGGTCTCGTACAACTTGTGTGTTTCTCTACATATATGTTTGAATAAGCTGTTATTGTGCGTATATGGGTACTCTGTGTGTGTGTGCGTTTGTAGGGAAAGTATTCACTGCTAACTACAGACTGTATATAAGGATGGTTTTAGCCTCCAGAGCTAATAACATAGAAAATCTGCAGTCTATGAGCTCACTTCATTTATAACTTCATTTATGAGTTTATGTTCTAATTTGTACTTTCAGCTCTTATGTTAATATAACATAGTGTTGATTTGGTAAATTATGCCCCCGATGTAAATTGGGATACGTTTTAGGAAGACCTACTTTGTGATACTGTACGATCGTGTATTATCACTGTGTCTCAGACAGAGCCACCACTCGCTGTTCACCTCCAGCTTCAAAACATCAAATTGGGGACGATCAAAGTGTTCAGGTCAAACAAGAAGCAGCCTCTGGAGGTGAAACATGATCCCAACACAGAAGTGGAAAAAATTGCAGTTCCTTTAGGTGCCACTCGAGGCGTGCTCCAAAAGGGACTCCATTCCCATAGATTTCACATTTAAGATATAGAGACTCGACCTGAGTAATGGAGTTTGTGTAACTGAGTACATCTCCATTGATATGACTACTGCCTACCACGGTGAGTCTTGGAACCAGACCTTTTCACTGTGTCGGCACTGTTGGTGAGTTTTCGATTATCTGATGGATGTTCTGTGATACAGCAAATCAAAATGAATTTATGCATCCGTTTTGTTGAGTAAAATGATCCTCTTTAATTAGGCTAATACAAAGCAATAATTAGCTTATAGACAATTTGCTGCTCTGAACCATTCATGTGTTAATACAGTGTTACAATCTTCAACTGGTGTATATCTCACCCCAAGCACACCCAAGAGCAACACCTCTACAGTTGAGACCAAAGTGAATATGTTTGGTATTAAAACCAAACATAGCATATCAGCACAAACATCTCATACCAACAGTCAAGGACGGTGGTGGAGGCATGATTTAGGCTGGGCACCTTGCAGTCATTCATTCGACCATGAAGTCCTTTGTGTACCAAAGTATTCTAGAGTCAAATATGAGGCCATCTGTCTGCAGCTACACCAAAATCAAGGTATTGCAATGACCCAAAGTCCAGATGTCCACCTGATTGAATCCATCCAAACCTCAATTAACTGAAGCAACACTATAAAGAAGGATGGGCCAGAATTCCTCCATAATGATGTGAGAGACTGATAAAGTCACACAGAAAACAATTAGTCCACATTATTGCTGTTAAAGGTGGTTCTACTGAGTTATGGATGTAGTCCTATGAAAACTTCCTTCTTCAGAAAACCGCACGTGCGCCTGTGCATTGCACCGGTAGGGTTTATGGATGTAACCACTTGTTAAGCTAATGTTAGCTGCTAACGTTACCTCTGGCTTTGAAAAAACAGCATGGCAGCAGCCAAAACACTAACATTGAAGCTTTAAAATACAGAGTCCAAAACCAGTGGGTGACATCGCTGTGCCTGCATCCATCTTATATATACAGTCTGTGTTAATCATCAGTAACCATCATCATTATTATTATTACCTGGTTTCAGCCTGTCAAGCAATTTCCTCTTAGGCTGCGCTCTGTTTCTAGTAAGAGCCAGTTAACCTGCTCTTTCTTTGGAGACAGCAGGTGAACCACTAGTATTACAGATGTCAGATATCTACATTGCTTCAGAGAAATGTGTGCCTCCAATGGCAAAAGTCACAAGAGCACAAACAGCTCCACACACGATTCTTAGCTTACTTCAATTAATAAGACCTATTATAAGTGTAATTATAGTTAGTTAATCTTCCAGTAGTCCATTATTCAACATTATGCACTCCACACTGTATATAAATGCCACTTGTTTTGCACATATTCAACTCTGTATATTTTATATATTTTATTATTATTATTATTATTATTATTATTATTATTATTATTATTATTATTTATTTATTTATTTATTTATTTTTTTTTACTATTTAATTTGTAAAAATGTGTATACACACACACACACACACGTAGGAAAATATTTAGTATACACATCCAGAAATGCATACACTATTATATATTGTACATATATTTATTAGTTTCAGGTTGGCCATTCTTGTATTTTGCTCGTTTGTGTTGTTGTGTTTGCACATCTCTGTTGCTTGTGGGGCTCGCACACAAGAATTTCACTCGCATGTGCTGTGCCAGTGTGCCTGCACATGTGATGTGACAATAAAAGTGATTTGATTTGATTTGATTTGATTTAAATGAAACTACAAATACTTGCACTTACAAAGAGACTGTCAGCTGTTGTTCAAGTTTCCGTAGAAATATTTTGCTGAGAGACAGCGTAGGATCTGTTTTTTTTTTATTTAAGGCTTGCTTGTTGCACCTAATCTGACGTGTGTGTGTGTGTATTGTATGTGTGTGTTTTTCTGGTTTGTCCTGGGTGTACATGTGTGAAAGTCCCTTGTTTGTATGTGTGGGTGTCCCTCCTACTCAACTATCACTGCAAAACACAAATGCACTGATGGGATAGTGCTGGCTGCTGTCTGCAGGCACACTTAGTGAACCTAAGTCAGACCCACTCTAAAGGTGGGCGCTCCTCCTCTCGCTGGTTTTGAGTGACCTCATCCTCTCAGTGCTGTTGTTCTCCTTTCAAACCAGTGTTATGAATTCCATTTGGCAGCATTTCAGAAGCGGTAAAAAGCAAACAGCCACTATTTCTGTCAGAGTAAGGCTGGTGAATAAAAAAAAAAATAAAATAAAAATCTCGGCTAATACAGTGAAAGGACACTGCTGTGGTGGTGAAACAGAAGTTTTGGCTTAGGTGTATATGACATATTGCACAGAAAGGTGTAGGAAATGGATACTCATGTAGTAACCACAGGGTAAATGGAACAATTAGCCACAACTAATATGAAAAATGTTAAGTAGAATTTAAATATGATTATGATGAGTGGCTTGATTAGAAACAGTAAAGCTGTAGAAATGTACAATGTATAAATTTGAGGGTATGAATAATTAAAACTGCTAATGGTCAAAAAATGAAAATAAGGTTACATTAGCTAGCTAAAGTTATCGCTAGTAGTAGAAGTACTGGAACTAATGGGTGAGTTGGGATGTCATTCACTAACAATAAAGCCAGAAACATGATGGATAATAGCTTAATTAGCTAGCTAGAATTATTATTATGAATGATTGTTGGAAATTGTTATCTTAGGCAATGTTTCTGGCTACTAGCTTATGGCTAGTGACTGAATTTGCTAGCTGATTGTATAAATAGTAGAGATAGCTAGCAAATTGTTACAGTTGCCTGTAATTTGCATGGAAGACACCAACTTCTCTACAAACACTCGCAATCCAAAGCTTTTTGCAACCAATTTCACTTCTCACTAACCAGTCAGGGAATATGTTTTTCCTTAATGACCAGTGGTTGCCAGGGCATCACAGACTGGTTGTTTACGAGACCTTAGCTGATAAATGGCTTGCTGAATGTAATCACAAAAAGCGGTAAGGTGAGAGTAGTCAGGGTCAGCATTAAAATGAAACGTTTTAAACGTGTGTGTGTGTTCCTGATGAAGGCTATCTGAGGCCTGAACGATCCAAGAGGTTAAAAGAAGATTGATATTAGGAATATGAATTAAAGCTGAGGTGCAAATAACAAAAGAAAATGTGACAATCAGTTTTTACTATTAATCAGTTAATGGTTAGTAGTAAAAATTTATGCTAATTTTGAATTACAGAGGTTATCATGATACATACATGCATAGGGTGATATCGTGTACAGCCCAAAATCAGAGGCATACCTCCTTGGTGTAGTAAAAATACATAATTCATATTGCATATCAGCTTTATGCAGGATCCAGTTACAGTTTTCATTCTTGGCTGTGACAGCCAATAAAGCACTCTGATGACTTTTAGCCCATGTTAGCATGCAGCCAGTCCATAAGTCTTGTGCAGCGGGTCCCGTGACACATATTAAAACATTTCTGTGGATTTTCATCAGAAGAGTGTGTTATTTTTCAGGATTTGGGAATTCCCTTTCCTTTGAGGGTCACCACAGGAATGTGTGTCTGTCTCTTATCCCACATAACCCATATTTGTGTGTGGGCAGGAGGAATACCTGAGTGTGCGTGTGTGTGTGTGTGTGTAAATACAGACACACCACACATGCCTCATGGTACACCTTAAGCAAGCTGCCTTTGCTTGCCTAAAATCCCCTTGAGGTTTGCCTTCAGCCCTCCAATCATAAGCATCACAAACTGTTTTGAACACACGCGCGCATGCACGTTTGCAGCAAATTTCCTCTGCATTCACGTGCGTTTGCCCTCACGGTTCAAAAAGGCCGTCCTACAGACGTCTGCGTATGTTTTTACACTCAGCGGTGCAAATATTGTGGTTAGTGAAACCATTCTGAGTCGGCCAGAGTGTGAAGATGTCGCGACCGCTGGGAGTGGGTTTATGATTGTGCATAACTTGAACCACCTTGCACGCTTGACCCCAAAACCAGCATCTATGAAATGATTGGATGGAGCACAATTACTCCACTGTTGCTGTTCTTAAGAAGGTAATCAAAGGCCTGCGTCCCTGTCGGGTCAGATGATTGTTAGCGAGCGTTTATAATATTTCAGGTGAACATCTGTAGATACGCTGACTCGTCACTTCATTAGTTACAGCTTGTTACCACCAGGTTTGACCCCCTTTTACCTTCAAAACTGTCTTAATTCTTTGTGGCATTGTTTCAAAACACTGCTGGAAACGCCCTGAGACATTTTGGTCTATACTGACATGACAGCACCACGCAGTTACGACAAATTTGTGTCTGCACATCCATGATATGAATCTCCCATGTCACCACATCCCAAAGGTCTTTTGAGTGCAGCGTTAAGTTCAAGCTTTGCGACACATCGTTCCTTCCTATCAGCTCAAAGCAGTCTGGCCATTCTCCACTGACCACTGCCATCAACAAGCCATTTTCACTCACAGAACTGCTGCTCACTGAATACTTTCTCTTTTTCAGACCATCCTCTGCAAACCCAGTTGAGACAGTTGTGCTCACTTTGAATTTTAGCAGGTCATCTTGACCATGACATGGTCAAGCGTATGTCAGGAGAAAAAACGTTTTGGTTGGGATCTTGCAGCACAGCGCATGAAGGAAGAATTTCTCATTTAAGGACAGCATCTCCATTCCCTTGGGGCGCATGTTTATTAAAACTATCAAACTAGTGCGATTTTTGAGATGCAAATGCAGCGAGGATAGAAGCGGTGAAATTATATGACTGGCTGCTGCTGAGATGAGTGTTTTGGATCCCTATGGATGGCTGCGTGATGAGATGTTTTCTGAGAGAACGGCTTCCTCCTTGACATTTTGATTTCCGAGACAGTTAATGCAATTTGATATTTTATTATTAATGCCAAGGTGGTGCCTGCATTTTTGGCAACGATATCCAAATGATTGAATGCTAAACTTGCATTAGGTTCTCATTTTTTGTCATTGCTTCACTGTGATGCTAAATATCAGTGCCCAGTTTTTCAGTGTTGGTTTTCAGGCTTGTCAAGGCTCTGCAGCTTTTCAGCACAGAAAAGATAATGACATCCAGTTACTTCATGTGTGGCGCCACAAGGATTAAGCTTCATTTAAAGATTAGTTTAAAGACTTATTCACCTAAATTATCTTCCTTAAAATTGGTAGATATAGACAAAATAGTAGTTTACATTATGAGTACCCAGTATAATACCGAGAGGGCTTTATTCATCTTATTTTGTCTTCCAGGTTTATTCATTACTTTGAGTCACGGCCAAATGACACATAGGACAAATTTCAGAAAGTTACCTTGAATGGGAAACAGAGGTGTTTTGCTTCAAGACTGATTATCTCGATAAAATCACACGTGCAGTGTAACCGGCTGTCATAAAACCCCGAAAATAAGAACAAGTAAGCGAGAGAGAGAGAACATAAACAGGTACGACTTCGATCGAACGCTGGAACTGCGAGATGGAGAAAAATGACCTCTGCTGTCATCCTGCCGGCTGGAAAACAGGTTCAATCGAGCCTTGAAATTGGCTTGGCTCAGTTTGTTTGTGTTTGTGTGCGAGTGTATGCGAGTGCGCGCTCTCAGATCTGCCGTAGAGTGAGGGAGTAAAGGTGATGGAGAGAAAGGAGCAGGAATGAGAGAGAAAGGGAGAGACTGCATTCTTTCATTTGCTGTTCTAGCCAGCCTGTCTCCTCTCTTCCACTCCTCCCACTCTACCTGCAAGGAATGTAGTTTGTATGCTTCTTGAATCTTAACAGTCAGCTTGGGAAAAGGTTTTTTTTTTTTTAACACACATATTAAGCTGTACTGACCCTATGTGGGACACATGGGGTTTGTATTACATATCTGAGTTTTTGATCAGCAAAAGATCGTGACCTTTTTTATATCACAGAAAGGTGTGGGAACCTGTCTGGTGTGGGAATTTGTTCTGTGCCCGAGTAATTTGACCCCCAAAGTCCAGTTTGTTTGACTAGTATAGTGTCTGTGTATGATGTTTGGACACAGCTAATTTTGCTGAGCCCAGGCCCGCTTGATGAAGTGGACTCTGGGCATATACAGGGAGTGCAGAATTATTAGGCAAGTTGTATTTTTGAGGAATAATTTTATTATTGAACAACAACCATGTTCTCAATGAACCCAAAAAACTCATTAATATCAAAGCTGAATGTTTTTGGAAGTAGTTTGTAGTTTGTTTTTAGTTTTAGCTATTTTAGGGGGATATCTGTGTGTGCAGGTGACTATTACTGTGCATAATTATTAGGCAGCTTAACAAAAAACAAATATATACCCATTTCAATTATTTATTTTTACCAGTGAGACCAATATAACATCTCCACATTCACAAATATACATTTCTGACATTCAAAAACAAAACAAAAACAAATCAGCGACCAATATAGCCACCTTTCTTTGCAAGGACACTCAAAAGCCTGCCATCCATGGATTCTGTCAGTGTTTTGATCTGTTCACCATCAACATTGCGTGCAGCAGCAACCACAGCCTCCCAGACACTGTTCAGAGAGGTGTACTGTTTTCCCTCCTTGTAAATCTCACATTTGATGATGGACCACAGGTTCTCAATGGGGTTCAGATCAGGTGAACAAGGTGACCATGTCATTAGTTTTTCTTCTTTTATACCCTTTCTTGCCAGCCACGCTGTGGAGTACTTGGACGCGTGTGATGGAGCATTGTCCTGCATGAAAATCATGTTTTTCTTGAAGGATGCAGACTTCTTCCTGTACCACTGCTTGAAGAAGGTGTCTTCCAGAAACTGGCAGTAGGACTGGGAGTTGAGCTTGACTCCATCCTCAACCCGAAAAGGCCCCACAAGCTCATCTTTGATGATACCAGCCCAAACCAGTACTCCACCTCCACCTTGCTGGCGTCTGAGTCGGACTGGAGCTCTCTGCCCTTTACCAATCCAGCCACAGGCCCATCCATCTGGCCCATCAAGACTCACTCTCATTTCATCAGTCCATAAAACCTTAGAAAAACCAGTCTTGAGATATTTCTTGGCCCAGTCTTGACGTTTCAGCTTGTGTGTCTTGTTCAGTGGTGGTCGTCTTTCAGCCTTTCTTACCTTGGCCATGTCTCTGAGTATTGCACACCTTGTGCTTTTGGGCACTCCAGTGATGTTGCAGCTCTGAAATATGGCCAAACTGGTGGCAAGTGGCATCTTGGCAGCTGCACGCTTGACTTTTCTCAGTTCATGGGCAGTTATTTTGCGCCTTAGTTTTTCCACATGCTTCTTGTGACCCTGTTGACTATTTTGAATGAAACGCTTGATTGTTCGACGATCACGCTTCAGAAGCTTTGCCATTTTGAGACTGCTGCATCCCTCTGCAAGATATCTCACTATTTTTGACTTTTCTGAGCCTGTCAAGTCCTTCTTTTGACCCGTTTTGCCAAAGGAAAGGACGTTGCCTAATAATTATGCACACCTGATATAGGGTGTTGATGTCATTAGACCACACCCCTTCTCATTACAGAGATGCACATCACCTAATATGCTTAATTGGTAGTAGAGATGGCACGATACCACTTTTTTATGTCCGATACCGATACCGATATCATAAATTTGGATATCTGCCGATACCGATATGAATCCGATATAGTGTTTTTTAATCAACAAAACTGTTTTTTAAAATATCTTGCTGCATTTTGCAAGTCTGCAAGTTCATACTCAAGTTTAAAACAACAACTACACTAAAGCTATTCTGTTATACCTGTATACAAAAAAAATATTTCATAGTTCAGCAATACTGATCAATCTAATAAACTTAGACCTACACCATCCTCCCTATTCTGGTATTTTAAAGAGTACTTAGCGTAAATATTAAGCAACCTAACTAATAGGGTTCCAACTCCCAGCAACAACAAAAATAAATAAATAAAAAATAGGGAACCACCCCTCACGCTCCACCTCATGATGCTTAATCAACGTAATCAACCTTAATTTGATGCAGTGTGAAAAAAAATGCACAGAAATCAATTATTTTTCAAGAAATATTAAATAGATTCAACATCTTTCTTCAACAAAATTGCAGACTGCACAGATGGTACCTTCCCAAAGGAAAATGTACTATAGCTTACTAGGGTATATATATTAGACTTAATAGTCACTATATACAGTAATTGACTTCTATTCATTTTACATCAAATTAAAACTTTGGGTGTCAGATAATTATTTATTAAAAGCTAGACATTTTAAATGAGAATAAGAAAGAAAAGTATGTCTTTGTGCCCCCTTTTCCCAGTTAATGCCCTATCGGCCCCCCTGGCTAAACTTTGCTAGATCCGCCCCTGCACAGTTACCAGCCGTCAGCTACGTAGAAAAAGATCCTGGTGTAGAAAGAAATATTAAATAAATTCTAACAACAGCTTATCAAGCTTAAACGTGCTGCTGTTGTTCAGCCGCTGGTTTGCTCTTTCTGGCGCAAAGTGGACCAAAAACAAACAAGAGAGACTCACGACAGAAAAGCCGATCAGCTGATCATTAGCAGTTTCACGATTGAAGTAGCAGCCGGAGAGAGAGAGGCAGTCGCTCGTTAAGCTTAACGTGGGAATGCTTTACAAACATTCAGAGATGGACTTACACACTTGCTTTACTTCTCTCGGGGATAACTTTGTCGGAGATGAAATGCCAGGTTGCTAGCGAAGCTCCACATGCTATCCAGACCACAGGTCCCGCATGCCACAGCTGCTCTATCACATGATGCATACTGCTCCGACGTTCTGAGGCGAGTTACGGCGTGTTGCAAGTTTTGTGAGGTGCTTTCGTGATATTTAATGGATCGGATTACATTTTTTATTTTTCTCCGATATCCGATCCAGTAATTTAGGTCAGTATCGGACCGATACCGATACGTAATATCGGATCGGTCCATCTCTAATTGGTAGTAGGCTTTCGAGCCTATACAGCTTGGAGTAAGACAACATGCATGAAGAGGATGATGTGGACAAAATACTCATTTGCCTAATAATTCTGCACTCCCTGTACTGTTACATCATAATGAAGTGTGTGTTGGAAAAACAGACGGAGGAGTTGAGATGCTTCTTTACGTTAAGGATGAAGGAAAGACAGTGAAGAGGAAATTACTGAGAGTTAAAGAGCGTACTGGCAGCACGGGCATGGAGAGGGAGAGGCATTTGTGATCAGGCATGGACTGAGACAACTGCCCCTAGTGTGAGTAAACTGCAGCACAAGCAGTAGCCTTCACCAACTGGTCTTTCTCCCAGAGGTTAGTGTAGTTCAAGGTCAAAGTTCAATCAGCTCTCATTGTAGGCAGCTGTGTTGTCCTGCATAGTGCAGTGCATGCACCACAAAACCAAACATGCACAGTAAGGGAGGACGCCGGTGCGAGAGCTGACTGCATCTGTTCTCTGACCTCTGACTTTGTCACGAGGACTTTATGGAGACGCAACGTCACAAACACATAATTGTTTAGGTCAGTATAATGGGATGAGTTTGTCTACCAGACGAGGAATGACAGATTTGTTTCGGAAGTGTAAAACGATGCCTCTGAGCACATAAATAACATATAGATCTCTCTGTTAGATTTAGTTTCAGTGTTAAATAGTTGGTTTAAACCATTATCAGTCAGGTTCTCCTTGCACACCTGCAAGGACACACACACACAAACACACACCTTCCTGTGCACCATTGTCCATCCCGCCTCCTCCTCCTATTTTTCTGTCTCTGTTTCTCTCTCACAGCTGTTGTGTTGAGGTTACAGTACACCTTGTGGAGAGGCCTTCTCTTTCATCTCTCCCAGCGGTTTTATGGCGCTGTGTGAATGTGCTAGGCTTTTTAATTAGGCTCTGCACCCAGACAGGCCCCAAGGCTGAGGCAGCGCCACTCTGTCTGAAGCTCCCTCACTCCCTCTCTCAATTCCTTTTCCCTCTCTCTCTGGTATGTCATCCGCTGTAATCCGTCGCTCTCCGCGTTTTCTCTGCTTCTTCTTCTTTTTTTTTCACACCATGTCACTCATACACGCTCGCACAGATATCCTCTTTTTTTCCTCCTCTCTTTCAGCACAACAAGCCTCTGTACTCGTTTGAAGACAACGCCGATTATGTGTATGATGTCATGTGGTCGCCCGTGCACCCTGCCATGTTTGCTGCCGTGGATGGCATGGGCCGCCTGGACCTGTGGAACCTCAACAATGACACTGAGGTGTGTGCATACTCTGTATGTGTGTGCGTGTGTGTGAATGTAGCTAATACAGGCCGTGATGGGTGTGGTTTGTGTGTCATCTCTTTGTGTGTTGATGTGCGTGTGTTTGGTGTCCTCAGGGCCTGTTGCTGGGCCTCAGCCCGAACCACACAACCAAACATCCAAGACTTTTCCCTCCCATCAACCCCTCCACCACCAGTCCCTCCACATCCCTCCCAACACACACACAATTCCAGATTCCCCCGTGGGCGTTTCCCACAGACCTTGCTTTAAATCAGACTTTGACATCTCCTTATCCCAGCTCCCACCCAGCCATCCCGCTAACATTTCTACAACCTCTCTCCAATGTTCAGGGAACCTCAGGACCCCACAAACCCCGTCCCATCATCCTCCCACACAGTGTCCCTTCGAAGGGGAACACAGATGTGCCGGAGACCATGAGCAAAGCCCCAGCCCTCAGTCCACAGTTCCATGAAAATAATAATAATGATAAAAAAAAAAGAAACTTCAGACCAGGGGTTGAGTTTCGCAAGGCTGTGGGGCAAGCAGTTATTTTAAGACGAGTGCATTTAAGGCCACTGGAGGACACGTCATAGTATTAAACAGTTTGCAGACAGTGTTATACAGTGAGCAAAATAAAAACACAGCTTATTTTTCTTTTAAAGGTCGCACACACTTACAAAAAGTGGAATCAGGGTTTTTTTTGTTTTGTTTTAACACACATGTACAATAAGATACAGTGTAAAAGTAGGGACGCATTGACTGAAATTCTGGGCCAATATTGCCATTGATGTTTACAGTGCTTATGGTTGGGATATATTCTGGTACAGGTAAATTGCAGATTGAAGTCACCTGAGGTCTGTTTTCTTACCAGTTATGTGCATAATCCTAGCTCCGATGTCTGCTATAGGACAAACATGTATTAGTCAGCCAACAAAGGTCAAAAACATTAAATCTTTATTTCTCAGGAAGATGCTGTAAAACCTTTTGAAAGGAATCCGATATAGGTCAGTGAGTCAGTGAAGCTCACTTCTGAATGATGACAATGATTCGGAGATGTTGAGGATGTGCCAAAGTGTTGGTAGCGCTGCTGTTTTTGCTGCTGTTAGCTTGATTCTGATGCTTGAGGTAATGTAATCAAACTGTTTATTAGAGGGAAAGTGTGATTTCTAGGACACTTCAGCCTAACATTAGCTGGGATGTTAGCTATAATGTTAGCTTATAACCAGCTATTGTTGTTGTCAGCTGTCCGGAGACGGGAGGGTCGCATGTGTAATCTGCTGACAATAAGTAACCGGGATAATGTCAGGAATAAATCAGCCTATTTATGCACGTTTTTGTGTGTTAGAGTTCAGGAGATGAGGCTTGAGATGTTGGTAGCGTTGTCTCTTTCCTTTCCCTCCTCCTCTGATAATAAACCATACGTATGATCCTTCGAATCTTTGCTCTGAAGACGCAGGCACAAATTCAAATGTCCTTCCATGGACACGAATAGCCACGACTACTTTTTCTCCACAGCCTCCACATATGGAGTCCATGTATGTGGCCAGTCTCTAGCCACATATTTATAACGCTGTTAGTCAAAAGGGAGATGTCCTTCCCAGCTACTGTATTCAAATATGGTGGGAGAACATGGCGGTTTCCACAAACCGCAAAGCCACTCCTATGTATTTTTAATGGATTAATTATACGTTTCTGAACATTAGTTTGTTGGAAGATGTAATTACAAACTATTCAGTGTATATTTCAGAGTACAGTGTCCCTTTTTCCTTATTATGTAACATCGCAAATTTACTGACTGTACCTTTAATCTAAGCTAACTGTCATGGCTGCAGCCTCATATTTAATGGACAGATGAGCATCAAACTGTCGAGCTAAGAAGCAGAATCCACATTTCTTAAAATCATACTTTGTTACAACTCTGGGAGCAGAGTGGACACCAAACCTTTGATCACTCGGGTAAAAGTAGAGATAAAAGGATCCTCCTTTCTCCTTCTCTTTTGGTTTCCATGGAGACAACACCTACTCTCCATCCTCTCTCATAATGTTCTTTCACTCTCAGCGTCTCATTTTCTTCAGTCTACGTACATAAATAAAATTGGATTTGGTGTCGCATCTCTTCATCTGCTAAGCCCGTTACTCTCAGCCGGGTCCATCGGTAGCTGAGAGTCCTCCCTCCCTCTGCAGCGCAGATGACAAGTTTCCCAGGCTTCCCTCAACAGCAGCCTTTTCACAGACAGAGGAAGAGTTCATTATCGGCGGCCTAACTCGACTAACAATGTGCTTTATGAGAAACATTTGCTCAGACACACACACACACACACACACAGGCGGATGTATCGAACACATGCGCGCACACTGCCTCGCGCGCAGTCTAATAGCAACAGGCTTCCATTGTTATCGTCATATTAAAAACACACAGGCATAACGACATTAACAGAGCTTGCGCGGTGCGCCTGGTTCTCATTTCCAGTGCGCACACGTACGCGCACGCATGCACAACCAATTTAGAGCGCTCAGTTCGGATCCGCTCGTGCAGCATGCGGTTAGCGCTGCTTTCAAATACGCAGAAGCTCTGTGTGTGAGGCGACATGATGCCAAGGCCTCTGTCTCCACCGGTGACATATGTCAGACTCGCCTGCCGCATGTCAGGAGCAGTTCATGTAGACTGTGCACGTGGCTTCAGGGGGTTCTGAAGGTGCAGTGTGAGCACTGCTGTTCACCCACAACAGCAAAGTGAGTTATTACACTGTAAATATCCTGTTGTGTCTACAAGTTGTAATTTGACAGCTTTGTTTTTCTTACCGTCTCGTATAGCTGGATAAAGTGGCCCTTTATAAATAGTAAATTTGCTAAATTTGACCATAATGGTATAATGCTTCCATTTACCAATAAACTATAAAGGGAATCGTTTAAACAGCGATTATGGTCGTAAAAAATGAGGGCCGAGAGGCATGATTTATGCCTAAATGTTTACTTCACTGTATTTTCCTTTAAAATCAAAGGAATATGAGAGGAATTTAAGACTAAATTACAAAGTCACTCATTGACTTTTTTTTTCTTTTTTGAGGAATAAAATTCCCAAACACAAACAGCAGCTGTAACAGAAGCTTTTTGTTAAGTGCTCTGTTTAACACTCACGTTTCCATATTGCTGTTTATTTGTTTCCTGTTGATTCGGCCTGTTCCTTACCACAAAAGCACGATCCGATATCCCCGTGCTGGTGTCGATCCTGGATCGTCAAAACTAACGTTGGTCCAAAGTTCAACATTGCAACTGACCAATCACATTGTGATGTCAGAGTTTACCAGCACACCAATCATATCCTAACCTGACCTTAACCACCTCCTTTTTTAAAAAGATTTTTTCATGAGTGAACATCGGGAGGTTTTGGTCGCTTGCAGTGTTAAACCTCGAGCAGCATTAATTTTGATGATCAGGAACATAACCAAGACCAACTCGGGGATAGCAGACACACCTACGTGTTTACACACCACATTTTACACTCAGTTATCCGTGAACTGTTTGATTTGTTGTTTAACGGTGTGGGTTTGTTTGAACTCTTTGCCTGCCAGGTACCCACTGCCAGCGTGACCATTGAGGGAGCTTCAGCACTCAACAGAGTCCGCTGGTCTTCAGGAGGGAAGGAGGTGGCTGTGGGCGACTCGGAGGGTCGAGTTTGGATCTACGATACAGGAGAGGTACTCGAATTAACTGTATAGCTGACATGTGCTTACACGTTACTTAATTAAGACATTTATAGAATATTTGTGGCAACCTAAAAAAAGTGCAGGATAATGATTACAGAGTAATAATCGTAGCATTTCCAGAAATATTACACTCGGTTGTTTCTCATATGATGTTAAAATTTTGGCAGTGTGCTCTCTGGGCTTTTACAAAAAGTCTGCTGAGTTCATTTTTTTAATTCACTTTGAGTGCCGTGGTGCACGGAGCCAGGAGTTCTCGTGGGTTTAGTTTTCAAACAGTCAAGATTTAATTACCACCTAGGTGCCAAAAGCTTGAGTGAACTGCAATGACCAAAGTTTATTGCCACATAGAGCGATTTTTTTTTAGTGCCTGAAATTTAACTTACTGATCTTTTTAAATGGATAATAGTTAAAGCTCATCACAAACACCTCTTTTTCACTTTAATTCTAAACAAAAACCCATCATGTGGTGAAAAAACTTTAATCATCATTTTATAAATATATACTTGCTTATGCTGTGATTCATGTGTGTTTGAGCCACTGACATTATTGTGTAACAGTAGAAATAAGGTTGTTTTTTTTTTCAGTAAAACCTGCACATACAAATAATTCATCTATTTAGGTCTCGTTCTTCAGTGTATAAAGCCCCCACTAGGTTCATCTGAGTGAAAAGAAACATTCACACTCTCCGGATGTCTCTGCGACCTTCAAACCAAAAAGTTGATTTTGGAGATAAAACTGACGTTTACATCAGATCAGTGTTTAGAACACAAGACGGCATTAAATGTGCCATTAAAACTATATACATTGGAAATACTGAGCTAATGACATTGAATCAAAAATCCTTTCTTTGCCTGTTCTCTGGAAATTTGAGTACTTTCCAAATTCCTGTGCACTGTCTGCAAACCTGAGAGTGGAAGATGAGACGATGATTCAGTAAAACATTGATCAGCTGATCAGCTGAACTTAGGTGCTCTGTAGCGCTGCCGTGAGTCGCATTTGGTAAGTTAGCATGAAGTCTGTCTTTAGTCCTTGTAGACTCTACTGTAGACAAAGATTTGATGTAGCCTGGACTTGACCTCAGTGAACACCTGAGTCATGTGTAGCCACTCATTTCAGCAAGGCGTTACCAATGGGTGACATCACAGTAGCTCCGCCCATCTTTTGTTCTGTGTTTCTACAAATTGAGTCACTGAAGTGGAATTCATGGTTCCACATTTGTGTCAGATTAGTGAATAATTAGCAACCAATTAACACATTTCCTTGAACTGGATGAGAACAATATGAGAGTACAGAGAGAAGAAAGAGAAACACAGTAGACAGTTTTCATTGTTTTACACACTTGATGTGTAAAACACACCTATTCTTATTACGGTCGTTCCCAGCGGCTGGAATTTCTTGGTTTTTCAAATTTTATGTATGCAAATAAACAGATCTGCATTTTTTGACAGGGACATTCTGAACACAAAAGTGTGTTCAGTGTGTTATTTGTCACACAACAAGTTTGCATTTGAAGCTAAGCTTAGCGAAGCTAAACGACCAGAGCAGTCAACAGTACTGGTTACTCTGCGTATTCTGGACACTGCCCTCTTGTGAATGTACACAGCAACAACATTGGATCCCTGTAGGACCAGTGCACAAACACGCCTTTAACCATCCCTCATTTAGTTTATGTTTTTAAGGAGGCAGAGGCCAGTGTTAGTAAATCTACCCATAATTTTAAAAACAAACAGTTTAGATGGTTAAAATCCTGCTTGGCGATGTGTGGTCCTGCAAGCTCCACCCACAAAGAAAGCAGCAACCCGTAAGCAACCATAAGCAGGGGGGTGAGGGGTTAAGTAATTTCCCTAGACCTTTATTTAGATCTTTCTCCCTGCTTTGTTAAACCCCCTCAAAAAGGTTCCTGCAGTGGAAACGTTTGATATTTTTGTGCCCCATCTCTTTCATGTGAAACGGCCTCCACGTGACACTGCTGTCACCACAAAGCGGCCAGCCCGTATGTTCTCTCATGTTTAGAGAGCTCTGGTTAGGATCCCAAGTGAGTGCAGCCTAGCCTAGCCGCTCGGCTAATTTTAGCATCTTTTTTTTTTTGTTGTGTGGTAAACTGGAGAGGGGCTGAGCTGGTGGACTCCATGCTGAGTTCATGGTAACCATGAGAGTCATCAATAAGAGCGAGCGGGGCTGAAAGGTTTTATGACTCCAACAAGCTAAGAGTTTGTGTGTGTGTGTGTGTGTGTGTGTGTGTGTGTGTGTGTGTGTGTGTGTGTGTGTATGTATTGTGGGTATTAAAGTCACTACAAACTCCCCCATACAGCTATAACTGGGAACAGCATGTGAAAAAAAGAGATGGCCAGCAGTTTCATCCAGAGAGCTGTGGTCCTGGGACTTAGAGCAGCCCTTTAGAGTTTTCCAGTGCAGTAAAATACCAAATACTGTTATTTCTGTTTTATTTTACTGAGTACAAATGAGAAAAAACTGTGTCATCAGAGATTAGAGCAGTTTTTATTAGGACCTTACTGGTATTGCTCTGTTTTTCCAGATCATGTTCCTCAGCATGAAGCATTTTGAAGCTGCTGCTGTTTAAAAACCTGACTTCAGCCCAGCCAGCCGTGTTTCTGAGCCTCTTGTCTTGCTGCTAACGCTGAAGTCACTCAGGCACCAAGTACACAACGATCTGCCAGAGCCCCCCGCTGTGGCCAGCCCAGCCCCTTGGGGGGTGGTTCAAAATGGCTGTCTCCCTCTTCCTGGTTCCTGATTAATTACAGCCTGGGCAGGCAAAGCGGTTGCAGGCATCTTGGGTGGCGACTTCAGTCCCACTCACTCTGACTCCTGCTGTGCACAACTCTAGCAAGACACTTTATGAGGAATAAAACACAGTTTGACATCTCATACTGGCCTCATGTTCTCTTATCAAACACCAAAGTGAACCTGTGACGCTCATAGTTCTGTTCTGAATGCTTATACAAACACAGGCTTCAGACTGCTCTGAATACTCTGTTTGCAATGATTATTTTTACCTTTTTGGTCAGTATGATGCTGATGTGGTGATGTCACGGCTTTGGCTGTGAGTACAGAAGCGTTGCTATCATAGATCAGCATCATAGGCCGTGCTTCCAGTGACAGTATCTGATTGACCAATTTGATGTCTCAGCAGCAATTAAATGAACTATCAATGAAATTATGGAAAACATTTATGGCCCCGAATATTGAATCCATGTGATTTCATTGATGACTTTGCCTTTAGAGCTCGGATGTGAATTTCTTTGCTACTAGGAAGAATTAGTGATCGCATTGATTTTCTGGGAACTACTTTGGATCATTAAGCAGTTGTACAGGTTGCCTGGTGTGAGGGAGCCTTTCTGCAAATAACCACACAGGTCGTCTCAGACTGACTGCAGTGACTCTGAGCAAGTGACAGGCTTGTAATAATAATTGTCTTATTTTAGATCACCAACACGTTTATATAAGCTTGCACTGATGACTGCAACTCCTCTCTTTGCAGTAGGGGACTCGACTCAACTGGTTGCCAGCTGGTTGTATTGTGGTTCTATTCCTATATAAAAGCAAGGTTGCTGAGCTCGTGTGTCACGTTGTAGTTAAATTAAGCCCTGCATCAACTACGTCAATGTTTGTGGAGGAATTGGTTTCAGATCTGTGGGGTTGTGGGTGCAGGCTGAATGTGAGAAGTTAATGTGAACTGCTGTGTATTTGCAGAGCAATAGCTTTGTAAATTTTTTGCAGATGGCACCTGACAGCAAGTGGTTGCCGAGCTGGTTAAAGGTCGATCTGTGGTCATCTCTGGCTCCATCACAACCGATGAGCAGATGTCACCTGTCCAGTGTTAAAACAACTGAAGAGAATATGAAAGCTTCTCAGACACCGAAACACCGAACATCTGTTTACCATACTTACAGACACGCGGTTAAACTCTGGAAAATGATCACGGAGAACAACTGCTTTATCTCATGTTGCTTGTTCATGCTAAAAGTAATCTGCCAGGAATTTATGGGATTTTATGACATCGTTTTTCCTTGTGGAAAAATCTGGAACCGGGAGAAGCGTGGATTCTCTGTGGGAGTCCTCTATGTTGGCACGGCCGCTGTTCCAGCATCAGTACCAGGATCTGATGTCAGCACAGACAGATTTATTGCTCATTTCCTTCCGTTATTAAGTCATGCTGTGGTACCCGTATAGTGATGTACGCGATTTCCCTCACACCGTGTACCTGTGTGGTTTTTACAGCTTTCGGTGGCCCACACGGACGACTGGGCGCGCTTTGCCCGTACGCTGATGGAGATTCGTGCTAACCGTGCTGACGGCGAGGAGGAGGGGCCTATGGAGCTGGCTTCATAGAAAAGAAAGACTCCAAAACCAAAGTGGGCGGATCCAGAGACCTGGTGTGCTTCTGCTGGTGTCAATGTAGCATGTGCTTCTCACTCACTTTGGGTTTTGTTTCTCCACGTTTATGTTCCTCTCTTGTTTGTTTTTTATTGTACTTTTGCATTTCTAAAATCAAATTGTACCGATTTGTTGTTATTTATTCGTCCAACGACTTCAGGTGATGCGTCGCTTGCAACTCGTGAGCCTCCAGTATATAAAGAGCAGCAGTCTGTTAGCCTTATGGAGGTGTGTGTACTGTAACAATGCTTCGCACTACTGTAAAAAAATAATAATAATGGAGCAGGTTTCATAGACTAGTCATGTTTCGTTTCCATGTTCACTTTATGTTGTGCTTCTTTTTGTCTGTAGTAAGCCTGCATGCAACGCATTCCCAAAATATTCCAGATGCAGAAATGTGGGGTTAACATGGAGCGAGGTTATCACACATGGAGCTGCTTTATGTCAGTGTTCGAGTCGATGCGTCAGAAGCTGAATCGAGTGGTCCTCTGTACTCAGTGACAGCTTCAACTGTATATTATTTAATGAACTGTGACGATTAATAAGAGGTATATTGTAATTCAGAGTGATTGCTGTTCAGCCTGCTAATGTTGACTATTAAAGCAGAGCCCAGGAGCCGCTGTGTTGCTTTCATTTCCACCTCCAACCAGGAAGTAGTACTGCAAATAAAACCTCCACCATACTTACTAATACAAGTGTCTCTTTACTCCGACCACACATGTTGCTGCCATACGTTCAGTAAGGCACAATTATTACACACCACATGTAGCTCCTACAGTCTCTGCACCGTACAAGTTTAAATACAGAGCCATGGCACACGCACTCCTTCATATATTTCCACATCTGCATACATTTAGACCTGAACCCAAACATCTTGACAGCGGTGAACATTATGTACGGTCACAACGTTAACGCCGCGCCTTTTACATTCAAAACTTCTTTCTCTGGTCGTATTCTTCTGGATTCATTCGACCATAAATCGACACACAGTTGAAAAGAGCAACTCAATCAAAACAGACGCACACATGAAAATATGTCTGGATTTCTAATATATACAGAAGTGCCACATTTACTGTATTTTTTGTGTGTAGCTGGTTTTATGATCATGTGATTAATGTGCTTTTGGTTATAAAGCAACACAAAAGGAAGACACTGGAAAAAGCTGCAACAGTAAGTAGCCACCGACATTTAAAGAAAGTGTTCAAGTGTATTTGTGCAAGCCCTTCTGCTGCTGTGTGCATACTGTGTACGAGTTTGGAGTGTAAACCTAACTAGTATAACACAACACTGTGAAACAAACACTGCGTGAGCCCTGTAGCAATTACACACTTTGCTAATCGGTGAGATCGCATATAGATGCTTTTATACAATAATTAGAACAAAATAACTTCAAATACTGTGAAAACTAAATGGACCTGATAGTTTCTCGGTGCTTTACGTATGAAAAACACTTCAGCTCCCCCCCTCAAACACACACCCGTGGAGGTTCAGGGGGTGCTCACGTTGGAAGGGGCCGCTGCCGTCGGCACCGTGTAGCGTGGGAGATGGAGTCCAAACTTGCTCTCGATGCCAGCGAATGTGGCCACGGCCAACCTGAAGCCTCCGATGTGGTCGGGGTTGGGCGCCGGCAGGCTGATCCGAGACTTGGGGGTGGGCTCGGAGCCAGCCGGCTTTCTGTGGTGTGTGGAGAGAGAGAGATGGAGGAGAAAGTGAGGGACATGATGAGAGAGAGAGAGGAGCAAAAAAAGAGGTAGAGACGAGGAGAACGGAGGGAACTGTTCAACAACATAAACACTGCAAACTGTTAACGCACAGGGGTTTTATTATCATCATTATTAAATCTTAAATTAATATTATCATTCGAAACGCTGTTCGCCACAGAAATAAACAATCTTAATAGAAAGTCAAAAGCGGAACGGCTCAACGGTTCTCCCTGAGAGCAGAACTAAATCAAATCCCTCAAAGATTTCACGCCGTGCTCTGTGAATCGCTGCCAACACAGACAGCAAGAAAAGGATCTGCTCGGGTCCAAACCGCAGCGAGTTTTCACTGGATCTGCAGCTGATTTTGTGTCGCTGTGAGCGAGCGGGGAGAGAGGGCGCTACATGGAAAACGAATGAGCCGTCCGACCGATGCGTGCATGTGCATCGCGGTGTCTGCTGTCCATTAAAAGGAGGCAACCCAAGTTCCCCAACGGGGTTTAGAGTGAAGGAGTGAATTATTCTTGACAGTGACCTTCATGAGAGGAGGATGAGGCTCTTTGAGTCCCAGGAGTGGGGAAACGACACGCTGAGGTCAAATGGGTGCTAACAAAACTTGTGTATTTGAGGAAACTGTCAGAGGGACTGTGTGACATCACTGTGTGCTTGCATTCAGGAAGAAAAAGGCTTGTTATTGTTTCTGTGCGGTTGAAGATACTTACGGTCCTCCAAAGTCGATATAAAACCAGCGCTGCAGGAGTTCATAGGTCACCAGTGTCACCCCAAACTGAGGCGAAGAACGAAACACTCGAGCTGCAGTGGAGAAATGTGTTTATTTTAATTAATAAAGACGCAATTTACACAAACGCAGAACCAGATTGGTCAGTTGGTTTGGCCAAAATCATCTCTGAGACGCAAGGAGAGTGAAAGTGTCTGTTTATGCTTTATGTCTTATGATCAAATCAATGTAAATCTATTACAAGAATTGTGTTGTAATTGTGTTTGACTCCATGAGCGTACCTCCAGCTCCTTTCCAGAAAGCGCGGGGCCCCTCTTCTCTGAGAATCTTCCAGAAGCAGTCCATCAGGCCGCTGTAGGTGGTCTGGCCAGCACGCGCCGCCACCTGTAACCGTGTCTTGATCACGTCTGCCGGGGTCACCAGAGAGGCGGCCGGCATGCCTGCAGAAAGAACTCGAGAGCTTTCTAAAAGGTCGGAACGTGTTTGATTCTAAACAGAGCGCACAAAATCCAAAATCAGGCCCAAACAAATGAGATGATGTGCAGAAAGCAGCCATCAGCGATTTATTGAAATCTTGCATATCTTTGAAACCGCATCTCATCGAGTGGATTTTTAGCCGTCTTTGTTCCCCTTTCTGAAACACGTCATCTTGGATCTTTACCATCTTGCAGTATGTCTGCAGCATACATACACTATACACAAGTAGGGGCCAGCTCCTATCACTTCACCATCAACCAATCCAGGCCATTATTTAATCTCTACCTTTTTTCTTCCTTTCCTCTCTCTCCCACTTTTCCTACAGCCGTTTGAAAGAGGCCAGACAATGGACGGTAATGAGAGAAATGCACACTGTGCCCCGTGTGCCGCTCAAAGTGACTGGCTGACTGAAGGGAGTGACTGCAAGGCCCCCACTCCAGCCACTTCACTCATGAATGGGCCCAATCATTGATGGCTCGGTCATTACCATCAACTGCCCTCTTGACGATTTACTCTGACTTCTTGGTTTTTGTAACGGCAAAACGAGCTATTCAGCAAGCCTGATCAACTCGGCATTAGGTAGCCGACTGGCACCCAGTGGAGACTGACCACCTGCACTGAACTGAGGAGAGGAGCAGAGAGGAGAGGAGGGGAGCAGGCAAGACGTCTGAATACATATGTGTATATACATATCTACACACACATAAAACTGACTATCCTGAGACCTTTAATTCAGATAAAGGTAAACTTTAAACTTTTAAAATCATTTGACAGAATAAAAAGAGTCTTGATATACAGATGCTGAAACAGAACTTTATCCAAAATTTAAAAAAAGATAAACCATGATGACAGCATCTTTATCTCTACAAAATGTAATCAAACCAAATCCCCCACACAGTATGGGATCGACATGAAAATTGCATAGAAACAGCAGAGGTGTAGCTACAGGGGGCCCCAGCCCTCCCTGAAATTTTATTACCTGCTACTAGGGATGTTCAAGAAACCATACTGCCATGTTTTATGGAAAGAAAACAAAAACAAACAAAAAAATCATTGCAAATCAACTATATAATGTTATATAATATAAAGTCTGCAAAGTTTAACTGTTTAAGCTTTGAAAAACATGACTGGTTTTATATTCACATTCACTAAATCCTGAAACCTGACCCCGAAAGGATCAGTGAGACACTGCTCTTCACTTTTACAGTCATAACTAGACTGGATTTTGAGAGCAGCTGAATCTTGTGCTTTACTTTGCAGCCATGTCTGCTAAAGCATTACTTCTGGAATTAGAAGAACACCCTGCTCCCAAACCAAATATCCCACTAGCTGTGATCTGGTTCTTGGTCCCTTCTGTGCCATCTCACTTAAAAAAGAAATCTGCAAGCATTAGAGACAGACAGAGCTCATGGGCTGCAAAACAACAACAAACGCAAAGAAGTGTTTTTGCGTAGCTGCACACATGAGCAACAGGATAAAGGACGTGAAGCAGGAAAACGAGAAAACTGCAGTGGACTTCTCTAACCTCAAGACCTGTGGCTGTGTGCCACTTATGTAAAACGGGAATGTTTCCAAGCTTTAAAAGTCACGAGAAAAATCATTATATTTGCAAGTGCTTTAGCTATCTACAGTAACTTGCTAACATATCTAACAACTGTGGGAGCTAAAAGAATCTCCTGACATAAAAACATGAATAATTTTCACCAACTAAAAGCAACTTTAGGCCTTAGTCGCATACTGTGTGCCTGACTGTTTTCTCTGTCTTTGTTTTGAGACAATGACGCCTCACACTTTCTCTTCACTTCCTTCCTCTGGAAGAATCTGCGTATTTTCCAAATATTTGAAATGATCTTCACCTTTTTTACTTAGTCTTAATGGCTCAGTCAGACTAGAGTAAAAATAAACCTTGGTTAGAAAAAGAAATTAGTTGTAGCAACCAGCTGACTGCAAGAGAAGACAGGTTGGAGGCAACCTGTCTCCAAACCATCGCAGCCTGACTCAGACTGACTGCAGTCACTCTCAGGTAGATGGGCAAATGTTTGCAAATAACTGCTGCCAGATTGCCAACAACACGCTGCAATCAATCTGAGTCAGTCTGGGTTGATAAGTGCAAATCATCTGCACTGTGTCTCTTTGCAGTAGGGGGCTCAAGCCAACTGGTTGCAAACAAATTTGTAAATTTCTGTTTTAATTCTCTGAGGTTCTGGGTGGAGTCTGAATGTAATTAGTCGGTGTGCCTTTATATGTAAGCAGACAGCAACAGATTTGCTAATTTTGCTACATTTGTCACAGTTAATTGCCGTATTATCACAGAGAGACAACCTGCCAACTTGACTCCAATCAAGTGCAAACTGAGAGCAGGCTGTCTTATCGATGTTGATGCACCAAAGTGGCTTTTGAGACAGCGCTGACTGTGAGCGGTTGCTGACCTGGTGTCCAAAGCAAGGTTCAAGTAAAACATTCAATTTTCTGCCGGGAAACAATTAATATTCCCGCCATATTTCACAGTGACAAAACAAGCGAGTGGATATTTCTTACACCCCCACAGCTCGGCCAAAAATCCCCTCCCTCCAATATTTATCCCATTCGGAGCTAACGCGAGCTGGAGATGTCCACGCTACATTCTTCACAGACCAGAGTAATGCCTAGCTAAATAATGCTGTACAAACTGAGCGTGTAATTCAATTTCCTGTGCTGACTGTAAAACACTAATTGCCAGAATGCTGCAACCGCTGATAAATATATGTGAAAGAAGGATGATAAATGCGTCAAAGCAATGAAAAAAATAAAGAAGTCATGAGGCTCGTTTCAGTCTGTGAGCCGTGGCTGCCAGTCTTGCGGTGAGAAAGTAAAAGTTGGAAGCGAGGCAGGATTTATGATTTTTTTCCATGTTGCCTTGCATCAAAAAGAGAGTGCTGCTGACACATCTGAGGATTCAAAATAAATAGTCAGCCGTTCATGCCAATGCTGTAAAGCTTTTGAACTTGGCAGAGCTGTTATTAAGGATAAATCAAATATTTAAGCCTTTCTTTGGTTAAATCATCTTTTTATGCAATGGATAAAGCTCTTAAATCATAACTGATTGTTTTGCTGTTCCAGTTCTCCTACAGGCAGGACGGGACTGTTCACCCTGCTTCTTTAACAGAGCAGTACGCGCGACCATCTTTGTGCATGTGCATGCGTGTACAGTATATGACGACTGGAAAGCCTTCATCCCGGCCCGGTTGGCTGGCAACCGAGGCGCTTCCCTACAGCACAGCTCCAGAAACCCCAGTCCCCAATCACTGAGCTCTAATTAGCAGCTACCGCCATGGAGCCTGCGGTCAAAGGCTGCCTGGCTCCCAAACTCCGAGCTCTGCTACTGTTACTGCGGGCTCGCGGACGTCTGAAGCAAGAGCAGAGCGAAACCTGCTCTCGCACTTTGTTCGAAACGGCCAAAGATTTTATTTCATAAATGTCAGGGCTGTGCACGTCGCATCGGGGGCAAAGCTTTTAGCCTTTCGGGCTCGCTTGGAATGGTCAGTCACTTTATAAGCCAAAGCACTGGTTTTCAAGCCAGGGGCAAACACTAAAAGGCTAAGCTATTAAAATGCAACATGGGACTGTGTAGACTAAACAAATGACCTGCAGAGAACTTGCATAAAACATACCATCTGAGATCCAAACAGTAATGGGTAATGGCAGGTAATAAAAATGTATGCTGTACTGTAACATGGCCGGTTATAATGGTGGTGTAACAAGGGGCGATCCAACAGTGCTGTTTTACAACTTTACAGAAACTGCAGTACATATTTATACAATATAAATATATACACTCACCAGCCAATTTATTAGGTACACTTACATAGCCATTTTCTAGATTCCCACACACACAGCACTTTAGCTGCACACCCTCACACTCTGATGCACACAATGATGGCTGCCATCTTGCCCGTGGATACCTCAACACGCACAGTAATCTGCCTGAGTGTACTTTCACCTCCTGGAGGACCCAGGGGTCAAACCACTGACCTTACGTTAAGTAGATGACTCTACGGCTTAGAGTCAACAAGGTGCTGGAAATAGTTTCACCACATCCCAAAGGTGCCCTGGTGGCTCGAGATCTGGTGGCTGTGGAGGTCATTTGAGTACAGTGAACTCACTGCAATGTTCAATAAACCAGTTTGAGATGATCTGAGCTTTGTGACATGGTGTGTTATCCTGCTGGAAGCAGCCTGAGAATATGTATGTACACTGTAGTTGTAAAGTGATAGGATCGCTCAGGTAGGCTGTGGTGTTTAAACAACGCTGAACTGCCACTAAGGCGACTAAGATGTGCCAAAAATATTCCCCACACTATTAAATCAACACCAGCAGCACGGACTGTTAGAAAGCTGCATAGATCCATGCTTTCATGCTGCTTATGCCAAATTCTGACCCTACAGTCTGAATGTCATAACAGAAATCAAAGCTCATCAAACCAGGCAACCTTTTTTGAATCATATAGCATACACGTGTGTATGTGTGTAATATGTAATCACATTGTATATTGTCCTCTGATAGGAGTGGCACACAGTGTGGTTATTTATCTGCATACTTTGAGTTGTCGTCACATTCCTATCAGCTGAAAACTGTCTGTCCCTCCTCCTTTGACCTCTGACATCAACAAGATATTTTCACCCAGAAAACTGACGCTCACTGGATATTTACTCTTTTTCAGACCATTCTCTGTAAAAGAGAGGGCTGTGTGAGAAAATCCCTGCAGATCAACAGTTTCTGAAACACTAATGCTCAATCTGAACTTCAGCAGGTCATCTTGACCATTTTTACATGTGTGCATGCATAAAATGTGTGCCAGTAAGTGCTTACTATGCAATACATATACATATAGATGCAGATCTGTTTGGAGGTACACCACATGTGCAGGGGTCAGACATTAGACACTCTTCATTTGACAGTGGTAGACAGTGATTAAAATATATTAAAATGCACATACAGCAAAAGCACATATAAAATCAATGCTTTCTATTTTAATTCAAGCACTCTAGCCTCTGATCTTATATACAAACTACTTTTTACCTCTAAATTTTATACTAGTTTGTCCTTCCTTTTATTTTGAAGTGTAAAGGCTCCAGGGGATGGACGTACTTTACCTGCCAGAGCTCCGGCAAACAGCATCCTGGCTGGCCCTATTCTTCCATCCTCCTCAGTGAGGTAAGCCTTGGTGTGGGCGTAGCAAGGGAAGTAGATAGCCGAGAAGGGGATGTCCCGCAGAAAACAAGCCTTGGAACCCTAAAAAGAAAGTTAGCGAGATACTTTGGGTCAAAACACCGGGTTAAAAGTTGAGCTCCCAGAAGGAGAAAACAAAGACAAGAATAAACACAAAGGGGAGCAAAGAAAGATTAATGAAGCTCAGGGGATTTAAACCTTGATTTCTGGCTGAGTTCTCTGAAAATAAATTGCAATTTCAAGCCACAAAATTAAACAATCTGTTCCTGAATCACATATCCAAGCATCAACTGATGTTACCACCGTTTAAGCTACTTCCAAAAGACCCCTGCAACTCATGAGGCAGAATGAAATGTGGGCCGAAAACATGGCAGAAAAATCATGTCTCTCCATATGCAAACGATCAGTGCTCTCAGCGGCAGGTGAGGGGGCGGCTCCAAACGCAAAGCTATGAAAAAGAAAAAAAAAACCAAAGCAGAGGAAGGCAGACTGGCTGGCGAAGATGGATCCTTGTCTGCGACTGTAAACAGCACTATATCATCAAGCCTATAGAGTTTCCTGCTGTACTTTAAACCTGCTGGCTCACTGCCAGCTTTTTGACACAGCAGCTACAGTCAACAGAAGGCGTTTAAAGACCTCGCCAGAGTCTCCCTGTTTTGGACAGGCTTCATTTAACTCCCATGGGATAATCCTTTGGTTCCTCCCTGACACATACACACATACATACAGAGGATTGGCAGATACCTGGGCTATCTCTTTCCCTCTTTTTCTCCTCTGGCACTGCTTGTTTGCCTGTCCCTCCTGGCCGAGGCCCATGTGGCTGCTGAAAGCCTCGAGATCCTATCGAGGCAGGACAGACAAGCAGCGTCACAGGGACTGGGGATGAGAAGTTTGAAAAGCAGGTTTAAGGTGTTCAGTTGGGTAATGCACTGGTGGACCAGAGACAATGAGCCGCTTTACAGTAGTCCTTTAATACAGAGGTGAAAATTAAATGATTATTTTAATACAAAAATAGAGCCCGACCAGTATATGGATCAACAGATTATCGGTTGATATCATCAGTATTATCGATAAAGGTATTTACAACAAGTGATAAATAGAATTTTTTTTTAAAAAGACGAGGAAATAACACCATCCAACAATTTAACGATGCTGCATAGTTTCTCCATCAGGGGGCACTCTACAACTTTCCTGTTGACAACACACATGCGCACACAAACTTGTTGTAACCATAAAGGAACTTTATTTTTAAATTCAAGTGTCATAATATTTTAGTGCTGACTACACCTAACAAATTTCAGGGAAACAGGATTTTGAAATCTCCAAATATCAGTCCTAAAAATCTGATATCGGTCAGATTCTAACACGAAATCCAAAGCTCTTACGTTACTTGCAGGTAACGTGATATACAGTAACTTCACATACATGAAACATTATCTGGTTCGATATCCCTACAGTGACAGCTTCTCCCACGGATGAATGGTGGCGCTAGAGCGTTAGTAACCATACCAACTGGTAGCTCCACCAGCTGAGGGTGAGCATCAGGATAATTACCCTGACAAAGGCAGCTCTGTGCCTGGGTGCAGCCCCTCCGGAGCCAGCCCGTCTGGGGCTTGCAGGCTGGAGCGCGTCTCCTCCCCACCTCTCCTCCACCACCACCATCGCCGCCAACACTGCTACTGCTTTCTCAATGCACTTTGTCTCCTCTCTGTGCACCGGGAGACGAATGCAATTAAGTATGTGCACGAGCATGAACACATACATGCACTGGCACTGCTAACACAGCGTTTGGCGGCATTTTCACAAACAGGTGAATGGAGACAGCAGCTATGTGTGAACACACACCTCACGGTCATAAATTACCACCCAAACACGGTGACAGGTAGACAGCGACGTGAGGAGGCTCCACGGTCTTTTACAGCCTCGTTAACAGAACCCAAAGGTTTGTTTGCAAGTTGCCACAGCAGCAGACGCATGGACCAATCACTAAATAAATAAAAGGAATATTAAAGTAATAGTCTAGTGCAATAAATCATCAGCAGACATATCTGAAAAATAGTTTACTACCTGGAATTTAAGGACAGACATGCTGCCACACACCAAAACAAAAAAAAGTGTCATCTTATTTAAGTAAAACATGACTAATTAATGTAACCACAGGTATTAGATTGACATTTTCACAGTTGATTGCGTTTACAGTTGAGGTAGAATCTCTCCCACCAAGCTCCATTAGGACTTATTTATGTAACTCAATTAGACATGCTCTGTTTCACCCCCGGGACTAATGTCCCTGTCAAGCCAGTTAAGCTGCTAATGTTAGCGTTAGCCACAGCTCATTCACTGGCTCCCCCCAGCTCTTTCTGCTAACATCTCACTGCTTCAAACAGACCAGGGTTAGAAGTCCAAATATTTACAGGAATAGTAATTATTGAAAAAACAGGACATACTCTTTGTAATACAACAAAGATTGCTAAATTAGCAACAAGTTATATGCTCAAATAGTACACTATAATTTTTAGCCTTGCGCCACTGAAAAATACCAATTATGGCAATTAAGGTTAAATACAGCTTTTAGCATAAATTGTGCCGTTTGTGGTTCTCAAACAGACCACAATGAATTGTCAAATTAAATGATAGCTGATGTGGGGTAAGGTAATGCGTATAATTGAACAACAGTTAATAGAAAAATCACATATGATTTAGTCACAACATTATTAAGGAACAATAGATTGTTGTGAAGTTGCAAGGCCAATCAAAAGAGAAAAGACAATCTAGGAGCAAAGAAAAACAAATCAGCCCGAGTTTCTGTCTCTTTCAACTGCATCTGAAGACGTACGAGTTTTAAATTAAAAAAACAAAAAGCTGAATATCATCCCTTCTCTGTCTTGGGAATGATCTCGTGTCTTGTGTTATAATGAACTTACAGATCATTTCTCTAGTCTACACACCGGCAAGTTTGAGTGCGACAGACTGACATAAAACCGGGACTTTCAGATTCTCCTCCCGAGCTAACAGATCACTGTACACACATACTGTAGGCAGCTCCAGTGTGTCCAGTCCACACAAACTACACCGTGACCTTAAATGGGTCCTCAGCAACATTCACTTGAGGGCTTTGAAGAGCTTACTGCAGTAAAGAATTTACACCAGAAATCTCATGGAAACTTTTCATAGACAAAGACCCATGTAAGAATATTTTGATCATTTACACCTTAGTGTGGACCTGAATTAATGACCCTAATCTTAAGTATATATATTTTTAAAAAGCTCCATATGAGGACCATCAAACAAAATATATACTAACTACACCTTCACCTCTCATCACAGAAGTCTTTCCCACCTTGTAAAGCCCAAAGAAGCCCAGGTCCCTGATGACCGACAGAGCGCTGACCCTCGGCCCCGTGGTGATCTCTCCTGCCACCTGCAGACGGATCTTTACTATCTCCAGAGGGTTTGTGAAGATCACCTGGGATCCTCCAGCCTGGAGGAACACATAAAAAACACAAACAAAGCGAACTTCAGAAAAAGGGAAACCCTCACTTTAATCGCTGCAAATTAAACCCAATTTCAATGACGGCTTTGTCTGTGCTTTAACGTGAGAATTCAAGTGTAGCGCCAGATCCACTTAAGCGATTTCATTTCAACATAACGTGCTGAAATAAAAATCATTATGAGACAAAACTGCTACAATTATCTGGCTTATGATGTAATTTTAGCAATGTTGCAGCCTCAGCAACCAACTTCAAAACAAACACGGAGAGAGGAGGAGAGTACCAGGAATATCCAGCTGATGCACGCGAGTCTGTCAGCTGTTTGTCTTCATCACCCAGACCCTGCGGGGACTCCGACCTCTCTTTTTCTCCCTAACCTCTCTTTTCACATCATCCTCCAAACCTGTACTTGTGATGGTGGGCGGGGGGGGGGGGCACCACCACAGCAAGTTCAGGCTGGTTTCTGTGTCTTTTTGTGGTCAGCAGTGCTTTTAAGTGTATAAGAGGTAGCTGCTGTGAAGGAGTTGGGGCAAGACAAATGGTTAGCTGTGCAGTGGGGGGAGCATGGCGGCCTTTCCAGGACGCTTCGAGACACTGGGAAATGGAGACAAGATTTTTATTTCTTTTCCTTTTTACCCCCTTTCACCAATTCTCCCCGTTTCTTTCTTTGACCTGCTCTCAAAATGATCTCTCTCATCTTGTCCAATATCGTCCGCCTCTGCCAACGGTTGCCAGTGGTTACCGAATCTACACGCAAAAGGGCGGCACATCGCAATTAGATAGCAATCGGTTGCCATGGCGCCACTTCTGTCTTAAATAGGCCTGGTCTGTTTGTTGTTGTTTCTCTCCCTTTCTCCCCCTCCTTCGTTTTGCATCGTTATGAATGATGGATTGTGCTCGTCACCTCTTGCCTTACGGGAAGCTGCAATCTGCAAACGTGAGCACCGTTTTTTGCTTTGAGTCCCCCGGCTTTAAGCATTACCACGTACTACTTAAGAGGAGGGAGGGAGGGAGGACAGACAGAGAGATTATAATCGTCTCATTGAAGGTGTGTGTGCAGCTGCTTTTTTTAAACAACACAAAGAATAATGGGCTACAGCTTCCCTTCCAGACCAAGAGAGCGAGAGAGAGAGGGCTGTGAATAGCAAGAGGGCTGCTGCATCTCACAGCTAACTCTTTATGACTTGTTTTATGGAAATAACCTAGTTGATTACATGCTGGCTAATAGCGCAAGCATTAAGAGGCTATTGGCCCCGGCCCTTAGCAGTGCTGGCTGCTTCAATTGGATTCAAATGAGACTGGAGATGGAGGAGATAGAGATGTTGTTTATTCGAAATGGGTAAACAACAACACTGTTCAGAGAGATGAGCTGACAATTAGATCTGACAACATGAGATAAAAAGGAGTGGTTGAGGGTTTTTTTTGGTGCTGTTGAACCACCCCAGAGTCCTGCATAACTCTGGAGGGCATGCGGAGAAGGAAAAAAAGAGTGAAATGCACAGAAAATAGCGAGTCAGACAAATAAACAAAAGGTGCTAATGAGAGAGAGAAGAGGAGCAGTCAAAACAAGAGAAGTGAAGGAAAGGTCGAGACTGAGGCAGAGAGGTTGAGGGTTGTGATTATGGAGTGACAGCGTCGGCAGTCCTCTGATGATTCCCAGGTAATTACAAGGCAAGGTGATCCTCGGAAACCTGGGACGTCAGCACCTTATGCACGGATCGCAGCTCCTTGGCCGTGTGTGTGCTGGAAAAGGAGCTTAGTAAAAGTTTGAGGACCCGCCCACCATCAACCCTACACACGTATGCCGACCACGCACTTACACAGGAGATTAGCACCAGCTAAAACCCCCCCACAAAAACACAAAAAGAAAAAAAAAGAAAAAAATGTAACCACAGTCTATAAATGATAATCACAGCTTCATTTGTTGCCGTGGCGTGCGCATGTTAGATTCACTGATAATGTTTTCATAACTCATGTCAGGCCTGAATAAGAAACTCATTAAAAACCACAAACGCAAACTGTAACACATTCACAATGAATGGGAACAAACAACCCCGCTCCTCCGGTCAGCAATGACCCAGCAAGTATTTCGTGTAACTTAAGTCCTGAAACGCAGGCCAGTTACTGCCAGATAAGCATCCACCCAGCTCGGTAAACGGAGCATGCCATTCTTACCAAATAATCATTAGAAACTGGCAAACCCGCACCGGAGCTTAATGGTGCTGAGCCGCAGGTTTAAGGACAGAAAAGAGGAGGAGGAGGAGGAGGAGAAGGAGCGTGAGAGGTGAGAAGAGAAAGAAAAGGGACCTAAAAACCAACACTTTGGGGCAGATAAAGATAAAGATACTGACATATGAAAAGTTTTCTTCGCAGAAAGCAAACATATCTTCTCTTTTTCTTTCTCGCTTCTCCTTTTTTTCATCTTTACAGACTGTGAATCTGAGGCCGACATCGTGGTCCAAACCAACACTTTCACAGCTACCAAATGATATAAACAGATTTCATGTGCTGTGGCTGGAGCCTCGCTAAAACAGGGTTCAGGGAGGTTTGACGTCTGTGTGTGAGTGTGAGAGCGTGTGTGTGTGTGAGGGCAAAACGGAAAAGTGAGGACACTTTTTCACCCCTCTTCAAAGAAAAGTTTGAGGGTTTGGACTCGTTTTTTAGGGTTAAGATTAGGTTCAGCGCTATGTTAAAGTTGGGGTAACGAACTGATTTGTTAAGGTTAGCGTAAGGGGCTAGGGAAGGCAACTGGTCCTCATAAAGATAGCCATACATGTGTGTGTAAGTGTCTGTGTGTGTGAGTGTGCATGTGTGTAGATAAAGTGGCAGGCAGAGTGCAGTGCCAGCACTAACACCGGGGCCTCAGCCAGGATGAAAGGAGCTGTCACGACGGCTCACGGAGGAAAAGAGGAAAAATCCATCCATCCACACTCCTCTCCTCTACATTTATCCTCCTCCCCTCTCTCTGCGACTTTTATGGTTCTGCTTTTAAATTCATACGAGTTATTATTATTATTATTATTTTTTAAAGGCAGCCACTATTCTTCACACCCAGGACACCACAGAGCATGTCCTAAGTATATTTACTTTGCTGTATGTTTTCCATTTCTCTCTCTCACAAAAGAAAATCGCCATCCAGAATGTAAGTTACAGCAAATGTAGTGTGCCATAACATTTCTTAAACATATTCCCAGAACTAATAAGGTCAATTGAATGTGCCTGAGTGGAGCTAAACCCATAATGACTTGTGTATCCTGAAATACTTTGCTTTAGTGATCGACATCAAAAGAGGGTTCAATGAAAGACCTTCTTTCATTTGGCCTGGCTAAAGCTGCCAGCCTTGTAGGACCGAGTGTGTGTGTAAGAAAGAGTGTGTGTGTGTGTGTGTGTGTGTGTGTGTGTGTGTGTGTGTGTACATGCATTGGGGGGTAAGTAGGGTGGGGCAGGGGTTAGACTTTGACAGGTCAGTGATCAAAACCCATGATTGGAGGGGGAGCAGGTAACAAACTGAGTAAGGGGGGACTCAGGTATCAGCAGCTGTCAATCTTTGTGTGTGTGTGTGTGTGCTTGTAGTACTCCTCATGCACACACACCTCTCTGAGCATGCACAGTGTGTGTGTGTTTGCTCTTTCGAGTGTACAGGTTCCATCAACAAATAGCAACCCCTGGACTCCAAAACAAGTCCATGTCTGTCTGCTCAACTGTCAGCATAGTTAAGACATGCATGCCGACTCAATACTGCACACACTGCCTGAGTGCTGTGCAGCATCACTCCAACACAGTGCACTCTGGAAAGGCAGAGGGTGCACACCGAAATATGTAATTTGACTGTATTTGATTATGCTCATAATATTTTCTTAAAAATGACTCGGCCTTTTGTGTCTTTTCAGTAAAAAGGGAGTAAAAAGCTCTTTCGTGTGTTTTTATTTCTGCAACAGCAACGAAAAAAAGAGTCAGTACAGAAAAGAGCAGGCATCAGTGGCAGCGATTTAGTCAGATCATAAAAGAATGAGCTATGGTCGATGTGGGATGCAAAGCAGCTGTAAGCAGACTAAAGCAACTATATGCAAATTGCTAATTGGATGTGCAAAATGGTCAGCTGAGGCATCAGATGGCAGCTTTTAATAGTTTTTGATATGTTCAAAGGCTGTATCACATGGTGTGTGCACATTCCCAGGTGAGCTACCAAAGCTCAAACAGCTCCTTGATAAAACACCCAAAATCTGTTCAAGCAGTTGCATCTGACCTTCACTTAACCAACAAACAAAGGCGTTCTCACATAGAAATACAACAAATGTAACAGCTGTCTATAAACTTACACATCCACCAGCCAGAATCTCAGCGGCAAGCGGGACTGTACCATCCTTCTGTCTGGTCTTTCCACGCACAAAATCATTCACCTAGAGACACAAAATGTATGGTTTAGAACATAAGCAATAATCAGCGGACACAGTTGTAGCCATATGTTTTTAGACGGTGACAATGAGTTTGTCAAGTTGCCTCTATACATGACCACAGTGGTTTATAAATCAAACAGTCAACATGTAATAAAAGTCCTGACTTTCAGCTTTAATTCATAGGGTTAATCCAAAAATTAACCATTTTTTTGGATTAACTGATCAGTTTTGCAGCGTTTGGCTGAACTTGAGCAGAGAGTACTGCCCTGTACACTTCACCATTCATCCTGCTGCTTCTATCAGCAGTCACTTCATCTGTCAACACAAGTGACCGACTCCAATGGCCATGCCACAACATTGCCTTCATCGTGTTTTATAGACGATATCTTATGCTTTGGACTATGAGCTTTTTTAACATAATGATGGCCTCCCTCCCTCTTTGGACCTCATACTGGGTGTTTTAGTGAACTACTACCAAATACAAGTTCAACACTTGAAATCAACTCTAGGGATGGGTACCGGTGTCCGGTGCCATGATGGCACCGGTTCTGACATAAACGGTAGTAACCAGACCGAAAAGCAGCGCAAATTTCAGTGCTTTATTTCGGTGCTTTTTTTTCCTGAGCTGTGATACACTTCTAGCCAATCATTTTACGTTTCCGAGGATAGTAGGTGGGTCCAGGTACGTACGTTCTTTTAGAGCAGACCTACAGATTAAAAATGCCCAAGGTGAAGCGGTCAAAAGTCTGGTTGTACTTCACAGCAAAATATGCAAACTCAGCAGCCTGCAACAAGTGCTTTAAGCTGATACTGTGATACTGTCAAAGGAGGTAACACCTCAAATCCGATGAAACACCTGGCGACGCATAGCGTTTTTTTTTAAAAGCCCAGAAATGCGCCGTATGATAGCTTGCTGCGAGACCTCACACCGAGCACATCTACTGCGGGTGGGTTGCCAGTTATCGGACCCAGAGTTAGCAACATCCCCCAGAAACACGAAGAGGAGAGTCCTGGTCCCTAGCCCTGTCAGTGTAGCAGAAATGATGACGGATGATGATGGCAGCAGCAGCCGTTCTTCTCTGCGTGAGTAGCTTAATGTTGTTCGTGTGTAATTTACGTTGAGTAGGCTAACCATGTTATTACATTAATGCATGTAAGGTGAACTAGCAAACATCATCATAGCTACATGCGGCTGTCTTCTTGTTTGATGGCAGATACTCCCTTCACCCTGGCCAAAAAGGCTAAAATGACCAAAGAAAAAGTGGAAAACAGTTAAACATGAGAGGTTTTTGGACAAAGTTTGTGTTTTTTCCATTGTTTAAGCACTGCTTCCAGCCAAGAGTGATACCATATATCCCCCATAGCTGCAGAAAAGGCTAACATTGTTATCTTTTTACAAAGAAAACAGCTGAACATGAGAGGTTTGTGGACCAATTTTGTGTTCTCCATTCTTTAAGCACCGGTTTGAGCACCGGCACCGTTTCAAAAGTACCGATTTGGCACCGGTATCGGATAGAACCTAAACGATACCTATCCCTAATCAACTCTACTTAATTTGTCATGAAATATTGAGGGAGCAGACCTCAACTAGTCCTTGTCAGTCAACTGATTTGTAAATAAAATCTGAAACAGTGAAACTTCTCCAGTTACTTTTCAACTTCTGAAAATGAGGAGTATGTATAAAAATGACTGCAATTCCTGAACAGTTTAAACAACATTTCGTTAAAATCCTTGAATTAAAGCCGAATGTCTGTACTTTTTACATCTTGCTTGATTTGAAATCCACCGTGATCGTGTACAGAAAGTGTCTCACTCTCCAAATACTTATGGACCTAAATGTACTGACACATGCTTCAATGATGGTGTATGCCACTTAGCGTACCACAAATGTTACACTGCATGCTGTAAATGCTCCTCTGACTGACAGTTTACAAATGCAGAAAAACAGGAAGGTTAAGGAAGTAGCTGTGTTTGTAACTATTTATCTAATTGTTTGCTTCATAAAACAATCTAAAACTCATACAATAATTTAAAGGGATTAAAGACCCTCGTGAATCTCTGCCTGAGTGAATCTGAGTGCATGTGTCTGCACGGGCTCTAACACAGTTACTTACTGTGAGCTTTATGGCTTTCTCGGGCGCCACACCCAGTAGCTGTGGTACCAGACCTATCATTAGGAAACGACAAGATGATTAGAAAAAAAGACTGCCGTGGTACCCCCACTCTCACACACACACACATACATATATATATACATATACCACTTCCCCACGTTCCACATCAATGTGTGGCTTCCCGCTGCATGCGCCCGACCGTGCAAGATCCCCCAGAAGCTAATGAAATCTATTGATGTGGAGTGTGGGGACATCAGAGTAGAAAAAAGACAGCGAGATAGAGAGAAGAGGATGAAGGGGCAAAGAGAAAATGAAGTGAGCGAAACTGCTTCCCAGAATAGGAAAAAAAGGGCAGTGTAGCAATCAAAGCCACCAAAAGTTTACGCAGACCTCAATTACAACCCAGAGTCGGGTAAAAATAAACAAAAATAATCACAACGGAGCACAATGAAACTTGGCCCCCTACCCAGTCCCAAGGCACGAATCACTCACGCTCAACCATTTGTTCAAAGTAGCACTCGCACTTCATAATCGAGTCCTTTGTGTGTAGTGAGGCCAAACATACACACACAAACAACCACACACACAATCATATACCCAATTTGGAAGTTGCAAGTTTTGGCTAGCCTGAAAAAGAGAAAAATCAGCAGACATGTGTTCATGAAAACAGAATATACACAACAGGTTTGTTATTGAATATTTGGTCTTGCCATCGTGTTTCTTTCGTGTGCTGTCCCAGCATCGCATCGTAAAGCAGTTTTGGGCCGTTAATTCCCTTCTCTTCCTTCTGAAGAATGTTTCAACAGAGATGGCCCTTTCAACTTACATTACATAACTACAGTTTAGGTGCCAGGATACCTGTCTCGCCTTCTACCTGGAGCCAGACCTGTCTGCGTCTGTCACTTCACTCTTCATAGCCTTTGTTTCCCACAGAAATTCAAGCATTCAAGTTTCCTCTCACGAAACCTAGTTCTGTCAATCAAAATCGTAGGATTTTTTTTTTAAAGCCCCACCGTCATTCCAGGAGACCTCTTTTCAATCCTCCTTTAATCTGACCCCAACAATGCAGACACTCTAACCGCAGTTTCTGAAGGCAGGGCAGGTAGTCATTACTGGTGTCGTGCCCTGGTATGTACGTACCTGCATGCCCAAGTAGTCCCCTGCATGCCTACATACTTGTGTGTCTGTAATGTGTTTGCACCGGTGTGTAGGTCTAGACGTGCGACATCACTACATCGTGACACAGGCCTCAAGGTATGTGGCTTTGCGTGTGACGTTCATTGTGCTGCTCTGAAAGTCCCCAGCCAGCCGGTAATCACTTCAAAGAAGCCAGGTCAACAGAGAGGTGAACTCACACCGCCCTCCTGTCCACCCTACACTTTTCTTCTCTCATCTTCTCTCGATTCCCTTCTCTTTCATTGTTCCTACTACTCGATTCTTCTTTGTACTCCCTCATCTCAGCCCCTCCTTTACTTTAAAAACCTGTTTTGTAGATTTGACCGCCAGTGAGTTGTTTTCCCTGAAAACCTATAGTTTTGAGGAAGGATTCGATTTACTTTAGTGTTGACTAAATGTAAAGAGCTGTTTGTTAAAACCACATAAAGTTTTATTTAAAATACTGATAAAAGTTATGTGGAAAGTGCCTGTGATACATTTTAGTGAATGCATATGAGAGATTCTCAACAAAGGAGCAACTTCCTGAGATGAAAAATGAAGCCAAAAATTGTAATTTCCAGCTGGCTCCAAAAACAAGTCAATCTTCATAGACTTGCATGAAAAAATACCCACCTTAACAGTATTAAAACACATGAACAAAACAATAAAAACCAGATTTGGGATGAATGTTGCACAGTGCAGGTCGGTGTTGGATTAATCCCGACTCCTCTAGTCTGCATAAAATACTGAACCCTGCGCCCCCCCCAACGCAGCCATCAGAGTGTGTCGGTATGTGAATGTCAGGATCATTTTTGTGAGGTTTTGATATTTTTTTGGTCTATTACACTTTCAGTACTTACAGTAGTTCATGGATGTTTATTGTCATCAAAGAAATCATCCAAATATGCTAACTTCTGGCTCTAAAAGAAAAACGGGGGTCAAAATGCTAACTTTGAGGCTTCAAAATGTCGAGTCCAATAACCACTGTGTCATGCCATCTTTTATAGTCTGTAGCCTTTAACATCTGACTCACCCCCACAGCTTCTGTCAGAAACCTTCTCAACATTTAGTTTCAAACTCTCAGGATTTCTGTAACTTTGGTTCAATATTAAGTTCGTGTCTTTGTTTGTGTATATGTCGAGTATGAATAAATGACACTGGAGGTTCGCGTGTTCTCTACATGTATGCTGACCTCGGTAAAGTCCGAAGAAGCCCTCGTAGCGCACCACCTTCTTGAAGCAGTCGAAGCTGTTCTTGTACATGAGCTCTCCCACCAGTGACCCGCTGCTCCTCTGGTTCTGCATGCGTGTCTTCACCAGATCAATGGGGTACACTGCTGTTGCACCCACAGCTGCAGAGAGCGAGACACGTTTATTTAGATGCTGAGTGTTTTTATGAAACAGATTTTTTATTTACAGTAGGTCTTATGACCACTACTGTTTCTCTCCCCATGGAAAACTGAGTGACTCACAATAACATGCTATCACGATCATCCACAATACCTATTATTCCATGGCACATATTCCAAGACAATAAGGAATTATGTATTTACACTCACCGACCACTTCATTAGGTACACCTGTTCGAATGTTAATACATTAATGCAAACATGAGAAGAATTTAATCCTGTACACAGACTTGGTGAATGGGGAAGGAAGGTGATTTAACTGACTTTGAGTGTAGCATGGGTGTTGATGCCGGACGTGCTGGTCAGAGTGTTTCACAAATTGGAATTGTTAAAGTGGATCTCTAGTGTTTACAGAGAATGGTCAGAAAATGAGAAAATCTCTAGTGAGTGGCAGTTCTATGAACTAAAATGCCTTGTTGATACCAGAGGTAATAGGAGAATGGCGAGACTGCTGATAGGTAACAGTAACAAACAAGTTATGCAGAAGAGCATCTCTGAATGCACAACATGTCCAGCCTTGAAGCAGATGGACTGCAGGAGCAGAAGACCACACCAGGTATCGATTCTGTGAGCAAAGGAGAGGAATTCACACAGGCTCATCAAAGTTGGACAATAGAAGATTGGAAAAGTGTTGCCGGCTCCAATAAGTCTCGATTTCTGCTGTAGCATTTAGATGTTGGATTTAGAATTTGCTGTAAACAACATGACACCATGGATCAATCCTGACGTGTTGTAATATTTCAGGGTGCTGGTGGTGGTTTAATAGTCTGGGGGACATTTTCTTGGCACACTTTGGGCCCCTTTAGTACCAGTTGAGCACGGCCTCCCCATCCACCTCAATCCAATAGGGCACTTTTACAATGTGAGGGGAACAGAAGATCCACATCATGAACAGCAACTCTGTGATGCTGTCATGTCAAAATCTCTGAGGAATGTTTGCAGCAGCTTGCTGAATCTGTGCCATGAAGAATTAAGGCAGTTTTGAAAGCAAAAAGGGGGACAACGCAGTACTTGCTAGGTGTACCCAAATGATGTAGCCGGTGAGTGCATTTGCAGCACTGTGTAGACCACCTGCATCTTTTAATATATATGTTTTTAATTTTTGGTTCTAGTATATTGGTAATAGTCTCAAGAGTTGCAATACAATATTTTTCCCCACTTTACTTACCTTAACCAGCATCTGTAACCCTTTCCTGTGTTTCACAACATCAAAAGGAAACACTGATAAAGTGCTACACACATAGGCTAACATATGTTTATATAACTCATGAGGAATAACTTGTACAAAGTGTAACTACAGACACAGACTAGTTTGTTTCCAAGTACAAAAATATAGTGGCTTTCATTGAGACTACAGTAATTATTAAGTAGAAAGACCTGTGATCTGTTTTAACAGCATAGTCTCTAAAATAATCTCAGTAAAGAACACGCAGAGCCTCATACATGTATACAAAAAGATTAAGTGGTGCATACAAATTTTTTTAAGCAAAATTGTCTCAATCACCAGTGAGCTTGGAAGACTGGAGGGAAGTTCATAAATGAATTCATAAAAGGCTCGCTGTAAAACAGACTAGAAAAGACTTGCTTGACTTAACAAATATCATGTTTTAATCTTAATGATAGTGTTTAAATAAATGTCATGTCATAACTGAAAGTTGTGCACAAAAGAGTGGAACAGGTGATCTTATAAAGAAGTTGTGGCTTATATCAGTAATCAAAATCTCACTATCAAACGTTATATTTCACTTAGCAATTTAATAAAGCCGACAAAAATCTTTTTCAGTACCGACTCTGCTCATTTTTATTATTGGGGGGGGGGGGGGGGGATTAAAAGAACAAAACTACCTGCACTGTCAGATCCCACTATAGAAAGGTGGAAAAAATGTTTTGGTAATTTGTGTGAAATGACCCTTTAAGAGCAGAGACGGAGGAGGAGGAGGAGGAGGAGGAAGGGGAAGTCTTTGGGAATAATGTTAATAAAGATGTGTTGTGAGTTGTAGTGTCTTCAGCCTGTCACGCGGACACAAACAAAAAGAACCGACCCAAGGCGACAGGCTTAATTAGAGAGAGACCGAGAAAGAAGAAGAAGGGATGATGGACCCATACCTCCTTATTAAGCTGTCTCCCTTGGGAAAGGAGGAGGAGGAGAAGGGAGGAATGAAGGAAGGGAGGAGGAAAAACAGTGGGGTGTCTGGAGCCAAACACAAGACCTGGGCACCACCCTTCACCCCCACCATCACGTCTGTCTTCTCATCACTCACAAAGGTACAAAAGAACGCACAAGAGGGTTTTCCCATGGCACCCAGAGAGGCATGAGACAGGACAGAGCTAGACTGAGCGAGTGTAGGAGACAGAGACTGAGCGAGAACAAGGAAGAGAGGGAACACTTCTCTTTAAGCAGGAGAGTGACTGTTGCTCTTGTAAGGAAAGGGCAATAGAGGGGCCATTGTCCATTCTCTCTCACCCTTTTCTTATGAGGACAGCACAGGGCGGGGGGTGGTAGGTAGGCAGGCAAGCAGGTAGGTGGATGGATGGGTGGGTGGTGGGGTGAAGGTATGTAGGGAGCCAATGGGGCGTGACTCTTACCCCCTGCTACTGAGCCAAGAGCGAATCTGTAGATCGACTCTGTCACCTGGATAAGGATGGGGCGGGAGCCGTCGCTGCCCGAGTGCTGCCCGTGCGCAGGAGAAGAGACAATTAAGACGTTAGTAAGGACGTGAGACAGGAGCTGAAGATGAGAGCTTGCAGTACATACACCTGACAGGACAGCACACTTTAATCCTGATTCTTGTAAAACCCTGTATGCCACGCACCTATTTCCACCCAGAATCCAACGCTAGTAAATCCGTCTGACAGTCTAGCACAGTTACATTTGTATACAGTACAACATTCATTTAATAAAATAATGCTCAGGAGAAATAGAAATGGATGAGCAGAACGTCATTAATTCTAATCAAAGATATTAAGTCTCATCCTAATAATGTTTTTGTATTTTTCTGATATTAATTGTTTAGATTATGATAAAGGTGAAAAACTTGTCAAACTTTAACTGGAGGATGTTTAGCTTTAAACAAATAAAATTACAAGCATGATTATCAAAAAAATTACTTGCCAAGCATAATTTGTTGAACTGATGTCATGCTGCGCAAAAGTCTTGAGGAAAAGTCACCCTTGATTTTGTTCCATTTTGTTTCCATTGGGACTTTCTTGTAATTTTTAAAGTTCTTTTAGCTGTAGTTCTCCGGGCTCTCAAAAGTTTTTCTTTGGACAATTGTTGCTTTTTCACTCATTTTCAGTCCAGGCCTTGTACCTGACATTTTTCAGAGGAATCTTTTGTGTTTGTTAAGCCGCTAAACTCTGACCTATGGATCAATCAAATACAAAAAAGGCACCTATCTGTGAGCATGAGCCGGTGCTGTGTCCACACATAACAGATAACTTAGCAAAGAACCAATTTTAAATTGTATCTTTAGCAGCTTGTAACAACATATATTTTCTTTCCTTTTTTAAAATTTAAATATGCCGAATTACACAAGAACTGGACTGAAAATCAGTGGCAACCCAAATTAGCACGGCTTCATTTTTCAGCATGATAATGATCCCAATGCACTAAAACCATACCTGGAAATAAAAACACACATTGCTGCTCTATTCCCATCTTCTGGACCTGAAAACAGGGTATGATCTTTGGTTTCATTCTATCATACATAAGAGAAACTTGTGAAAATGTTGATGCCTGTCTGAGAAAAGTGTATAAAGTGTGTAGTGAGGGGTTTAATAGCCTTAAAACATCTATAATAATTGTAAAAAATACAGTTTGCTACTTTGCGGATTTCACCTATTGCGGGTTATTTTTAGAACGTAACACCCGTGATAAACGAGGGAACACTGTATATTACATATCCCATCCAAATGTCTTCCAAAGTCTACCTTGACTCAAAAAATAACAACCCCCCCCCAAACAGTATGCATATATGAGTATACATAAAAAGGTATGATCATCAGATCAACATATGATCTCTTAACATATCTTAACAAGTCTGTTACTCCCTTAGATTAACTTGAATCACAAAGGTGTATTCAGTGCCACCTGAAAAAGACCTTTGTGATCATTATCACTTCACCATGCAAAGAACAGAGGAATGGTAACAGCCACACTCCCCCATTCACCTGAGGCACCTGTTGCTTTGGCTGGTCTCCTGAGCCCTGACCACTAGACCCTGTTTGGGGGGTGGCTGCTTTTGTAGGGTTGTAGCTTTGCGTTTGTGCGTGTGTGTGTGTGTGTGTGTGTGTGTGTGTGTGTGTGTGTGTGTGTGTGTGTGTGTGTGTGCGCGCGCATGCGCAGTGAGAATGGAAGAGGTGGGGGAGTCTCAGCTGGAACACGTCCACCTGTCAAACTGTACCCATGCTCCCTTCACATATCCTGCTCTTCTACTTCATGAGAAATGATTAAACGTTTCAATACTGTCAGCATGTTTAATGGAGAAAGAGGAAACAAGTTAACAGGATATAAAGAGAGAACAACTCAAACATGTATGAGAGAGAGGGAGGGAGTAGATTTAAAGAAGAAAAAAAAAGAAATGGGGAAAGAAGTAGCAAAGATGAGGAGAGAGCGCTCCAGTAAACTGAGGGCCAGCCCCTGAGTCCAAACCACAAGGGCCTAAAGTGGCTCATTGTGGTGGGACTGGCGTCTGTGCAGTGCTGGGCCCCTTTGCTTTCTCCCCTTTGGCCCAAGCCTGCTCCAGTATGGCCTGGCCAAGCCTCTACTGTAGTGCTGGAACCCACCAGGCAACACAGCCCTGACCAAACAGCTGGAGAAAGAAAACTGTCTTCTGCTCATCCATCTGTACGTCCTTCTTGATTTTCTTTGTTACAAATTGCTCTTATTATCCAGCTACTATAGTCAACATGAAGTATGTTTGACATTCATTAGCTCTTGAGGATGGCTCTGCTTGTCTTTGTTTCCATGGATTTCTTGATTTTTGTGCGTTTGTTTTTCAAGATGTCAACCGCACGCCAGGGAGAGGCAAAGCAGTGTTTTCTCTGAAGAAAGTCTTTTAAGGTTCAATTCAATGATGGGAAATTACTTAAAACTTGGTGGGAACAACTGAAAGGGAGTAGGACTGATGAGTACTGGCCAACTTTCCATTTTTATACCTGACTAAACTTAGTTGGATCTGTTACTCCTGCATTTCACTTCTATGCTTGTTTTGGTGGATTATTTACATGCAGGAGCTATCATTAACCTAAAATTGTAAATCTTCTTTATCTTTGCAGTCACATTTAGCCTAAGAGAATGTATCAAAAGGGAAAGGAGCTGCCAGTGTGGAAGAGGAAACCAAACACATCAACAAGTCTTCATATTCTCTACCTGTCTCTGGACTTCAGCCAAGTTGTAGGGCAGGGCGCCTTCCTCCAGCGGAGCAATCTTCTCAATGTCCGCTAAACCAACACGTCTGGTGGAGACAGAGAAAGAGACAGAGAGTGAGAAGGTTCAAGTAACTCTCAGAGGATTATAACAATCCACCCATGTATCACCGAGCTCAAGGAAACCCATCGGTCTGAAGTTACTCAGAGTTTAAAGACAACATCGTTTCAGATGAAAATATTGTGGCATTCACAAATCCAGACCTGTGCTTGGCATGACAGCGTTGGATAACCGACCAATAGAAAGTGATGACTCATGCTTCCTTTATCACTTCATCCAAGTATAACAAAGATATTTAATCTTTTCATGTCTCTCTATTGCATCTCTTTGACGGTCACAGAATTCCCAGGCTCAGGGAACTGGGAACGCCAAATCCCCCCCCTCCCCATCTCGTCTGTATATTGGGACTATTATCTCTCACATCTCCAATCAAGGGGAGTGGAGCTACTGGGCTATTAAAGTATCCCATTGCCCAGAAATAATAATCAGGTGGTTTCTCAGGCCGGGGTTAGAAATTATGAGCGTACTGGTCGGGCCGCGAGGCAGATGCAAAGGAAGTGGGGGAATGTGAGACATATACAGTTGTTTTGTGCCACGGATTACAGGGACTGAAACTGCTCCTCTTTTTTTTTTCTTTAGAATAAATGGGAGTTTGGTTTAGGTTCAGACTGAAAGAAGATTCCCTGGCACTGGATACAGGTCTGACTCTTTTGATCCACTGCAGAGAAGTTTGACAGAGTGTTCGTCTCTCTGAGGTATGGACCCCGGGGCAAAATTTTCCCTTCAGGGTGGCAAGTTTGGAATAGTCTTATACTGCATAAGTACTTGACTAGCTCAGCAGAGGCAACCTGGCTAAAGTATTAATTCAATTGCGTCTTCTATACTGGTTTAATACAGCTCAAAATCACCAAATATTTTCTGCTTTCTTGTGAAATAAACATGAAAGAAAGTACACAAGCCAGTAGTGTCTATCTAAAATAATTCAGTTTGAACACCAGCCACCTAAGAAGTATGTCATTTTCTACTTTTACTTTACTTTCTATACAACTTCTTTTAATATTAAGAAGTTCTTTGTCATATGATCATCTTACCCACGAGGCTCCGACAGGTCAGCCAGCTGAAAGAGGATGTCGACCTCCATGGGCGTCACCTGGCCGAACCTTTGAGCTGCCACGATAAACTCCTCTGCAGGAAAAGGCAGATTTTCCATCATGTTTTCACTAATAAAATATTTAAATATATGTAGAAGTATTTAAAACTTGATACATAGCCTCTGCCTATCTCTGTCCGGGTCACATGTAACAGTCAAGAGCCAAGATGGTGTCCCCTTGGCCAGGAAATATACTGTGTCACTTTTGTAGTGCATTTCTGGCAAACTCTAAAGGGAAGCACTGTAATCACAAACTTGAACCCACAACTGGCTTGTTTCAATGTAAATAATCAGGGAGGGAGAGCTGCTCGTCTCCCTCCACTTTGCCTCCAGCCATTAAATGGACTGTACTTATACAGCGCTTTCTTAGTCAGTCACTCATGCTTCATTCATACACACACAAACACACACACACACACACACACACACACACACACACACACACACACACACACACACACAAGCAGTTTTTTCTAACATTCAGACTCCGATGGATGCATTTGGGACAAGTCTGGGTTCAGTAACTTGCCGAAGGACACTTCAACATGCAGACTAGGGGAGTTGGGGATTAGACCACCAACTTTCTGATTAGTAGACAATCTAATCCACCTCCTGAGCCACAGCCATCACGCTAGACGGCGTCCCCTCTTTGAGCTAGGTTCGCTGGAGGTTTCTTCCTGTTAAAAGGGTGTTTTTCCTTCCCACTGTCGCCAAGTGGTTGCTCAATTCAATTCAATTTTATTTATATAGCATAAAATCACAACTACAATTGCCTCAAGCCAGTTTAGATTGTAAGCTTAAGACCCTACAATTATACAAAGAAAACAGAGAAAACCCCAACAATCATAAGACCTCCTTTTGTCCACATCATCCTCTTCATGCATGTTGTCTTACTCCAAGCTGTATAGGCTCGAAAGCCTACTACCAATTAAGCATATTAGGTGATGTGCATCTCTGTAATGAGAAGGGGTGTGGTCTAATGACATCAACACCCTATAGGGCTTTGGAGCGTGATGTCACGGGGGTGGGCGTGGAAAGGATTTTGGCCCGATCCGCCATTTTGGGGGTCTAAGTAAGGAGCGAAAGCATAGCCATGGTTCGTACTTGCTGTGTGGTCGGCTGCAATGTTCGATCTTACGACCGGCACGGGAATAAGTTTGGATTGTCTTTTTATGCTTTCCCAACCTGGAAGCAACATGAAGGAGCTCATGTATCGGATATTACCAAACGAAGGCGTCTAGCCTGGATAGCAGCCGTGAGACGAGCTGATATCAAGTTCTGTTCTGTCTCCAGATATCAGTTGGTGTGCTCAAGACATTTTCATTCTGGTAAGTTCTAAATATGTTCACATCACACTTTATAGCTGAATAATATCATCGTTGGTGGTCTCGGAAGTTATAGAAATTGCGATCAAACATAGAATGGAGTGACTTGATTGGTTGATGTAAAGACAATAAATGAAATGAGACAGGAAGGACACAAATTGGCGTTAATAATTTACCCGATTATCAATGTGTTAATTTGCATGTACTTTACAATTATGGGCATATAATATGATAACGATATTTTAGCAGTTCAATGATAAATGTGTAACATTAATTATGGTGGGAGGTGGAAAATGGCTATTACACTCGATGCACTCCAGCTGACTTACTTTGACGACGTACTCAGAGTTTGGCGGCTTGAAAATAGCCAAATCTTGCACCTAGCCATTTGTAAATTGGATGTGCGCCTCCAGTGACTTGTAATTACGAAACTGGTTCGCTGTGTAAGCGCTTACTCCACAAACAAGATACGTGAAGATATCGGGGTAGGACAGTGGCGGTAAGTCGTCTGGGTCTTTACTCCTCTGCCGTATTTCATATGGGTCCAGATTTGGGATGCACTCTATTTTTTTTCAAGTACCGCTGCTTCGCCTCTGGACGCAATCTGCAATCTGGACTGCTTTTAAGCATGTTTCTTGTCGTCGTCGTTCCAACACAGTGTGTTTGTTTTGATTCGTAGACCCCGAAAATGGAGCTGCGCTCCCACAATGCATTGCGGCATGACGTCAACTCCAAAGCCCTATATCAGGTGTGCATAATTATTAGGCAACGTCCTTTCCTTTGGCAAAATGGGTCAAAAGAAGGACTTGACAGGCTTAGAAAAGTCAAAAATAGTGAGATATTTTGCAGAGGGATGCAGCAGTCTCAAAATTGCAAAGCTTCTGAAGCGTGATCATCGAAAAATCAAGCGTTTCATTCAAAATAGTCAACAGGGTCGCAAGAAGCGTGTGGAAAAACCAAGGTGCAAAATAACTGCCCATGAACTGAGAAAAGTCAAGCGTGCAGCTGCCAAGATGCCACTTGCCACCAGTTTGGCCATATTTCAGAGCTGCAACATCACTGGAGTGCCCAAAAGCACAAGGTGTGCAATACTCAGAGACATGGCCAAGGTAAGAAAGACTGAAAGATGACCACCACTGAACAAGACACACAAGCTGAAACGTCAAGACTGGGCCATGAAATATCTGAAGACTGGTTTTTCTAAGGTTTTATGGACTGATGAAATGAGAGTGAGTCTTGATGGGCCAGATGGATGGGCCCGTGGCTGGATTGGTAAAGGGCAGAGAGCTCCAGTCCGACTCAGACGCCAGCAAGGTGGAGGTGGAGTACTGGTTTGGGCTGGTATCATCAAAGATGAGCTTGTGGGGCCTTTTCGGGTTGAGGATGGAGTCAAGCTCAACTCCCAGTCTTACTGCCAGTTTCTGGAAGACACCTTCTTCAAGCAGTGGTACAGGAAGAAGTCTGCATCCTTCAAGAAAAGCATTATTTTCATGCAGGACAATGCTCCATCACACGCGTCCAAGTACTCCACAGCGTGGCTGGCAAGAAAGGGTATAAAAGAAGAAAAACTAATGACATGGCCACCTTGTTCACCTGATCTGAACCCCATTGAGAACCTGTGGTCCATCATCAAATGTGAGATTTACAAGGAGGGAAAACAGTACACCTCTCTGAACAGTGTCTGGGAGGCTGTGGTTGCTGCTGCACGCAATGTTGATGGTGAACAGATCAAAACACTGACAGAATCCATGGATGGCAGGCTTTTGAGTGTCCTTGCAAAGAAAGGTGGCTATATTGGTCGCTGATTTGTTTTTGTTTTGTTTTTGAATGTCAGAAATGTATATTTGTGAATGTGGAGATGTTATATTGGTGTCACTGGTAAAAATAAATAATTGAAATGGGTATATATTTGTTTTTTGTTAAGTTGCCTAATAATTATGCACAGTAATAGTCACCTGCACACACAGATATCCCCCTAAAATAGCTAAAACTAAAAACAAACTAAAAACTACTTCCAAAAACATTCAGCTTTGATATTAATGAGTTTTTTGGGTTCATTGAGAACATGGTTGTTGTTCAATAATAAAATTATTCCTCAAAAATACAACTTGCCTAATAATTCTGCACTCCCTGTAATGATTAAATGAGGAGTGATGTATACACATAGGTGGTTATTTGATTGTTGGGGTTTCTCTCATATTTTAGCGGGATCTTTACCTTACAGTCTAAAGCACCTTGAAGCAACTGTTGCTGTAATTTGACTCTATAGAAATAAAATTTAACTGAATTCTAAACATCTGAGATAACAGTTCAAAAGACACAATCACAGAGGAGTCTTAAGATGTGAATCGACAGGTAAATAAAGAGCGGAGCTTTGAGGCACGGTTCACCTTCAGTGTACTTTCACCTTCAGTGTACAACATTACATCAACACCCCAATCTGCCTGTCCACTTCGCTCTCCTAAATATCTTTACTTTAAGCAAGTTCAGAGATTCTTCACCCACCCTACTCTTAAGACAACAGCTCTCCCTTAATGCTGTGTTCACACCACTGCTCGGGATGTGACTGGCTGCACGCCATCTTCAGTAGAAACATGGAGCTATAAGCTCACGACCTACTTGTTCTTTTAGCAGTGCAATGATGTGGTGTAGCAGTCACAAAGTGTTTATAGTGTGAATGTAGCAATTTGTTATTTTTCTGGCTGACAAATATCATAGATAATGAAAGCTTCTTTCACCAGATTGTTATACCAGATATACCCTTCATGGTGCAACCCTCACAGGTTTTTGTCTCCTCTCAGTCTCGGACCAGGACTCTTTCACATGTTAGACCAATATTTTAAGAGATTGGACTGAATGACTCAAGGCAACACAGACATCACATCTCACAACAGGATGTGTTGTTAAACGATAAACACTGGACTTTGCTGCAGTGCATTATCCCTTTGTTGCTCTTGTCACTACAGAACACATACACCAAAAATAAAGTGGGTCCTCGAACTCCTCGTCTCCCTGACGAGGAGTTGGAGTTATCCGAGTTATTGTCAGTGGCTGCGTTAATGTTATGGCTCCATATGATGGATTTTTCCTTCAACTTCTGTCACTCACGGCAGCTTCCCTCTGCGAGTTGGTTGTGAGTTAAGAGTACAATGTGTCAAAGCACGCTGAAGAAATTAAAATAAAGAAATACGGCCATGGAGAGTTATGACTTTAAGACCTCTTTGAGGCATCTTTAGCATGTCGTAACTTAAGACCTGCTCTATTGTTAAATGAAAAAGGAACAGGTTGACTGTAGGCAGGCTTACAGTGGAGGAGTCACCATTGTTTGACCTGCTTTATTCAAAGAGCAGCAGGCTGGGGTTGTGACAAAGTCGTCCTACACTGGAGCCATTCACCCCACAGAGGCTCAGCTTACCCCCGAGGCATGCTCTCTCTTCCCCCCCCCCCCCCTTTCTCTATCACATACACACACATCTATGAGTAAAAGCAGGTAATGCCAACAAGCATGTGAGGCAGAATAGTTACACAAGAATAAATAATTTAGGGGGGGAAAAAAGAACAATGCTGGGAAGTAGATGGGGAAAACCCTAGAAAAGCATTTACCAACTTTATATTACTGCTTGATATTTAAAGAAAAACTCCTACTATCCCTTGCTAAGATAATCTTGGATGCCATAAATAGGCACGACGCTGCTTTTTAATGGAAGCGTCAGCGTGCTAACATTTTCAAAATTACAAAGCATCACAAAGCAGGTTTGTTCGTCACGCTCACCGTCTGAGTTTATCACGTCAGCGTGGTCACATCTGATAGTTACCACCGAGGGAAAAATAAAAGTCATGGAATCACCAAAGTGGTTAAAGTTTAAAGGGATGAATGTTTGCACTGAAAACTCACAGCGATCCACAGTGAACTTGACTCAAAACCAAAAATGTCAAACGCAAATGTCAATGATAGCGCTGAGGAAAAGTCAGGGGAACACCTAAGTCATTATCTAAATCTGAACCACGAGTGTTTCCATAAAATTTCATGCCAATCAGCTTAATAGTAAACAGGTCTCAAACCATGAGGACATGGGATGTCTGCGCAAAAGATTTTTTGAGTCATCTCAGTCTGGACTGATTGGTGGCAGACAAAAAAGGTCAAAAATCTGATCGCAACAATTTACGTTTTAGATCTGTTGTTAGTAAGAGCCAGACATCTCTCCTCAGCTTAGGACATGTAACATTGCTGGCTTCATTGGCCTGTTAAACTGATTTATTCTGCTGTTTAGACAGAAGGTCCCTTTTACTATTACGGCTTCATTCAAACACTCCCATGACAATAAGCCAAAGTACTTACATAATGTTATGTGTAAGACACCCAGCTGACCGAGGTCGGAATTTTCTTAACACTGATATTAGAATATCAGTGTTAAGAAAATTACACTGATAATTACAGAAGTCGCATCATCCAAACATACTTTAGTAAACCGATGAGACAATAATTAAAGACTAGCTTATAAACTGTTACTCTCTGTCATCAAGAGATCAAGTATGCAGAGTGATTTGCTGCTAGATCCTGACTTACATGTCAGGTATAATTAATTATAAGTAATTAATGAAGTTACTAATGCTGCGCCTTGTGCTTAAATGTAACTCTGTGACATAAGAACGGCTTATGAGTGGCTCACGTTGCCGTTTCATGCCATATGAATGCAATGAACTCACAGCAAACTAACCAAAGTCAAAAAAATTAGAAGTCTTGTTAATCCGATCTGTCAAAGACTGTCATTGTAGCAAAGATAAAGATTTCAACATCTAATAAATAAACTGTAGAGCAAAGTGGACAAGAGAAAAACTCGGGATGTAAAACTATGCTTGCTGACTTTGAAGAGGTCAGTGTGCTCCTACAGAAACTAAAGGCACTCTGTAATGTTCATGGACAGATGTTTGTGCCAAAGCGAGAACACTTCAGACATTTTGCTGTGTGCAGAAAATGTCTGTTCAGCCATTTTTACCCGAACGGGCAGCTTCGAGCCTTCTATGACATTAGTTTGGGTAGCATGTGACTGTGAGACAGACAGAAAGCAGGTGTCTAATGAAAAACCTTTTTAGCCCTGCATTATAAATACATAGGGCATTGACCAAAAAAATAGAAGAGACACGATGATGTCTCAATCTTGTGAATGCCAATGTGTTAATGTGCCTGCATGCACTCATTCTTGTGCAAAGTTAAAAATCACACACAACTGTTAACGGGCCGGACAAGCAGGATTGTAAGTTTGGACTTTCATGCAAAAAGAGGCTAGGTTTTAAAAAAAGCCAACATGATGCCATCACATTAATGAAAAGAAGCGTATGTCTGAAAGGGCCTAAAGGTACACAGTCGTGACTTGTTCTGTGGCAGTGCACTGCTAGCCCAAAATAGTGCATCTCCTATATAGGTCCCCTGTGTGCATACGCCCAAATATACGCGTACAGCTTTGTGAGCACTGTAATGGTGTCTCTGCAAAACAGTGGCCTTGTTGCACATCAGGAATCAATCAGGATTATTACACATGTGTGCATGCTTGGCTGTGTTAATGCATTTTAATGCTTGAGCGTTATGTGAGAAATGCTAGAGAAGCGTGTGTTGCAACATGTACACAGTCTTGATACATGCAGATGTGTGTGCGCTATTTGTGTGAAGCTGAGCATTCGCAGTCCCCAAGGAGGCCTTAATGACTTCGGGAGTGGAGAGTAGATAGGCGGTGGCCGTGAAGGCCTGGCTGGCTGCGGGCCACCCTGGGTCGAGCCAAGCCCAGGCCTTCGTGTACCCTTGGTGGGAACAGTTTGTAGAGTGTACGGGCTTTTGGTCTGAGTCGGGTACAGTCCACACCCCTGATAAGGCTTCAGATAGCATCATAAGGCTCCGTTAGTGGCCTGGAGCCATGTGGAGAGAGGTCAGAATGGTTTCTTAAAGACAACTAGAGCTCAAGAGGGAGTCAAAAAGAAAAAGATGGCAAAAGGGAGAAAGACATTGAAAGCCATTAGCCCTGCCAAGTACTGAAGAAAGGAATGAGAGACAGCAAGTGGGGCAAACAAGGGAGAGAGATTTAAAGGAACTAACTAATGGAGACAGAAAGATACATATAAAATAAGTTATGAGAAATACAACAGTATGTTTTTTTTTCAATAAAGAAAAGCGTCTTTTTTCATTATGCTGTAGCTTTGCATATTTGCTTTACAGTAATGTAGACTGTGGAGTTAGTATTAAGCATATAAATGACACTGGATCTACAGGGTTAAACAACACAGACTCAAAAGCAAGGAGCAGAATTTTACCCACTTTTATTCTTTGTTTTTCAAATGAAATGAAGTTTTTCCTGTGTTCCTCAGATCACTGCCAGGATATGTAATAGACAAGACAGGCACCATCAGGGACTGTGGGCATGCAGTACGTGTGCTGGGTTGAATCCAGCATGCCCATTTAAATGCCACTGGGAAGGAAGTAACCCAAACAAAAACAAGTCTCCAAGCCCTGTACAACGCACATAGACATACCTATCTGGAAAGCGCATTACTGTGCATGTGGTGCATACTTACATTTGTTTTGTGACTGTGGTCTGTATTACATAAATGTGAATCTGCTTTTTTTGCCATCTCAGTTATAATAGGTATGTGTTATATATACAGGGAGGGGAGTGGGAAGTTCTCCCCGGGTACCTTTAGTGACTTCCACATCTCGGCGGTGGCCAGCCAGAGTGCTGTAGATCTTTCTAATCAGCTCCATATTGTTGAGCAGCGAGTTGAAGCCGTTGAAGTAGGAGAAGCTGACCTGATGAGACGTGCTACCCCCTGCAACCTGGGCAAGAAAGAAGAGGGGTACTTTAACAAGCAACCAAATAAGAAAAATAAACTTCAACACAGCCGTGCATCTGGATGTTACTGTTATGAAAATACACACAGCGTAAAACATGGTGGCTAATTAGCCGCGTTCCTCTCTAGCATTTCTCCACAGGGAGATGCAAACTTGTTTCACCCGCTACTTTTTCCATCACATGATGCGCACTCTAAGGGAGTTTAATTAACTTTCTTTATGAGATGGAGGAAGTGGTAAAAGAAAAGAAAATAGAAAAAAAAAAGGTAACAGATTAAAAATAGATGCCGGGCTCTAGAGGACATTCCAGGCTGCCCACAGCCTCTTTTACGCGAACCACGATCCCATCTTTATTAAATGAGGCTCTCAGAGGCTTAGAGGAGCAGCTCTAAATGCTGTATGTTTAAAAAAATATATGCGTTCAAGTACGACTACTGTGGGGTACTGTTGAGTTAGAAGATCACTGCGACTGTGCTGGCCTGAAGGGTTAAGTGAGGAGAAAATGTTGAGCTTCCGTTCACTAGATGGCACTGTTTGCTTTACAGACGCATTCAGAGAGGTCGCCTGCTGCTCAACATGGTCGCAACAAGGGAGGGAAGCTCTGGCTTAGGTGAAACTGCTCTAACAAGGGAGACACTTTTGCATCTGTTCATATCTGTGAGTGTACAGACATGGATCTTCCCACAGTGGAGAGAGGAGAATGGTATTTTGGTGAAAAAGAGTGAGGCGCTAATCAATTACCATGTTTGGTGAGTGAATTAAAGGTTGCCGTCTCACTGCCTATGCTCTGCTATGATACTGCCTTTAATGTGTCTGCAGTGTTTATGAGGTTTTGTGATACATGTGTGCGTATGTGTTTGTGTGTGTGTACGTGTGGGAGCGCGCGTGCATGAGAGTTTACTAACAGCACACCAAGATGTCTGGTCGGTGAGGTAAACACAGCAGAGAAAATGACAGAGTCTACAAGGTGTTTATGAAATGGGGCAAGACATGGACGCAGACACAAGACGCACACGCGCGCAACGAAAACACTAACACGCAGAAAGAAAAGACAAGAGGCAAAAAAAAGACAAACATCTCAGAGTTCAAAACAAACAGAGAGCCCGCACAGGCGCACAAACACACGCGCGCGCGCACAGGCAGAGATGATGGACTGTAAAGCTCCAGTCTCCATCTATCTCTATCTTCCCCATTCAGCTCTCCTGCTTGGCTTTGACACTGCCAGAGAGGTTAGACTTAATGACATGTTGGGAGGGAGAGAGAGAGACACGGGGAAGGGAGGGAAGGGGGAAGGGAGAGATAGAGGGGCGGCTGAGAGAGAGGAAAGAAAAAAGGAAAGGAGGGAGGAAGAGGGAAAGAGAGCAAGGGACAGATGAGAGGTAGCAGGGGAAAAAAGATAAAGGGGAAGAAGAATGAGAGATGGCCAGAAGAGGAAAAGAGAAAGCCACAGTGTTCGGTTTGTGGGGCTGTGAGAAAAGAGAGAAGGAAAAAAAGCACAAGAAATAAGTGGTGAGATAGAAGAAAAGAATCTTGACTTTACCTCTTTTATGGAGAATACAGTAATGACAGGCTGCTTTGGCTTGCTTGCTGACTTCAGCAACCAAATCATCATATAGTGCATATGAGCTGACAATACCGTGCATGCTTCTGCATCCAAAGTGTGCATCATTGCACATTTGGAATTTATCACGACATTTAGAATGACTTATTTAAAGATATGCATACATGAATAATCTACGAATGAGAAAAAAATGCATCGTGGTGGATAAAAAAAAGCCTAATTTTTCCAATTGGTGGTGCTAAGGAACACCTGATGCATCCAACCTTTTATTGTTTTAACATATCATGACTGAGGATAGTTTCCAAGAGACACCAGTGACTTGCTATTTTTAACCAACCTGACTTTGTGGCTCTTGTGGACGACAGTAAAACAAATAGATGAGAAAACCACAGAGCCAAAAAAAAGGGAAAAAAAAGAAAAACCCACCGCCACGAGGCATTCCTCTACGAAGGGTGTGAGCATGTGCGGCCGAATGGTAACCATGATGTCCCTGAAGTCCAGCGCTGAGATGGAGCCGCTGTGGGCTTGGTCACGCTGGATGAAAGCCTGTCGCGCGTGTTCCAGCTGCATCTCCTGCAGAATGGAGAGGTGAGGAGGAAGGAGGGGAGGCAAGTGCGTACACTAAATTGATATTATTGTGCACATACGTGGGTCAGACACCTCTTTGAGTTGCCTTTATAAATTAAAAATCCACATAAACACTTATGAATAATGACACACCATTTGCTTTCATGGGCCCCCACAGTGCCATCTGCCCCCCACCCCCTCCACCACTACTCTCAGTGCCAGTGTTTAGCCAGGCTTTAGCCTCGTCTCCTCTCCTCCAGCACAGGGGCTTGCCTACTGTGAGGCGTCGCTTGGGCTTTTCACACTCTCCCTAAATCCACATTAAATCCACTTGAGGGAGAAACATACAAACACACACTGGGGCAAGACAGCTAATCGCCCAACTGCTCACTTTGTCTCTCTTCATGCACACACACACAAACGCACAATAGGTCCAGAGGGACAACAGCAGGCTGTGGTGGGGACAGATCCCACAAGGCCTTTGAAAATTAGCAGCCATTATCAGTACCTGCAACCACAAGTCTACAGAGAGAGGCTGTAAACAAACCGCTGACATCAATGCTTCCTCTATCTATCAGCAAAAGACGGGGATTTCAGGCCAATAAAAAAACAAAAAAAACAGCAAGATAAAGCTAGCTTGTGAGCGTCTGACTCACCTGCGGTGTATGAAGGCCTTCAGGTCAAAAAACATATGAAGGCAAAAAAAAAGAAAAAGACAATGAGCCTGATGTATTTTTGTGCATGAGGTTTCTGACACATTACAAGACCTCAGGAAAGTGCATATATAGGGAATGCACGGGGTTATTTTGGTGCTCAAAAAGAGGTTTTAGTCAGAGCCAAAAGAAAAATCAACAGTGTCTTAAAATGAGTTATTAGCTTGTTTTAATTGGAGTTTTATTTACTCATAGACAAAAGGTATTTTTGCTTATCAAATATATTAAAAAAGATACACAAAAAAATCATAGATTTACTGTTAAATAACGAAGCTGAACACTTTACTGTGTATGGGTTAATTACGTCTCATCTCACCAAAACTGGTCAGTTTTCTAATATGGAACATGAACATGTTCAAGATCCTAACACATGCTTTTTGTTCATATTATGCATAATAACTGCTAAGAAAAAAATAAGACAGCTGAGTAACCAACAATAAAAATACATGTTTCAGCTCCAGAGCTACATATATGTAAAGAAACAATCAAACTGAAGTGTCAAATTAATTTTCTTGATATTTACTTGAATATTATAAAATTAATTAAGAAAGATTTTTGAATTACATTTCTTAAAGTATTAGGACTGGCTAACAATATTTGTACAGGAAGAAAGTAAAAATTAAGATTTAAATAAATGAATATCATTTTTTTAAAGTCACGTTGGACAAAACATATGGGGGCTGATTAAATCTTGAACATGCACGTTATTCAGCTGATTGATTCAGATGTTATTGTTGTTAAGAGAACTCTTTAAAAAAGGTATAACCACAACACAAAAACCTATGAGACTATGACTTATTGTTGTGTTGAATTTTTGAGTGATATTTCGCTGACAGCATAACCGATCGAACTCTAAAATCGAGGCGCCCGAGAGAAACGACTGGGGAAGAGTGACATTTACACAAAGCTGAGTGGAGACCGGAGGGGAGTAAGAATAGACATTGCAACAAAAGAGCTACATTTGCAAAAAAAAAAAAAAAGAAGAAGAAGAAGAGGAGGAAGAAGAAGAAAAAAAGCAGTAAATGTAGCAGGCATGTGTCAGTATCACCTATGAGCACAGCAGGGGCTCTGGAGAGTGCATAAGTGAGTGGAAAGCAAGGAAATGAAGAGAGATTGACGCATGTAAACACTTCCAAAGTAAATAAGGTGAGATATTTTAGTGTCAGCATCCTGAGTGTCGTGACTCACTTCTTTGGTCGGTTGTGAGTAGGTCAAAACACTTTGGTAAGACATAAACTGGGAAGAGAAAAAGATTTGGGGAGGGGGAGGGGAGCTGAATATCTACAATCAAAACAAAAACAAAACAAAAAAAACAAACGGGAGAAGCGTTTCGTTTTGCAAGCATGACTGTGTGTCTCTTAACATCGCAGGAAACACTGATCTGTGCATTTGTGTCCATCTGTACATGAAAGAAGAAGAAGACAAAAATTAGATCCCATTTCTCTTCAGTCCCGAGTCTGAAAAGCTACACGCCAACCACACAGAGCAACAAACAACTGCGGTGCAGGCAATGGAGAAGTTTATAGTCTCGGCCTCCTAAAATCTTAACTTGTAACTGTGCGAGTGTTTCTGGGACGTGGTTTTTATTTGGGAGGGGAGCGAGGGAGGCAGGAGACATAAAGCTAGGGGCTTAAGACACCCAGGGAGAGACTGTCAAGGCATTCCTAGTAGCTTTAATTGCCCTTGGACAAGAATAAAAACATATGACAACCCACCTCTGTTTGTTTTTAATGGCTGGGATTCCTTTTTCAAAAGTTAAACAATAGAAATGAGCAGAGTGGGATTGCTCCTCTCTCATTCCCCAAGCAAGCTTCTAAACGGCACCAAAAACTGTAAAGTTATCAAAGTTATCGGAGGAAGAAGCACAACGGTCCATTTAAACATGTGCCAGTGATGTTAAGGGCTGCCCACTGATTCTTGGTCGAGTCAAACATATAATTGGGGCTTTTAAAAATCTGAGTAATGCCAACAATTCACTTTTTGAGTGCTTAGGAAAGAAGTGGGACATGTGGTGTCCCCTTCACGTAATTCAAGCCCTTTACTTGCCAGAATTTATAATATGAGCTACTATGTGCCACTTCTCTGGACATCGGCAATACCGCTGCCAGGGACAACAGCACGCTGACAGTGCGAGCCGAGCCTTGGCCGGCGTCCATGTGTGAGACGGGAAAAATGCATGTAATTGGTGAGAATCTCTGGCTTCCATCAAGACAGTAATTGGCCAGAGAGAGCCCTTGTGAGAAATATGCGGCGCAAACGTTTTCCCCGATAATCCCATCTTGTGAGCATCTGGCAGTGGCGTGGTTACAATGGCAGAAAAACACAATAAACACATGCATGTATGGCAGGAAGAGGTGGAGGGAATAAAGGATGAGAACATTTTTTTTTGTGGGGGGGGAGACAAGGGTGGGTGGGAATGGATGTTAGGGAATTAGAGAAATACACAACATGATGTGTGGGTTGGTGTTCCCAACTTTGAGAACTTTTATGGTTGCACAGTGTACTTTGGGATTAAATTTAACTGTCTCTCTATTAATAAGCGTGTTGTAACATAACAGCATAACAGCAAACTGAAAGTATGATGCAATTGCACAGATTTGAATTTTGGGTCAAGAAATCCTGTTATTTATAACTGTAGCTGACAACATACAAATAATGCAGTGAGCAAATATTGCTGGAGGCTTAATACTTAAGTCACAGTTATAATAAAAAAGAAAAACATGATTAAAAACCAACATGACAAATATGTACTGTGGATTTTTACAAGTATCAGCAGATCAGCAGAAAAGCTGTAACACAAACTTCACTTTCTTCTGTCGTTTATTAAGGCATTTATCAAAAGCTATGAAAAATGATCAAACGCAGACAGCATGAGCAGGAAACGTGCATTTCATAGTTGAGCAATGAGTGCGGCTGGCTGCGAGCCTGCTGCTGTGAGGAGCTGGAAACCACTGACTGAGTGACTGGGAGAGAACTGGGCATGCTGTCAATGCAAAGTACAGCATCTACTGGCCGCAACGCCACACAGCTGCACTCCCGCGCGCACACAGGCAAAAACAAGCATACGCAAATACGCAAACACTGAAGTAAACACGAGGCATGCGTGCTGATGCTTACACATACAGTACAGTAGAGACAGTGTGAGACAAGGACAGATTCCGTATGTGGAACTGTAGTTATGCAGAGACACTGCTATGCGCTTATAACAATGTCCCAATATCCATCTGCTGCTGCCCGCTGTGTTTAAGCCATCTGGTCCAAGTTAAGTGTAATATAAAAAGCTCATTCAGATACATGGTGAGTGTGGATGCAAACTTGGCACAGCTCAGGCCCTCCCTCTCTCCCACCAGCTCCACCACCTCTCCCCTGCTTAGGCCCGATTTAAGTCTAGACATCATATTGGAAAATGGCTCACACGCCACAAATACACTAGAAATATTCCAACTGTACTACACTATTTATGGAGGCCGAAATGTGTCTTTACCTGCTTCAGAATAGGCGGAATGGAGTAATGCTACGTGCATGTCAGCTAATGGAAAACAAATGCAGAAAATGTCCCAAAAGCATAACCTCAGTGTTTCATTAACGACTAATCTGGACAATGTGGAGGACTGTGCTGGAGAGGGATAGAACCAGTAAAAAACCCCAAAAAACCCTTAAAACATGTGACTGTGTGTTAGTGTGTCCAAGGACTGACAAAAAAATACAGTTACATGATGACAGGAGTATAAGACAAAGTGTACATGTGCATAAATCAGTTGGTGAAGATTTATTGCCTACTCTTTGATGAAAACAACACAGCTAGACAAAAAAGGGAAAACACAATATAAAGAATGTGATTTCATATCAGCCAAGCAGACAAAGAGAGCAGGAGCTCACCCCGGTTTTGTTAGCCGTCAGGGCTGGGGGGCTGGGAGGAGGTGCTGGCCGTCAGACTGGGGTCTGGGATGCGGGGCCTCCCTGCTACTGCAGATAAGGAGGTGGTCCGCTTGCCTCTACCCCAGAGAGAAGGGTTACATCTCCTGGGTCTAGGTGCGGCTTGCCCCTCTGAGGGCGGGGGGACCTGGACCTGGGATATAGAGTATGTTTGGGGAGTGTGACTGTCTGTGCAGTGTCTATTTGTGTCTGTCTACACGTTGGGTGAGTGCCGAGTATTTGGTTGTGCATATGGGGTGGGAATGCACGTCTGTGTCTGCGTGTGCCTGTTCGTCTGTGTCTATATGTCAGGTTGGGTCTTAGACTCAACCTCTCTGGGTACATCTCAGGCCCTCTAAAGTACGGAGGCCTATCTCCCCTCACCACACTCCCTGCCGGTGGCTGATGCCCTCAGACGTTGGTGTGTTGGTGGTCCTTGTCGTCTGGGGCTGGGCGCTCATGTATGTACCGGCTCACTCCTGGTGGCCGATTGGCGGGGCCTGGCGCCTGTGGCCCGGTCGGGCTCCTTCCGGGGGGTGGAGTGCCCTCAGGCCTCTGGGCCTGAAGCTCGGCCCTCTCTGGCACAGCTGGCTGCTGGCAGAGCCCGCGGGCACGCCACTGCAACCCCCTCTGGCCTCTGCTCCGTAGCTGCGGGGTGACCTCTCCTTTGGGGCTCTACTCAGCTCTTCCCAGGAGGGTGGCACGGTTCCCCCCCCTTTGGTGGTCCTCCTCGGGTCCTTGTACTCTGGGGCCTCTGGATATCTGGGGCCTGGATCTCCTCTATACCTGCTTCATACCCTGGGGGACGGGGCTATGGCTCCCCACACTCCCTAGCAGATCGTTACATGGAGAAACCTTTGGAATACAAGCATGCTGATCCACACAGGTGTGCACACAGGTGTACACACGGGTGTTCACAGACGCGGACTACACCTTTCTTGGCTGCTGCCTCAAAGCACATTGTGCGCTGTCTATCTTGTGTGCTGCACAATATCGTTTATTATTTAGTATCTACTGTTATCTACTGCTAGCTAGTTTATTTAGATGGTGCTGTTTTTTTTATTATTATGTTGCTCTTTGTTGTTTGCTTTCTCTTCTGTTTTTTTTTCTCCATACAGGTGATCCAGGTGTTTGTTTGTTTTTTGTTTTTTTTTCTTTCTTCCCCCCCTTCTCACCGTCTCTTCTCCCCTTTGGTTTTCTTTCTCTCCCTCTCTTTCTTTCATTCTTTCTCCCTGTCCTATCCCCAGTCATGTCTGTCCCGTTTGTAGCAACTGAAAATAAAATAAATTCATAATTATAATAAAGGTCAATCAAATGGACCAATATGGCAAGGCCATGATGATCCACTTGGTAAAATAAATCCACTTGGCATCTTTCTTGGCCTTAAGACAACAATTCTGATGGCTAAAGATCCAAACGGGACACAAAAAAAAAAAAAAAAAGAGAGCAGGAGCTCGGCATGAAACCTACCAGGAGGAACTGGGTGAATTCTCCGTAGCTGAGCTGCTTGTTCCTCTTGGTGCCAAAGTGCAGCCGTATAAACTCACAGTCCCAGTTGAAAGGGATGTGCTGGTGGATGGTCGTCTGGCCAAAAACCTGCTTCACATCCTCTACAGAGGAGACAATAAATGAGATAAAACATTATTTGTAATATTATTTATTTCCTCCATTAACAAGATGCAATAAGTTGATCCTGCAGACCATTGATATTACAATAACAATGCTATTTGTCATCATTAGTATATTGTTAATTAACCTCTGCAAGTGCTCAGGCCAAAGTTACTTCTAACTATATTCTGTTGATTAGGTCCATCTGTAACTATAGCAACTCCACGGAGTAGTGGTGAACAAATTCACCCCTTGTGCCGGCCCCGAGCCCAAAGATCTGTGCCAAAACAAATATGTGGATCTATCCACTGTGGTGACCTCTTGGGAAATAAGGGAGAAGTTGATAATGTGTGGGTTCATCTGTGAATATGTGTCATTTTCTAACAGCTCATATTTTACTAGTGGAATCCTAAATTGGCACTCCAAGAATCCCAAACTGAGAACTACAGGAGACGTCTGAAACAGCAAAGATGGTAGTAGAAGTTTAATTTGCAAAAACTGCACGTTTGTGCAAAGTTTTCACATCTGACTGCTGAGTGTAAACATGCAGTTATGTCCTGGTGTCCACTGAAAGAAAAGTCAAGTAAATACAGAGAAATTTCAACCTAATGTGCGCTAACTATTGCATGTTCCAGATGACAATAAAGTAGTTCTTCTACAAAATAACTGCCCATACAAGTTTCAGTATGGCTGCCAAGAGGCGAGACTCGCTCTAGAATAACTTTGATAACATGGAAGCACTTAAGCACAAGTGCCTTCGACTTTTAAAGAAACTTGGTAAATGAACCTTGCTCTGCTGCCCTATTGACTTCTTGTAAAACAGAGACTATTTAAACAAAATGCAGCAACCAGCGAGGCAAAGCAAAAGCATGCCAGCTTTTCAAAAACCTTTAACAATTACAGATCGCACCGCACTTTTAAGGTTAATGGCCGTGCGTCGTATGAGGCCTCCATTAAATAAAAATCCATCCACGGTTTCTTCCTGTTCAGGTTTTTAGTTTGCTCTAATTAAGACCTCAAATCTGAATGCTGCAAAGTCGTGTGAGTCAAGCCTTAACAAATAGCATGTGTTTCCTGATTTCTGGTTAACATTAGTAATTATTTCATTTCCCCCCCCTCCAAAATAAATAAAGAAATAAAATAAAAAATGTGCAATTGTTGCTGACAAAATGTCAACGTCAATCTCGCGAATACAATTCTGCTCTGATTGAGACTTAAGTTCCCCTAAATCAGTGGTGAATGACACATGGCAGAACTTGTTCGAGCTGTGTAGGCTCTGTATTGAGAAGGAAAGGCTTTTCTTCTCACTTATGTTCCTCTGCCTGAACCCTCTAAGCCTCTGCAGCCAGTGGAGTGGAGAGACACTGAACATGAGTCCTAAATTACAGCCTTACTAAAGAAACAAAAACAAACCAAAAGAGCGACCTGTTTCTTATTACCAAACAGGCTGCGCTGAAGGAGTGGAGAAAGGAAAAAGGAGGAAAGAAACTATTTTTTTTCCTTTTTTCTTTTTTTTTACAGAAAGGGAGGGAAATAGAGAGTGAGTGAGTGAGAGAGAGGGAGAGAAAAGAAAGGTAATATTTACTTCAGCCCAGCATTACCTTCTGAAGGAAGACAGCTTGTGTGTGTGTGTGTATGTGTGTGTTTCTTTACACTTTAATGAGGCAATAAATATACAGCCTTTAATTCTTTAAAGGACAGGCCGCTCCCGAGTGTGACGTTTATATTATCAGCTTTTATAGACCTGTCAACACTCAGACCTCTTTAAGTCTTTTTTTCCCTCCCCACCTTTCTTCTTCTTCTTCTTCTGTTTTTTTGTCTTTCTGGCGGAGCTACAACTGCATTTATACGCTATGTTACGTTGCAGTTTTTATGAAGTCAACTTTCCAGCAAATTATGCATTTATATTTTTTACGTGCTACAAATTCTGAGCAATGCGCCGCCCTTGTACTTAACACAAAACTGCTCGGGTTATTATCGAATAATAATAAAAAAAATAAAAATGGCCTGACAGAAAAACTAAATGAAATTTGGAAAAAAAAAAACAGAAATCGGACTACAGACATTTATTACACGGGGAAAACAAACAGGGCTTTAATGCGGCACGAGCTGCAGGTATGAATGCTTTTAATAGGTAATAAAAGAAAGGAGTTCTTATTTCTGTGCCTGGCTTGGTGAGGCTGTTTAATCAAATGAGTGGCATGAATAGTGAAAAAGAGAGCAGGAGTAAAAAAAAAAAAAAAATCTGCAATGTGTCACAATAAAGCAACTTTGACAAGCCTATAATCTCAGCCACCAGTTATTTGCTTTTCTTGGTGAACACGGTCGCCCGATGCAAGTGGCAGACGCTGCAGCCAGTGTTTATGCGTTGCACGATGTGTGCTATGTTTTTCGTACAATTTTCCACTCGTACGCAAGTCTCATAACTCGCAAGTTTTGGGATATTCATTAACCTTTGGGAGACGCAGAAAAACAGCAGACCTTTTAATTGCCACCAAGACAACGTCACTCTAATTGATCCTTTTAAATATGAAAATTTACATATGTGCATATATAATCACCCGCAATGATCTTGCACCCTGTCGACAGCAACAATTAAAATGAAATTCACTTACTCTTCCCCTGTTTGCGAGCGGGATGTGTGCACTGCATTTCAAATCAAGCCTAATGTGCCAACACCTCGCACACCTACAGAAGGCTGGCATTAGACTTGTTTAAATCAATTAGGCAAATGTGAAATGAGCAACGAGTACAAATGTCTTCCCTTTTCACCTACGAGCTTCCAGGCATCACAGTAATGGTGCCAATCATGCACACACACACACACACACACACACACACACACACACACACACACACACACACACACACACACACACACACACACAGAGCCACCCACCCCTTCCTCCATCTTCATCTGCATCCCGTAGTTTCCGCCAAACCTCTCCAACGCCGACCCTAACCTCATTTCTGCAGATAAGCTACCAGACCACGTACAGTATTTTTGTTTGTGGATGCAGCTCTAACAGAACAGACAAGTTGAGGTCAGACTCCCCCCCCCCCCCACCCAACCCTCCACTCCCCGCACCTCCACATAAACAAAGGAGGACTGCACGAAAACTTCTTCAGGGCACATTTAAGAGGAGCGCGCTGCCTGAATAAGTCTTTGGTAAATGTCAGCGAATGAGGTTCAGTGTTCAGACCTGAACTTTGTCTCACTTTACATAATAACATTATTGCTACGATTCAATAAACCGGCACTTCTATTAAGTCCTGATTAGTTTTGTGAGCTGGTATCATCCTCAACATGATACGAACGCACAACCTGAGGAAACTGCAACATTAGAAAGAGTAGAAAAGGTTTTCCCAGTGTATCTTTTTTTGTCTCTCCAGATTTTGTTTTACTTGAACTAAGAACACATGTGTCGAGCAAATGACTTACCTGACAATATATAACAAAGACAACGATGCTTTTCTCATGATTGAAACTGCGGTACGTGTGATAAGAATATCAATACCATAACAGGAACAGTTTAAAATGAGCACAAAATACGCGTCTGTACCAGAAGTGATCATAACTTTCTGAGCTTTTTACTTTGAGCAGTGAATCAGTATACACTTTTAAAGTTTATCACAATATCTACTACATGCATCAGAATCAGGATCAGAATTATGTTTAGTAAAAATAAAATATGTTTAATAAAAAAAACTGTGGTACAGAAATTGATTGTCTGGCATTTACATCAGATTTGCACAGTAGATGCGTCTGTGCAAACTTAACTACAGCTAAAGGTTAACTTGTAAATCAGATGCAGAGTTACTTACCAAAAGTGGTAATCCCAATGCCCGTTTTATCAAACAGCAGGAAGGCAACCATGAAAAGTGAGTCTGGGGCACACAGCACCGATTCAAATGCTACAAACTCCTGAAAGGAGATCAAGCTAGGAGAGAGAAGGACAGAGGGAAAGAGGATAAGTAGGTCTGTAACAGACGGTTAAATGCTGCCATTTGAGCTGATTCATTACTGTGGTACGTTGTGTTTCAGGTTCCCTGTATAAATACTTCATCGGCTACGCATGTGATCATTGAGTCTTTGATATTCAATTAGCCATGTAATACATAATAAAGACTTAAGCGTAAATTACACTAATGAAATGAAATATTAAATAAAATAATTTAAAAAAACAAGTGATTTTTACACAGCATTAAACTGTAGACACCGTCATAATTACTGCCACACAGTGGCAAACCAGCACACTTGGACAAGCTATCAATCTGCGCAACACGTAATTCAAGCAGCCTTTTATCCTTTTAGTCTGTTATTCCATATGTAATGTAATAAAATCATCGAGTGTGACAGCAAGAAAATAAAACATTTTTAAAAGCTCAGTGTGTGTTCCCAGTCTGCGCTGGCAGCTAACACTGAGAGGGCCAACTTTACACCACACAAAAAAGGCTTAAAATAGGACGTTTCACATGCAGAGTGTGCCATTTTAAACAAGCAGACAGGTGTGCAGGGGCTTGGGAGCCAGTTAAGGACATCAACATAAATTTAATATAAGATGAAGCCATTATGTGAAAGCCAACAGGAGCCATGGCGAAAAACGAGAAAATGAAGGGTGAACTTTGTTTGCCACAACACTATGAGACGAGCTGAAAGTCTAGTTTTCCTATTACAGCACTTCATCTCTTTGTCACTGTTTTCCTAGAAGCCTCAATAGAGGTACACACGTCCACATGTACCATCAGCAAGCAAAAAAATAAACACAAAAACACTGCCTATGTGTGAGCCCACTGAGAGCCCCCTCAGGAAAGTCCCACTGTGGAGAACTGGACCACGCAGTCTAGCCTTTATATAGGCCCTGGTTCACAGTTGCCCTAAGTCCATTATGAATTTCACAAATGGATCTGATAATTACAGGAAGGGTCAGCGTTAATGAGCAGTCCCCGAGCATCCATCTATTAAACCCATTTCAATTTCCGAGGGGGAGTGTGGCAAGGAAGGAGGGGGGGCAGTGATTGCATTTTCCTTGTTGTTGTAATTAATTATGTTACTGATGAAATTTAGAGGTGTTTGTTTGGCCTTTAGAGTTTAGGTTTCAGGCTTGTGTGCATTTATATATACACAAAGTATAGGTTTATAACCAGAAAAAGACTGCAGTATAGAAGACTGGAGGAGGAGGCGTCGACAGAAAGTAGTGCTTTAGGAACTTATTCTTAAACATGAATCCCAGAGATCTTTCATAAAGCAGCGCTTGGATAAAAGCTTTATAGTCTTTTGAATGCAGTCTTCAAAACTACTTTTTCTCCCTTCCAACATTCGTGAAAAACCCAACGAGGCAAAGCGGCAGCGACAAAAGACACAGATTAATACCTGCTTTCAATAAAAACCCAGAAATACATTTCGAAAGATAGCATCGATACATTTCGAGAAAGGCATTGTGTGTGTGCTGGAAAGGGAGCCGCTCAAGAACAAAGGGAAGTGTGGAGAGGGGATAAAAGTGAGCGTACGGTTTTTCCTCAGCGGCAACTGAAATCAGCTGTCATTGTTTCAAAGGCAAGGCTAATTGTTTTATTAACTAAGCAGGTAGTTCTTAAGAGCAGGCCCCCGCTGATGGTAAGTAGGTGGAAGGGGGCACAAAAGCTCACTGCAGAGTCCGGGGATCTACTGTTAAAAACAAGGCTAATACCCTCGCCGCTCACACTGCTGGAATACTCACAAACTCTCCAACACCTCGCCGATCCTGTGCAACACGTGCACAGCACACTCGCAGGTTAATAAAAGGAATTTAAGCAAGCACAGCCTCAAAGACTCACAGAGAATCGCTGTTTTGAGATGGAAACAAGGGAAAATGTCAGCTATGTGTTTTTGGAGTTCTTTTCACACGCATCAATTTGCATTCACGCTGGTCATCCCGTCTGTGTTTTCCCAGACATGGATAATCAGGATATTAGTGTAACCGAGAGGGCCGTTGATCAAGAAAGGGATTGGACCACGGGGGTGGGGAGGGGTCCAGACAAGATCCAGGGGGCATCTCCGTAAAGCGCACTGAAAAACATTCCACGTGCTCATAAGCATTTACACACAACTCTGCAGCCGGGGATGAAGCTTATGATGGTTGATTAGCAAGCGCCATGACGGCTGCAAAATGATTACCATGAGGGGAAAAAAAGGGGGGGGGGGAGGGTTGCATCATTTTTTGCTATGCAGACTCAAACCCTGACGAGACCGCTCAATAATCAAATCAACCAACAGCATCTACCAACCATCAACTGCTATGGCATGTGTCCAGGGCTGCCCCATCCATGTTTGCAGGCTGGGATGAACCGCGAAAGACGGGGCTAATGTGATACTCCTCATTTGCTTACTTTACTCCATGGGATTTGTTAAATCCTTTAAACAGCAATATTTATGGGATGTATTACATGACAAAGGCTTGCATGTGTTTCTATGGATGACAGCTGAATGACACTTTTGTCATGATGCCAATTCAATGCAGTTTAAACTGTCTCCGATATGCCTGTCTGACATTACAACTATATTCCACATATATATGTTTATCTCATCTTCATCACCCAGCTTTTACTTCTGTCTTCTCTCAGCAGGCATTTAAATACACAAAAAATATACAAAAAAACCCAGGCTTGGAAATACTGTTTACAAGTAACATAAATGCATGGTGTTGCTGTGGCCCGGCTGATAGAAAGACAGCTCTCCTTCGTTGATAGTAGTGGGGGAGAGGGGCCTAGAGGGGCTTCAATAATCCCCTGTCCGTGGCATCTTGGCACTGTTACTGACAGCCTTCCACCCACCTAGAGAACACTTGCACACAGACACACCCCAAAAACCCCACATACACACACACACGCAGGTGAGCGGTATGTGTTCGGCTTCTAGGAGTGGACACCCACCAGTCCAAGTCCAGAATGCTCGCAGCCTCTGGAAGACTGCTATTTTCCCAGCACGCTCCCTTAACAAAGTTTTTTCTTTTTTTTTTTCCAAACCTCCAAGAGTCTATGGGTGGAAGTGTTTTTTTTTTCACACTTGAACAGATGCTTCTATCAAAATATCAGGGGGAAGAAGGAACGGATAGAAAGGTAGGGAGTCGGAAAGAGGCGAATGAAATAGAGGGAGCTCAGAGTGCATTGTAGTATGTGAGTGCAAAGAGAGAGTGATGATCAGATAGGAGGAATGTGCGAAAAGCCAAACAAGAAAAAGAGAGGACATAAATAAGTTGACTGAAAGAGAAAAATCTTTAAACCGTCTTCTAGGCCTGTATGTCAGGTCCCTGGAAATTGAGGCATCTCCACCCTCAAAGCCCTGTTTCTGTTTCGCTCTCTCTTGATCTATCTATCTATCTGTCTCTCTGTCTCACGGGGACGGCGAGAATAAGAGGGAGAAAAGTGATTTCCACATAACAGATTGTTAGGACTGTCACTATATCCCCTGATTTACACAGTCACAGAGAGGGAGACAGACAAATGTATTTTCACTGTTTACATTGCTTCCCCCCCCCCCCATTCCACAAACATTGAGCCACTCAGATACACACTCACACACACATTGTGTAAGAAAAATTTCTCTCGCACAACACAAAAGTAAGCAAGCGTGCCACCTCCCATCCGACCCCCTGCTAAATCTATTGTCCCCACACTCATCTTGCTGAAATGGAGTCCTACCTGGCAAAAACAGCAGCAGGCGCACTAGCTGCAAATACGCTGCACCTCATATACCGACCGAAACGTATTGTTCGCGAGTGTATTTGCATGAGATCGGGCATGCTGGATGAAAATCCAGCCGCTAAAGTGGCTTGTTTTGTCTTGCTCCTTGTTCTTTTCTGGAGCTTTGCACGGCTGAGTGCTTAAAAAGAGAAAACAAAAAAACTACGCAATTCTGTTTTCATGCTACAGGCGACGGCCCCGAGGCTGTCGCATCTCTACTTATTGTGTTTCTTCTGTGTTTGTGAGGTCTGCAGAATAATCATCTGGTCTCTTTTGCCTCATCAACTCGTTTGTCTGTTAAAGTTCAGGAAGAAAATAACACATCACAATGCACAGGCCTGTACAGCGACTATACGAAAAGAAAGTGAATCACATCTAAACTAAGTCTAAACAATATTTGGAAGAAAAAAAAAGAATTTTTTTCTTTTAAAAATGACTCTTTTTCCTGTTTTGCCCCCATATCATTTCCATTCTCTTCCACAAAACCAAAATGAGGTTTAGATACAAAGCCTGGGCCATGGGTTCCTAATAGATTTACCCTGATGCCACGGCCACCATTTATCCTGCTCCAAAGCCGCACAATGCAACTGAGTGCTCCTGAATAGCATGGGCAATTACAGTGCATGTGTGATTTTTTTTCTCTCTCTCTGTGTATGTGTGTGCGTGCGTGCGTGCATGTGTGTGAGAGAGAGCATGCACGTTGCTCTCTCTTTTTCCAATTCCAAAAACCCCCACTACTCACATCTCACTGTCCTCTGTAAGTGCAGACACACACACACACATACACACACACACCTTAAAGCAGATGTAATAACATGAAACTACACAGCCATGTGCACTTTGCTCTTTGTAGAAGCCCAGGTGGTTACCATGGCAATGTGGGCCTTTTTTTTAAATCTTTTTTGACTTACCCTAACATTTTATTACCCATCATTATGTATCATTAAATACATACATATTAATGTAAAAAACAGGGGTGATGGGGATGGGAGGGGGGAGGCGTAAGTGTGAAATTAGGGGTGTATCTACAAAAAAGCCAACACCTGACAGGGGCCTTGGTGGTTTTGATGTCTCATTGCTATATAATTCATGTATGAACGTCCCCCTGTGCATTTCTTACACCAAAGGATTAAGTCATAGGTTTGTTTATAAAATGCAAAGTAACACTAGGAGGCTAGTCACACAAGATCAAAGGGATACATAATCCATGTACTAATAGCTTTAATAAGAGTCTATCATGAGCTTACCTCCTAGCAGGTGGCTTAATATTAATAAGGCTTTTTCTTTCTCCAGTCTTGATCCACCAACCAAAAGAAACGTGCATCTAGCCAATGTCTGATTTAGGCTTCTGTGTTGAATCTATGCAACACCTACAACACAGCCTATGCAAGTGGTCAACGCAGTTGCCAACACACTATTTCGTGAGGAGTTTCTCACTTCAGTTTCATCCATTCTCTTCCAGCTAGTTCAAAACATGGCAGTAAGAGGAGCTGGAAATGCACAGGAGGAATCAATGGTACCAAACAGGCCTATCAGAGTCGCTGAGGCCTGCATTAGCATGACGTGTAGCTACATTTCTAAGATTGTGCATGTAGGGCTTTAGAAAAGTTTGTGGTCATGACGTACCTATGGCATAAACTTAACACAGATGTATTAATCCACTGTTATTCTACAGAGTGATATCGATGACATGTTGTGGTTAAGCAGAATAAAAGTAGTTCTTCCATGCTTTGAACACCACGAGCAAAGTGATATTTAGTTCTAATATATTCAAGAGAAAACAGACTTCCTATTTTTGGTATCATCAAAACTAGCTACCCCAAAAAGAGTCTAGATCAGGGGTCCCCAATCCCAGTCCACGAGGGCCGGTGTCCCTGCAGGTTTTAGATGTGTCCTTGATCCATCACAGCTGATTTAAATGGATAAATTACCTCCTCAACATGTCTTGAAGTTCTCCAGAGGCCTGGTAATGAACTAATCATGTGATTCAGGTGTGCTGACCCAGGGTGTCAAACATAAGGTCCAGAAGCCAGAATCAACCTGGCAAAGACTCCAGTCTGGCCCACTAGATAGATTTGGCAAATAAGAAGGGCATACATTTTGGACTTTTATTTGTATTTTAATAGGCTTTGCTGCTTCTCTCTCCTATTAATGAAATTGAAATTACATTTTTTTCTTATATTGAAACATCTCAGTCAAATGTGTAGTTAAACTTCTGGTGACTTCTAAGATCAAAGTAGAGTGTATGTGGCCCATCATGTAATCTCTGGTTTAGAGCCCTTAAGCAAGATAAAAATATCCACAAAAATATCTACCCTCCTAGAATTGTCTACAAAACCCTACATATGTGAAATTTTCATTGCCTAAAAGATAAATGGTACACTGACCCATCTTTCTTCTGGTCCACCACTCCAGCCAGCAGATTTGTGGCCTCATTGGTCAGCAGAATGTCCGTGTGAGCATGGAGGAAACGGCTCACAAAGTCCTGCGCCGACATGAAGTATTTCTCATTCTTCTTGACGCTGGCATACTGTAAAACAGAACATTTTTTTTATAAAAAATAAAGACACAAGGCTGAGCTTTAGAAATTCATTAAAAAAAAGAAAAGAAACCCAAATCAAAAGATGGGAGAAAACCTTCTTTGAAACTAGGCAAACTCAAAAAAGAGAACAAAACATATAAGTCAAATCCCACCTTTTCAAAAATGGCTTTCAACTCAGTGGGGTCGGCCCTCCTAGGCAGAACTGCCTGCAAAATGATGAGAGAATGTTTTGTGAATAGACATACCAAACCTATATCATCATCTGAGCCGGTCCTGGTGAGCCACATTGTAGAACAATGTTTTTTTTCTTTTTGGCTACTGGCTTGTAAACAAAGCTTTGTCTGTCTGCAACCACCTCTTACACACTGGAATGCTTTTAATCACATACCTGTGATCACATATTGTACAGTCAAGGTTTCTTAATTAGCTTTTTATGTTATTTTTATTGTTTTAGACAATATTTCTTAGGGCAAGGATGTCAAACTCATTTTACATGGTGGGCCACTTTGATCTTAAGTGGGCCGGAGCAGTGAAACTCCCCTTTCACTCAGTGTAAAGAAGTTTAACTACACATTTAGGTGTGAAGTCTTAATATAAGAAAAATACTTCATTTCAACAGTATTTCTTAGTTTTTCTGGGGGATAAAGAAATACTGCTGTGAGAAATGAAAGAAATGTGTCAGCGTGACTTAAATTGTAACAACTGAATTTGTTGTTACAATGAAAAGTGATATAAAAAAATATCAGACTGTTTTTTAGTGTAGACGATTGTAAAATAAATAAATAAATAAATCTACAGTAAAAAACAGGCAATTTTCTGTCATTTAATTCTATATCTATTACTTATGTACGGTGGTGTAGTATGATTATCCAGAGGTAAAGTTTTCATAAGTAAGAGAAGCAGCAAAACTTAATAAAATACAAATAAAAGTCCAAAATCTGTGCCTTTCTTCTGATTTGCCAAAGCTGTCTAGTGGGCCAGATTGGAGTCTTTGCCGGGCTGATTCTGGCCTCTGGACCTTATGTTTGACACCCCTGTCTAAAGGGAATGAATTATATATGTTGTCTATAGGTTTCTACATTTAGTTAAAGCCTCTGGAAAAAGTTTGTGAAACCTTTAGAAGAAACGTCAGTACCTCCCGTCTCAGATAAGAGCTACACACAGCTGTAGGTGATGATGATGGTGTCAAAAAACATGTTAGAAGTTTCCTCCGCTCTGCGGGAACTTCTGCACCCGGTGGGGCGTTCATAACAGAAACGCCACAACTTGTAGCATGATGCTATCCAAGGTTACCGGTGACTACAACCGACTTTTTATTAAGTAAGGTGGAGAAGAGGCCAGGGAGGAACAAGGTGGAGTTAGAAAAAGGAAAGGAAAAAAAGGAGTGAAGGAAGCGATAGCATCATTGCTGCATTTTACATCACTGTGGAAACACCACTTCATTCAGCTTATAATAAAAAATGCTGCAAGCCAAATATTCACCAACTAGCTAACCGGGACCAGTAAAGTCTCAATGTCATTACCGTGTGGTCAGTGTTAAACTCTAGCACATCCTATTAGCTGGCTAACCGGCAGTTAGCGAGCCCTCCTCCGGGCAAACGTCATGACAGGCGGAGGGCTTCGGGCCGCACACCCCCTGCACCGGGCACACATCACCGACAAGGCGACAGCTCCTGCCAGCAACACGGGGAGGTGACGTGGGGAAAACTCAGCAGCTGCTTACCTTTGTTGCCATGCTAAAGCGAGCTCACTGTCAGATAGTCCTGTTCACTTCCTCCTGCGTGACGGCGTTCCCATGGAGATTACGCGCCGGTGCAGTGCCAAAGGAAGGTGAAAGAGGATCAACCGCGCACGTGGTGCGGGCCATGGAAGGTCGGGTTGTTTTTTTGTTTTTTCAAATTGTATTTGTTTAATTTTTTATTTTATGCATTTACAGAGAGAAAGTTCTCTTGTTGGTACTGTGTCTTGTATTAATCTATTACACACTCCTAGGATGCATAGGATGCATAAGGCATAGGATGGAGCACAAGGCCCTGATAATATGTGCATGGATACCTAAGGAGTCTAAATATTTGTTTTGCCACTTTGCAAAGAAGACATTCACTATAAAATCAGTTTAGGCTCTGTCCCAGACACTAAGGTGTCACACGCTAAGCTCATTTTAAAGTTACAACTCAAAATAATCATCCATTCCTTTATAATCCTTATCCAATAAAACTTAACACACTTATTTTGACCTTTTGGCTCATATACAAACATGCATACCTACACTCACTATCAGAATTTGTTTGCCACCAGCATAGCTGTATGTAAAGAAATAGTCACATCATCATAGGTATATTGTAATGATTTCTTGTCATTTTTCTGTAAAACACATTGGAAAACTTGGAAAAGCTTTAATATGAAACAAAATCATGTTTGTGTGGGCTTATTCTTACACGCGCCAACTATCTATTGTACTGAGCAACAGAGACCTGTAGACATCAGTGTGAAAGCCTCAGTTCCTTCCTCCAGCCTTTTCTTTCCTTGCAGCAAATGGTTCCTATACTTTATATCCAGCTTTTCTAGCCCATCTGTGTCTTGTGCCAGGAGGGAAAAGGTACAGAGAGAATTTCATGACTACAAAAGCAAAGGTTAACATTACTCACAGCATAAAAACAATTTAAAAGGGAGCAAAAGGGCCCTAATGGCCCGACAGTCTTCAAAGAAAATGTATTTTGCGCTCAAAATAATTCATAGCTTTTTGCTGGTGGCTTTTCAGCTTCCCGGAGACCCAGCATGAACCACTGTATTTTTCCCAGCAGGCTCTCTGCTCCTCGCAAAATGGCCTTCACCAGGGCATACCTTGCATCCCCTCCAAATATTGACAGCACCGGGTCCATCGCTTATTGGAAAAATGGCTGTAAGTAATGTTTTATCAGCCGATGCAATCTCCACACCTGTATTTTCTCCTGTCATATGACAATATTTGACAAGATTAATGATTTGATCCAGTGACTTATTTCCCATCACTGTCAGTCTGCTGCAAACAACTCGCTTGCTTGTGGCATTTAGTAAAAAAAAGCATGTAGTAGCATTTTCATTTGTATTATTCATGAACTGCAAAGTTTGTATGAGATGTGCAAACTAGTGTGTAGCAGCTTAGACATGAAACTCGTGATTTTTTTAACAAGGTAATTCCTTTAAAAAAAAATCCCACTGGGCGAAATTACTTTGCTTGTCAAGCCTTGTAGAAAGGAAACCAACAATGATTGTGCCAACCACCAAAAAAGCAAGCGGGTTAAAAATAAACCTTGCAACCTTTGAACTTCCACGGCTTGAGGGGTCTCCTGCCCACGTCCCCGAGGACTCACGTGTCCTGACAGCTTGAGCGATGAGTGGCGGACGGCTGTCTCAATCCGCCTCCTCCTATTTTTAACCCACACTAAACACAGAGCTTCGAAAATAGGCTCGAGTTCTAAACAAATGATTAATAGGGCATTTAGGGTCTCCCCACTGACCCGTGTGTCCCTATTAACAGCCAATAACACAGGCCCTTTGGGGTCAAAAGGTTTAAAGACTTTCTAATAAAAGTAGCAGAGACATGGGGATGTGTTTTGGAGGAGAAAAAGTTTTGTCTCAGTTTGAAATGCTGACAAGTTAATAATCCCTTCTCAAATGGCCCCACCGCAGTAAAATGGCCAGTTTGTTCTTACTTTTTATTGCTATCATCTGTCAGTCACTCACATCTTTTTTTCTGCCTCTTCTTAAGTGGACTGAAAGAGCTAAAACAGCTTTACAGTAATGTTCTTGCTGGGGCTTTATTCTCCTTCCCCACTCTTTCTTTTCTTTTTTGGATGAATGTGAATTCTTATTGTAGTTTTAGGAAGGAAATGCCTAATGGATTCCCAAAGACGTATTCATGACATGGTAATGAGATTCAAATTTGTAAGACGTTTTTACCTGAAAAAAAAGAGGAGTGTGGTTGTGGCAGTGGCTTTGTCCTGTTTTCCACAGCTAAAGAATGCAATTTTTCTGTCACTCTCACTATTCCTAATGCCATTTTGAAATGTATGTGATGAAGATACAAAACCAAAGAGAGCTTAAAAGTGGAAACATCATAGTAATGCACTGATGTGTCGCTTGTCATAACTGGGTTTCCTAGGGTTGATGTAGAGCATGGGTCAGTGGTAAGTTATATCCTGAAAATGTAATGCTTCAAATTGTTATCATTATACTCATATATTTTTATCAGTAATGAAAATATACGAGCAGAAGAAGAATATAAGAAATGTTTCTGGCAGGTAGATCCAGCATGAAAGAGATATTTTACAGGGTTTTACAACCTCAGAAAATTATTTCTTCATGTAAAAAATATCAGAGTACTGTGCTGTATAATATGGATAGCTTTTGGTTGCCATTGTATTTTTACTCTTTTTATACTACTGTAGTTTATTTCCAAATTAATTAGGTTATTTGCTCTATTTACTTTAAACTGTATTCAAATGCTGTACCTCTGTGTCTGTAAAAGCACAATTCCCTGAGCTGAGTCTAAATCTGGATGTCCTAACCTATTTTTTCTGGATTCAGTTTCTTCTCTTTCTTTAACTGTGACCAGATATCAGCTCTTATAAGTAAATACGTTTATTTATATAGCGCTTTTCAGGAACAAAGGTTACAAAGTGCTTTATAATATAAAATAAGATAAAGCAATTAAAACATAATATAAGGAAGCCTTCAAAGGTGGATCTGAAGCTTTTTCTACTCCTTGTACTCCACTGTAGCAGTAATGGCGCTGTAGTCAACATTTTCAGCAACATCAGCTGTGGCCAGGTGTAATTAATTGCCACAGGGGTTTGGTCATGGTGGCCGGTTGCTAGCTAAACCGTCTGTGTGATGTGTTTTCACTATGGTAAACACATCACAGAACCACAGCAATCCGTTTAAATAAAACATGTCTGAAAAAACCAACACAATTCAGCTTAATTAATAATTTAAAACACTGAAATTTCCACAAGTCTTTGTCCTTGCCTGCACTGAATATTTTACATAATCTGTACAATCTCCTTGGAATGCAATACATTTTTATAGAAAAGTTTCATTTCTGTACAATTACTGTTATTCAGTACTGAATGAGATTTAATACAGCATTGTTTTGTGTGACTTAACTGAAAATGAGTATACTGTAATCTTTTTTCTACATAATTGTACAAGATTTTCTGCTATGCCGGGGGAGTTTGTTACACACTGTACACCTAATGCATCCAATATCAGTGAACTGAAAATATTTGATGCCATAAAAAACGGGTTGAAAATTAGCCATAGGTTAATGTTGCTAAATCTAAATAAGTTCTTTCTTAATAGTAATAGAGGAGAAGAAAAGTGTTGGTACAGTGAACTAATGCTAATGTAATGTGCTCATGTTTATGTGTTGCATTTTATTTTATTTTTTTTATTTTCGCTAAACTTCCATCCATTATTTTATTCTACTTATTACCTCATTATACTGACATGTGTGTTTGTGTATCTGGTAATCCAAAAAAAAGCAATTTAAAACATATTAGTAAGTCACAACATTACCTCACCACCAGAGAAGATCCTGAATACATCCAGAGATGCACAGAGATGTTATCTATAGTATTTTCACATGATTTTTTTTTTTAATTCATTGAGGAAGGTATAAAGGTAAAAGAGTACCACTGTTACACATTAGTACAAAGGTAGAACATGTCTCTGATACTGCAAAGTGAAAATGTTGTTAATATAAAGGCTGGATTGAAAATGTCGGAAAGTCAAACAGGAAATATGGTTTTGTTTGTCTGTTTGTTTTTTAATGAGTTACTTTATCGATGAGGGACAGAAAGAAGAGCCCTTCAGGCTCATGTTGTAACACACCAAACCACTTTTTAAATGTACAGATGATTTTAATTTAAATTTTTTAATTTTGGCAAATTCATGTTGGCAAAATCTAATTGCATATTGATAACTGTGTATCCCTGACCTAACTTAAATCTTAATTCTTCCAATATAATAGTTTCTAAAATGGTTTCAGTTGATATTCTCAGTTTATCTTGCTCAAGGACACAACAGCACAATGGCTGCAAAACCTGTAACCACTTGATAATAACCGCCGCACTTCCGCTATAATTGTTTCCCCTGAGAACCAAAAAGATGCCAGAGTCTTTTCTTTTGTGCTCAATATTTGCAAAAATACAAACTCGGATATGAAACAAATTGCTCTGTGGAGGGGAAAAAAACATGCAAACTGGGAATGAGTATCGCAAGCCACAGAGCAGACTGTGCTCGCATACTGTGACAAGACTCAGTCAAATCTGTTTTACATAAAGGACAAGAGAGTGGTGAGGGGAAAAAATAGTGGAGCCATTCCTAGGAAATAAGCCACAGTTTAATATGTTTTACATACAAGGCAGAAAATGTGTTTTGTAGGTTTATCTTCACTGTCACTTCCATAAAAAAGTGCTAATACATAGAACAGCAAATGCATCCTTTGTTTATCAATCATATAGGGCCTATTAGCAAAATAATAGACTCTGTGCATACTCTGCTGCTGGACTAACAACAAAAACAGTTTGTCTTATAATCTACTTACTTTACACCAATCAGGTTGTCAAAGACTATTCTTAATCATCATACATAACATGCGCTGCATTAAAGTGGCATTCTTGTAAACACCATATCTGTAATAGTGTGTGACAAGCCGCCTTTGTTTACACCATAATAACTGGGTGTTTGAATAACTTCTCAGTGACTTTAAGTAACCAGCCAGACTCACTCTGCTTCCATTCAGCTGTGCAGGCTGTTAACCTGAGCTGACGTTTGGCTTGGAGTGGACTGTGGAAGATTATATATCGAACAGTAGGGCTGACTGGACTTCTCAATCATTTCACCTGCGGTCTTGAGTAATGGGAGTGCTCTCCTTGCACACACGCTTAAGATATAATGTGTGTCTGCTTGCCTCATTTGGCAAATCTTGACTTCATAAACATGTGAGACAAGTTCACGCCCGCACGCACTCGGAGACATTTATTTGAAGCTTCACACTCTTTACTCTCTGTCGTGAAATTCCCCTGAACCTCAGGGCGGGCTGTCTTCACTGTAGCTTCTGAATGAATCTGTTTAGTATCTTTCAGTTCACATGAAGCGCTACACTAACCATGCTTCAGGGCATCTGGGATGGGCTAGGGGCCTGGCATAGCAGGGGAAAGGGTGCATGGGAACTTTGAGATGGTCCAGACAGGCTAGTCAGCAGGCTTGAGCTCCTCTCTTTCACAACAACAATAAGGAGCCACTCTGGAGCACGCTCAGACCCTGCAACCTGAGAGGGCACAGGGGTCCTCAAGGATGCCTGGCTGGGATAAATGAACCCAGATGCTTCCCACAAAAGCAGAGCGACCAAGCCGCGGGAAGTAGGCTTGTAGAAAAAAAGAAGACCTTTCTCTGTTTTTTTTTTTTAACTTCTTCTCCCCATAGTTGAGGTGGTTGTCGGTCAGATTCCTGTGCTTTCTCATAACCACAGATCACAGAGGCCTCCGTGCGAGGAGCATTGTGGGAAATTATCAGAGGGCCATTTGTCTTTGAAGGAGAATGAGAGCAGCAGCAAATCTTTAAGTCCTTTCCTGTTCCTCTTCCTGTCAAGCTGCCACCTGGACTGAAGGAGGAGGGAGTGAGAGAGTGACGGTGCCATTTGTCTAAATGACTTAATTGAAGTTCAAGTTGGCGCAGGAAGTTTTAGAATGCAACATGAATGGTGCGATTGAATGTTTTTGAATTATTTATTTGCGAGCTTGCTTTTAATCTTTTTATCTGAGATGCCGAACTCTCGCTCAGCTGTTGGTTCCCATTTGGGATATAATACCTGTCTCATTTTCGTTTAAAGGAGCCATTTCTAATAGCTTTTTTCTTTCTTTCGATCAATACCCTTCTGATGTCTGTATTATAAAATGAAGGTACAGCTAACAGCCACTTATGTTAGCTCAAAGGTTGAAATCAGGGGCAAAGGTGACAAGTTTTGTCTAGTAGCATGAACATCCTGGAGCCTCCACTGTTTTGCTAAGCTTGATTAATAGCAGCCCCATGCTCTATGTTGCCACTTACGACATAGACCTCAGCAGCTGTGACAGCACAGGGATGACACTTCTCTAGCTTGCTCATTATATTAATATAATTGCTATATTCTATTAATTCTGCATTTTTTTTTACAGCTTCTGCTTCATTTCAGTAAATGCAACTGTTCTTCATGATTTGTTGAGTCTAATATTAACAGCTCAGTTTTACATATCACTCACAGATTTATCAGTACACAAGTATAAATGCAAACAGCAACACTTTCCACTATGGAGGGGATTTATTGCAGCTCTATACATGCTTTAACCTGACAGCTAATATGTCAGGGTAGGGAGAGAATAATGTCTTACTATGATAATCGCAGCATAAATATGTATAGGTCTGTATGTGCCCTTTCTCCTCCCTAGCAGGTCGGCTAGTCAGAACGAAACTTTGCAGGAGCATCGTCACACATGCGGCAGTTATATGTTTTTCTTTGGATTTTTACACATATTATGTTCATTTCATCATCCCCCTGTAAATGCGATGCTATGTACTCTGTTTTATCTGTCAGGTTTAACATACAGCAACAATACCTAACTTAAACTTGTTTCTGTGATGGATCTTTTGATTCAGTCATCGCTAAATATAGAAGGAAGATTTGAAAATCGTTGCAGGCCTGACAATAAACCCCTGTGGGGCAGGTTTTTTTTGCGGGTCATTCTAATAGAATTAAACTGAAACTACAATATACTTAGCTACACTAGCTAAATATATATTCCCTCTCAAATACACTATAACAGGGAGTTACTAAAAATGTAATTGAATCTGTATTCACATATCTGTCAAATAACTAAGCAACCCTAACCTCAATCAGAGTGGGTGGTGTAATAAAAAAATAATAAAATGAACTACATGAAAAAACCGGACTGCAGATATGTTCTTTAATGCATTAGCGCTTCAAAGTGTATTTTCCACTGCAGACTGCAGCGATGCGGTTCTCACCAGGGATCCCGGGAGTAGCCTGTGTCACAACTAATCTGCCAGGCTCCCCTGATGCCATCCAGACGCCCCATCCCGAAACACACACCGGCTTCTTTGTTTGCTTCACTTGAGGTTTAGGCGCTTTACTTTCTCCTAAGTTGGACGCGCACTAACACGTATGCAGATGCATCCAGGCTTACACGGGCACACACTTTAAATAGGTATTTGGATACACACTCAAGCGTATTACTGTATACTCCACCACACAACCACACACCTACATTCACAAACCACCCCCTGTCTGGACTAGATGAAGCAGCGAAGAATAAACGACAAATTTCCTATTTCATTTCACTAAGCCCTGCCTGCTTTAGCTCACTCCTAAGTTGCCTTGCCATGTCGGAAGAGCAAGAGTTAAATTGGAGAGGACTACATTTCCTAAAATGAAATGACTGTCAACTCAACTTTGCTCGTTCATCTAAGAAGAGTGCAAGAAAAATGCCACAGTCCTTCTATTCTGCTTTTGCACGGCGAGCAACAAACACGGTTTGAAAAATGAAAGGCAGCCTCGGTAGAAGTCATCGCTCTCAAATGAATCACGAAAGAAAGTTGCGTTGTTTGTCCGTCTTTGATCTCAAAGTAGCGAGCCAGCAGCATGTAGCGCCTGTATATGTCATCAGGACCATTAGGAAGTGCTGACATCTATCTGATTAGGATGACAAAGCATTAAGCACCTGTGTGTGTGTGTGTGTGTGTGTGTGTGTGTGTGTGTGTGTGTGTGTGTGTGCGTTCATGCGCCTCCAAATGTAAATCGCATCTGCTGTCGAAAGTGTCCGTGCGCTCGCATTAATGTGATTTCCACGCATTTCGCATTTCACTTTTCACGTGTGCATTATTTTGAGTGTCTGTGGAATCGAGTGTGCATCTTTGTTCTTCTTCAACATCTGTGAGTAAGTGCGAGGATGAGAGAGTGCATGCCTGCATGGTGTGCTGGCTGCCTTGTTCTGCCTTGAGGGGAGATAAATGGCTGAGTGTTGTTGTTGTCCAGAGAGCAGACACTCAGACAGCCGCTCACACATGATTAATTGTTTCCTTGTTGGGCCTGGGACCAGTCGACTGAGGCTGGTCCAAGGCCTCCCACCCAGTATTTCCAGACGAGTTTTTGTGTGTGTGTGTTGTGTGTGTGTGCATATGCAAGCGAGAGAGAGGCAGAGGGAAAGAGGGGTGATGAAATGCAAAGACACTAAAGAACAAGAGAGAATGTTATGTCCTATTTTATGAGTTTGTCTGTCACTGTGCTCTCTCTTGAAACATGTGCTATTGTTTTGGAGGCGGCCACGCAGTGAAGTGGTGAGGTTGTTCTGGTTGAATGTGGTGAACATGATCGATGTGATTTGAAGGCTTGAATTTGTCCTGCACCCTTTTTATGTTCCCATCATCTGGATTGTGCAACTTTGAGGGTCTTTAATGGACTTTTTCCTGCAATTGTTTTCCGCTGTCGTGCGGCTATAATGCAGATACGGGGACATGTAATTTACCGTGCTCTAATGACTCGATCCAACTCAAGGAAGCTCCACGAATCATGGCTGCACATCGATATCTCATAGGTCAACACTACTCAGGTTGATCTACAGTGATGCTGGGTTTCATGGGAGTGCATGAGTGAGCCCGATGATTGATTAATTACAATTATCAGAGGCCTGATAATTCACCACAGATGATTATAACATCAAGTGTGCTTTATTGCTCTGGTGGAAAAAGCCTCTCTGGTGCCTAAATTGTTCCCCCTGTTAATTTCCTCTTCCTTCACTGTCCAGTGCTTTTAAGTGCAGCAGGACAGGTGGATGGCTGAGCCAGTGTGTTCAAATATTGAAGGCTTGGGAGGGGACAGAGCAAAAATCTGGGAGTAAAAATAGAAAACAAACTCCCTAATTGCCAGGTATCATGGGCATACGGGAAGGAAACTCAGCAGGGGGTGTTGTTGCCACAGACGTCACAGTTAAAAACACGCTGCCATCCGCAGGGCAATTCAGCTCAGTTGCACATTATGGTTTAATGATGGCATAGGGATGACTCACATGCAACACTGATTCACTTTACATTAGACACTTAATCACAGCAGCTATTATCCCCACTTTGTGTTGATAGAAGTACCGAATACCACAAGACTTGCATTCAGAAGATGCGAAACATTTACTCACTGAGAGTTACCAGTTGAGTTATGTGTGTTTTTGCAGGTGTGGGAGGGTTGCCGGCTACTGTCAGCCTTTCTTATTTAGCGCCATGCTGCAAAGCTGGAGAAGCAGCCAAGTCTTTCTTTCATCTGTCATTGCAGCCTCCAAGGCAGGTCCACGTGAAAAGAGATGATTTCGAGGTGTTTTGCTGTATGTAATTTTAAATGAATTGATTGTTAGATTTTGGGGAAAACATGTAAAAGTCACAAATCTTTACCATTTTTTTAATTACTACTCTGTTTTGGAGAAATCTAAAAGACTGTGTAGAATTCGACCACTAGGTGAAGCTGCAATGGACACAAAAGGGTTTTGTCTAAAAACTGCTGATGTATTTACCACAAATAAATTATTAGAGTCTGGGAAACACTTGACTGAAGAAGCCCTAATATGATTCGATTTTACAGAAAGATTTTTTTTTTTTTCACAGTCAATTATTTTTTTTGAACCTTCACCAAAAGTGGCACGGATAATCTTCAGACCAAGTTGCTGGTTTAACTTTTTAAACCTGTTTTATTATGGGAAATCCAAATCGGATGGAAATGTGTTACACAGGAACTTTGAGGTAATAATCTCGTCAACCATTTTTAGTACTAAAGAAAAGATGCACGTATTTTCATGAAGGTGAAGCTGGTGTGGAATTGCCTTAAACCTGGATTCTTTCTAATGGTGGGCAGCTCCTCTGGTTAACAAAAGTCTGGCTGCATTGAAGACCATGGGCAAATGACTTGGTTTCCTTATTTCTGATAAGTTTATAGTCTAAATCTCTAGTTATACATTATATTTCACAATATTATATAGATATTATAAATTATGGTCCCTATTATATTAAAAAAGAAAAGTAAAGTAGGGTATTTTTCAGGTTGGGCCTACTTTATGATTGATTAGCTACTCCTGTGAGTGCAGAGCAGTCAAATCCTCACTTTTCAGTTAAAAAACAAAAAAACACAAAAAAATAGTCCCTCTTTTATATACATGCAATATATGATTGACACCAAACTTTATTTAAGGAGTTGAACCCTTCTCTGACGTAACAAAGTGTAATTTGTACATTTATGAAACAGAAAATTCGTATTTTTCCTGGACCTGCTTAAAGCTACATTTGACATAATCAGATCAAGTTGCCTTAGCGACTATACCCTGCTGAATTGCTTGGCCCGCTCATCGCTGTTTGAAACGACACATTTATAGAATTGAGTTGGATGAATGAATAAAGTACTAATGGTTTTGCCTCAGACGCCTATCACATAACTATTCCATTCAACTTACTAATTAACTGTTACAAAAAATGTTCACGTTTAGTGAAAGAAATCTTTAGAAGCTTCAGTGGAACTAGTCAAAATTCTGATTGTGAATACTATGATTAACCCTCTCCACTCACCATAACAAAGAAAAAGACTAGATGAATATAAGATTCTTTCATTAACGCATCCATTAATGTGCAATTTAAAGATTGCTTAAAAACTGCAGGGCTAACCAAGGCTTTTAGATAAACCTGTTTATCAGGTGTTATCTTTTTCCTCCAGTATTATAAGCTTTGATACCAATTTGTTACACTTCTTAATAATGAAGCATCAAAAAAGGTAGAACAAGATAGTCATTAATTCGTTTTCTCACCTACTAGCCTTAAGTAGCCAGCGTGCAGTTACTGTTTATGTAATGAAATAAAGATGCTATAAAGCTATATAATAGTCTTAACTCCACTTTGGCCAAATAGTTGAAGGTCAGAGTTTGTGGGGGATCTGTATGCTAGCTATCCTTAAAGTTTATCACCTTTGTAAAATTATCCATGCATGGCCTATGAGATGGATCATAGTCATAAAGTGCAGGACCAAACTGGGCCACTCCTAATCTGTTCTGACATCAAACCAAAGTCTGGTGTTTTCATAAGAGTAACGTTAAACTGAAACATACCCATCTATTGCTTTTGGTGTGCCAACATGTCATATCAGGTTAAAATCTGGACAGATTTAAGTGACAGTGAGGCCATGGCGTGATCCCACACCGCCTGAACTCTCCAGTGTCATGTTCCCGTGCTCGGACGAGTTTATGCACGTTTTGAGCTGGGCTGTGATGGTACTCATAAAAATTCATAGGGTCAAAGAGAAAAAAACTTGAAATGTGGCCAGATACTGTATCTGGTATTTCTATGTGTAGTGGAGGGAAATATTTCCACATTAGGTGGTCCCTTCAGTAACGTTTATGAAATTTTGGGTCAACCTGTCAAGTTAAACTGCTCCTTACTGTTGTAATTATTAGAGATCTGTTGGCTGATGTTTATTTTATTATTTTTGATAATTTGGCTTTTGTGGCCTCAGTTTCATAAGGTATAGTAAAATCTGCACTGATAGATCAGCATCAAGACATTGTATGACACACATCCACAAAGCTAAAAGACAAGTTATCAAAAGGAAAGCATGGATTTAAATGTGATTTCTCATATTTGTCCATTAAAAATAAAGCTACAGCAAGTTGTTTAGTTTCTTAGTTTAAGGCTGTAGACAGTAAACAGCAGGAAAACATAATTAGCAATTTTACTGGACGTATAGTGCCAGATTATTTTTGGCTGGAGTCTCTTCTGGTTGCCGAACAACTGCTGAGAGCCAAGAAATAGTCCAAGACACATTCCACTCCTGAAACAGCAAAATGCTGAGTTTAAACTATGTTCTTTTGAAACGTTGTTAAGATATAACATGCTTATTAGTGAGCTTTGCAGGTGCCTCTGCTTGGATTTTATGATAAAATCATAAAACCACTTTTTGCACCAAGATAAGCAAACCTGCTGCTTGGTATGAGAGTTGTATAAATATTGTATTCTCTTCCAATAAGAACATAAAGTTATTTCCACAAATATTTAACTTTTAGTTTAACACAACAATCGTTTCTTTTTTTTGTCAGTCCTCTGTGTGAAGACAGCACAGATGCAAAAGTTGAGGGGAATTCTGTTTCCGGCTGACTCGGCCCTATTCTTATCCTATTCTTTTAATGCTATTTGCTGTCTTCTAACACAGTGCGTTATTACGACCTTGCAGCAGAAGTGAATCCATGAAGAAGATCTGGCTTATTCTGGTCTTTTCTTATGTACAGATACATATAGATGCTTAATCATTTTTATTTTCACTACACGTCATGTTAGTGATTATAATGTGCCTTGAGGCAACTGTTGTTGTGATTTGGAGCTACATAAATTGATCCACAGTAGAAATTGCGAGTTTCTTCAGATCTCATAGAGAGTGGGAAAACCATTCTGGACAACTGGGGATCACTTTGATGAGGATGAATGGAGCTGAAAAAGTAGCTCGTGGTCAGTCCATAGTGCTTAATTGAGGCAGTTAGGGTAGAATAGACTTAAAAGCCCAAGTCCTCCTTGACACTGATGATGGTCCTATAAGGGACCCTCAGTAGGGCCCTCAGGTCTTTTGATAGGGCACTCGCCAGCGTCCTTTGGGGTTGTTTCACCCCCCACAAAAAACAGGCAGTCCTTTGTCACTGAGAGGAGGGGGGTCTTGAGGGTTGCTACTCATTATTATTTTCTAAAGTAATTATACCTTATTATCTGTGTTTACTTTAGCAGGGGTGCGAGCATACAGGTGTGGGCCATTCTGCAATGGGTTGGCATTCTCAGTGGTGAGCGCACCCCCAAGTGTCTTTTTTTTTGTGTATTTTTTTTAACACACACCCCGCCATCTTTACTTGGAGGTTTTTGGGGGGTTTTAGTAGTAGTTTTGTAGCCCCACTGCTAATTTCAGCCCAACAAAAGAAACATGCAATTAGGGCTATTATAGTAGCAGCTGCATGCTTCCTAGCTGTGCAGCGACAGCTTCGTCTTCACCCCGGCTGGTTAGTGAAGGGAGCGAAGAGAGGAGTGCAGGGCCTGTAGCAGTGGGAGAGAGAGAGCTGGAATGGTCACAGTAGCCTCCGGTGTCTGCAGAAAAGCGAGGAAAATATACCCTGGGAGGCTGGTGTGTTTCTTCAGTGTAGACACAGCGGGGACTCTCGCCCACAGACTTGTGGGCCTTGAGAACAATGGATCTGCCATCTCACAACATGAAGCGTTATGAAATAGTCCTCACCACAGTTCCATTGGCTGCTCTCTTGCATGTGGTCTCAGAACTGCGTGGGCTGAGGGAAAACAATTTGCAGATAAGGGGGAAAAAAGCTTTACGAAGAATCTAGGCATTGGAAAAGACTGTTCGCAAAATTCTGTTCGCAGAATTTCTTGCATTCGGTTGTTGGTTTGAATCTCTTTAAAGTATTAGCCTACTCCTTATGAGGATATCCATATAAAGAAGCAAAGACAGTAATGGTCTTTTACAGTTCAGAAGATTTCAAATGCAATCCTTTCAAGCAGATTGTTATTCACTTCTACCCCACATCAGTCAATATCAGCCACAGTGTCAAGGTGAATGTGGGTCACAAAGGAACAACAACAACAAAAATTTAAAAAAGAAATGCTAGCGCAAATTAAAGTCATCATTAAAAAAGATCAAAGAGGAACCAGAACAGAGACACTGAAAAGCCTGATGATCTATGTGAGGTTGAATATCGAGGGCCCACGGAGGCCCTCTCACCGCGCCAAACACAAGGGACCAATCTTACGCTCTCAGCACAAACAAAATGGTCACAAGTCGTCCTCTGTTGCTCTCACTTACCGATTCTCTCACTTCACTGACTTCCCAGCCCTTAGAATAATCATGTGGCCCAGAGCCCTTATGGGCATAAACAGATTGGGGCATCCCGCATGTTTGAGTCCAAGCTTATGGAACATGATACCTTGCTTTATTTCCTGCAGAGGGTGCTAGAAAAATAATAATCTTCACAATACTTTAGAATACTTACTTCAGTAATAAGTCTTGTACTGTTAATAAACAGTTAAATAATAATTACTGATGTTTACTGACTGACTTCCACTTATTTGGTAAACAGACCTGGGAACAATATCCGGAAGGCTGATTTATGGTTGTAACCGATGTTTGCGAGAGATTGTTTCATTTATAGAGCGTGTAATGAGGCAGTAGTGGGATAAATAAAGAGCACCTTTGTGTAGCTCTGAGATGCAAGGAGCTTCGTTAAAACAGCAGCATATGGTGTCAGGAATGATAACGAGCTCACTGATCAATAATGAAACCTCCCCTACAAAACGACAATTCTTTCGTTTGAAAATTACTCGCAAATGTATGACGCTGTGCATTAAAAACGTATACGCGCCAATTGTTTCTGACACAATACATAATTTAAGTATGTTTTATATTACCCAACCTAATGACATAATTAGATACCAATTATAAGAATTTATTAGTGATGGTTGAACTGACCTGTACCATAAATAATCAGCGCTATTCCAGTTTTAATATTGAAAGTCTGTAAGCATTTAAATTTGTGTGTAAGCATCTGTAATTTAGAAGTGTTCGGTTATAAGATTTATAATGTAGCTATTTCGTCCATACTTGAGTGGTATTAGATAAAAGAATAACAACGTCCAAATCTGTTTAGGTGAAATTTAAAGCTTTAATTAATGATAAACTTAAGAATGAAAAAAAAAAATCTATCAATCCAATAGAAATTTGCTATCTTAAAGGTGGTGGAAGGTGGAGATGGGGACGTCATCGTGACAGAGAAAATTTGTTTTCAATTTTCTTCTGTTAAAAAAAAAAGTTTTTTATATAACTGTCCCCCAAACCATGAAACTGATGAGATTCACAAATCTGTGACTTCAGTCCCAGAGGCGCTCTGTCCATTACCTGCAGGTCATGTGATCTTTTTTCTTTCGAGGGGCGGAGGATTCTTGGAGACTTCTTTTGGAATCAAACATATCTCATTACTCAAACCTTATTTGCTTAGACTAACCAGCACTGGAAAAGATGGTAGTGGTTAGAAGCACTTGTATTAAATTTTACTTACACTGGAATCTGTGATTTCAAATATTTTTCTTTCTGGAGGACTCGGAAAGCTCTTTAGATCTTGGCACCACATGCTTTTATATTGTAAAGAAAATATCTCTGGTTCAAAAAATACAAAAGAAAACTGCAGTGAGAAGTCTAATCTTTAGCCCTTAATCTGGAAACTGTAATTCTAGTTTTATGAATCTTAAAGTGTGATAAATTAAGCAGTTTACGTGGAATGCAATTTTTTTCCACAGACGTGAAAAATATTTTTCTAATGTGTCCTGTTTTTATCATTCATCCAGACTCAGAGATAATTTGTGTGTCATTAAACACATTTAAGATCTTTTAAGAGTATGTGAACGTCACGTTACACAAAATGCAAATACACCACAGTACAGAAAAAAATGTATGTAAATACAGTGCTTGTGTAAATGTTTCCAAGTTACTTTCCACTCATGTAGGAGGATGGATATTGTTTTCAGGATGAAAGCGGCTCTTGCAGCCTCGGTCTTACTGGCATCCATTTCACCTCATTAGGACCCTGGGACCGAGAGTCGACAAAACACTGAGAGAAATCATTTTGCCGGGGGAGTGTGGCGGGGATAAATTGGCCTCTGGTTCAGTACAAGAGTCCCCGCTGTGCCAAGCGGAAGAGAAGGGCCTGGCTGGCAGTAGGGGCAGGCCCAGGCAAGGCAAGCTGGGAGGCCCCATGCTGAGACCCCCTCCCTGTCTCTGACAAACACGGCAGTGGATAATCTCTCCTTCAGGGACTCGGCCCAGCGCTGTGGGGCTGAGAGGGAAGGGGGCTGTTATACAGCACAGTGCAAAGGAACTGCCTCTGTATGTGTGTAGCATGCACCACAAGCGCACTTACACTTGTTTGCATTGTGTGTACTTCCACCGTGCACAGCCTATGCAGCTCTATTTTTTTCCCCTCATGCACACTTTGTTCACTCTTCCTCTATCGTGCAGACATCGCTTTGACAGTTTCAATAAACAGAGCCTTTCATAAAATATTTTCCTTTAAAAAAGTACAGTTGAAGCAAAATGATCCCGAATATCTGTTGAGTACTTGAACCTGAGTAAGATCATGCAAAATTCATGCAGTCCAAAATAAATGCACTAAGTGTCAGAGGGCAATAACAAGCTGCCCATTACAGGTAGATTGTGTTGACTTGGCAGGTGTGCGTCTGAGGAGATCAACAGTTCTTACAAAGACTGTAATTTGCAGTTATTTTAGCCAAACCCTGAGTCATCTTCTATACCAACTAGAAAAATGGATTTTAGTGCCTGTACAAAATAAGAGCTGCCCAAGGACAAGCCGAAACCAAAGACCCCTGGCTGAATGTTTGCTCAAGCATCACTGTTGGCCACTGGCTTTTCTTCCTCGATTACAGGGACTGCAGTTATTACAGCCTATTGAATTTCAGCAATATTTTAATGATTACTCAAAACTAACTGGTTTCTTCAGGCTGAGGAGCTAGGACCAGTCTACAGATTGCATTACACACAAATATAAAATTAACACAAATGTAATGCAGAAATTATCTTTAACTGTCACCTAAACATTTGTAGCATAAACATTAAAGGAAAAACACTCAAAGGAACACTTTCTTCCAAACACTTTACTTCCATCAACTTCAATTATAAAAAAGGGCAACAAATTAACATCTTCTGAGCTCTTCTTGCAGTATGTGGTCAGCCAGTAATTTTCAATTATAAATGTCCATATCCAATGTCTCCGAATACTGAAAGGCCTTGTCAGCCACTATGATGTCTCCATCTTGTAACCATGTTTTTCAAGCTCCGCTCTGCAGGGAGGAAAAGAAAAATAGAAAGATCAAGTCAGCAGAGATGATTACAGGTGGGTGGTTGAGGCATAAGTACCCTCTGCTATTGATTGTAAGAACCATTAGGAGATGAGAAGAAAAAAAATATATAAATACTGCATAATGCATACAGCTATGGATTTGATGATTACATATATAGACATATAGCAGCTGTGGCCTTTAACAATAATGATATCTTTAAGAAACAACTTAATAATATGGCTATCGTAATTGGCCTAAATAAAACAATAGCATATAACTGTCTAAAGGGTACTCAAATAAAAACAAAGCAGCCATTTATCTATCAGTGGATACTGATTGCTCATAGATTTGCCAACTCCATTACATTTCTGCTAAACTCAACATACCTAAGGTACTTTTGCACGTTACAAATGTTGTTCGTCTGTTGCGTTTTAGAGGCGTTTATATTTTTCTACATATGTGAAATATAAACGAGCCCTGCTGTCAAAAAAGGTGATCTAGGCCACAAAACTGGTACAAATCTCACCAGGCAAGTTCATTATTGGTTACTGCTTCTTCCATGCTGCATTTAGATCAACGACTGAATTGCATGCACGGCTCCTAAAAGGCATTCTGGTGGTGTGCAAAGGCAATATGTTATATCAGGGAAAATTACTCACCATGTGCTACATATGGACAGCATATAAATAAAAATGTTAATTGTTTGATAGGAGTTTCTCTCTGCATAACCCATCAGGCTCTTCATGACCGATTACATTATATACTGTATGTGGTATTTCTAATTCATATGATGAGGATTCACAGTTACATTGATAAACAGAAATATAGTATCAGCAGTCATACATGTAGCTAAGTAATGATGTTGCCTGTGTTGATTTTTCTCGACAGCCAAGAGATTTACTGGACGAGGTTTTGGGCCAAAGTAGTGCACTGTTTATTTGTAGTTTATGCATCAGAAATTGCTCAATGATCTACATTTTTCTGACACAGTTTTGAGAAACATTTGCAGAAAGAGAAGTTAAGATAACAAACACGGGAAATATTAGCAAGTCCTATTGTTTTTGATCAGGTATTGCTTAGCTATTTGCACACAGCCGGCTTGCCAAACATGTGAGATCGATATAAACCAGGTGAAAGGTGTTTAACATAAAGGTGTGGTTTGAAATGAACTAGCTTTTAATTTAGGCAGGCATTTGAAACAAAATCAAAAAAAGGTGCACAACAGCAGTTACAAAAACGCACCCCTGCTTTTAGAGCAACAGAAATTCAAATGTTAACACGTCAATGACCTACAAACGCAGAGCAGATGACTGAATTATTAAATATGAAACATCTGTGGATCAAATGTTGGTTTGTTCCATTTAAAATAAATAGAAAGACTGTGTCCCACATGTGCTAAAACAGAAAGATTTTCATTCAAAACGGAGAGTATTTTTGTTGCTTGACCCTAAACTTGATCAAATAAATGTAAGCATAAAGATGGAGATATAGTATGAGATTAAGGCAAGAAAGTAGACAGTAAGGACTTCATAAACTGGCATTCTGAAATGTGCAAAAACGATTCTGATTATGCAAACGTCTTTGTTTGTCATCGGACAGTTTTTCATTAGCTTTTAAGTGATTTGTGAGATTTTTTAAAAAAAAGTTTTATTTAATGAACAATTTCTGACTGATCAGATTACCTCAGCTGATTTGAGAAATCATCTTCTACGTTATCATCGTCCCAGTTGTCTTCCCAAACATGAGCGTCTTCGTCTTCATCCAGCCCTGTCCAGTCTGGGAAACATTACAGCTGTAAGCTTGCAATAAAACCTTAATATAAAAGTATCTGCTCACCAGTTCTGAACACTTTAGCTTGTTGGTTTAGCTACATTGGCGGTGTAAGACAATTACTTCAAGTATACATAATATTTAAACAGCTAAGCGCAGTCAGTAAGTAAATTTTAGTGGTGAATTAAACTACTGGGAGCTCGGTGAAGTGGTGTGTTTGGTTAAATCGGAACAATTGTGGCGTTTTTCTTCCAGCTAGCTCGCTAGCTAATGCTAAAGCTAATAGGCTAGGCTAGCTGAGTCACTGCAGCAGGACACAGCAAAGAAAAACGTAACGGACTCCAACAAATAATGAAGAGAGAAACAAGAACAACAACACCTCAGATAACATGTGAACTACTCACCCTCGGCTGGGAATTCTTCAAACTCATCATCCTCCTCCAGCAAGCCCAGATCTACGGTCTGCTTCTTGTCTGACATGTTAGCTCCGTCGGTGTGTTGCTGTTTGTTAATGAAGCCTCTTCACGCAGGAATTGTGGGAAGTTAAAGTTGATCGAGCCGGTTGCGGCTGCGCGAAGTGCACGCATGGATGGCACGATGACTGCACAGGGGAGCGCAGGAGGAACTGTGAGCCACAGCAAAGCGAGGTAAGGCAGGTTTACTCAAGAAACACTCGATGTAATTAAATTCAATGTGATTTACAAACGCATACACAGGCAGTTAAGAACCAGCTCTCTGCCCTCAAATAGAAAGCAAAGACCAGTGCAGTAAGAGAAACAGGTCGATATATCCGATGAGATTTTTCTAACAGGTTTAATTAAAGCAGTGAGTCTAACCTGTTTAAGATAAATAAACGAAGTATTTTAAGGAAAATCCTTAATTTCAAGTTTGAACGCTTTTTGTTTTGTCTTCTTATCACACTTAGAGTAAATATGTTTTTCAAATTTGATTTTTAACATTACCAGTACCTATCCAGTATTACAGGTACAGCTTCATCAGCTCTGTTAACATGTTTGCTGTGCAGAAAAAAAATGTCCAAAATAAGTTTTGGTGTAAAGAATATTTATTTCACATTGTTATCCATTTCAGTCACAGTGACACTTTATTCCCTGCAAAGTGTTTCATGTGTTGGGGAATATTGCTTATGTATTTAGGATGCTCATCCATCCATTCGTTTCACTCCTCCTATCAGGGTACTGGCTCTACTTCTGAGTATTGTTATTATGTTTTTTATTATTATTAATGGCCTGTTATTTTTTTCAGACGGTACATTTTACTTAAAGGTGTGAGGAGCATGTTCTCTGCACGTGTCACCTGGCTTGTAGAAGGTGTGTTTTATTATGACTCTTGTATTACTGCTTTCTTTACTCTTTAAAATTCATTTATTATTAATTAATTTATTATAAGCCAGTGTACTCCTAGCACTCAATCCAAACCCTAATGAATGGAATGAGCTGTGTGAAGATGGGTATCCAACATAAAATGTTTTCAAAAACACCAAGGATGAGATTTGCCTTGGGACTGAGCAGCATGGACAGGATTAGAAATGAATACATCAAAAAGAGACATGTGCAGAGGAGGGATAGTGGATATACTGGACAAACGGTGTTGAATATAGCTGCCAGACAGGAGGAAAACCCCAGAGATGATCCATGGACGTGGTGAAGGAAGAGATACAGAGGGTTTGTGAGACAGAGGAGGATGTCAGGGATAGAGATGGAGCTGGGTGATTCGCTGTGGCAACCCTAAAAGGAACAGCTGGAAGAAAAAAAAGAAGTTTTGGTATGCTGTTTATGTTTCAGCATATTTCACAATATAAAAACATTTTAAAGCAGAATGCAGAAAGCAGAATGCTCGAGGTAACTCTGAAATGGCTTCACATTTTTTTCAGTATAACTCTTAACATTTGCTTTATATCTGTATTTTCCATCCCCCCAAATATCACCGATACCATCAGTCCCAAAAATCAAATATTTTAGAAATCTTGTTTTCTTGAATTCCTCCCTGCATGCTTCCCTCTCTCCCAGAAACACATTTCGCTTCCAGGCCACCACAAAAGCCCTCTTTCCTCAAAACATATGCACTCAAGTCACTCAAATTTTGTCAAAGATTTTTCATTTGGGAACAAATGCACATTGTAACCCATGCGGCCCGCTCAAATAATGATGCAGCAGCCACAGCTTAGGATGTATTTTAGATAAATGAGAGCGCACATTTACCACAAAACCACTTGTACCACAATGAAAATTGCTCTCCAGCTGTCATATGTTGACAGATGGAACAAACCTCAACTTAAGCTCTGCGCACTTATTCTATTTTCAAATTATTTTGTAATCATCCTAAGCCTTTACACATGACAATGCCACAACACTCAGAGGAAAGAGGAATAAGACACTGGCAAGTGTAGGAAGCTAATGCTGTTTGTTTAAATAGTTTCCCACCAGTTAGTAGTAAAAATGCATTCATAAAAAACAAGTTGTAGGTGCTGAAAAAGAAAACATCAAGCCCGCACACACGACGAGAACAAGGTCAGTAACATTTAACCACTACTGTCACGTGAAATAATGAACAGAAGGACTTTCTTATTTATCCTGGTAGGGCTGGAACTCGTTTTTTTTTATTACCAATCAGTTAAAAGTTGTTAAAATATCCATCCATCTATCCGTTTTCTGCTGCTTATCTGAGTGTTGGTTGTGAGGGAAAAGAGACACCCAGATCTCCGTCTCCCCAGCCAAGTCTTCCAGGGGGACACCGAGGCTTACCCAAGCCAACCAAAACTCTCCAGTGTGTCCTAGTTCTATCTCGAGGCCTCCTCCCTGTTGAACATCTTCAAAATGGCTTACCTCTGAGACATCTTTGTCACATGTCTGAAGCAAACCCATGCCAGGGATCTGTATGCCCTAGAGATCCCAGGAGCTATATTATCAGGAGGAACTTGTCCCTGGCAGAGTCTTCTAATGTAAGTAAGGTAATTCCTCAGTTAAGTGCCAGACCAAGAGTGAGTCAGAAGATCTCTGTGGACTGGAAATGTATGGAGCATGCGGCCTTGCCCAGACTGGGGTTGAACCTTGTCCAGGGGAGTGTTTGTCAGGCAGTGTCTGGTGGCCTGGCTTTAGCTCATGGGATTGGGTCGAGCTCAGGCCTGAGGACTAACGAGGTCTGGGCCAGGGTATGGGTCTGGCGCTGCTCAGTCAAAGCCTTTGACTTTGGCAGACCGATCCTTGGTTGCTGAAACCGGTTCTTGTTAAAATTTGCTGCACAGAAAATTTCCTGTTTGGAAATTCCTGAGCCCAAAGCCCAATTTACAAGCATGTAAGAAAAAAAGAAAAGCTGCCAGTCATCATATTTGAACTAACAGATCTTGACATTTGTGCTAGAAGTAATAAATTCCCAAATTATAAAAACAGCTGCAAGAAACCTGTTCCACGATAGAATCTGAGTAATATTTCTACCAAACGTTTGTGTCCTTATGCTTATTTTAAATACCTAGAAGATTGATGGATCAAATTTACTTCAGCTACAATCAGCGAATGAAGACACAGGTTCATTCACCTTTCAGTTATAGAGCACTCTGAGCTGCTCTCCCTGAGGTATAGTGGATTCTGGCTCCCGTGTCACTCAATCTCAGGTGCAGGTGAAGTCCTGGGAAGTGGCCACAGCGTCCGCCCAGCATACCTGAGACTGCAGTTACAGCGAGCCTGGCGCCTAAAGTCTCTGTGCTCAGGAAAAATGGGAGGAGGTGGGGTTGTGGGGGGTCATAGAAGGGAGACACAGCGTGGCCTCCCCAGACAGACTCCACCACGACTTGTGTCTGAGTAGCAGCATCACATTTCTGTCCTTTCACAAAGCCCTCTGGGAAAGGACAGGTCGGCAGCCGCTATAAGCACACTGAAAGAGACAGAGCAGACAGAGGTGCTCCCTGATTCTTTATTACAGGCTTGGCTTATGATATGACCTTTAGGCACTGCACAGTGAAAGGTGTGTGGATGGAAACAGATGGAGATTTACAAGAAAAGAGCAATATGCATGTTACCAAATAATCCAGATCACCTCCTGAAGATAACACGCATGATCTATTTTTCCAGCATGTCAAAGAAAGTGACAGAACTTTCTTTGACATGCTGGCTGACGGCTGTGGAGATAACCAGCTGGTGGTACTTGCTTTACCTGTGGATACTTTGTCTAGAGCACCCCTTCCTTGCAATTATACTTCATATTGTGACTTTTCCTTACCTTAAAGTGGAGACTTCCTGCAGTGCCACTCAAAACTGAATGAGTACATATCTTAGAAACTGAAGCTGTCTTTGAGTTTGCGGATATGTGGAGCATTAGTGCAAATATTATCTTAAAGAAATACCGTGAGACATGCAAGGAAGTGATCATCATGGATTAAAGAGACTTAACCAACCAATTAATCAGGCAAATCCCCCCAAAACCTATCAATTCAAAAAAAAGAAAAAAAAATTGTAAGCGTTGCTCTGAGGAAATCTCCACAGAAAGCAATATGCTTCCAGGATATGTCTGTCAAGATCCTGTATTAAATTTAATCCCAGCCAGTAAGTAAGTCTACTCCATTGTGCGTTGTGTGGAAACCCCATCTCTCTGTTCATATAAATACTTACATCAAGTAGAGAGCAGTGAAAATTCATTATTTCATGCATAAACTTGGTAATAAAACCAATTAAACGCTCACAGGTGTCAAATATGGATAAAAGTGAAAAACAAAGGACCTTTTTTTAATGTGAGATTTGTTTTACAAACCCATTTTCTGGCGGGCTCATTCAGTGAGATGTCTGTCATTGCGAATTTAAGTTTCATATTTTCCCCCCTGTCTGTCTTGAAAAGCTCTGTCATCTTGGGCTTGAGGTACAGTTTGCCAAGAGGCTAATGGCCCTTTATGACAGTACAATCTGATGCCTGTCCCGGCTAGCCTCCAGGTAATCCTGTCCACCTCGGCGGCTAAGCCCTGCTCAGGCTTAAGTTGCATATTTTGTTTTTATCAGGACACTGCTGATAAATGCTATCAGCGAGGGAGAAATGAAATATGGGGGGTCTAGCTCCATTTTGCCCAAGCCCCTCGAGTTGAAGAACAATGACATCTCTATAGGTGAATCTGGACTGTCTGTAGGACTAAACAGCACCAAAACAACTCCCATAACTTCACGTTCTGTGTCCTAGTTTTGCCAACACGGATGTGGTGCAAATTCCACTCTGACGCTTCTTTTTTTGCAAACAATTTTAGATTTTAAATTCCTTTGCATAAATGCATGATAATCCCGCCACTCAAAAACACTTTCAATTACAGCAGCTTTACTTTTGGACCCCCAAAATATCATTTAATAAAATCATAAAATTACATGCTAATTTATTTCCAGTAATGTGCGCTAATAGTGTACTACCTCTGTGTCCGTGGTCCAACGCCGTGGACCTATACTGTATGTGAAAAGCACTCAGACACTCTTACCATAGGTGATAACCCCCTCTGTGAAAAGCACTCTTATTGGAAGTACCCATTATCTGCAAAGTCTATCCTCACGCTGACACTAAGTCATTAGCTTAAGCTGTCCTCTGTGTAAAATCTGTTAATTTCTTTAGCTTTGGTGCATGGTAGACTGAAATATTTTTTGTCATTGATTGCTGCAAATTAATTATAGGTAAATTAGGTGGGAATATATGATTAATACTATTAATAATTAATGTACAATATATGTGATAGAATTTTTCATGAATGGCTCTGTTAGCAGATAAATAATGGCACAGTTCTTTTAATTTGGACCACGTTTGACACGAAAGTCAAATGATAAATGTTCTCTCTCCTTCATGCTTATTGAGCCTTGGCTGATTTAGGCCTGAAGTGCATCTATTGTGCTGTGACGTGTCCCAAGATCAGCATCACAAAAGGGCTTTGTGAGAGATGACACATGTCACATGTCCATGAAGAAATGCTGGCTACCTGGATTTCTAACCCCTTTGCCTACAGAAAAAAATAAAAATGTAGTCCTCTGGCAAAGTGCCGACCAAATATATCCCCCCCTTCTCTTTATATGCTGGACATTTTTTTTTTTTTTGCCTGCTTGATATTTTAAGAGGATCATTACATATTGTTTGTTGCACCCATATCTATCATCACTCATGTCTCTCTTTTCTCCCACTTTCCCCAGTCATTTTCTATTTCTCTATCCATCACACACAGAAACAGACACACCTCCCTCTCCCTCCAGTTACAGTCGCGGTATGTCAAAGTGTGCGTGTCCCACACAGCGGGGGGTTCGGCGAGTGACTGACAAGACCTGCTCTGCTCTTCTCTGACACCTGTCAGAGCCTCATCTGTCGTCTGTGTGCAGAGATGGAAATGAGCAGGAATGACACAACATGCCAGAGGTGACGGTGACGGCTTACCTCTTTCCATCAGCTTCTAAATCAGTTGCGTAGCTCGCAGCGTGTGCTGGCTGGCTAACAATAATTATCTACTCCGAGCTTTCAGAACCTCATTTATAATGCAGTGATGTCACAGCGCTTAGACTGAGAGATGCAATGCTGTGGACATGCTGCAGCATCATGTAAGGATGCATGTCTGTCTGCACATAATCCTAAACTACATATGGAATTATTTAAGCCAGACACACAAGATCACGGAGGCTTAAAGCAAAAATATATAGAGTGAATCAGAAACCCTTTTTATTTCAATTGGAGGATTTGTCACTGCATTCAGATTCTTATCTACCTGAGCAGGTTTGCATTTATTATTTGTATCTACGCCTAAGGCTACACAGAATTTACATTGACGGTGCATCGATCCCGCTGCAGCTGAAGTTTAATGTAACTCTGTTGATTTGCTGTAATCTCTGAGCGACTGAGTCTCCACAGTTTAGTTGTACTGATTTCCACAAGACTAATCCCCAACATGTGTCCGTCCATAGCGCCGGAAAAGTCTGTGATTGGTCTGATTGATAAATGAAGCCCTTCTTATGCTTTTGGGCGTCCATTCCAGCGGGGCCTCTGTGGGTCTGGACTATGTCCAGGAAACCCGGGACAGCCACTTATTAAGTAGTTAGACCGTCAAGACGAGGCTGCAGACAGGGATTGCTGGTGGTCACCTGGGTTTGGATTTAGCTTTGGTATCCCTCAGCTATCAGTCAGGTCTAGAGGACTGATTGTGGTCTCGTGTTGTGAATGGGACACAAGCCTCTCTTTTGTGCTGAGGTGAAGGTTTCTGTGTTTGTTCAGCCTAAAAGGCTGTCTTTATTAGCGCTATATCCTGTTCATTTGCATTATAATGCCCCAACATTATCCACAGAGGCTTGCAGTTGAGCAGTGCCTTAAAATTCAAGTATTTTCTTTAATTAACTGTAAAGGTGTTATTATTTTGTGTTTTTGATACAAAAAGAAAGAGAAAGCAAGCTGGAGTAGCCGTTATAATCCAGGTGAAGTTTTGACTTTTTCTTTATTTGTTCTTCAGTTAATTTTTTTTTTCAATCACAGGTTTCAGTGAAGAAAGGATAAAAGAAATGAAAGCAGAACACAATACACTTCGCATGTATTTTATTCTATTTAGCTTGATGCATAGTCATATATCCCAAAGTACCTGTGCACGATGATACAAAAACACAGCAGTTTTTCAAATTGCAGTAAGAGTAACAGTAAAAAGCGCGTTTAGCACTGAAGTCCAGGCAGGCGTAAAACCAAAAATGCTTTCTGGAGAAAATGGCCATGAGCAATGCTTAAGCAGCTCGGTGCTGCGGGATCGGAGCAGAGCACCCTGGGTAGAGCCCAGATGAAACACTAGGAGGTGAAAGGGAAAGTGGTGATTTGTCATTAAGACTTTTCAAAGAAAGGCCGATGCCAAGGGTCCAATTTATGCTTGTTATAATTTCACCCGAACGCTCCCTCATGCCCCCTAAACACATTCTTCTTCCAGTTTTCCAAAAAAACACCACACAAGCTGCAACTGGAAGTGTTTGATTTAATGCAGAAATGTTTTTATAATGTTGCATAAAGAAAAAAAAAGTTTCCCTCTCGTATTGTTAATTAATCAAAGTAACAGCACTTACTTTTAACAGTAACCGTTATGCCCCGTTTAACGTGATGAACTGAAGCTGTGCATCCTTTTAGCACTTTGTCATGCTGTATACTTGGCGGCTCCCTCGCTCCTGAATGTAATCTATTTTGGCTTCGAATCTGAGCTGTTTTCTGGACTCATTAATACAGAGAGAAGGTGAGGAAAAGCCCTTTTTTCGCTGTGACTGCCAGGTACAGTTTCTCTTGGCCTGAGCAGGATTTGTAAAACATGCCCTCATAAAACCAAAATCAAATGCTCCAGTTCTTGAACGGGATGTTGGAAAATTATTTACAGGCAAATAAAGTTGCGTGCGACCGCGTAAAATGCCGCCCAGTTCTGTTGTATGGTTCTGTTTAGCACAAATCATTTTCGCTGCAAAATTTGGACATGTCGACTGTGATTTGCTGCAGACTCTTGTTAATCCCTTGCACAGTCTCGAAAGTGAATCATCTGGATTTTCTGCAGGTTTTTGCTTTCTGCATTCTGCTTGTTGGTGTGTGTGTGTGTGCAGTGCGTGGTACAGTTTCTCATTCGTGTGTGTGTGCTGGTGGGAGAATTCAGAGGAGCCTCGCTGCATACCTTCCTGCCCACACACACAGATGTGCATCATCACTGGTTGATTGTTGGTGACCTTGGCTGATTGAACTGGTAAAGGGCAGCCAGTTGTGCAGCTGGGGACGAGTGTCTGGCAGCCCAGGGTAGTGGGGCGGTAAGGGGTAAGCCGTGGTAGCGTGACTGTGAGCGACTGCCGAGCAGCCACATCGTGACCCCGCTAGACGCACTCCCAAGTCTGCACACTGTGTTGCACTTGTTCCCCTGACATAGACGGGTAGAGACAAAAGAGCAAGGAACTTCCCCAGACCTTCATTTGGGGTGTTTGGACAACTCCAAGGCCCCCTCCGTGCCCCCGGGGGCCTCTCAGCTGGCCTGGAGAGAGCGAGCAAAGAAGACATGAGGCAAGACTGTGAAGGCTGAGCAGTTAATAGTGTGTGTGTCTGCAAGTGTGCAAGCATGCACGTGTATGTGTGTGTGTGGTGATGGGGAATCCATGACATCATTGTTAGAGTGGATTTATGAAAGCCATTTGTCACATGTTCAGCTGCAGTAAATCTGATTTCCCATTATGCCAAAAAAATTTAACAGTATCTTAAAAAGCTGCAGTGTCTCCCTCTTTGGCATATCAGTAGATGGCATAAATTGGAACACAAACCCCATTTCTGTTTTATTAGTTTAGGGAAACCCTTTTTTTTTATCAAGTGTGTCTATGACTTTTATGGACATATAAAGTCTGTTGTACTCTATCATTATCGCTGAAGTATACAGGAAGCATACATAAAAACAAATATTTGTTTAGTTTATGTGTGTATAGCTAGTGTTTTATTGAACTGTGACGCATGATTTCTCCACTGCATGTTTATTTGTTGGCTATAACGGGGCACCTCAGTGAGCTGAGGGAAAGTATTAGAAATGGCCAATGCACATTTCCAGCAAAATAGTGACTTGAACAGACTGCTGCACCCTTACTCAGCAGCCTATAAGTTCAATTATCCTCATGCAGAGAGACTGAAAGAAAACAATTGCAAAGCTTTTGGTAAAGATGCAGTTGTGAGTTGAGACATCAAGGCTTAACAAGGCAGTTGAAAGGGCGAGTCTAAAAGTAATCAAAAGAGGTTTTTATCGAGGGGTGGAGAAAGGTTTGGTTTTAGTTTGAACGCAAGTTGGCCTCGGATGACAAATTGTCCGGCATTGGGACAGGACGGTTCAGCCAGCTGGTTGGCCCCATCGGCGAGTTGATTGATGGTGTTGATGTTCTAAATCGGCCGCCAACACGCTGAGTACAGGACTCGTAATAGCGCAGCTTTAGATTGGCCCCGGAGATAGCAGGAAGTGGATGGGGGAATACGCGGGCGAGGGAGGGGGGCTGCAGGGGGAAAAGGACACGTTCCCATGCATGTATATGGTATATGAGCATTTCAAACTAAATCCTGCAGTTCTTCTGTGGTAAAGTTAAGACAGGAAAACACAGTAAATATGAAGAGTGTATGTTTGAAGACGTCTCGTTCATCGAGCAGTATAATGAGCGTATCGGTGGAGTACAAATGGCGCGTTGTGTATCATATCACCCTCACCCAGGCATCTGGCTTAGTCATATCTCAAGAACATACATGCAGGGTCATCATCTCTTGAAGGAAGAAAAAGCCTGGGGTGAAGGTGCGATCATTACCGTCGAGCAGAGGTCAGAGCCAGCAGTCATGTCCGCAGTCGTCTGACCGACGTGCTTATGAGACGAGGCTTGGGGAGGGTGGAAAAAAAGCACAACTTCCCGCTAATTGTAACAGCAGCCCCTTTATCATACTTTCAGCTCAATGAAAAAACACACGGCACCTTTGATCAAAAGCAAGGCAGTCTGGGATTGTGTTCTCAGATCTCAATGCATGCAAAGGGCAAACACAGGCCACCGTCACTGCAGAAGAGAAGGAGATTTTCTGAAAAACTTCAAACTGTTTTGAAGTCATTAGAAAGTAAGATTGTAGTTCATTACTCAGAAAGTTGATGGGACCCGCCTTTTGATGATTTAATCCAAAGTCAGCACACTGTTTGTAATGACATCAGTGACTTTCTCTAAATTTTTCTAAAGGAAAAAAAAACCAACTACCATATATCTAAATGCTCCTGAAATGAAATTCAGTGTTATTTTATTATTACAGTTTCTTTTATGAAACTATCAAATCAATTAAAACTCAAACACAGCCATGTGCACGCAGGTGTTTTATAGTAGTCCCCCCCTCCCAAAAAAAAATCCCCTCATGCTGTTAAAGTGCACGTTTTAAATGCTTTTTACTCTGTGAAGAGATGATAAAGAGTTTAGAATGATGTAACTTTGAGTTGACCTGTTCAGTGAAACACCTCTTCTCTTCCATTATGTGAACATTTTCAGTCTAGAATAATAAGCATATAAAAACATACCTGTCCATATCAGCAGTAACTCTACAAGCTGCTGCTGTGTACGATGTGCAGTGTTATTCGGGTTAGCTCTTAGCAGCAGTGAAATAAAATCAGACTGATTTGGAGCGATATTAAATAGCAGAATATTGAATTATGTCTTATTTGGCTTCACACTAAATGGCATGGAGGTGAGTGATGCCACCAATCTTTTATTCTGGAAGCTTGAAATGTTGACATCTTTTATTTTATGTGCCGTGAAAGACAACATCTTTTCCGTCAATCAAATCCAACATGTTGTATATTGTCAGCTGCTACCAGAAGGTGTAAGGACATATCTAATTCGAACTATTAACTTAGAGAGTAGGCAGTCCATTTCGAAACGGCCAGTAAGGCATCCTCAAGTTTTGCTGGCAAGTCTGTTTATTAGTTCTCATAAAAGGCTAGAGAACATAGAGTAGCTCTAGCTGGCCGGCTGGAGGAAGATAACGGGCATCGGTCCAGGGAGTCGTCTGTGTGAGCTGTTGTTTGGCCGATATCATTCTGGCCTTGGGCTTCTTCTAGTGGCGTCCATGAACCAAACTCATTGTTTTCAGCCTTCCATGCACAGACACAGGCCTACACACACACAGTCAGACCTAATGCCCAGTCACGTGCGCTTGCTCATACAGTGAGACGCCTGAAAACACTGTCAAGTCTCAGTTAGTGAGATATATTTCTTCACCATTTGTATGCGATGAATGAATCAGGCATTTTACACACTTAGCTTTCGCTGCTACAAGTGGAATAACTTCTCAAGCTGCAGACACAAGATACTTTATCCACCACCTAAAACAGTACAGACAGCTTTTGTAGGAAATAGAGCTGCAAATCGTCCCCTTAATCTGACTGATATTTTTTAATCTGCATGTGGAATGTGGAGCTCATTGACTGTATATGAAAGAAACATAGCCAGCATGTTGTTGCCCACCATTTTCTGACGTATTGACACAATCAATCCATCCTTTCTGAGTTAAGCAGGCTATCCCAGACATCCTCCCGTCCAGCCACACTTCAGTTCTCCTGTGGGATCCCGAGGTGTTTCCAGGCCACATGAGATATATAATTCCTCCAACAACGTTTGGTTTAACCTCAGGGTCTCATCCCAGTCCAGCGTGTCTGGAAAACCTCCAAAGGGAGATGCCCAGGAGGCAACCTAACCTAACCTCAATTGTTTCCTTTTGACACGCAGGAGCAGAAGCTCTATTCTGAGATCCCTCCCCATCTCCACGCTCTGTCTCTACAGCTGAGCCCAGGCACCCTTTACAGGAAACTCGTTTCAGCCACGCTTTCAGTCATTACCCAGATTTCATCACCATAGATGAGGGTTAGATTTACATGGACTGGTAAATTGAAAGCTCTCTTCATCATAACAATCTTGTACAACTCTCACATTAGCGCTAATGTCACACAATTCACCGATAAAACTCTTGCTCCACTTTTCTATCACGTCCACCTCGTGATTAAGAGCCCAAGATACTTGATCCCTTGCCTGAAAAAACCTCTCTCCCCCAACCCAGAAGGAGCATTGCACTGTTTTCTGGCAGAGAACCATGGCCTCAGACTTGGAAGTACTGACTCTCATCCCACCCTTTGCACACTCAGTTGCGTGCTGAAGGTCACGCTCTAATGAAGCCAAGAGAACCACATCATCCGCAAACAGCAGGGATGCTACTCGGAGGTTCCCAAATCAGCGGACACCCTCCTCCTCACCCCGGCTACGCCTCTAGATTCTGCCCATGAAAATCCAAAACAGAATTGGAGACAAGAGTCCGACACCCAATAAAAACACGCTAACCGAGCAGGGCGATGAGTTGGATCATCAGCTAGCACAAGCCAAATAATTTTTTCAGATAATTCAATTAAAATGTTCCAAAAGCTACGAATAGCACAAACATGTTGAAGAGGTTTAGCTCAGTGACTTTAGTTAGCAGAGGTGAGGTGTAGCAGACTGCTTTCGGCTACGCATGTTCGCCTCAGTCGGTCAAAGCAGTTTTGCTCCAAGCTTTCAGCATAAAAGAAAAATCACACCCCACACCGAAGTGTGTGTCGCTGTCAAGAATTGGATCGCTTTTTGTACCGAGAATTAAACAGTTTAAGTTGAGCTCTGACGCTTGGCATTTTAATGTGGAAGTCTGTGGGGATTGACTCACTTTTGGAGCTAGCCTCAAGTGGCCACTAGAGGAACTGCAGCTTTCAGCTGTCCCACATTTTTCATGCCCGGTGGTTGATAAAGGCTCTGCGAAGATGAGTCATTAGGTCTGAGTCCGAGATGTTGTGTGGGCAAACCAAACACATGCATAGTTTACACTTTATTTTCAGGTTTCTTTTCACCTACCCAGCGTATGATCCACTCTCAGGACATGTGTGCAAAGGTGTAATTTTCACCCTTTCCTCCTGAATCAGGACACCTCCTACCCTGCACACACACACATACCGTTCACCCTGAATGTTCGGATAATTTTGGTCACTTTTCACTCTTGGAAGACGAGTGCAGTGCAAACGATAGAGCCAGAGCAGGCCTTGCAGCTGTGTTCGTGACACCTCATCCACCCCTTAAGAGGTACACACTATAGGCCCACATACACACCCGCACTTGTTCGCACATACCACCTACTGATACAGCGGCAGGAAAAAAAAAGAACACTGTGGTTACCTCACTATTATGTTCTCTGACTCTGTGTGTGTGTGTGTGTTCATGTATGTGTGTGCTTGATTGTCTCTTCCTCCTTTATCTCTTTCTCCCCATGTCTCTCTCTCTCGCTCCCTGCCTCCTCCCTCTCTTGTCCTCCTCCTCTCAGATCCTTCTTCCTCACCATGGTTTCACAGACCTCCACTTACTCCATTGTGCTGAGAAACAAAAAATAAAAGAAACACAATCGCCTTGTCCTCTTTCTCATCTTAATAAGCAGCTCCAAGTTTGATAATTACACGTTCAGCACGCCGCATGAGTTTCTATGCACTGTTCACATCAGGGAGAAAGCCATTGACTCCGCTGTTGAGGGTAGCAACTATTAGGAATGACTGACAACTGTCCCCCTCCCCCTTTGGTCTGGAAGGCTGTAAAAGTGAGAACAGTGCCGATCAATTCTGTCTCCTTGTTAGAGAGTGTGTCTCTGAACGCCACCATGTAACCATCAGAGCAGCTCGTGGACCACATACGTTGCAGGGCCCGTAATCCATTCCATAACCTATCGCCATGTGCTGCCGATTAATGGGGTTTCTGCGGCGCAAGCGCCAAGGAGACGGCCAGACTGAGGGTTTTCTTCTGTGGCGGAAGCCAATCTGTTTAGGATTAAGGGAATAACTGGTGTGGCTGACACCGAGGCATCCAACATGCAGGGCTAAGGAGAAGAGGAGAGAGGAAGGAGTGCAGTGAATGTGTTGACAGGGAGCTGATTGTGTTTTGGCAGGGGTCTGCTTATTGGTGATGGTTTGAATCTATAACTGTTGATTATCTGGGGAATCTAAAGTCTGAAAGCCATTTGCAGTTGTTCAATCCATTCTCTTGCGCCATAGTTATAAAGCATCTTCACTTGTGTATCAAATCTTTGTTGATTATTGTAACTTCCATTTAAAAACCAAAAAAAGCACTTTAGCTGAGATCATCAAAATAAAGGAACACAGTGTTCTCCTTTCTGTTTCCAGGCTATTTGCAGCACAGACATACCTTATCTGAGTTCTCCACACAGAGAAGCCTTCTTTTTTGAACCGGTGGTCCACTTACCCGTTATGATGGTAATCTTGATGATTAAAGACCCGTGGAACAAAATGGGCTACCTGTTGCCATGATGTCATGTCTAGTCGAGGCTGTGATTAAGATTTCAGGCCATTAGAGAACTTTACTGGATGCTGTTTGTGGAAAAATATCAATTAGCTGTTGGCTTCAAAAAAGCAGCTCATGTTTGGGATCTGAAGTTTTGAATCTGGCAAATAAATTAAGCAGCGTGTGTAGGTGCTAAGGTTTGCTTTTCACAATTGGAAATGCCTTAAAACCACAATTGCATCAAGATTCGAGAAACAAATTACAAGTGTTGCATTAAAAGGATTAGCTCTTCCGCTCTTGGCTCTTAGATTCATGGGTTTGGATTTCGCAGCACAGCGCCGTACTAATCAAACATAGTTACAATGAGTTGTGGTACATTTCACGTCTACGTTCAAGCATTTACCAGTGAGCATTTATGTCACTGCTACCAGATTTATTGCAAACAGTAGTTACATAAAAGTATCACAGTTCATAAAGCTGAAGGAAAGTTAGCAGCAGACACTCTTACACAGCTACTGTACACACTGGTGAGTTCTGTGTACCGGTAATTTATTCTGAGGTACGTTCAGCGCTACAGAACAACCCACTGTTTTCAGCTTTGTAAATAGATAGAGACTAGCTGGTAGTCTATATAGACTATTATGAACAAAAGTATTGAGCAACTTACATGAAATCAATGCCACGAAGCACCCGGTGCACAGCTTTTGTGCTGATGTTAATGCCAGAGGAGGTTTGGAGTTATTGAATCAACAGAAAGTTAGCAGGTTTTATGCACGTTCATGTGCTTAGTGCTATAAATAAAATTTGATTGAATTGACTAGTCACCGTAACAGTTAGTGACCCTGCTCTGTAATGTTACGCTGGTCTACTACTGGGTGGTTGATTGAGGTGGGACTCACCAGACACTCCACGATGTGAAATTATTGCAATTTTTAACAAGTATGTTCTATAGGAATATAACCAGAATGCAACCAGCTCGTAGCCAATTTAGATGGGTCCCCTTGAGTTGTGCTTACAGATTTATTATTTTTTCAATTTGTTTTTATAGATGCAAGGAAGGTCCTATCCTATTTTAACTCATGTGACTGAGACTTCAGCTTATTCTGAATTAGAAGCTAGCTTTGGCAAAACGAGTGTGTTGGATGGTTTTCGATTTAAGCTGATTTGCTGCAAGTTTGGTAACGTTACTTAAGGATTGTGATGGATTAATTGAGCCCTCTTGTTTGTAGTATTCCCAGAGCATTTTAACTTAATAAAATATCAATATTTGGTGTCCCTGTATTGATATATCACCACACAAAAAAATCACGATACTATAATGTATTGCTTTTTTTTTACCCTACTCCTAGTGACTCAGTTGTTGTGGCTCCTAAATGTTTCCACATTGGGATAATACCACTTACACTTGATTGTGGACAATTTCACGAATTGAGTTGTTGCAAACATAGCATTATATTACAGCACCACACTCACATTCATTGAGCTCTTTGGAAACAACCCTTTCTTTAACAAATGTTTGTAAAGGCAGACTGCATGGCTAGGTGCTTGATTTTGCACACCTGTGGCAATGGGACTGAAAACAGCTGAATTCAAACATTAAGTGCTGTGACTCAGTACTTTTGTTCCTATAGTGTAGCAGAGCTTAGCCATTGAAGAGCCAGATACTTCTCTTAGTCATCGAGCAAGACCAAAAGCAGAGCTAAGAGGAGAGTAAGTATTGGATCTAACTTCAGCAAAAACATGAGTCGGTGTCTGGAGGATGTGTAATTAAGGTCTGCTAACACACTTGCAGCAACAACATTTTAATTAGTTTTTCTGCTTTTTGTATTTTTTGTTGGATAAATAGAAAATGTATAAGCACAAGGTCAAAGTGCTTTAGGTTTATGTGTTGGCTGGATTCTTCAGGTAAAAGGTCTTCCAGGTGTGCAGAAACACGTATCCGTCTTTATGCGCGGGCTCCACGCTGCAGAAGCCTGTGCTGTAGCATATGGCTTGTTTCCTCACTTTGCTGCACAGCTGTTTGTGTTTTTAGACTCTGATCAATCCTCCACAGTTTACCTCTCTTCACCTCCACCTCTGCAAACTCCAGTGACACTAACACTTTTACCCCAGGTGACTTAGCTTTTCCTGGTCTCCTCTTTCTTTATTTCATTCATCATCATATGCATTCCTCCCACACACACACACACACACACGCACACACTATCTCTTGCTCCCACCTTTCATCCTCCACCTCCTCACAGGTGGCTCTGCCCTGACCTCACTCACATAGAAGCAGGCTCTTCTCATTGCCCCGGGCCTCGGCCTCTGAAGCGCTCCTCTGGGAGATTCCACCGCAGGCCCAGCTACACTCTTAATGCAAATGTGCAGCCACACTTGAACTGAAAATCTGAACGACTGCAGCCCTCAGAACGTTTTCCCCTGTAAACGCACAGCACGGTATGCAAGGCTTTGATACTTAAGCGTGCGACTTAGACACACAACCTTCTCCTCCTTCATCCTCCATCCTCCGCCATGGTAGTGTTATTTTTGGCTCCAGCTGGGACATATGTCACTGGGGAGTGCGTGTAGAGCCTGGTTAATTGGGGCTACCTCAAAGCAGGCATAAAAACGGAGGCGATATTTATTAGGCAGCGTTTTAGCTGCGTGTCACGGGTGCGTGTCGGTGCTGTAAAACACAGTTTGAATGAGTCAGTCAGAAAATTTTCTGTAACCGACCATCCCATCCCTGCTGCTCGTGAAAAGATTGGCATTTTGGATTTCTTTGCTCCACTTCATAAATACATCCCGGTGCTGCACTCTATTAAGCGTACTCTCTCATGGAAGATGTATCCCTCTCGCAGTAGTATTTATTTGTTGTAATCAAGTGCACAGAGCAATGTTTGTCCCGTTCTTGCTATACACCGGTCTTCTTATAACTGAACTACAACATTTTTATGCACCAGAAGCGACTGCTAATGTGAGATCATTTACGACGGCCATTTTAAGGTGGTTATGTCGAAGCAGATTTGTTTAATTTTGCACTGAAAGCTAATAAATCCCAGAGCTGGAATGAGTTAGTGTTACAGTCACTTGTGTTCATGTATTCTGGACATGCAGTGAAATTATATATTCCCCTACACTCATTTATTTCAACTGAGGGGTAGAGTGTGTGGCTGGCCATGGTATGGATAGATTTCCTGTTTATAATCAAGGTTGCATTAAATAAAAAAGAAAAAATCATTACTCATTGTTATTACCTACCACTATAGAAGAGAATTTCTAAATAGGGTGGCACTTCATATTTGGATGTTTGTGGTATTTAGAAAAAAAAATACTTTATGTAAACTAGTCAATTAACTATTCAGCTGAACAATATGTGGTACTCATCCTACCCTTTCATAAAATATCTTATTATTATGTTGTGTCTCTATGTCTGTGCTATGTCGCTATGCTGAGGCATCTCTACCTAGCTGAAAAGCCCTCCCACAGTGGGGTGGGATCATTCCCACTGATAATCCACAGGCAAGATTGAATATAAAAGCTGATGTTTTGAAGTTTATAGTATTCCATTATTTTGTTTTTTGGTGAGCAAAAAGTGATTATATTTGCATGAGAAGCTGATGGGCTGAGTTATCATGCAACATGCATCTACAGACACCTACGTAGTAACTGAAAAGGCCGCTCTGTTGGGTTGAGATCAGGTGACTGACTCAAAGAATATCCCATTTTTTTTTGCCTTGGGAAAGTCTTGGGCTGCTTTTGCAGTATGCTGTGATCATTATCCACATGCATCATGAAGCACTGTCAGATCAGTTTTGCAGCATTAGGTTGAAGTTGAGTAGAGATTATAGCCTTGTCCTGTTCACAGTTAATCCCGCTTCTATCAGCAGTCCCATCATCAATAAACACAAGTGACCCAGTTCTACTGGCAGCCATACGTGCCCATGTCATAACATCGTCTTCACCATGTTTGACAGATGATGCGATGTGCTTCAATCACGATCTGTTCTGAGGTCTCCTCCAACATTTATATTCACTTCATTCTGGTACAGTTAGTCATTTTATGGCAAAGTCTAATCTGTACTTTCCTGTTCTTGAGAGTAACCAGCGGTTTGCACCTTGTTCTAAACCCCATCTGTTGATTGTAGACAGTGTTGGGAAGGTTACTTTTAAAATGTATTCCACTACAGATTACAGAATACATGCCCCAAAATGTATTTTGTAAAGTATTTTGTCACGTTACTCAATGAGAGTAACGTATTCTGAATACTTTGGATTACTTAATATATTATCAAGCTTTTTACAACTATTGCTGTGTGATTTGTTACTATTACTGAAGGCTACTGGCCATACAAATATCAAATAGATTTTTAAATCTTAATATAAAATGAATAACAGTAGGGTGGACATTAGGTAAGGCTGCACTTTTTGCAGCAATCGCGTATAGAAAACTGTTTCACGCGTATATAAAACAGGTCCGCGGCTCCGAACTGTAGTAAAGGGACCTCTGGCTAATACGTCGGGTTCAGTGCTCGTAGCCGAAAACTAGCTTTACTTTGTTGTCTGGGTCAACTTTTCTAGCGAGAGACAGAGAGAGGCGTTGAAAGGCTGCTCCAACCGAACTTATTGTTTCGGAGGAAAACACGAACACAGTGTACAGTCGAGTCTTAATAGTCAAGAGTTAATAACTTACTCGCAACTGGGCTACACTGCCCATGAGGCTACATTCTTTAGGGCTATGCCTGTAACACTCTGCCTATTGCCTTCATAATAAATAATACACCTACCCCTTCAAGAGTGTTCATTACTTTACTACTGGTTGTGAAGTTGTTTTCTTAACCATGGAAATAATTCTGTAGTCGTCTTCTATGGACTTTCAGTCCTTTTGGTGTTGCTCAGCCCATTGGACCTCATATTTAGACTTCCAGTGAACATCTACCAAATGCAAGTTCAGTGCTTAGAATTAACTTCAACTCTCCAGTCAACTGTCTAATTATTTTTGAGGCTCTAAATATTGGGGATGTATATAGAAATAGCTGTAATTTATAAACAGTTATTTTTCTTAAACCACCTGAATTAAAGCTGAAAGTCTGCACTTCAGTTACATCTGGACTGTTTGATTTAAAACTACTGTGGTGGTGTACAGACGGAAAAATTACAAAAATTGTGTACATATGAACTCAAGTTGTTACACTATCAGGTAAACCCCCTTATTCCAGCTGTACAACTATCATTTAGACTAGCATTGATCAGTCTCAAACAAAAGCAAGATTAAAACACACAGAGACAAACTGAGCTCTTGAATGTCAGGAGAGGCTAATAGCTGAAATTAAGTTTTAGTTTATTTATGTGGAACATTTTCCAGTGACAACATTTGGAATGTTTGCCATTTGTGACACAAAACAGCTCCGCTGCGTGCAGAATAAAAAGCTATTGTGCTAACTAAAGCTAGTGGGATTTGTGCTTCCCACTTTGAATTACACCTTTTCTCTAACCCCAACTATGTCCTCTCTGCTAATCCTCTCTTATCACATCTCATTAACTCATAGAAAGGACTTTTATAAATGGAACGGCTTCTTTAAATATCTCTCTATAGTTTCTTAACTTAATGGCAATGTTGGTTTTCTCCATTGACTCAGAAACTGGGAATCAAGCCAGCTGTCCCACAGTAACTCAGCAGATATCCTTGAGTCATCCTGTCCCACAATCCTGCCCTTCAGTTATAAAATGCTTCAAATCTCTACAACACAAAACCAAATATTTCCTATTTAACAAAAAACAACATTCCTCTTTTTCACTCGCAATTCAGTGACCTTTTACTTGATATAAAACACAATTCCTCCTTAAGTGGAATTTCAGGTAACCAAAACAAACATATGTCACTTTTTTCTCCAAATCCTTCAAAGTCACATTGAAGTAGCTCGCATGCACAAACTCATTGTCACCTTTTTTTCTTCCGTCATGAGCACAAAGGCTATTGTTTTAGGCTGTGTATGAAGTATTTTGCCCACTTCACACCTGTCATTCTCATCTATCTCAGGAGCGTGAAGGGAGGGTTGTATTCTCCTGTGAAATGCGCAGATTTCCCCAGTGAATGAACAAATGTGTGATTGTCCAGTTTACACAAAAGACACTCTACTTTGTCATTGTTCCCGCAAAGGCAGGTTCAGGGACAGCTAACTCTTGTGTTCTTCTACAGTGTCTGAGGGTAGTCTGTCTTGAAGTTGTTGTACTAAATGCAATAATATCATAGCTGCTTCTGTTTCCCCCACTTCCACACAGCTTCTCTCTGAAAGCTCCAATAACTTTGTAATGTGAGCCTGGTGAGTCAAGAGTTCTGGTTTCGTGATTGCTGGCCCGGAGGAGGTTGTGGTTAGGAGTGATAGGGCAAAAAAGAGGCCATGTGGAGGGTCCATGAAGATGATTACACTTTAAGAGCTTTTTAATGCTCATTAACACACGCAGCTCTCCTCATTCCTTGATTTATATACTGAACGTGCTAGCTAACATGCAATACCTCGGGTAGAACATGTATCGAAGAGTCTACATCACTCCGACACCCCTGAGTGGGTTTTTTGTGCCTCAGAGTAAAACCTAATGTAGACATTGTCCAAAGCACACTCAAGCCTCCATAAATAGAATTTATATGCTGCTAGTTATATTTCTAATACCACTTATGTGCTACCTATGTATGTTTCTTTTGTGACATTACAATCAAGTTTGCCACACCTTTTAAAAAATGTGCCAATGCACGATTTGTTCTGCAAAGTTTTCCTTCAAGCTGCTGAGAGCTGTATGTCTCATGCAGTGATTGTTAGTGCATGTACTATTGTAATTGACGTAGAAATAGGTATTTTCCACCTTGCGTGCATGCATAAATGTGACTACGGTGAGAACAGCATGATCACCTACTGGAATTAAACATAGCTCTATTACACTACTTAAAATTATTACTCTGTCTCTCAGTTTTACGAGCCACCATCAGCGTCTCTCCACAGTTTTCTCTTTTCCACTTTTACTCCATACCTCCTATAGTTTTGGCAATTTAGCATAAATAATTTCGTGATGGCCACATGCTTCACTGCGGAAACATTAGAAAGATGCGAGGAAAGCTCTGTGTGCTGGAAACTTAATCTAACAAGGAGTTGTTGAAATGAAAGACATAATTTCTGGTAGAAAATATAGTCCATTGTACAGTTCTCTGTGCTAAAACCTCAAAGTTTTTTGGGTTTTTTTTAACATTTTACAGCAACAGCCATCTTGATTTTTCTGCTGGCATGACTTGGCGTCATCAAATTGGTTTTAGGGGGACTAAATGAGGTATAGTACAGCTGGCAGGCCCAAAAAAAACAAAGACTAAGCTCTTTACCAAACCATGGCACTGACCAAGCCACTAATCACAGGCTGCTAGACCAAGCCTTGATAGCTTGTGTATTTATGAATGTACAAAATCACCAGGAGACTAAGTGAAAATAGTCAGTTAACATAAACTTGCAATGCTTCTGCTTCTTTTTTACTTTTAAACACTGCTTTTAAACTTAACACGACTTTTAAAAGGAACTTGTTACTCACCTGTGGTCACAAGCTGAGAATAGTCACCAAAAGAACAAGACAAGAGATACAAATGATGATTAGCTTTCTCTGAAGGTTGGCTGGGACTAGGATGCCTCCTGAATGCCTCGTAGGTGAGGTGTTTCGAGCATGTCCCACTGGGAAGACGTCCCATAGCAAACCCGAGGCACGCTGAAGGGACTGTGTCTCTTGACTGGCTTCATAGAAGCTGTAGATGGATGCTACATTACAAGATTACTGCCACTAAAACAGTTACAGTTTTATGTCCTGTGGAAAGTAAAATGAAGACCTGTAATGTTCAGACAGAGTTTATCCTGTTGAACTTTATGTTCATATTGGCGGCATCCCCTCCATCATCTATATAGCAACAAGCTCATTAAGAGAGAAATATTTGGCTGCCTAGCTTGGGTAAGCTAACGATACTGTTACAAACTTAGCAAACAGCCACACCGTAATCTGCAAATGTTTCCATGTGTGCTGTCAAATTCAAACTACAATCACACAATACTTCTCAGATGCTTTGATTCACTCACGCAAGATTCTTCTTTTTTTGTTAGTCGTCCTAAATTAGCACATACAGTAGTTCCCCCAACTCCACTATTCGTCTTACATTTTACTTACAGTTTAATTGGTATAAGTGTCAGCTTGTAGTAGGGTTATTTTTCACTTTGGATTCCAGTCGTGACTACAGTTGAGGATGTTTTGAGTTCAGGTCTGTAAAAGCCATGGAATTTATCAGTCTACTCAGGTCCCTCTTGGTGATTCCCCAAATGTTCAATTACTCATTTAATTATATGTTAATTCAACTCTTGAACCTGATCTCAGTGCAAATAAGTCTGAAAAAACACTGCAGGATCTTCCATCATCACTAAGTTCATTGTCTGTGATTGATATTTCTGGGGTTTCTATCAAACCGTGGTTTACTTAACCGTTTAAGCAGCCTTTCAGTCAGTTGCAAGGATCTTGTGCAACTCCCACCAGTCTTGATTAATTTGATTAATTGATAACACAGCCTACAGCTGAAGCTTACTACAGAGGATTTATTCAACGCCAAGGTCTAACATATTATTGAAAAGCTAGAGTTGAAAAATGGCAAAGGGACATGTTGGTTTGTTTTGGCTTGGGAGACTTGTTCCATTCTACAAAAATGGGTTTGCAGACTACTAGTGTGGAGCCACTCTCTTTTATTTGACTTTGTGCTTCACTGCGAGAAAGGAAAAAATGGCTTTGTATAATCACCAACCAGCCATATGACCTGAAAAAAAAGGAAAAAATGTTGGCAACTGTTTTTTGTGCAGAGCATTAAAAAGAGAGCAAGAGAGAGGGGGTGGGGATGGTGGGGGGGGGGGGGGGGGGGGGGAGACATTTCTGACCACAACTCATAAACCGCACTTTATTTAGACTGGCGTGCACCCATTATTTGTTCACAGGGGCTTTCAGTCAGTCTGAGGGAAATATGTTCCAGCATCTAGTGGGGGTGGGGGGGGCAGTGGGAGGGAAAAAGAGGGATGATGGTGGAAAGAGAGAGAGAAGAGGTGGGATGAACTCTTGCCAGGTGTCGGTCGTTGCCATGGCGTTCCATCAGCCGACTCCATTGTGGCTCAACGGACTCATCGGTGACTGAATGCCAAAGGGAGGGCGTTTTCGCTGTGGAGAAAGCGGCTCTAAAGTGGGCTCAAACCAGTCTGCACCCACCCACCCGTCCCACCCTACAGGAATGCATAGAATGAGGGCCCGTTTGCGTGACGTATGATTGGCAGGGACAGTTTGTAGTAAGGCACTCATTGCTGGCTTTCTCGGTTAAGTATGTCAGTTCAATGCTTACTGACACAGATCACAGAGCTGGATTTAAAACAAGGCTTGATAATTCCTGATACGCTGTAAGAAAATACAGTTAAAATACAGTAAAGTGCTGCAACTGGATTTGCCAGCATCTAACTGTTATTTTACAGTGTGCCCACTGCAAGTTCCATACCTTATAGTTTGTATTTTTTAAATACATATTTTTCATTTTATTTTATATCATTTTCATATAAATAATATTGTATGATCTTTACGTTACAACATAAAGCGCCTTTAGGTGGCTGCTGTTGCGATTTGGTGCTTTATAAATAAAATTGTATTGATTTGAATTTCATTGTATTGATTTTAGTTTTAAAAGTGAGTTTGCTTGTTTCTGTTTAGTTATTATTATTTTAAAACTTTATTAGTTTCAGTCCTGTTTTACAGTATGGAGGGCATATGCCAGAGGTAAATTTGAGTAAAATCAGTACAGGTGTTACAGTAAAAACACAGAACTCTTTGAAAGCAGCTGACTCATAGATTTGTAAAAATGCCCAGAATGAATAAACAGATCCAGCAAAGGCCTGTCGGGCAAATTGCGATAACAAAATTTACCAAATTAACAAATACTGAACCTTTTATTGAATATTTATTTATTTTTCAATATTCTCTTAATTAGTTTCCAAAGCTCATTTTCATTTAGATTTATTTATTTCAAATTATGAAACAATTTTCATTTCTTTTCATCTTATTTTTGTTTAGCTTTGCAGTATTTTATAGAGCATGCTCGATATGTTGGCCGATATTAGCTGTTTGCCAGCGTACTGATATCGGCATTTATAACAGCCAATAAATAGAAATATAAAAATGTGAAGAAAATATTGAAGAAACACATTTCAACCATGTTATCAGCCCTGACGCTGCATCGTTGTCCACCAGGCCAATCAGCAGCATCCCTGTTTAGAGCAGCGCACACAAATAATCTGAGATTTTAAAACTACGTTTTTCTACTATCTTAGTAATGACTCATGAATACCGAGATATGTTAAATGTTTGGGAAATCTGTTTATGATTCTTGTATTTGAAAGAAAAAAGTCAGCTTTTTAAATCACCAAATATTGGTATTGGTATCGGTTTTAAAAATACTATTTCAGTCAGGCCCTAGTATTTTACTGTGTGATGTTTGGTTGCCATGGCACAGTTATTTTAGCTTTCTGGTGCTAATCTCACCCAAAGGGTTTACTGTACGATATAACCCATCAAACACTAGGATGACCTAGTTCACCTGCTAGTTTTCGTTATAGTGAACTGTTGATTGCTCACTGTTCTCGCTCACTTTAAACCACATCACTCATCAAAAACAATCAAAATGTTTTAATTAATGATTCACAGTCCCATGAGTCTTTGTTCTTATCAAAGAAAAAATACATTTTTATACTATACTATTATAATGTGCAGTGGGCTTCTACAGGATCCAGCTGTAATCACTAAGAACTGTTGCATTACTGTTTTAAATCTCCCGTACTTTTACAGAAATTTCCTAAAGTGTAATCATTTGCTGGTGAGCAGTGATGGGTATGATTTCTCCCCACCAGGCTGTAGCCTGTGGGCTTCACTTTGGGTTGATTCTTCACAGCGATGTGCTCCAGCTGCAGCCATGGCAGGGATTAGGATGTCATTTTCACATCCACAAAGATTTGCCTCAAATACCAAATATCAGTGACATTTTGTCTTAGCCACTCTCATGCTGCTAAGGCATGAATGGTTTACATTATCATCCTCTCCAGTACCCATGATTCCTAGCTGTTTTTCGGTGTTCATGAATATTATGCTGCATTGTTGGAAATGTCACAATCATCATCATTGATACACAAAACAGCTCTATCTCTATTCACCTATATTCCTGCTCAGCACCAACTGTACATATTCACAGACTGAATAGGCCTCGCTCGCTGCAACTCTTAGCAACTGTTGCTGTGTGTAACATTGTTGAACTCCACCTCTCGCTCGCTCTTCAAACGCGAATGACTAATCCATCACGGAGCACACTGAAAGCTCTTCGTAAGGCCCCTGGAGCCGCTTGACGCCCCCCGTGACCCTCTCCTGGATGTTTCCTCATTACTTTATAATGTATTCACGCTTATGCTTCCATGGCGCTCGCCCTGGCCTCGTAATGGGAGGAAGCAGTGAGCTGTTCCAATGCATGCGAGCCTGCCACAATTTGCACTTCATTTTATTAACAAAAAAAAAAAAACATAGCCAGCCCAGCTTCTGGTGATGCCTTGCCAAAGCTCACCAGGTTCCAGTGCGCACTGCCGAGAAATTTCCTGCAATGTGACGACAGGATAGAGTCTCTCAGCATCAGTGGGGTACCTCCGCTGGCCCCCGGGAGATGCTGTCATTATGCGTGTTTGCAATCATGGGAGCTGAATACCTTGGCTGGAAGTGAGAGAGAGGACTGACAGAGGCAGAGGGAGAGGGGGAAGAAATTTAGAGACACAGAGAAGAGGGAGAGAGAGAATGTTTCGGCTCCTCGGCGGTGTTTTGAGCTTTCTGAAATGCATGTGCTATCATAGCAATGTTGTGTTTACCACAGCAGGAGGCAAACACAGAGTCACAGAGGAGAGGCGCGGAAACGCCAGACACAGTAAAATGAGCAAAATACATACATTAGGACTCTCTGTATTCACTACACACAAGCCGAGCAGAGGGGGGAAAAACTCATTTCAATATAAATGGAAGAAGCAGGGAGTGTGTGTCTTTATATCGGCTTTTGAACATTTTTTTTTAATGCTCACCACATGGAAATATCCAGCAGAAGCCCTGAGACGAGTTTTGCTGGGAAGTCAGGATGTCATTCTTTCTGTTGCTAAGGAAACTCTCTCACAGAGGGCCTGCTTCCCTCCCCCATGGCCACCGAGCTTTCAGCCGCTCTCTGTCTCAAAGAAGCCTTTCTGTTTCCAGCCCTCTCCAGTTGTGCAATCAGACTGAGGAACATCTCTCCATCAGGCTGGACCGGGAGACCCCAACATCTGGGGGGGCTGTATTGATGTCTCCCCAGTGAGCTATTCAGAGCCGCTACTTTCAGCCAGTCTTCTCCTGGCTGTGATTGTCATGCTTGTGTTTTGATACCAGGGTGTAGTAGCCGCTTGTCTCGCACAGACAAGCACTTTAATATATCAGTGCTATACCCCCGACCCCCCCACCCCCCCACCCCTTCTGTGCCAAAGACATAGCCACATCAAGAAAGGGGGGGGGGGGAGCTAATGTGAGGACAAGTTGCAAGGAAAGCATTGTAAACACTAAACATTTCAGTCTGTCAGCGCCGAGCCAGAAGTGGAAATCACTGACACAAATAGCTGTTGTGTGGCTGCCTTCGAAATGACCCCTCTCAGTCTCCACGGCCACCTTTCCGACTGTGCTAGTTATCATGTAGGCTAACACATCAGGAGCTTAGTTTTAGATGATGTGTTCTTTGGCTCGCATCCACTGCCATGCATAAACCCCCTTTCACCTCAACTGAGCCGCTTCTCTCTCCCTGCAATTGCACAGAAACGCTCAGGTCATTCAATTACCACATCTCTGACTCTGCAATCATATTCTCAGCTGCTTTTGCTGGTAAAACATTTTCCCCCCAAAAAGTAAAAAATCAGTCCGTATCAATCAGTCACCAAAAGAATATGGGGGTGACAATAGTCAAGATGCACCGTGCTGCTCAAAGTTTTGATTTCATTCTTTTCCAATATTAAGTCTCACTCCAGCTGAAAAGCGTTTTGCTCCCGTGCTTCCCCTTTAAGTTTTCTGCAGAAAATCCAGTGTATAGGCCGGTGAATGTTTAAAATAAACAGCAGAGACACTGAATATTGCATGGAGAATTTTATTCACTTTTGAACAGTGAGATACACCCCGAATGTCTCATTTGCACTTGACAGGTTTAATTACATTGCAATTATACAGGATTATTCATAAGTAACAATATAATTATTGAATTTCACACATTTAGCAACTTGGTTTAGCTACAGAATTTATGTAAATATGCAATGCATGATTCAAAAGCCCAAATTTTTACTCTGAAATATAAAATACAGGGTAGATTCTTATGTAATCTTTGAACTGACAACAGTTAGTGTGATAGATCTTAACTAAGAAAAGACTTTCATATTGCATACATACAGTGGGAAACATAAAAATCCGAACACCCTCACAGTGGAAAGGAAAGGAAAATCACTGACATTTATTATCATTCGTTTTCTGTCAGTTGATCTCTTTCCAATTAAATGTTTTTTTGGGGGGGGTTTTTGTATTATACACGCAGGATTCAAACAGAATGTCAGTTGTGCGCACGTCAGCACTGAAAGTGGCCGAGGCGAGATCTTCCGCTGATTTCTCCTAAGTGCATACATGCAGGCAGAAGAGATGCTGGCTGAGGGCTAAACAGGGAAAAGACAAAAATGACAGGGATTTCACCACCGAATCCTTTTAGCGGGCCACTGACACATGAATGGGGGCAAAAGAGAGAGAAAGGAGAGAAGAGGGAGTGAGGGAGGGAGAGAGAGGGAGGGTGGGGGGTGGGGGGGGAGAGTAGACAACCAATTTGTGAGTAATGCAACTAAAAACTGACAAGTGTAATTTCATCCATCTGGGCCGATGTGTAAAAAGCGCTGCTCTGAACATTCCCCATGATTCCCCCTGATTGATCTTCCCCCGGTCTGAAACACCTATTATTAGCCACGAGCCTAATAGCACCAGGATGGCTCAGCGCTCTCCCAGGGGCCAATTCTCCGGTCATCTGCCCCTCACTCACCACAGCTGTGGAAACCAACCAGGGAGAGGGTGGAGAGACAGGGGGAGGCGAGGAGGAGATGGAGCTGCCAAGAGGGGATGGAGGCGTACCTATTGGATGAAGGGTGTGGGAGGGAGGGAGGTGAGTGAAAGAAAAAAGGGGTGGGGGGTGCGGGGGGAGAGGTTGAAGGGGAAAGGGAGAGAGGGGTAGAGTGGGCATGAAGAGAGAAATGGAGAGGAGAGAAGGGGGCAGAATGGAGAAGAGATGGAGACAGTGGCTGGACATGGATTGGGGGGTGGTGATGGTGGTGTGGGGGTTGGAGAACATAAGAGGAACTGAGAGGGGGTGGGGGACACAAAGAGAGACAAAGTTATTCACAGGTATTTATCTTCCTTAAAAAAAAAATCAATCAATCTCACTTTTGCCAAAAGTTGAAATGAAAAACATGCCACCGTATATTTATGCCCGTTTTAATTTTTCAGTCTGACCCATAATCATCTTTCAACTTCCAGGTGAGGAAGCTGCACTTACGCACTGAAAAGGTTAAGCACAAAGAACGATTGTCTGTTTTAAATTGAATGAAAACTCCAGCCAATCAGGTCGTTTTAGCGTTGATTGTAAAGTCTCAGTGCTTAAGGAAAGCACTGAGATCTGTATTATCCTTAAGCAATAACACTTCATTATTTGTCACTCTTTATATATTATTTTTGATTTTAAGCATTTCAATAAATCTTCTATAACCAGAAAACCCATAAGTTTGAGCTTTTGTTGTTCATTAGCAACACTTAATCGTATTTATATCTACTTAAAATTGTATTACAGTCTTTTACAAACATACTGCAAATCAGTGGCTCATATGGTAACCTTAGAGCTGACACTTAAATCATAAAATGTGATACATTTTTTAATAACCCCCCTGACAGTGTCAGATATGTTTGCAAGCAGTGAAGATAAAAGTCAATGTTCAAGGTCCCAATGCCAGAGCTGCCATCCGGATGCCCCAAGGTTAGATGTCAACAATAAGAAAGTTTGCACGAAACACAAAGCTGAATGAGAAATGTTGATTGCTGTCTGCCCGTTTTTTTGGGTAATCTTTTTTTTTTGTTTGCGATGGGTTGAGGTCAGAAGTCATCTGTTAATCGCCCCTTCAGTCTCTTTGATTGAGTGAGCCCTCAGGTGAGGCGTAATGCATTTTCAAGGGCAATGATGACAATAATTGGCTACCTTCACTTCACCAAAATGGACAAAGTCCTAAAAATGTCTCCACTCAAATCTGACAGTTCATTGCAAATGAAAATAAAGCCTGCGAAGGTTTACCAGGCGATGAATTAATAGCTGTGATATTATGAGGCTGGCTATAACCATGATCTCCTGGCCAGATTATTAAGTTGATCTGTGGTCTGTGGTTTTTGTTAACTCAGAGGACACTGGACACTGCTCACTAGTATTTCACAGCAGTGTAAATGCATGGCGTTGTTGGGGTGGGCTTTGCATCCATGTGCCTGCTCCATATTTTAAGGAGTTTGTGTGTTTCATTATTTTTGTTTGTTTTTTTTGTGTGTGTTAGATATAATTACATATTAAATAATTGGCTTCAGAGTAATTTAGAGAAGCTTGAGATTAATGCAATGGCTGTATCGCTGAGTGTAGCAATAATAACAAACCCAGGAGGGCCAAGATATACACAAAGGGTCTGATAATGATTATAGGGATGTTTGATTTATATATATATGTATATAAAATATGTAACATTTTATCTAAATAAAAGCAAAATCTTTATAAAGGTTTTAGCTTTAAAACTATATTTCAGGAATAATTTCTGCAAATGAAAAAAAAGCAGATTTTTTACAGATTTTTTAAAAGATTTTACACTTTTATCCACATTCACCTCATCCGAGGAAGCCTGTGTGTTTCTTGCAGGAACACGACCATATTTCTTAATAATAATAACAATAAAGCTACACTTAATCCACTGAGTTACACAAACTCTCTGTGAGCACAAAACCTTAAAAAAAACCCCAAGGCCTACGAGAGCAGCAGGTTTCAGGGAGTGTCCAAAGGTTCAGCAAAGGTGCGCACCACCTATCACCTGACAGGCTCCTGCTAAGAAGCAGCAGAGAATGAGACGGGCTCTGCCAGCGCACTAGATTTCACCAGGTGTGACTCCCTTTCTCCTCACTTTCCTTCCACTTCAGCTCACACTGTGCTCTTAAATTTCACGCTCTTTTATTTTGCAGTCGGTGTCGGCTATTGTGAGCAGCACCTCCTTCAGCGGGGCATTCATCTCTATACGTGAGCCAGGACTTTCCTGTTTGAGGGCACGCTATTTGGTTATTAGTTTGCACCGTGTGCATTGGGGATATGTGTTGTGGGTGTTTTCTAAGGAGCAGTTTTATCTGCATGTATAGCCCCAACAACAGGATTAAAAAAAAAATGAGGCTCATTTTCTTATTTCTTACAAAGTTGAATCCTGTAAAAGACTAAATATATGTGCATATGTGCATATTTGTAGTCTAATATAACAAAAACATTTTTTAAATATTCCTTTTGTTAGATTCATCTTATTTCCCAAGCAGATGAAGCTTATCTTATATGTTAGTGGGATTTTAAATGCTTAAAATCCCTTCATTTGGCCTGCCTGTGCTCTAAATCTGAGCATTATTGGACACATGTGTGTTGTGATCCACAGTTTAGACACACAGATTTAAATTTCTTTCTCCATTCTGTGGCTAAAACATCCTTTTCATCCCTCACATCTGTAAATGAGATTAGGTTCCCTAAGTGGCCACACTTTATTAAGAAGCCAACCATTTTAATGATTATTTCCCAAACAACAATACTGCTGTGTGCTACAGCCTTTTTTATTTTAATTTTTATTTTATCGTACTAGAGAACTCCTGCGAGGACGGACCAAGTTGTGATGGGATGTTTAGTGTCCACGAACAATTTATGATACCCCTTCCTAAAGGTTCACCATAATCCGTGTGACATTTCTCCATCCATCAGACTGCATGCCACATATGACGCGCACCGGTGGCGCGCTCAGACTCTGTGGAGGTTGCAAAAACCACCTGCCTCCTCAGACACAGACACTAAACCCTCCTCCTGCACCGCTGGCCCCTCAAACACTGACACGTAAAGCATACATTTAATTATATCACCTCAACGAAAATGATTTAATTAAGTTTGTAGCACGTTATTTAGATTCATATTATTTTTTAGATCAGGCGCAGTAGAATACCTACTATATGAACTGCAGAAGTGATTAACGTGATAATAATGACGAGGACCGTGACGATAATAGTAGCAGCAGCATAAATGTTATTATTAATAATAATAAGATAAGATAAGATATATTTTCCATACATGCTGTATATAAATATATAGCTACCAATTTAAGGAACGTGTATATAATTATATTTCGCTCTTTAATCTGCATCTTTTTTTCTGTAAAGTTTGCTCTTCATTTGTGCCTAATGGCCAAACATTTCAGGAGTTTGCTTAATGCTCCTCGTTGTCAAGTTTTCTTTACTAATTTCTGTCTTTCATTCTTTTTTCCCCCTTTCTCCTCTCTGTCACGACAGATGAAAAGGCGCTCTGATTATTCCAGAAGGTTGGGAAATAAATGATTGTCTTTGAAGTAGGCCCGGGCCTTGGACTACATTAGAAGCCAAGCATGTGATTTGCAACTGTTGAAGTAAAACCTTCACTCTGCTACAGAAAAAAAAAAAAAGGAAAAATGAGGAGGGTGGCTTCTCGGCAAAAGAAAATGGTATCTTTGTTTGCTCCCCTTTGTTTATCAGGGGATTCTTTCTCATTTCCCCCCCTTTTTTTCATTTTTACTAATTCATTTCAATGGCTTTCAAACTGGAAAATGGAAATGTTGCTCCTGCCCTCTATTTCGGCGGCAGCGTCCTGGCAACAGAGCAATTTTCTATCATCAGGGATAAACGGCATCGAACAGTACATTCTGATAAAAAAAAAAAAAGGAAAGAAAGAAAAAAAGCCCATGATTGCTGGCCTTCCTGTCTGTCATCTACCGACCAAATCCTCTCCTTCAAGACCGACCACTGTGCTGTCAGACCTAATAATGTCGCGTATTAAGTCGAGAGAGGGGGGAAAGGGGGGACTACATGCACCCCCGGTTCTCACTAGTCTTATTTGTCACCAACATTAAATTCAGATCAACTTTTTGTATGTAGCTCCTTTGTTATTTACTCCTTTGTACAGGAACAGTGAGTTAGGCGTGTGCTCGCCGAGTTATAGCGTAACAGCCTAAAATAAAACAAACTGCTATATTGTTAATTCTTCGCAACAAATGCCCTAAGCAGCCTTCTGCAGTCTTCCTTATTATTATTATTATTATTTTACTTTCATCGCGTTATCAAATTCAGTGGCTTTGAGGCCGTTTTCATTAATCCAGTTACGCTTCACCAGCTCGTTTGCCTTCGTATTTTGCCACCATTTCAGAAGCAAACGAGCAAATATAAACACCATATGACTGGTGCAGGAAACTAAGCAATGCAATCACTCAGGTGGACCTAAACATTCAATATAGGAAGGCGACAAAAGAAACAAGCGGTCTTAATTAGAACATGGGCCCTAAGTGGGTCCAGTGCAGCTTCAGTCGTGCCAAATTAAATCCATTAGTCTACGAGAGGCTGTGAAGACTCAGTGATGCAAGCCTGTGCTTATTTGTGGTCATTTAGCTCAACTACGATGGGTCCATCTGAAGGCCGTTGCCTGCACCTGGGGGCCATCCATGCATGTGCCAATTTTGCTATTTAACCGAGAGATAATGCAATCCTAATTTATGATGCAAAAGTTATGGTAAACAGTCGTCTGCCTGGCAGCGCTTGGTTATCTTTATAGCAAAACCACACTCATTTTTCTCGGTGTAGTTGCACGTTTTTACAAATCACATCAAAGCCTGGCGTAAGCGAGTTTGCATTAGTGCGCTGTGCGCAATTTGCGTGCGTAAAAGCGTCGAGCCGCCATTTGGACACGGATGAACTGTACTGATCGGTGATCGTTTTCGGGCGGTGTGTGTGTGTGTGTGTGTGTGTGTGTGTGTGTGTGTGTGTGTGTGTGTGTGTGTGTGTGTGTGTGTGTGTGTGTGTGTGTGTGAGAGAGAGAGAGGGCGGTTTGCTCCAGTGAATCCAGTTACAATGAACCACGTTATGCTGACAGCTGTGTGTGGCATGCATCTGCGCTTCTCTTTTGCCACTTCCCGCCCTTCGCACGGCAGAGATGGAGAGCAGTCGACGCCTGGCTGTCTGTGAAGCGCCAGTGGCTTTGCGCTGTGGAGAAGGGAGACATGTTGTTTAAGTGCCTCCCGGTGTCTTTCTGCAGTGACTTGCCTCAGCGTCCTCAACCGCTCCTAGTCCCTGGGAAGCCAAAGAAGTGGCTTTCCATGGGAGCCAGTCAATAGCTGTTAGTGGGACCGACCGCAAACACCCAGCCTCTCATTTACAGTTATGACCTATGTTCTGTTGGAACTCTGTGTTAACGCTCAGATACGATTAACACGTGTGGCCAGATAGACTGAAAAAGACACGCGGTGCTAAAACAGGCAGTGACACGCATTCAGAAAGAGGTGGGGAGATCACATTTACGCATGTATAGATCACCTTATCCACAAGCGTGCTGATATTACCAATTTAGGTTATGTCCTATCGGCTGTGTTAACCACAACATGCCGTTAAGTTCCACCTGTAAATGCAGGCGTGCAAATCTTCTCAGTTTCCATGTACTGCCGTCACAGACAGTGGATGTTAGGGGAAATCCCAGGCCTGATACAGACCCGGCGTTTGGATATTGGAGTGATTTTAAAGAGTCATTCATCAGCGTTTATAAGACAGCAGGAAATAAAGACCACTTCTGTTAAACCAGCACGGCCATTGATTGTGCTGAAGGTCAATCATCTACTTAGGGACAAAGTGATTTCTAGATTTGCAGCTGAACGCTGCTCATTTTGTGATTGACATTTTGTCGAGCTGAAATATAAAATAATTTTTCTCCAGAATAAGGCCATGAACTTGTATAATCCAAGATTAACCGGAGACATGATACAGCAGGTGAAGAATGACTCAAGGGTGTCATTTTTAAAATATATAATTTTTATAGGATAATTGTTTTTGCTTCTGTTCTTTTTAGTAATAAAGTACAATTAAAGTTTTTTTAAACAGTCCACTGATTACATGTTATATGGGTCGCTGTTTGCAATCAGACACGGCTGTCAGCACGCGTGCAAAAAGCCCAGATCTTAAACATTTCAAAAACACCAAGGTCGAGTATGTCATGTTCTCTCCATTCAAGCAAATCCGTCCTTTCACCACTTCACTTAATCTCGGTGTGCACAGAAACACGCCTGCAGGGACGTCGAGACTTTGACATTACCCGCACAGTCATCTTAATCTTAATAATTCCGACGGTGGCGCGCTTGTGATGCTGCAAAAAAACAAAACAAAACAACAACAACAAAACCTGGGGAATGAAGATGTCTCATATAACGAAGGCTGGGGTTTTAAGTCCGCGGGGAAGCGGCTAACATCACTGCAAAGCATGTTCGTGTTTGTAGTAGGACTCAAAGGCGATTAGAAAAGCTATCGGATCTGGTTTCTCCTCTGCGTGTCCAAGTGGAACACGGGCAGGGGAATTGGCCACTATGCTAGATCACTGAGGGGTGACCAAGGTGGGCTGACTCATTCCAGGTCTGCGAGGCCACACTCTTTGCTTAAAATAGCGAATTACAAGAGGCAATAAAATCATTCGTCAATGTCAGCAAAAGAAGCTCTTACCTGCAGCCCTCCCGACGACAAAAGAGCAACTCTGATTAATCTGAATCAGACTCGCTTAATCTAAAGGACTCTGCAGGAATAAAACAAATCCATGTGGATGCCTTCGGCTGCAACACATCCCTGCCTCTGTGCTCCCCTCCTTGCTCCGCTGCTGTAAAATGATTATCCGGCTGGGTTGTGCACTTTTAAATCCCACAAAGTAAATAACAACCGTAGCTGACGATAATAGCAAGGTACCAAGTTCTTGTTACAGAAAAGGAGAAAATTGAAACTAAACGCTGCATTTAGACAACCATTTTTGATAAGAGGATAATTGAGGCCACACTGGCGTATAATTAGGGGATAATTTATGCTATATCCACTTTTATTCCACCCTCCCAAAATAAATCCAGTCCATAATCATTACAGGCGAATTGTTCTTAATTTTATAGCTGCAATTTGAGTAAAGTGTGGCCGCTAATCAAATAGGTTTTCGTAGTAACTTGATTGCAACCATAATTATTTTGCGTCGCCTTTTTTTTTTGTTAAATCGCTAAATGCCACATTGCGTGGAAAAAAATGCTGAAAGTGGTGCAAAACATGATTTGAATACCTATTGCATTATTATAAGCGGAAATAGCATTTTATTCTTATTTGCTACTCGAACATGGCAGCCCTTGGAGACAAACTGTATAATTTACATATATTGAGGACCCTATCAGGCCTCATATTGCAACAGGGATAAAAGACACTGTCAGTTTATCCGGGTATCCACCCTTCTATCTGCAAAATAACCTATTGTACCTCAGGCATATTGTTATTTGATGTGTCACATGTACGGTATTTTGAATTGTCTGAGGATCCTTAATCATATGGTCAGTAGCCCCGGGAAAAAATGAACAGTTATAATATATGTTACTTTCAGAGCAGAAGAGGGTGGGGTTTGAAGAGGGGGACAGCTCATTAGGCAAACATCAAAGCAAATACTACACTGCAAAAAACAACAAAAAAAGTGTTTTTCTTATCAAATAGGCTGTCAAGATAAAAAATAAAAATGAAAAAGTTAAATGAAATTAAGAATAACAATTCAAGTCTAAGATAAACTTTCGCTCACTTCCAGATCTACTCCACCTGTTCCAGGTGTTTCCTTGGCATTAAACGCGTCACTCTCCCGCTATAGGCATTAATATTTTAAGTGTCACAAAATGTAAAAACCTTAAAAGAGCCACATAGTGCAGCTGGGATTATTCTTTACTCTTTTATAAATTTGACTGAAAAATCCTTTTTCAAATAAAATTATTGCTGGTTTGAGGAGATTGGTGTTAATAGTATTATTTTTTTTTAATGTAGGGTAAAATAATTCAGTTTCGGTTTGAAATCGATTCAGCTATTCCCGAACACGTGTTTGTGTGATGCTTTCCTATATGCAATTACTTCCTCAGCAAATGAGGACCTAAAGCCAGAAAAGTAAATAGGGGAAACGTAAAGACTGCCCGCTTCAGATTAAATCAAAGTGCACGCTATATGTTGCGCGTCGCGCGTAATTTGGAGTTTGGGTTAAAAAACAAAATCGACTCGGCAGTTTCCAAAAGAGCGGAGGTTTTTTTTTTCTCTCTCCCTTTTTTTTAAACGTGTGGGGCTTGTCTGTAGGAATTAGGCGTCTTTCCCACCACATATTATTTCCCCCATAGTTGTGGTGGGAGCTGGTAAGGTGGGTTAACTCCAGCTCAAGTCTCCGTGAAGCGCAGAGCAGTGATGACGTTGGGTTGGATGACCAATCGGGAGGCGCTGCCCTTTGGAGACAAACCATTTTACTTGTAGTGTCTGCATCAAGTCTGGAAGCAAGGGCTCAATTTTAACAGAATCCACCTTAAAATCTCTCCCTTAACTTATGCCTACCTTCCACCACTTTGAGTGAGAATATCACAGGACAAGGGGGGGAAATAAAGACGCCTCTGGAAAAATCGGGTGTTAATAGGACAATATCTGCTCGCGGTGGAGAGAGGGGAGAGAGACAACAGCACAGCGAGAGAGAAAAAACCGATTTGGTCTTGAGAGAGAGGGGGGTGAGTGCTCTCAAGGCAGAAAATTCGATGATGACCATGACTACGATGGCTGACGGTCTGGAGGCTCAGGACTCGTCCAAGTCTGCTTTCATGGAGTTTGGACAGCAGTCGCACTCACAGCAGAGCTCCCCATCGATGGGCAGCGGCCACTACCCGCTGCACTGTCTCCACTCCGGCTCACACTCTCACCACCAGCACGACAACACCCCGTACCCCGGGAGCAACACCTACAACAGGTCGTTACCTTACCCTTACGTGAGCCATCCACACCACAGCCCGTACCTGCCGTCCTATCACAACAACATGGGAGGACAGACAAGGTTAGACGGCACAGGTAAGAGACCCGCGTTTTTCGCCAGCCAAATGGAAAATGCACCACAGCGTGCTCGACAGTGCCATTAGAGCATACCTCCTTCTTCTTCGTTTTCTTTTCTTTTCTTTTTTTTAGTGCGGGTGGTCCACAGTGGGGATCGAACATTTCTCCATGCCAGCCTCGTGGTGTCATGCCCAAATCACCGCACGGCCGCTCCAAATTCGGGAATTATCTTTCGAGCGTAGGCGGGCGATCGCGAAAATTGTGCGTAAATGGCACCGGATAATTCAAGATCCAGCCTTCTTTTTCTTCCTCCGCCGTCCCCTCCTAGCACTCCCTTCGGTTCCCCCACAAAATCTGCTTCAAATGCCCGGGGTGTGATCATGTCGACCGTGCAATCCTCACCAACTACTCGTGGAAATTAGGCCCGCACGCCTTGAATGTTGTAATTAGCATTTAATTGACATGTCATTACCAGCAATATCCTAAATATGACAGCGTATGAGGATTGCGGGCTGCCTCGGCGCTTAAAGCCAACGAGGGAGAGAGAGATGTCAGCGTTTATCAGCCAGAATTTTCATTGTTTTTTTCTCACATTGTTTGTCCCCCCTCGATTTACTCTTTACCGCAACTATATATATTTTTTCAGCGTGCTTCCTGCACACAAATGAACGCGTACAGCGTGCCTGTGGGCTTGAACAATAATAATAACGTTTGCTTGTTTTTGTTGCAGAGCAGCAGAAGACGACAGTGATCGAAAACGGGGAGATTCGTTTTAACGGCAAAGGCAAGAAGATTCGCAAACCTCGGACAATTTATTCCAGTTTGCAGCTTCAAGCACTGAACCACCGTTTCCAGCAAACACAGTACCTCGCTTTACCGGAGCGCGCCGAGCTGGCCGCCTCTCTAGGACTGACGCAAACACAGGTATGAGGAGAAACGCGCACTGCTTTACATTTTAACACTGCCTCCAGAAACAAAATGTACTGTATCAGTTTGGTAATTTTAATAAACGTTGTATTTTGATTTCTCACTTTATTAATCTTGTGTGCTTCTATATTTTGTATATTAATTATATTAAAAGACGAAATGTTGCGTAAATACAACTGACCTCCATGTGGGATCTTTATCCTTAACTAACGGCGCGCGCCCCTCTCGTCCTCTCCCGCAGGTAAAAATTTGGTTTCAGAATAAAAGGTCAAAGTTCAAGAAGCTGCTGAAGCAAGGCGGTAACCCGCACGAGAGCGAGCCCATCCCGGGCTCCATGTCCCTGTCCCCGCGCTCTCCGAGCATCCCCCCAATCTGGGACGTGTCGGCCTCATCCAAAGGAGTAAACATGCCGGCCAACAGCTACATGCCCGGCTACTCTCACTGGTATTCCTCCCCACATCAAGACTCAATGCAGAGATAGACTGACGACGAAAGCAAGGTCAGGGAGCCTGTCTTGGAGAGGCCTCCGGATCTCGGCAATGCAGTTTCCAACGTAGCCTACAATTTGTGTCAGCTCAGAAACTGGATGCTGGAGAGGAGCAGGCAACAACAACAACAACAACAACAACGAAAAAAAGCCCCCTCTCTCTTCCACTCCTTTGCTGAAGGATGAGACACAGCCAAGCCTCGGTGTGTGTGATGATGATGACACAAACAAGGGAACTAACCATTTTTAGCGTACATGGCTGTTCAGTGGGCTCGCATTTGTTATGCTTTCATTCTTGTCACCATCTGAACCGTCAATATACCAAATATTATCAGTGACATTTTAGCCACTTTGGACAAAGACTGCTCACACTCTCTATGCGCTGCTGTGGCGCCCAGAAACCTTTTTTTTTCTTTTGCCATGGTGGACTGCTTTTTTTTTCAAAATTTTCTTCCTTCAATTTTTTTTCCCTCCCTGATTGTTTCTCCAACATGCAAAACCAAGCAAATTGTCTGTCTGTAAATATAATCTGCGATTTTAGTTGTACATACACTTTTTATGTTTTGTCAGATTGAGTAAACGGTGACTCAAAAACAGACTCCTGCTGTTCCATGATTTCAAAAAAAAAAGAAGAAGAAGAAATGGGTGGGGGTGGGGGGAAGAAGAAAAAGATATTCATTTTAATCTAGGCCTTTTTGTGCGTCATATTGGGCCAACATCACGTCCAAAAAAGGGCCTATTTCCCGTCTCCCTGGTGTGTGCAAGCTCAGAGCAGACAACACGAGCATAAGTTAATGACACGGTGCTCACTGAAAAGCCCATTTCACTAGAGTAAACATTTTAAATAAATCCAATGAATGAAAAACTCCACAGTATATAGATTTATCAAACGCACTCAGCACCAGAGGAAATTAACTTACCCTCAACCCGCCGCTGCCTACATTCACCTCGAAAGACATTTGCTCCAGGTCCAGCTTATCTTGTCATTTTCACCCTCAATTATTAGAAGTATTGACAAAATGTTTTCTCCCTTCTCTCCGTCCTAATGCAGGCCGTTAAATGCCAAGCTCCGCGGGATCGATGCTGAACAAAGCAGCCAGCTGCAGCGGCGTTCAATATGAAGGAGATATTTGGGACAATTTGTGGGTTTTTATCCAAGTGAGGCTTTTTTTCTCTCTCCCCATTCTCATAAATGCAGACATAATTAGGGTAATTTTTGATGTAGCCCGCTGATTACAGCGTTTTTACCGTCAAAGATAATTACCTGTAATTTTCTACCACTTTTAATACTAAAAGGCATCTTTATTTGGATTTGAGGTAGCACAGATGGAACAAAAGGGAAAATTATTCGGTTATTCATATACAAATTGCTGAGAAGAGTGAGCGCTCGGGATATTATCTGAAATTACAACGCTGAAAAGCTTCATGCAGCTGTCAAGTCGCGGATGTCCCACTGGCGCACATTCAGCATACCTGGGCCCCCAGGCTGGGGCCTATCTGCTCCTGGGCCATGATCGGGCTGCAGGGAGCCGAAAGCAGCAGTCGAGTAAACATCAACAGAGCTCATAAATACGCAGTCGCGCATATTCAGCACCAGAAAATGACGATTTTTAATGGCTTTGATGAGTTTCAGATAGATAGATAGATAGATAGATAGATAGATAGATAGATAGATAGATAGATAGATAGATAGATAGATAGATAGATAGAGCTACAGTAGATGGGGGTGGGGAGTGAGAGATGTGTCACTTGCTCTGCGATGCTCACACTTCTCACATAAAAGCTGCAAGCACTGGACAACATTTCATACAAATTTTCATACAAATTGTACCACATTAAATCTCGAAAAGGCTTCCACAATCCAAACAGCCTCTCTTTAAAAGAATATATATATTTATATATATAATATATATATATAACGTAAATCAGATTTTAGATTTCTTTGTCTAAATCTATATAATAAAGTAAAGTGAAGGGTGAAGGGTGTCGTCGCACCTTATCTAAGAATGGAAGCTGTGACAGAAAATATAAGACTCATCCTTACCTTCCTCCGCTTCTCTAACATAGACTAAACCCCCCAAAAAAGCGCTGCACGGTTTTTACTGCTGGTGGTTGAATAAGCAAATCCAGGTGGAAAAGTGTTTGCACACCCCGGTAAGCTCTTATATATTGCCTGCAAAATTAGCTGTTATTACTGTCACTGTTTAGTGATGGCGAGCTTGAAAAAAAAAAGCCCTCTGCAATCAAGAACCAAGCGCATCTTTGCAAATTATAGGTAATTGTCAATGTCCAGATTATGATAATGGAGGCCCTAATCCTGGAGAATAATTATTGTGGAGTGTTACAGTTGAAGCTGTCCAGTAAAGCTAACTGTCATTATTTAGACTCGATTTGCAAAACGGGGGGAAAACTAGCTGAGTGGAAAATGTTCGGTTGGGAAATAAACGGAGGCTCTCGATATAATGGCACCACAAGTGTGTGTGTGTGTGTGTGTGTGTGTGTGTGTGTGTGTGTGTGTGTGTGTGTGTGTGTGTGTGTGTGAGAGAGAGAGAGAGAGAGAGAGAGAGAGAGAGAGAGAGAGAGAAAGGTGTGTGTCTTTGTGTGTGTGTGTCTGTGTGTGTATGTGTGTGTTTGTATGTGTAGGAGACATATAAACCCGTGTGTGCCCGTCTGTTCGCGCGCCAAAGTGTTCTTGATCACGTGCACGTGCCCTGTTAAATTTTTACATTTCTGGAGTGACACACTAGCATCGCAGTGACCGCTCTGCAGTTTCGTTCACAGCAGAAATCGTGCTTAAAGCAGCAGAGCTGCCAGTGCTTTAGGGACAGCGTTTCCTATAGCTGTGTGTGTGTGTGTGTGTGTGTGTGTGTGTGTGTGTGTGTGTGTGTGTGTGTGTGTGTGTGTGTGTGTGTGTGTGTGTGTGTGTGTGAAGTCTATTCAGTGGGCTGCAATCAGGAAGAGGGTTCTGTGTCAGGTGGAAATGGTAACTTGCATGGGTCAGTGTGTGGGTCAGATGCAGCATTGTTTAGTGTATGTTGTGTGAGAGAGAGAGAGAGAGAGAGAGAGATAAAGTGAGAGAGAGAGAGAGAGAGAGAGAGAGAGAGAGAGAGAGAGAAGGGGAGGCATTTTGTGTGCAACATTTGTAAAAACTCACTTATGTGATCTTGGCGCATATGGTCGGGCAGATTCAGTTAGATCAATTCTCTTAAGTTTGTCACAGTGGCACGGTTTGTTTAATGGATTTTTTTTAACCCCCACTGGCAGAGCTGGTATTATCGGCTGCTAATGACATGTTCAAACTGTGTAGGATTTTCTTCCTTTTTCTTTTCAGTTCTTGCATTTTTTAAGCAGGAAGGTGGGCTGTGTACGGCGGCCGGGAGTGGCAGAGCTCTGGAGCCGGTCTACCCCCACAGGAATGCGGATTGTCTCAGATCTCCGTGCCGCCCCCCTCGCCTCCTCTCTTGCCATTCAAAGCGACTAATTGTAGGGGACACAAAGAAGTGAGAAAGGCTGCAGACCGTCTGCAGGAAGAAGCGGGCACTTCCCTTACAGACTATCTTAAAGACTCAATCAGGTGCAATAATAATAAGAATAAAAATATGAAGAAGAATACGGGGACTGACTGAAAAATATGAATTATTACTGTATCATGAGCAAATCCTATCATGTTACCATTTGTCTGATAAAATTAAAAATGACATTAAGAAGATAAGCTACTGCCGACTTACTGTAGCAATAATAGATGCAATATTACAGAACAAATACACCCAGCTCGATTCAGTAAAATGTGATTGGTGTGGTCGGCTGACGCTTACCATTGCCTGTACCGTTCCTTTTACAGGTATTTATCTTGACAAATGTTTGCTTGATGTAAGCTCAGTCAGAAATTTGCCCTTTAATTTTTCCGATTTTGCATTCATCGCAAATGGATAAACTGCCTTCATTCAAATATGTTTTTTTTTAAATTGTCATTTCTTAGGAAAAAAATAGACTAAATTTTACCTGCAAAAATCTTTTCAGACAAATACCATTTTTTAGTAAATATAAAACATAAAAACCCCCCAAACGACGCACTCCTAGGCCGTAATTGCACATGAAAACCATTAAGATTTGATGCTGATCGTTCAGCTCGACGTACCTCGCAGCCGTGATTTACAACCTTGTGGAAGCAAACAACAAAAAAATGTCACCTGAGGCTGTCTGCGAGCTTTTGTCGTGATTTTCAGAGAAAATAACTGAGGGTTTAAAATAACAAGAGACTGCAGGGAGGCAGGGGGGTGGGGTTCAAAGTTCCATTGTCCATTTAAACGTTTAATAGTCTTCCAAAATGCAATAAATTACATGCACACATTTACACATTTTACACGTTTCTTCTATGACTGCCATCAAATACATTGCATATTCCTCTGAAATTTGAACACGAGTCCCATAGAAGGAGGGGGAAATGAAATCAACAATAGGTTTGTTTTTTGTTTAGTGTAGTTTTCTTTCTTTTCTTTTTTTTCAATATAACGTCCCCGCTCCAAGAGCCAACGAATGCTGTATTGAGTTAGGGGTCTGCAGGTGGGAAGTCATGGAGCTGCCGGCTGAGGTGTACCATGACCCCGTGTTTTCCAAAAAGTTAGAAGCCGTCGTGTTGATGCTTTGTGGCTGTAGACTGTGCGGCCTGGAGGGACCCTGTGTGTCCCAGACGGCCGGGGACTGTGGAGAGTTGCAGGCCATGGGGTCGCTGGAGCTGGGGCTGTGTTCCGGGGGAAGCTCGCCGTTTTTCATGATCTTCTTCATCTTTGATCTTCTGTTTTGGAACCAAATTTTCACCTGTAAGGAGCCAAAAATCGCATTATTATTATGATTACTTCCGAAATCACCTCAAAAACAAATGGAGCTTAAAAAACGCTCCTTGCGTAAAAGCGCACAAAGAAAGCCAGAAAACATCGCAAAATCATTATTTTATTCTCAACATTTGAAACACTTAAAACACGATAATTTCTTCCAAATTAAAAGTGATTTGAGAGATCTGAGATGTATTTTTCATCGAAAATCCCACCTGTGTTTGCGTTAGCCCCAGCGAGGCGGCCAGTTCGGCTCTCTCCGGCAGCGCCAGGTACTGTGTGTTCTGAAACCGCCTCTGCAAGGCGGCCAGCTGGAAGCTGGAGTAGATTGTCCGGGGTTTTCTCACTTTCTTCGGCTTGCCATTCACCATCCTCACCTCAGGCTCGCTTATCTCTTTTTCTATTAAAAAACAAAAAAACAAAACCGTGTATAACCATGTATCCATTTCCCCCAAAACCGCATTATCGGAATTTATCTATTACGTGTGTGTGTGTCATCGTTCAGATGTATTAAAATAACAGTAATAACAAAAAAAACCATACATTTTTATGGACCAGATGCATTTCAGTCCAACTAAAAGGAAAGTAAGTGGTTCCTTTAAATGGACTTAAATGAAATAATTTGAAGCATGCATTTGCATTTTTTCTTTTAATTACGCATTTATAGACCTTTAGTGCAAATCAGCAGTCGACAAAATGGTAAACCTGGATAAAAAATTTAAAAAACCAACCATATATTTATTTTTTCTTCATAACCCTCTAACAATCTGCTTTTATTAAAATATAAAATGTTAGGCCCGTACCTTGTGGACTCGGCTGGGCTTGCACTCTGCTGTAAGTCCCAGCATACTGGTGGTAGGAGGGGGTCGTGTAGGAGCTGTAATCTGTGTAGGATTTTGTCGAGTAATTTCCAGCAGATCCGTTTACACCCGGGTACTGGTACTGATAGGCATTCAGAGGCTTCCCGTAAGAGGTGGAGCTGGGCGAGCAGTAGCCGTGAGCGACTCCTCCAGCGGGACTGTAGTAGCCAGAATCCGTGGCGGAGGATTCGGGTAAAGTAGGAGATTCCTGAGACGGATGGTGCATGCTGGAGAGTTGAAAGGAGCTCTCAAAGTCTGCAGATTTCACACTCGGGATCCTCCGGTCAAAAACTCCGGTCATACTTCGAGAGAGAGCGCGTGGGTTCGTTTTTATTTAATCAGCAGGGGAAAAAAACACGAAAGAAAAAAAAATCAATAATAAAAACCGAGAGCGTCTGTCTCCAGAGCGGTGTAGAAAAAAAACTACACTGGCATTGTTGAAAGGCTCTCAGGCCGTCGGGCTCTGGTGAAGACTGCAGCCAGCCCCGCAGCAAAGACTTGGTTAAATCCTAAATCGCGCTCTTACGCACTGCAGGGAGGATCTGGTTCCATTGGCCAAGGCGCACACAGACACAGCTACACCCAATTCACTCCGCCAGCTTTCTTATAAGGGGGGAAGCCACCCGGGCTGCATGTTGGCTGCATTGTTGTGTTTTTATACTATCAATCAATGGCAGCAATTAAAGTGTCGCCAATTCATCAGAAGGATAAATTAGAAGGACAAATCCTATTACCAAAAAGGCCCGTGCTGCAAGAGCCACCGATTATCACGCTTGTCTTTATTAATCTTTATTTACGCTTTTTTATCAGAACAGAATTCACTAGCTGCTCTAGTCAGGCATGGAAACATGGAATCAAATTTAATAATCTAATAATAAAAGAAAATCGCAAAGACATGAAACTGAGCAGCTTAAGCCAATGAGCTCGGGTTTTTTATACATACATATATATATTCTCATTTTCGTTTTAAGAGGCACATAGCCTAACCCCCATGGAAATTTCAAAAAAGCTTTTCTTGCATCAAATGAATGATGCCAAATATTCTGTACATCATCGGCAAATCAAACACGGTCTGTTTACACAGCTCGGCATCAATAAACGTCTCATTAAATATTAATCCATGTTATTCCCTCCTGAAGCATGCTGCCGAGCACACAAACCAGAGCTCCGGCCGTCAGCCCACACATTCAGTGGTAAACAGCGCCGACAAGAGGACAAAGCGAGGGGCTGCACGTCGTTCACCTTGGCAAACCCACAACACAACATAAAATAAATGCACTCAAATTTGACACAACCCAGACGCCCAGATTAAAAATATACCCATTAGATTAAATTAACGGGGAAAGGGCAATCACGTGACACTGGTAACAGTTTAATCTGATAAAAGAGCCTGCAACTGTTTCAAAGTTTTGGAAGACTACATGGGCGTTTCAGCAGGTGCTGCTAACTGGATGCACACATGCGGAAACATTCTGCATGTTTCATAACTCAAATCTGCAACTCATACAATAAATAATTTAATTTAAACGGCATCAGCTACGCGAAACCAGGCTCACAGTTAAAGAGACATGCAGCACTATCTACTCTCCGAAAACAGAAAGAGAAAGAGCACCCGAAAACAATAACGCAGATTCATTTAATGTGACATAAATACATAACTACACATTAATAAACAAATGGCTTACACAGTGACACCCCTCCATGTCAGTCATATCATTTTAAATAGACCCTCTAAATGTCCCATGGATGGACAGGATTAGAAATGAGTCAATTAGAAAGAGGCGAGGCTGAGATGGTTTGGACATGTGCAGTGGAGGGATAGTAGATATACTGGGCAAAGGGTGCTAAATAAGGGATAGGAAGGGATGGCGGTTGTGGCAATCACTAAAGAGACCAATGAAGAAGGATCCCTCTTATTATTGTTTTTCTTTCACCCCAGTCAGATGTAAAATGGGGAATCTGGATGAGCAAATAATAAATAAACATACACATTCAAAAACATTCAATAGAAACAACCTACCTGTGTGTATCGTCTTCAGCTTTTTTGTTACTATAGACAATAATTCACTTCTTGAGCGTGTACATCTAATTTTATTTCATTCATTCCGCTTAATTAAAGTTTAAGTAATTTTTAGCATAAGTAAAATTCAACGTGTAATATAAAATCACATGGCTTGATAAATCTTCTGTATGTACCGTCGTTATATTATAATGAACTATAACGTTGGAATTTCTTTGTGGATCCATTACCATGCACTAGCTATGGGTATTATAAAAAAACAAAACAAAAAACTTTGGTACCCCGGAAATGCTTCCTCCGCCGAAGAAACAAACTACTTGGTATGTTGCTGTGCTTGTTGACATTTTTAAAAACCGAGATTCGTGGCTATATACATATATATGTACGTATTTAAACCAGACCTGTATTTTAGCCAGGTTATAAAAAGTCATGTTGTTTTTTAAGCCAGGTAAGCGATCTCTGTGGTGTTTTTTTTTAAAGATTTGAATTAGCATCACTACTGAGACCGCGCAGCGTGCGTCTGACGTCACCGAAAAGCAAGATAGTTCCCCACTTTGCATAAATCTAAACGTTAATATTTCCCCTCAAGTCGAAATAACCGTATTTGAAATGTTTGCAACCGTGTAAAATGTTAACTTTGGCTAATAAAATACTAAATCTGATAGGAAACGTGATTTTTCTAAATTGTGTTATATTGTGTGTATGTATGTGTTATATAGTATGTGTTTTATTTATTTTAAAAAAGAATCAAATTTCGTGGACTGATGCGGATACTAGCTTTTTGACCACATTCATGACTACACTGATGGGATGAATACATATATCTTGTAAAAAAAAAGGTGATTAAAAAAAGAAGTCCAAATGTAAATATATACACTACCTAAAGTAAAGTGACCAAAGGCGGAAGGAATGGGAAGGAATCATCTTGAAGCGCGTGGTTCTTTACCCTGCGCTCTCTTTTCTCTCGGCTCTCGTTTTGCGTGTTGGGGGGATGGGGCCGAGCCGAGGATGAGAGACTTCAAATATTTACCACTTGGCTAACTAAATATCTGTTTTTAGAACCGAGTTTCCTTCCTTGCACTTGGACATATAAATACACTTCGACTACGGATGAGTTTTGGTGGAATTCTGCGAAAAACTAAGTGGAGTGTTTGTGCGTCCACGACACACGCTTAAAAAAAGTCGACAAAATGTATTCCTCTGCTGGAGGTAAGTGCTGCGGCTAACGTTAGCATCGGCTACGTGATGCGGCCAAAGAAAACTGACGATAACGGAGCGGCATTTTTCTGTGCTGCATCGATGAAGTGCTTGCTATGTTCCGGCTTCACCCAACTCGTTACGATAAAACTCAACAACGGCTTTGACGAGGAACGTGTCGTCCCAGTTTTAAGTGTTTTAGTACTAGAGGCAAGCTTAGCTAGCTTCCAACAACAAGCTGCCGCTAGCCACGCTAGCTTCAACGGCACCTGGTTTCCCGAACTTGTTTTTAGTTAACTCACTGCACTTTCACCAAGTGGGGGTTGGCTGGCTTATGTTTTCTTAACAAATCACACGAACGTAAACGCATATCATTCATTTTCTCGAACTGAAGCGCTAAACACACTAGTTGAAGCAATATTTCGAGGCCGACCTAATCTCATCACCAGTCTGGGATACGATTAGCCTGACAGTTGAAATCGCCACATTTACATATGTCACATTAATACACCAGCTGTATAAACGCACTAACGCCACCGGATCGTATTTTCAGTGTAACACCGGCTTTAAGACACTAAACGATATAGGAGAAGTCTGATTAAGTTTGACGTTAGGTAGAGTGATAGTTAAGCGACTGAGCCGCCTGTCGTTAGTCAGACAGACGCTGTGTTTGTGTGTGTAGATTTGCATACATGCGTATTTCATGTGTGCGTTTCGGGTTTTTTGTCAGCTGGCTTTTTTTGGCGGAATGAAAGAGAGTACAGGCGACATCAACACTATGTTGGATATTTTTTCCCCACTTGCAGTTATTTTAACGAGGATGTTTTGTTCAACCAAAACACGACTCTGTGTGTTGAAGCAGTTTATTTCTAGGGGGAAGGGGTGGCTTCATCCGTTAGATTGCCAGCTGCTCAATACTTTCTGCGTGTCTATTGATAAGACTCCTGTGGAAGTGATAAGAAAGGCCTGCTGGGATGTATCTAGTGTAATAAATGAGCAGCGCTCTCTTACTGCTTACTACATAAACAAATGGTTTTGTTATGTTAAGCAGGAATCTTTGGTTTCTGGGCTGTACTATGTTATTAGGTGTACACATTTGTCACTCTTTATTTTAAAATACAGTGTGTATCAGACTGAGCGGATCTTTGAGCATTTATAACATGTTATTTTTGTTCTCTGTAGCTGCTGAGATGCTTGAGGGACCCCGTTCTACTGGGTCAGTAAGCTCTGGTAAGCTTTTCCCATATTCGGGCTTTAACACTTTAAATTGACCCTAGTAGTGGTCCAGTGTAAGTGGCAACATTTTTTTTCTCGCACATCCTTCAAGCATCACAATATGTACTCATCTGAAAAACAACAGGACCTGATAGTGACACCATCCAGCAAAAAGCATATAGGTATTTTGATTCTGTAAGTGAGAGTCTACAGAAGATGCTTTTCTCTTCAACTAGTCAGCACTAGTACACCTCATTTTGTGCGCTTATGTGCAGAGCACTTAACTAAAGGGCACTTATTAAAATCCACCATATATTGCTAGGCTTTATTAAAGGTTTTCTGTTTGAATGAACAGTGCTGGAGCTAAAAGATAATGCACTGAAGGGAATGGAGTGTGTCCTGACTGAAATAACTGAAGTTGCAGATATTGCCGAGCTTGTCCAGCAATAATGAGAGCTGTGTGCATCTCCTACAATAAGTTGCAAAAATGTTAACATTTAAAATAATCTTTCAGGGTATAATATAGTGATTTGATGTAGATTTGGTACATGTGTTAATGTTGTTGTTGTTAATATTAATAAGAATAATTCAACTACTGTATCAAAATAATTACAAATGTGAGATTAAAAAACGTTTTTCTTATATCAACTTGTATATTATTGTCAGTGTGGCTACATAGTGTAGTGGTTTACTGATTTGGAAAAAAAGAACCCCTTTGGGGATGGGCCAGGAAGGGGTATCCAGTGTAAAAAACAAAAACATAATTTAAAAAGAAAAGGTGACAAATCAAACATGTTAAGCTGCCTGCTGTGGTGACTTGTTGTGAATAAAGGCACAGGTGAAAAGTAGCTGTATTATTTATTATTTTTGTTCCAACAAAGAAATCAGAAAATATGAAGAAACATTTTTTTCTCAATTTGTTTAAAAAAGTAAATATTAAATTCCCCAGAAGGCTTACTGCAGATAAGTTAAAACAGTCAAATTATGAATGAGAAAAATAATCTGAGCATTTTAATCAAGTTTGAAAAAGAAATTATACAAGTTGCCTTTTTTTGTCTTTTTTCTTTGTAATTTCAGTTACATTGAAAAAAATTTTAATTGAAGTTCTCTGAAGAATTTATTCAGTGGTGTATTTATACTCCGTATGAGCTCTACATCCACAACTGTGCGGTCTGTTGACTAAAACTTGTTCAAAATGACAGCTGCAGCTTGTGCTTTTTCATTTTTCTAGGACAGCCTGAACACATTTGTGAAAAGTCACCCATTATCACTGTTTTAGACAGATTGTTAGCAGATGAGGCACAAATTTACAGTGGCTGATTTTGTGATGGCTAAATGTTTAAAGCAGAGTCCAACCGATTGCTCAGCCAATTTTAGCTATTTGCCAACTTTCAGTATCAGCAATTATAAAATCAGATAAGTTACAGAACAGGCGAGAGAAACACCCTTTCAAACACGTTCTGAATGTTGATGGTGTATAGCTTGTCCGCTAGTGGGTACTCTGCAGCTTCCCTGCAACAGTGTTTGGGTCACCATAAATGAAAGAAGGAGCTGATCTGAGCAGAGTCAGGCAAAGCATAAACTAGCAAATAAATAAATATACATACAAATTTTTTGTGTGTTTGAAAGAATGAAAATACCAGTCATATTTGAGTTTAAAATACCCCAATATTGGCTTCAGTCTTCAAAACCCTACATGAGTCAGGTTCTAGGTCAGAGATGGTGTGATGAAGAGTTAGCGGATGTCAGATAAATTATTTATAATTTTGTTTGACTTCTCTGAAACACTGAATCCTGCAGCTGCTAATAGTAGCAAAAGTATCAGATGTCACCCAGATCCCCTCCACTGCCCCCCATCCTCAGCCACTGTTCACAAACATACAGTTTTGTAAACATAGATTTGTTTTTCTGTGTGTTTTGGACTTTCGTCCACATGTAAACGTTGTTTCAGATCACCCAAAGCAGCCTTTGCTGCTTCCAGGGGTGAAGATTCACAGATACTGTGCTTCTGTGTTTGTGTGTTGACGAGGAAAACTGACATTTTGTCTTACATTCTCAACATGCCTCGGTTTTGTTTTTTGACATCAGACTGTGAAGCGTGTTATTGTATGTAACTGGCCAGCGTTCCTGTACAGTTAGGGCTACATCATCACATGTTGCTTAGGCATGTTCATCACAGCGCTTGATGTCACTTTGTTATATTTCATGGGGGAAATCCTCGTTTAACCCTGGAGAACCCATGGGGTCAAATTTGACCCCATGGGTTCTCCAGGGTTAAAAAAAAATCCCATGCACACGTGGACATAGCTTTGGTGTGTACCCATTTGTGAAAGTACTGAAATCAGCTGACATGTTGTACCAGATGGAAGAAGTTTTATACAGAACCTTTTATGCTGAATCAATTGAGATGCACACACTTGAATTTGCTGCAGCCCTAGCATAGGAAGAACAGATTGGTTCTGATTTGGAGCTGGGGAGGTCCAAATACTACGATACTGTGTATCAACAGGTGACACTTTTAGTTTTCCTAGTGTAATTGATGGAAGCAAAGCTACAAACATTCGGAGGATTATTCAGTGTATTTGGATAATTAAGTCAGTGTCCTGGAGCTGCAAAACCATGTGGTGTTGTTTAAATTATAAATTGAGTCATTCTGTTTTATTATAATATTAGTATAATATTTTCCAAATAGCGCATATATAATATCCTTGAAATGATGCCAGTTAGAGCTGATGGGTAAGTCATATTGTTAGTGCACATTCGTGATGCTCCTGACTTTAAAAACAAAACAAAAAACCTATTTACCCCTACAGTACATCTTGATCACTTGATTAAAATGATCATACTGCATTATGCACACTGTTATTACTGCTTATGTATGCCTAATCTCTGAGAATTTTTTCAATTGTTTCTTTCCTAACCCTAACCCACTATTAGGCATTATTATGTGTATTCCAATTAGTGGTGCAACGGATCAAAAATCTCACGGTTCGGATCGGATCACGGTTTTAAGTCACGTATCGGATCAATTTTCAGATCAGCAAAAAAAGAAAAAAGACAAAAAATTAACATTTACTTATTCACTTATTGAAGTATTTTTTGCCTGTTAAAAACATTCAACTCAAGACTCATTCCACGCAATTATTAAAAAACAAAAAAATTATGGTTCAATATAGGGCAGTATAGGGCTTTGTATCTACCACCCAATTCAATTCAGTTTTATTTATAAAGCACCAAATCACAAAAACAGTCGCCTCAAGGCGCTTTATATTGTAAGGTAGACCCTACAATAATACATACCGCTCATTATATCGCACTCCGCTGTGATATAATGAGCTGTCATGGTCACGTAGCTTTCCGTTGCCCTGGAGGTCCACTCATTTGTAGTAGTAGGGCAACAGAAGATGCCTGGGACAGTTCAGCCATAACTTTAAACTTTTCCTGCTCATACATGCTTGGAACGATCTTGCCACTAAAGTGGACGCGCAACAGGATATTATAGTGTGGCTCAAGCACGTTCATCATAGTTTAAACCCCTTGTTTTGCACAAGGGAATACGGCCTCCCGTCTGCAGCTAAACACCCCAATAGCTTTTGTAATAGCTTTAGCCCGGTCGGACTGGGCAGGAAAGGACTGCTTAAATACCGCAATTTCCTCTGCTCCTCCACTTGGACTGCTAGCACTGGCCATAACTATCGCTTGACAGACCGACCACGCGCACCATACACATACTTTTTTTTCTTCTTTTTTCGAATCTTCAGATCACGTGCGTCCCGAACCGTGGAGTGGGATCGGTTCGGATTAGGGATCAACTGTGATCCGTTGCACCACTAATTGCAATGCAAACCAACAGCAGATTTTTGTTTTACGTTTGATTTAGATCAGTGAAACATGCTCCAATTCGTTTACATGTGCAACCACAACTCTTTGTTTATAAGGCAGTTTATTGCTGGTTGGGTCTTAAAGGTCTTTTTGATGCCATTCTTACCATTTATTTTGTTGCTTCATTTGATTCACATGTTTTAGATCCCCCATCTTCCCCAGTGCCAGAATATGTGTTCAAGCCACCATCACGGCCAGACTTTGGCACCATGGGCAGGACAATCAAGCTCCAGGCTAACTTTTTTGAGATGGAAATCCCCAAATTGGAGGTCTATCATTATGACATTGACATCAAGCCTGAAAAATGCCCCCGGAGGGTCAATCGGTATATCCTTGTTGATATTTCATTATCGTTCAGCAGATAATTACCTGGGGCATTGCTGGTAATTTGTCCATTTCATTTTCTTTTCAGGGAAATTGTGGAGCACATGGTCCAGCACTTTAAAACACAGATCTTTGGTGATCGAAAGCCGGTGTATGATGGAAGGAAGAACCTTTACACTGCCATGCCCTTGCCAATAGGCAGAGACAAAGTATGTATTCCACACATCAACCTGTAAGAGTAAAAGCTCTATTTTGAGTACAAAACAAAAAAAGTATGAGTATTTCTGCAATATGACTGCATTGTATCTCTTCATTTCCTCCCAACTGATCACACAGGTGGAGCTTGAGGTAACTATTCCTGGTGAAGGGAAAGACCGCAGCTTCAAAGTAGCCATCAAGTGGGTGTCCTGCGTTAGCCTGCAAGCTCTGCATGAGGCACTGTCAGGACGGCTACCCAGCGTCCCTTTTGAGACTATTCAAGCCTTGGATGTGGTCATGAGACATTTGCCTTCTATGAGGTACATCAGAATTTCTGTCATTGTCAGTTATAGTTTTGACTCTTTATTTTATCCTTTTATAATACTGTTGGCTTTCTGCTGGTGCTTTTCTTCTGCAGGTATACCCCAGTGGGACGCTCTTTCTTCACTCCTTCAGAGGGATGCTCAAACCCTCTTGGTGGAGGGAGAGAGGTGTGGTTTGGTTTCCACCAGTCTGTCAGGCCGTCCCTTTGGAAAATGATGCTCAACATCGATGGTAATTTTCACAATAAGATTCATTTCTCATGCAAAATGTGTCTAAAGTTGAGCTTTTTCCATAAGCTGAAACTCTGTGTCTAATTACTTTCAGTTTCGGCCACTGCGTTCTACAAAGCCCAACCTGTAATTGAGTTTATGTGCGAGGTCTTGGATTTCAAAAGCATAGAAGAACAGCAGAAACCCTTGACAGACTCTCAACGAGTGAAATTTACAAAAGAAATCAAAGGTAAGATAAACGTAGGAGCTCATATTTTTAATGATTTTGGGAGCTTTGATGTATAAAAAAACATTTATTTGTGAGTTCAGATTCTTATCTGATACTTTTTTAGATTATTTTCTCATCAATTTTCTTCAGATACAGGTTGTAAATAGTTTTTTTTTCCCCAATTTTGGTTTTTCTCTAAGCGTGACCTGCTGCTGATTTTCTTTTTAGCAACTATAACTGACAGCATACATATTAAAGTATTCTGCTACAGTAAAGAGGTGCAAATATTTGAGTGGAAATTAGTTACTGTCCAAACACCTTTTAGCTCACATAGGCTACGTTTACACTGCAGGTCTTAATGCTCAATTCAATTTTTTTTTGATCAAATCCAATTTTTTCGTCTGCCTGTTCGCACTGCAAATAAAATGTGACAGCAAACGTGCTCTAGTGTGAACCCTCAAAGTGACCCGCATGTGCCAAAGAAGATGGCACACACAATGCACTCTGCTTAGAGCCAGACCAAACAGTATTGTTTCACTGATGGCCCTTAATATAAAGACTTGTTTTGCACTTTACGTTTCCCAATTTTGCTTTAAGTTATAAAGTTATTTTGTTATTTACATATGGCCTAATAATTATTCTTATTGCTGTTTTAGAGCGGAGCAGTGCTTCAAAGGATAGTTGCAGATTTCTGTCAGAATCTGCAGATTATACAGTACAAATAAAATGTTCACGTTTCTCCAACGTTGTCTTCCCAACAGTTTCACTAACATCTACACTGGATGGCCAGGAGGCGTTCGCGATGTCTTCTCGGGCGCTTCTCCAGCGCTGATAATTGGCATCTGTCTTGTGTCAGTGACGTAAAAGACGGATTTAATGCGATCACTTTCTAAAACATCAGATATGTATCGGATTCAGTACCACGTACGAAAGTGACCCCGGTCGGATTTGAAAATATCGCATTTGTGCTGTTCACACTGTCATACCATGATCGGATATGGGTCGCATAAGGTCAAAAAAGTCGTATTTGATGCGCTTTTGCGTGCGGTGTGAATGTAGCCATAGTTTACCTTACAAAAAAAGCAGGCTCAAACAAATGTACTTGAATCATTTTCTAGTATGTTTATAACTTCACCAGATAACAGGAAAATTATTCTCTTCTCTTCTGCTTTGCTCAAACCAAGGCTGCTGCCTTTAGCTACTTGTCCATTGTTAGCTTCTTTAAAGTGTCCATGTTCAGTTGGCTGAAGGTGATTTAAATGACTGGTTAGGTTTGCTGTTATGAATTTTCCCTTAATTTTATTTAACAAAAATGTTTATGTTCAACCTTTGTTTCCTTTTATTGTGATTGCTTTATTCAGGCCTGAAGGTTGAGATTACTCACTGTGGGCAGATGAAGAGGAAGTACAGAGTGTGCAACGTGACAAGAAGACCAGCCAGCCACCAAACGTAAGAATGCTTTTTTAAAAATATCATTTTTCAATTAAATTTTAAAAACAAGATAAATAGCATGCTTAAAATTCAAATATCAGGTTTGCTAAAGGTTTACAACAGCAACAACAAAAAAATCACCTACAACTGCATTTAGCCCTGTTAGATTAACTGCAAAATACTATTTAAAACCAAACTTTCTGTCTAGATGACTTGTCATGATTATAAGTAGTACAAATTTGGAAACACTGGTCTAAGAATATTCCTGCTGACTGTAGATTTAAAAGGTTTCACATGTTGAATGCTTTTTCTTTTTTTTTTTTTGGGAAATCTTTAGGTTCCCTCTGCAACAGGAGAATGGCCAAACTATAGAGTGCACAGTAGCTCAGTACTTCAAAGACAAGTACAAGCTCATCCTGCGATACCCCCACCTGCCATGTTTACAGGTGGGGCAGGAGCAGAAACACACCTACCTGCCTCTAGAGGTAAGCATCATCAACCTCTTGTTCACCAGCTAGGTGACTTGAGATTTTTGTTTTTTTGTTCTTCTAAATGATTTGCGCGTGTCCGCCCCAGGTGTGTAACATAGTGGCAGGACAGCGCTGCATCAAAAAGCTGACAGACAATCAGACCTCCACTATGATCCGTGCCACAGCCAGATCGGCACCAGATCGTCAGGATGAGATTAGTAAACTGGTGAGTTATATGAACTGTAACAGACACTGTTTTTAAAACGTAAGTTTTCACAAGTTTGACACCATTCCTGCAACAACAAGTGAAGGAAAACAGAGAATGTTTACATTGTGCCAACGGCTACACTCAAGTGATTCATCACTGATGTTTGCCCAGAGTTCTAAGGCCAATAGCAAGCACTGCCAACATGATAAACTTAAAAATTAATGGGTTCAGTGAGGCCAGTGCTGGAAGGACTGCTAATAAAGACAACAAAAGTCTTTGAGATTGATGGTTGTAGTGAACTGCTGATGAATTTGCTCATTGGTATAGAATGTTTACAATCATAGTCCATAATATTAGGGCTGCTCAATTAATCGAATTTTAATCACGATTACGATCTGGGCTTTCAACGATCATTAAAAATGACTGAGCCGATTAGTAGCCCCTCCCTCATTTATCCGCGACACCTTAAAGGCCGTCTGTGAAAATATTGTCGGGCATAAACCGGTCCGTGGCGCAAAAAAGGGTGGAGACCGCTGATTAAGAGGGCCCGAGGGAAGCTCGGAAAGCTAAGCAGAAGTTATTTGGAGAGTGACTGCCGTTGGTTGAAAAGAGAGTTTAAAAAAAAAAAAAAACTTCAGTGGTGTTGCACACCATTTTACATTATTTTTTTAAAGTCATTGTTAACCCTTTAAAGCCGGTCAGAGCAGCACGCTCCGTTTTGCGTAACTATTTTTAAATCCCTGTAGAACCTGAACCGTGTAAGCTAGCGCAATAATTTGTTTTGCATATGAAACCGGAGGAGTTGTACTTACATCTGATGCCATCAGCTTGTCCTCGGTCACGGTTTCGTTCCACATATAGCTTTGCAAAAATTGCATAAAAAGCGCTTGCAGGAACAAAAACATAATATTCCAGAAACACGCTTTGCCGTTCCTATCAGCTGTTCGTAACACTTCCCACAGTGAAATGATGCACATGCTGTTTTCTTTGCAAATTTGCATCATAGGATTGTTTTTTGTTTTTCCTGCAGTATATAAAAATTGGTGTATCTCCAAAATAAAACTATGAAGACACTCAAAATAAATTTCCTGTGGTGGGAAACTATTTTTTTGCAACTTTATTGTATTTAAAGTTTTGAGGGATAAGCCTCTTAAATTTCTCCAAGTAGAAATATATGTAAACAAAACAAAAGCGATTTTCAATTTTTTTTGTAGTTTATTGCACTTTTTTGCAATTTATGTAATTACTATGGACTTAATGCATACATATTATTAAAATATGGGCTATAACAGTTGTATTGATGTATAGCAACTTGAAATGCTCCCACAAATGGCACTACAACATGTAAAAAAAAATAATAATATAAGCTCTGGTGGACTTGGTTCTATGGTAGGTCTTAAAGGGTTAAATAAATATCGTCAAATAATCGTGATCTCAATTTCAGTGAAAATAATCGTGATTATCATTTTTGCCATAATCGAGCAGCCCTACATAATATTATGATTATCATTAATAACAATACAGATTACCTTTAATATGAAATGAATAAACATGAATAAAAGAAAATAAATAACTTGACTAAAATCTTAAAGTTTGCTGTATTATGCTAATGAGTGTGTGTGTGTGTTTATTCAGATGAGGAGTGCCAACTTCAACGCTGACCCTTACGTTCGTGAGTTCGGAGTGATGGTTCGGGATGAGATGACGGAAGTGAATGGCCGTGTCCTACAAGCTCCTTCCATACTGTATGGAGGCAGGGTATGTGTTAATGTGCTTTTAATGCATGAATTACTTTATTCGTTTTTATTCAAGTAACTTCATCGTGGATGGTGTGATTAGCACTTATGATGTTGCTCTCATTGCAATTTGCAGAACAAAGCAATAGCCACACCAATCCAGGGAGTGTGGGACATGAGGAACAAGCAGTTCCACACTGGTATTGAGATCAAAGTGTGGGCCATTGCCTGCTTTGCGCCACAGAGACAGTGCACCGAACTCCTACTTAAGTAAGCGCGATACATTGAACGTATGTTATCTATCATATGCAGATGTATGTCATGCCATCGTGTGTGCGTGTTATTGTTTGATAGTAGACAGCTTAAGGCTTATGGTGCCGGGTGTGTTTAAAAAGTTGTAAAGCAGAGCGTAGGTCCTGTACAGAAGTGCGTAAACACAGTCACACAGTCCTTTTTGTTTTTTCTGTTAAATGTTGACCAAGTTTACTGTGCAAATATAGTTCTGTGTAAAAGCACGTGCCAACTACATACAGCTGTGCTGTGTATTTACAGTGTGTAAGCCAGGCTTTGTTTACTGCATTCATGTTATTTTTGTATTTAAGCAAGTCAGTATGTCCTGACTTTTCATGGCACTCACCAAGACTGACCAGCTCCTTTTTAATTGAAGTCTGGAAAACCAAACTTTCACTGTAATTTAAAAATAAATGTTAGGAAAAGCAGTCCAATGGGATAATTTGAAAACTTCATACAATGTATCTAAGGCAGGCAGGCAGCTCTCAAATGTCATCTAACCTAAACTAGGACTGTGTCTTAACCCGTTTATCTTTAAATTAACAAGATCTCCACCTGTCAGAGCTTTCACAGATCAGCTGAGGAAGATCTCTCGAGATGCAGGAATGCCTATCCAAGGTCAACCTTGCTTTTGTAAATATGCCCAGGGAGCTGACAGCGTCGAGCCCATGTTCAGGCACCTCAAATACACCTACCAGGGCCTCCAACTGGTGGTAGTGATCCTACCAGGGAAGACACCCGTTTATGGTGAGGGATCTTCTTTTACTATGGTATTTATTTTGTCTGAGAAATTTATTTTTGTTTGATTGTTTCCAAACAAACAAACACTGTGGCTTCTCCAGCCAGGTGCAGTTTAAATTTACCATTTTAAAAGCCGCTGGTGTGGCTCTTCACTCAGAAACAAGTATGGTCATTGTTGCTTCGCCTGGATGCTTGCATTTAGCTCTGTAAAACAATTTGACACTCAAGGGCTGTTTTCAGAGTTTCTCTGAGTTCCCTTTAAATCTAGGTTAAGTGGTTAAAGTTGTGACATCACAAACAGATGTGAAAAGTATAAGCCTGCTTTGTAGAGAATGAGAGTTGGTTAAAGTGATTGAGTTTGGGTAAAGTTAGGCATCATGTACTTGTACAAAAGTATCTCATTTTGATAATTAAACTCTTATTAATAACTGAAGCATTAACCTTTTATAAAGAACAGAAATCAGGGAACAGTTTTATTCATGTTATTTATAACTCTCCTTGAACCTGAAGGGGGTCTTTAATTAGTCCCTACCACTCCAACCGCATTCTGCTGCAACTTCAAAGACGACTCCCCACTTCTAGTGTATCTGAACATGCTGCTGCGCTATTGCCTACTCAACAAGTTTTACTGCTTCTGTATCTGCTTTAGAAGTAAACCACAAGAAATTACAGAAAAAGTTATATACTCCGCTTCATTTTTGAGCTTCAAGTTAGTTATTTTAAGTCATTTGTGCATAAATAAATAAAACAGACATTTATCCTTTACGTAGAAAATACTTTTAGTCAGCTTACTTATGTGCACTAAATCGTCTGGGGCAGATTGTGCAACACTCCATTTTTTTATTTTTTATTATAGCAGATCAAATTATATCTCCCCCTTGTCCTGATGTGTTTTTAGCTGAGGTGAAACGTGTTGGGGACACGGTTCTTGGCATGGCCACACAGTGCGTGCAAGTGAAGAACGTTCAAAAGACGACGCCTCAAACTCTTTCCAACCTGTGTTTGAAGATTAATGTCAAGCTGGGCGGTGTTAACAACATCCTCCTCCCACAGGGCAGGTTAGTGGAAATTCTGGTGAATTCTTATCATGAAACTAATGAGTTGCTTTTATATTTTTTCAACACATGAAAGCTATGCCATTGTGTTAAACTTTTTTATGTACATCTACTGTTCTAGGCCGGTGGTGTTTCAGCAGCCAGTGATCTTCCTTGGTGCAGATGTGACACATCCACCTGCAGGAGATGGAAAAAAGCCCTCTATCGCTGCAGTAAGCAACAACACATTACGACCTACCCTTCACAATATGTTATATTTTTGTGTGTGTGTGTGTGGACTGACACAGAGTAACAAGATACTGTGTTCTAGCTTAAACACACACTTCACATATTATGCAACAGGACAGTGACATCACTGCCTCAAAAACAAGAAAGAAAACTGTTTGACCTCCAAGCTCATCCTAATCAAAGTGTCATCAAAATGTGATAGACTGAGAAAGTCCAGTTGTCTGTCATGTTTTTGTTTTTGTTTTTTTTGTTTTTTTGCTTGTTTGTTTTCATTGTAAAAAACTATGTGGGACGGGACATCAAAAGGATGAAGCATCTATCACTATCATTTGTCATTCTCAGTAAATCCTTTTTAATGTGGTCATACCTGTTTTTGTTCATTCTTTCTTTTCATTTTAGGTGGTTGGTAGCATGGATGCCCATCCCAGCCGGTACTGTGCGACAGTACGGGTGCAGCAGCACCGCCAGGAAATCATTCAGGACCTGGCTACCATGGTGAGGGAGCTGCTGATCCAGTTCTACAAGTCCACCCGCTTCAAGCCCACCAGAATCATCTACTATCGGGATGGCATCTCTGAGGGCCAGTTCAACCAGGTGATCCATATATCCAGGACCACACAGAATAAACTATAACAAACAGGAAAAGTGATTGATTTTCCTTATGCACTTGTGCTGTTGTAGGAAATTAATTGAGCTGGCAGAAGTTGCTGTTAAATGTTAATCATGCTTTTGTTGTACATATATTGTTTTATGGGTTACCTTTAAGATCTTACGACTTTGTTGCGTGCAGGTTCTTCAGCATGAGCTGCTGGCAATCCGGGAGGCCTGCATCAAACTAGAGAAGGACTACCAGCCTGGTATTACCTTTGTGGTTGTTCAGAAGAGACACCACACGAGACTGTTCTGTATGGACAGAAATGAGAGGGTTAGTACTCTGTCACTGCTAGTGCTGGGAATTTATGAATGATCTGGGTCAATTATTAACTGAGTGCATATAAGTTTAGGAATAGAGTGATGTAAGATGCTCTCACCAGTGTCCCTAATAATGCTTCAGAGGAAGTTTCAAAGATTTTTAAGTATCCCATCATCATATGCAGTCACTATGAAATGCAACAACTTGTCTTATAACAAAAACTAAAAACAATAACTGGGATAATAAAACACCTTGACACACTAACTTCTTGTCTATTAAAATGTTTATGATCCTTCAAGGTTTTAAATGGACTGGCGGTACATTAATTAGCTGAACTCTTGCTTTATCATAATCAGGTTAGAGCTCTAAAGCCAACCAACCAGATGCTCCTGTATGTTCCATGATCCAGGCATAAAAATAGAGGTGATCTAAACCTTTGTGGTGGCTGCAAGTAGAGTGTGGCACCTTTGACTTTATCTCCTATCGTGCTGCAACTCTATTCTTGTTGTTTTTCTTTTCTTTAGTCACTGTGGGGATTTTCTTGTTGTGTTTCATGGTTTGGATATTTTCATAGTTGAGAAATTTGGCAAACTCTTGTATGTATGTATGTGTGTGTGCGTGCGTGCGTGTGTGTGTGCGTGCGTGCTTTTTCTTTTATATTCACCAGCTTGGGAGGTTTCAAAGTAATGTAGGCTTGTTGGGTCAGAGTGCACTTAAGCAATTCCAGCTTAACAAGCATTTCCATGGATGTCAAAGGAGCTTGCAAAGAAAGGCAAGCTCCTTTGACTACAATGACCTGGATGACTGAGAACCTTCACAGACATTTCCATGGATATTTTTTTTATAGGTTGGGAAGAGCGGCAACATTCCGGCAGGCACCACAGTGGACACCAAAATAACTCACCCATCAGAGTTTGACTTCTACCTTTGCAGTCATGCTGGCATTCAGGTAAAAGTCAAGTTGGATAAGATGTATTGATAAAGGCGTCTTCCACTGTGTTTTCTAATGAAAGCAGATTGTGAGTTAAAAACAACCCATTATACCTGACATCCGCTTTACTTCCGGACAGGGAACCAGCAGGCCGTCTCACTATCACGTGCTCTGGGACGACAACCACTTCTCATCAGATGAACTGCAGGTCCTTACCTACCAGCTTTGTCACACTTATGTGCGCTGCACCCGGTCAGTGTCCATCCCAGCACCAGCTTACTATGCCCATTTGGTGGCTTTCCGGGCTCGCTATCACTTGGTGGACAAAGAGCATGACAGGTGAAGAAATTAAAATCTCTTAGTTTGCAGATGTTTGTCTCCTTGTTGGAAAAACTGACAGTTCTGCAACTTTTTTCTCTTTCAGTGCCGAGGGCAGTCACACATCAGGTCAAAGCAATGGGCGTGACCACCAGGCCTTGGCCAAAGCTGTTCAGGTCCACCAGGACACCTTGCGCACCATGTACTTTGCCTGAGAGCACCCAACTCCCAGGAAGGCGTGGGTGAGACATCACTGATGGAACGCACTACCCTCCGCTGTCTCACTGTCAGCTGTAGATAACATTACAGTGGTTTCACATTGTGATCTCCCTACCAGACAAACATGTCAGTAACCCAAATGTCTACAATTGTACTTAAACCCACCAAAACCATTCCAGCAATTAGACTGTAACATGCAAAAGAGTCATTCTTTCTTGAGGATTGAGCTGGAAGAGGCTTTATTTACATGTCGTGCATTAGTTGTATTTGTACTTGTTATCTGTTTAAAAAAAGGGTGAAAATTATGAAAAGACAAGGCAGAGTTTGTATGTTAATAGAAGAATTTTCTTTCTTTCTTTTTTTTTTTACTAGCAGGTGGAAACAGTATACAGTGGGGTGGTTTCACATTTCGAAGAAGCCAGTCGCCCTCCTTCTCCTTTTGTTTTGTTATTAGGCTCTTGGTGCTTGAAGGGAGAAGGCAAAAATCAAAAGATGTGGGGGTCCATTAACTGTTATATGCCTAATGATTTAGTCCTCCCCACAGACATTATTTATCAGCCTATCAAAGCAAAGTGCACTGACCAGGATGAGCGCTTCAATCAGGACAAAAGTACTTATATATATATATATATATATATATTGAGGGTTGTTTGTGTTCGTTTTCCCCCACATAGGGCACTATGTGATGAAAAGTGCCATTTAAGAGTATCTTCTTTCTTTTTTCTTTTTTTTTTGCCACTTCTATGTAAAACAATGAATTTTTCTTCCAGTATTTGTCCTCTTGACACTGATGATCTTATTATGCCAACTCTTTTGACAGTTAATGATCTTGACATCAGATTTGTTTAACCCCTGAATCTACACTTTTTAATTTATTTTTTTTTAATGAAGCTCTTTTTGTATTTAGAAATTTGGGGGGGGGGGGACAAACATTTTTTTTTTCCTCCTTTGCCCCACTGTTAAGTCTGAACTGACAAACCAGTGACCTGAGATGTAATATATTGGGACTGGTTCCCAGTAAGGACACATTTCTAATGTATTCTGAGCCATGTTGACAAAAGACACTTGATTAGGAAGTCACCATAGTGGGGAACATGTTAAAATCTGTGTGATTCCCATCTGTTCTTACAGACTTTTTAAAATTTGAATAACTTCTCCAATGGATATGCATGTAGCTGGCTCATGTTTTAGACATTTTAGGCATTTGTGATGATTGTTTATTTCTCCCTTTATACACATCAACCCTACTTCTATTTTTTTAATGTATATAACACAGGATCGTGTATTCTGCTGTGTCATTTGTGTGGCTTGTCGGTAACCAGGCATTCGGTACAGTGGAGTCAAAGCTGCAACATTTTAGAGTTTAACTGATTGAAATTCCTTAAAACCTCTTTAACGTAGTGTTTGCTCCAAGAACTAGGGGCTGTCATCGCACAAAAGCTTGGGTTTTATGCAAATGACTTTTTTGTGAGTCTTTATACTATTTAGTAATGTTGGTAATAAGGTATATTTTGAATAAGCCTTCAGTGGAAGCTGCTGAAAGATTATAGTTTTTTTTTTTCTTTTTTAAAAAACTGGCCCACGTGTTAAAAAAATTGTCTAAATTAATATTGTCTTTGTATGCAGATAAATGCAAATATATGGCCTTTTAAGACTGTCATGTCTTACTAATAACATTATTATATAATAATATCCCACCTAAGTTTTACTAATGCTATAAGCAGGCGAATGTTGACATAGTCTTGAGTGGAGGCGAGTAGTTTATCTTTTCTAACTATGCATCATTTTTAACCAAGAGATTTAGCAGTGGGTATCTCACATGAATTGGAGTCATTTCTAGAGGTAGATAATCAGGGCTTTTTATGTTGTTTTTAGCATATTGCATTTAGTAGCGTTTCTTAGTGCTTATCAACGTCTTCATACCTTTCTAATAGGATGAAGTATTTATGTGGTCATTTGTAACATTGTAGATTTTATAGCCTATAAATTGGGTGGATCCTTTGTAACACACAGTCTTTCCTAGCCAAACAAGATTATGAACTTTTACATGATGAATATTAAAAAAAGAAATATATATATATAATTATATGAAAGCACAAAAGGACATCTCGATTCTAGGTGCTAGATGTTTTCACTGTAAAACACCTTAAATCCTCACTGGACTGGTCCACAAGTCTCCGTAGTTGCATGCTAAAAAACAAGTAAGCATCATAATGTTTTGGATCTTTTCTCTCCCTTTGATGACCTCTCTATGGTTCCCTTTGTACTCATGACCTGTAAAAGCAACTAGAAATCCGACTGACTGTGTTTGTGGGGCATTCTGAAAATTCTGTACTTGATATTTACTGTTATGATGTCAATATTGTTCTTATCGGTGCTGGTCTCACAACATGTAAATTTGGATGCACTTTTGATAGCAATGGTGTGACTTTTATAGATAATCAATTGAAGCGAGAGGCTCGGCCGTTTTGCGTGACGCCGGCGTAATTGTGTGGAAATGGCCGTGTGTACTACCTCTTGTTACCTGTTTTAAGTGTTATGGTAACATCACACTGCTGGCCATTTCTGTATAATTACCCCTGCAATCTATCTAATTGGCGCTGTTTGAGTCTTGCATCTTGACAGAATAGGTTTTAAACGTTTGCTGTGCTTGATGGTGAACGTGCTTTCTCAGTTTGTGGTTAAGCGATTTATTTTTTAACTTTTTTAATTTTTCACCCTCATAGTTTTGCTCAGACTGATGAGAGAATGTGTGTTTTGAGTGTTGAGCTGTACGACCAAATTCCTGAACTGTGTTTGTACCTACACACAGATTTCCCTGCTTTCTTTCCTTTTATTCTATGCACCAATAAGAAGCAGCATTTTATTTTATTTTATTTCTATATTGAATAATAACTCCTTTGCTTTTCAGTTGAGCAGTATGCCATCAAGTATGTCACCCATATTTGGTCTGATAATTTTATTTCATTATTCAAAAGTAGAAGGTACAAAGTAAATGTACCCAGTTGGTGCTGTGTGTCAGACTAGGGAAGTAATCTAGAAAAGACTGCCCACGGATAGATTGATAGAGCCTGAAAACTATCACATAGTACTTGTTGATATCTGTATGAAAATGACACAGCCGAAGATTTATGTCAAATTTCACCCCAGAGCATTTATTTCTATGTACAATCATGCATTTAAGTCCTTATTTAAGCTTTAGGTTTGTTTTGATCCAGTCATCTCGGTCAGAGTAGGTGGATCAGAACAGATGAATTAATCAGGAGAAGCCCATCTTTGGCTCTGTACTTGGAAATGTGAATGTCTTTGTTCCTGTGTGATTGCAGGCCTTTGTAACGCGACCACAGCTATCTTCACTTACTCGAATGTTCAGTTCTTAGACTGTTCCTCAAAGGGACGCGTCGGAATATAGTGTAATAGTTGGAAGTCATTCTCTAGAAGTTAACCGTCATGTATTGTTGACAGATTGAATCATTGTTTCCTGTAACAGCACAAACATCAGAAACTGACTGGCTTGTAACTTTAAGCTGTCTATGTTTTTTAAGAGATGACTTTGAACTTGTTTCCGCTTCTTTACATTTTACATTACCTACACCAGCACCTTATAAAACCTGGTCAAAATGGCTTTTTTCTCCCTATACTTAACAAACAATATTCGACAGTGTGTTTTGTTTTGTTTTTCTTTGCACTAAACAAAGGACTTAGAGCTAGTCATGTATTGAGAGTGTTTATCAGGGGGCAGGCTGGCAGCCTGGATTTTTGGATTTTGGTGGCTTTTCAAAATAAAAGATGCACAGTCAACAAGTGTCGCCAATCATAGGCAGGAGATTTGCGGGGGGTTTGTAGCCGGCGCATCAATGCCACAGTGTTTGAGTATTAAGGTTTGACACGGCTGTGACAGCCATGTGCACATTAAGTTGTTCTTAGTAAGGCCTCTTTTTCTCTAAAATCGCTACAAACTACACATATCACAACTCAGAAGAGGCTTTTCCTTTTTCACATAAATCATCTTCGTCACAATAGAACAGAATACTTTATTGTGACTGTTACAAGAACAATGAAATACAGTATGAGCTCAGTCAAGAATGTTTAACAGACCAATACTTGTAGCCTGGATGAATGTGGCAATGCTTTTCAAGTAAAGTGGAGCAGTGAGGCTTTCAGAACAGCTGTAGTGCTGCCCCTAAAAACATTCTCAAACAAGGCAATTAAATGCACACATTCACCTCACTTTGGCTGTTTTCCCATTATCTTTCGGAGCGGCCAAAACGCGGATAAAGCAAGTTTTAGAAATAGCTTTTTCGTAAACTAAATGGCATATCATAAGCTATTTTAATCAGCAAATTATTTTCTCATAATTTTCTTTAGTTTTTAAGAGGTAATGATAACATTTCTCCAAATGGTAACCATCAGCCTTTGCGTTTTTGTTTGTTTGTTTTTATTAATAGTATTCTTTTTAATTTATTTTCATTTTTTTTAATGGTCATGGAGTACAAAATTAAAGCCGGCTTTCTAATGAAGCAGTCCCCTTACATGAATTAATTCCATACCATTACCCTCTGTATAGTAATGTCTCCTCTTTCTGTCGCTTATCTGTCTCTTGTGGAGAAAATCTTGCTGTTATAAAGAGATCTCTTGTAGAGTAGATCCTATTTTCCTAGCTCCATATATTAAAAATGAATGTAATTAGAACCTGCGTGGTTTGTAATGTTGTATAGGCTATCCATCCAGTACATTTATACTCATCTTTGCATCTTATGTACAGCCTTTTCTTTCTGTTTTCTTCTCTTTATTTATAGGCTTTATTAATTCCAGAAAGTATTGTTTTCTTCTTCTCAGTCATTTAAATATTGCTCATGTCACAGACCATATAATCTTTTTATTTTTATTCTTTCTGATATGAAATGAAAGTAGTAATTTCACAGTTGTGCTGTCTTTCTCTGGATGTTGGCTACTGTACTTTTAGGAGACATATGTTTCACACTGGTGCAAAGAGTAGCCATCTTTTGAGTCCTGGCATCATACTTGTGTGAGGTGCTAAAACATAAGCGCTTTGTGTGTATATTAGGTGGTTTGCGTAGGTGTGTGATCTCATTTGCTGTTCGATTTTAAACGTATGCTTAAGCCCTCGGGTCTCGTATTCCTGTCCAGCCCCTACAGAGCTGTCTTGTAAAATCCTCCCTGAATTATTACATTAATTAGTGCAGTGCCACATAAATGCAGAGAAGCTTTTTGTTTTAAGTGTTACTTCTGTTCCTTTTTTCATTTGTATTGCTACACAGCTGGGTTTTTTGTTTTGTTTAGTTTTTTAGTTGTTGTTTTTTTTTTTTTTTTTTTAGATCTATAACTGACCTATATATATACATGGCATAATACATAACATCCCGTTCCTGTGTGACATAGATTTTTTTTTTTTCTAAATAAGCATCACTTTTTGTCTCTGACAGTTATGCCAATGTCCACTCAATTATCTGTAACCATTTGCTGCCAGTTTGGTATCCATAAAGTTTGCCTGTATTCTTGTTTTAGCTACAAGTGTCAACAATTAGTATAAATTCCAGTGGTGTACCAATAAGGAAAGACCTGTTCAATTCCATTGGATGCAGCTGTTTCATTCACTTTACCTTGGATGTGTTTAAGACATCAGTCACACAGGCCTAGAGACCAGTTGGGGACTGCCTGGCAACCATTTTTCAATGTGGTTGCTGGAAGTTTCTTTTTCTTTGTTTTTTGTTTTGTTTTTTGCGGTCACTAGGTCAAGTTGGCTGCAAAGGGGTATACAGCCCTAAGCCAAAATTCTCCTTGTTTTGGTTGCTAGCACATTTCCATGGTCGCTTCTAGTTTGCATGGGAGATGCCAACTTGTCTGCAAACACTTAGCAACCACCACCAAGCAGTAGTGAAACTGTGAAAAGTGCGACACAAACTGGAAATGGTGCTGGTTTGCCATCAAAGCAAAAGATGTGACTTTTAAAACGTGTTGGTTTCAGCTAAAATTTCACTTTTACTATGACAGTTTTTGTTTTGCATTGCACTTTTCACAGTTTCACTACTACTCAGTGGTTAATTGGCAAGTGTTTGCAGACAAGTTGGAATGTTCCATGCAAAATATAGGCAACCAAACTATTCACTAGAAAGGTTTTGGTGACAGCCAGGAACTTCCAGCAACCACTTAACAACTAGTTAGGAATAAACATTGTTGCCTGGCCACTTGAGGTTTCCAGGGATCGCCAACCACTCTCTAGACCTGTGTGACTGAAGCCAAAGAAACGGGAATGCAAGATTACAGTGTTGGCCGTACTACTTTGTTTCTAATTAAACATCTAGTGGAAAAATGGCCAGGAAAATGTCTTGATCATAAAAGGATCAATCCCAGTCATTTTGTTAGCACTTGAATTTTCTTTATCCACGGAATATTTTAATGTCAAGTAGATGGTTTGGTATGCTCGAACTGCACTTTTTTAAATCATTGCCTGCTGGATGCCATTTTATCCTAATTTCTTGTCTATAAATTCTAATTGAATATAGCTATTTATGTGCATTCACAAGTGAACTTCTAAGCTCCTCTGGCAACCAGCAGGGTGCAGAAAAGCACACAGTAATCTGGCAGCTGTGGCATTGACAGGTGACACATCTGCATCCAGGTGGCTATTCAGGGTTAGGCTGGATGACGTAGTAAATCAGATCTAGACTGAGGAGAGCCGTTACAGAACTTAACCAAGCCATCACCATTAAGCTGAACTATATGAATCCAATCATGCAAGACTTGTGGGTATTTTTTATTTGTATTTTTCCAAGCATTTTTAGTCTTGTGAACGACTTGGCTTTTTATTTACTGACTTGGATAAAACTACCTCAGAGCAGTGTCGGGTGCTAGCTAATATTATCCCTAATTTATGAGTGACAACAAAATGAAGAAATTGTAGTGACCAAACCAATGAAAGCCAATATCACATCAAAGCACTGTCTGTTTTGGGGGGTTTTCACCCTTAATAAGTAATCCTGCATGGACTGGTTGGTTGCTTTAGTTGGTTACATTTTACCGGACCAAATTTTTTTACTATCGGGAGTCTCATTGTTTTTAATGTGAGTCGATGAAGACAGCCAAGCACAATCTAGGACTCGTTCACGTGTAATGCTAACTATAAAAGATGTCTGGATCTTTTAAAAGGTGCCATCGTAATTGCTAATTCATGACATGTTGATAATCCAGCAAAACCTGTTGATTTTAAAAAGACGTTTGTAGTGGCGACGAAGGTTTGTGGAAAAGATGTATGCACAGCAATAAATTTCCTGAGCGTGGGCTGCAGATTGTTGGTGTTTTTTCTTTTTCTTTTTAAACCAGTCTGTCCACTGTGGGCAGGCTTTTAGTTGGCAAGACAAATGCCTGTGAGATCAGACAAACTTAGTCTCAATTTATGGAACCAGCTTCTTTTTCAGTTTTTGTTTTGCCAGCAAGTTTAGAAATATCAAGGCTTCTTAGTGAACAGAGCCACGCTGTTACCACATGCCTACATTTTTTTCAACCCAAACTGCAATAAAATCCAGAGTGGATTTCCCCATCTGGTACTCGCCACACTCAATGCCATTATTTTTTATTATTATTATTATTATTATTATTATTATTATTTTTCATTAACAAAGGGAAAATCCACATCTGAATACACTTCACACAAAGAAAAAGAATTGAAATCCGACGGAAGGCACACGCGAGGTCGTGTGTGGTTGTTGAGTACAGGTCGTAGCCTTTTGTCGGATCTCTCTCTCTCTCTCTCGGGTTTTGTGAGTCCTTTCAAAATAAAGTTTTGACTAAAATCTGTCATGCCGCATAAAAAGTAAAAAAGAAAAAAAAGTTTTAACTACCATGCAACCTCGTGTGTAGATGCTGCATAGAACGATCAGTATTTGTGTTTTGCACTTTCAAAGCGGTCTCAAGAAAAAAAAAAAGAAAAAAAAAGGAGGCCCATCTGAGATTGGGCTGATAATAAGAATAAAACTGACGAGGTATTTTACGCTATCAATAGGAATTATAAGGAATAATATGACTCGGAGGAGCTTTTCTAAAAACATTGATATATCTATATATTCATGAAGTACCTCATAAGCCTGATATATGCTGCATTGACCTTTTTTTGTTTTGTTTTGTTCTTTTAGTGTGCTTCATATTGTCCAGTAACATAATTTTCCCCTCTAGGGGAGGTTTGAATGTCACTTCAGGCTGTGCCCACGCTGATAGCTCTTCTTGTAACATGTTACACCATGTGGCCAAATAACGTGTCATTTATGCAAGTCATAATGTCAATCAGAATATTCCTCGTCTCATTTCTGCGTCCTTTTCTATTTTATTTTATCCTTTTTTTTTTGGCATCTTCCCTGCATGTGCGTAGCCAAAAAGGAAAAAAAAAGATTGGGTTCAGTTAACCAAGGGTTGACGTGCACCGAGCAGCTGTGGTAAAGCGCGACTGTTGACTCAGGCACTGACATGTAAGGGCTGTATCTGCTCACCCTGTCCTCCACCCCTCCATCCCATCCCGTGCACTTCCCTCCTCCACCCTGACACCCTTTGTCTTAAAATAGCCTTAGATCTACAAGTGAGGTTCCTATTTGGCCTTAAACAAATTATGCACTACAGTTTCACAGACTTGACAAAGAGCTCGATTCCAATTTAGACACGCTTTCTTTTAAGACTTCATGTTATCTACCTCCTGAGAATGTACAGTCTGTCCTGGAGTTGCAGTTGACTACAAAACTTTTTTGTTGTTGTTTTCTGACAGAAGATAATCAAAATTGATACAAAATTAACTCAGAACTAATACCAGGACACTCCTTTTTTTTCTTTTCTTTCTTATAATTATAAGCCATGACAGAGAAGCAAAGTGACCAAAGTCTCTTGGCAGAGGTAGCCCTGCAAAGCCGCGTGAATTCAAACCTCCCTTTCCTCCTGTCATTTTGAGCTCACTTATATTTTGCATATATTTTAGTTTCTCTATCTCTTTTACTCCCTTATTTAAACCACAACATGCCAAAACTGAATTTGCTGTCATTCCTGTTCTGGTGAGGGTCTTTTGCTCATTTCATATGTTTCAAATCCACTGCTAAGCTCCTTGTTCTTGTTATTGTAAGCTTTGATTTCTCTTATACGTTTTCTTTTTTTTTTTTCTTTTTGTAACAATTATGCTTACAGAACACAAGATATGCTGTAAACCCTGTTAGGACATAATGTGAATACGTATCACTTAATATAGTTCGCTCTTTGGCTTGACTGTAAATTGCATTAATTAATAAAAATGTTTGAAAAAGGTTTTCTGCTGCGTTGTCACTTGATGTTTTCATTCCTGTATTTTCATATCCTGTCCAGTTTTGCTGAACTGTTACCAGAGAGGAAGTAGAAGTTCACATCAGAGGGGAGAAGGCCTGATTCAGATACCTGTAGACTGAAACAAGATGACTACACTATCAACACTGTCTGTGAAGATGATTATGTGCCAGTAGAACAAGCAACACAACAAAAAATATCACATCAGCTGAGTCAGGATTGTTTTATTTACTTAATTTAATTAAAGTATCAAAGCACAATATGCATTAAAAGAAAGGACCACTCCAAATAATAAATAAAACCAATGAATGGAACATCTTTATTCATACTCTAAGAATAAATCCCTTTCCAGGTGGTTCTTGCATGAGGTCAACTGTGTGAATCTAAACTGGCTGCCTTGTTTTTGTTTGTTTGTTTGTTTTGTTGTTTTTGTTTTTTAAGTGCACAATAAGTAGGGGGCCATGAATGTGTGGCCCTATCATGCTCCGTATCTGCATTGCTCTTCTGGCACTGACTCATTTTGAGTCTGGCTGCCTCTACTCGGCCTCCAATATCTATGGGCCAGATGGTGTAACAATTGGGGCCACATCTGGCCCACATAACACCCGCCCCTGTCATATTTGAGTCCTAAGAAAACCAGTGGAAATGAACCCTAAATATCAACTTAAAACTCAAGGCAAGAAAAATGAAGATAACAGAATTTTTCACATAAATATTTTATGGTTTATATTAAAAAGATTGAATGTAAAGAATATACATTTTAAAGGGCCTTGAACTTCAACGATTGACCAGGAAGCAAAATGCTCCACATGTCCACTGAAGACGAGCAGCGCCCCCTGCAGTTTGTGTAAGTGAAAAAGCTTACAGCACCTGGTATTCCCAGGAGGTCTCCCATCCAAGTACTGACCAGGCCCGACCCTGCTTAGCTTCCGAGATCAGACGAGATCGGGCGTGTTCAGGGTGGTATGGCCGTAAGCGACACCCTAAACGACAAACACCCCTTTTATTAATGCTTCAGGAGCACTTCTCAGACTTTTGTCTTGCAGATCGTCTCCAAACAGTTTGTTTTGTTACTTAAATAAATGCGGTGATTTTAAGAGCCAACTGCACGCTATTCCGATCTAAGATCAGTGACGTGTTACTCTAAACAGCTTTCTATGCTGAAGTGAAAAGTTTACCGTAGGAATAAATGTTTCATCATTGGATGGAAAACGTGTTCAGAATCTTAATTGGCGAAAAAAGTGGTATTTGGCATGTATAAAAGGTCAGTTTGTGTGCACTTCTTTCGCTTACGGCCATACCACCCTGAACACGCCCGATCTCGTCTGATCTCGGAAGCTAAGCAGGGTCGGGCCTGGTCAGTACTTGGATGGGAGACCGCCTGGGAATACCAGGTGCTGTAAGCTTTTTCACTTACACAAACTGCAGGGGGCGCTGCTGCTCTTCTTCTTGTTTGCGTCAAACGACAAATTGCAGAAAACAAACCGTTTCTTAAACTTATAATAGCTTGTCATTTATTAAGTACAAATTTGTAGGTCATAATTACTTTGCAGGGCATTTTTTCCTATTTTTTATACTTTCTAATAGTAACAGTAAATTAATGAAACTCCTCATTCCAAAAGATCCACTATACAGCAGCTAAGGCCAGAAATGTACATAGACTCATATCTGAGCCCAAACTGTGCCAACAACATATCCTCCACACCATTACACCAACAGTCTGAACCGTTGAGACGCAGGATGGATTCATGCATTCGTGTTTTTTCTGGTCCTACTATCTGAATGTTGCAGAAGAAATGTTTCCAGTTGTCTGTTGTCCAATTTTGATGATCCTGTGAGAATTGTAACCCCAGTTTCCTGTTCTGAGCTGACATGAGTGGCACCTGGTGTGGTCTTCTGCTGCTGTAGCCCATCTGCTTCAAGTTTCAGCGTACTGCATTCAGAGATGCTCTTCTGCACACCTTCATTGGAATAAGTGTTTTTTTGAGTTACTGTTGCATTCCTATCAGCTAGGAGTCTGATCATTCTCTTCATCAAATCAACGTGCCCATGTCTATGCACCTAAACGCACTGAGTTGATTGGCTGATTAGACATTTGCAATAAACATTTGAAGAAGAGGTGTACGTAATAAAGCATCCGCTTTGTATGAGGTTACTAACACAAATACGTTTACATGTTGTTTTTAGACACAATGACTTTGCTTGAATGCAGTTTTTTTCAAAGTATTGAGGTCTGATATTTTGTTTTTGTGTGTCTGGATTTGACGGAAATGAATCTTACGAGGTATAAATGGAAATGTTGCACACATAATTTAACAAGAAACTAGTTTATGAGGTTTATCAAATTTTATTCATCACAAGTTTGCTGATAAAAATGTAAAAAGAAGACATGAGGTTGATGTGGAAACACTTGAACAGGCAGCAGGGCTGTCACAGAATACCCTCAGCATTTTGAAATGGTATTCACTGTACATTGCAACGAATATCCACCTAAAGTGATTTAATACTCATTTTATCCTGAAGTCACGAAGTCCAGGACAGATTTCAGGTTTTTCTCAATTCTGTATCTGATTTAAGAACTGTGAATTTAATATTTGATTCAGAGCATGATCACAAGGGCTTTGGCATAACCGCAACACTGAAGATGAGGATCATTAAGGAGCGAGTGGGTTTGAGCCACGTTCACAAAAAATAAAACATTAACACATTGTAGCAGGTAAAGATGATGGCCAGTGACACTGTGACACTCATACTGCAGACAAACAGACGATAGAAGCAAACGATTGAATGCTACACTCTACTAATCATCACGCTGATTAAAAAAAAATAGCAAAAACAAAACAAAACTAGAGAAAATGAACAGACATGGTGTTTGATCTTTTAAAAAGTACGTCATAACATTGTTTTTCTTTTATATACCGGATGAGCTTTTTAGCCCCTCGCTCATGGAGAAAACCGATTGAGGATTTTGGGGCCGACGACATTAAAAAAAATAACATTAAGGATTCAAGTAAATGAAGGTGAAAAGAAAACAGAGCAATGATGTTCAACATGTGCCACACCGTGAGATTTCTTGGACAATGACGGCTTCAAGTTCTTGTCATCGATCGCCTTGTCCTCGTCTTTGTTTTGGAGTTCGGGTGGCGACCGTGAATCCTCCGTGTCAGCGAGGGAAGACTGATAGAAGTATTTAAAAATGAAGGAAAACGACTACAAAGCGACACTACAACAATAAATTAATGCAAAAAAGTATGGCCCGAGCATGTGACACGACTTTCTTTCTTTTTTCTCATGGTTGGTTTGTTTCATTCTCACCGTAATCCCACACTGAATAGAAAGATCTTTCATAAAAAGTTATAAAATAAATAAGCACTCTTTCCCTTTGAGTTTCGAGTAGAAAAAAGTTGCAGGCCCGAGAGGAGAAAGAGCGATGAGATTTCATTGATTACTTGCAGTAGTATCTCTGCCCTTCGTCTTCTTTGGCCTTTGTGATCACAAGCACACGCACACATACACGCATACATGTTGGTGGGTCACTGAGGCCCACGTAGACTGGACAGTGTAACGAGTGGTGCTAGTCCTCAGTATACCCAGTTCACTGGGACCCACTGGGGTTCACTGCACAGTTTGTCCACGGCTGCCTGTAACGTCTCGAAGGCCTTATCCAGGTTGTCGTTAATGATGGTCAGGTCAAAGTAGTGGCAGTAAGCCCTCTGGATGCGGGCGCTCTCATCCACCGTTTTCCTCAGATCCACATCCTGCAGAAACATGAAGGACGGGTCAGTTCTGGGGATAAATCCAAGTTGTATGCATGAGTGTCAGTGTCCAGCACATAAAAGTGAAGACCAGGACAGGTGGACAAATGATGAGTGTATGGATATTTATAGTCATGGTAAAAAGAAAGTAGACCCTCTGTCAATTCTAAGGTTTTACCTTTCAGGTTACAGTAAAAAATAACCTGGTCTTTCAAGAACAGAAGAACAAAATATAACACAACAGACTGTGTCTTACAAAAACTAAGCCAAAAATGCAGAAACAGTACGACAAAGACAAAAACTACACCCTTACTTCTTCCGTATTAGCAGCAATGTGCAGCTGATATGGTGCTGCTAAAAGAGGCCAGGTGCTGTCAATCAATTCAAAATCGCCTGATTAACTGATGATCAACAAATGTAAGGACCTCCATAAAGGCAGAACCTTTGCCAGCTTGCTGGTCTGGAGCATTCGAGTGGAAAGCATTCATGACAGTTGCCAGTCTTCCCAGGAATGAACTTCCAAACACATTCACCTCAAGGTCAGACCGGTTACAGGCCTCAGCACGATAAATGTGAAAGTTCATGATGATTCAATTAGGGAAAAAACGAACTCGTTTAGAAGGGTTTCCAGGAGAAATGCTCTTCTCTCTAGAAAGAAAATGGCAGCAATGCTTAAGTTTAAAAAGTTGCATCTGAACAAACCACAAAACATCTGGAAAAATGTCCTTTGGACAGATGAAAACAACGTGGAGACGTTTGGCCATAACACACAGCAACCAAACACAGCACATCAGTACAAACACTTTCATATCAACTGCCAAGCACTGTGTTTGAGGCGTGATGATATGCAGCCAGAGGAAACGAGCAGCTTGCAGTCATGGAGTTGACCATGAACTCCTCTGTATACCAAACTCCACTAGAGCCACATATAAAGCTATCTGTCCAACAGCTAAAACTTGGGTCATGCAACAGGACAATGATCCCAAACAAAGCAGCAAATCTACAACAGAATGACTGAAAAAGAAAAGAATCAAGTTGCTGCAATGGGCCAGTCAAAATGTTAGACCTCAGATTGATTCAAATGGTTTGGTGGGAGCTTCCGAGAACAAATGAGTTCAAACAACGTCGTAAAGAAGAGTAGAGCAAAATTCCTCCTCAACGATGTGCGAGACTACTGAAGTCATACTTCAAGTTATTGCTGCTAAAGGTGCTTCTACTAAATCAAGGGGTTTATGTCACTTTTAACATGACGCTTCTGCATTTTGGCTTTAAGAACATAGCATAATATGTTGTATGCTGTTGTTCATCTCAGATTTTTTTGTTCTGATATGCACAATGATAGAGATGATAGACGGTGTACTTTATTTTCACCACGACTGTATGTAATTTAAGGTACTTTTAGAAGGATTTTGTTTGACCAGCAAGTAACATGATCTGCTTCCAGGCAGTGTTTTGGCCACAGGGTCATTCAAATCGGCATACTTATATTTAGCCACCCTATCCCTCAGTCTATTTTTAGTAAGGCCCACATAGAAAGCATATGAGGGTGATTTAATCTTAAAAGTGTTAAAAACATTAAACCAGAGGGAGAACAAAATCTTAAACAATGAGAGGCAAACTGGCCACCAGTTACCACCACACCTTTTTTTCAAATGTCTTTAGTGTGTCTTTTATCTCAGTGAATCAGTCATAGTTTTTGTGACTGACTACAGTTGACATAAAATATTGCACAGTTATCCCCATGATATGTAAGTGAGGGCTCAAATGTCAAAAAACAGTGACAGATAATGCAAGCATATCACTATGTATGCGTGTGTGTGTGTGAGAGAGAGCATGGTTGTTTGTGTGTGTTTACTTCATCCCATTGTTACGCATGGGTGTTGTTAACCTACCGTGAGCTGCTTAGTTGTGAGGCCTGCATCCACCACAGCTTTGTGCATGGCCTTAAGAGTATCAAAATCTGGTGCTCCAATGAACACCACATAAGGCATGAACTCTGCTGTTTTCAGTACCTTCAGAGCCTGAAGAGAGACAAAGATGTTTTCATTATACTATACTTACACGGACCAGGTAATGTGTTAGGAATGAAAGGATGCCACATTATTTGAAATAATAATTGTCAACCTACAGAGGTCTGAATTCAAAGACACCCCACAAATCAAAGTGAAAAAAATGACACATTTTGGCAAACTTTCATTGCAGCAATAGTTTGTATGCATGCCTCACAATGTTGGGACATGCTTTTTATGAGAGACTGGCTGGTGTCCTTGGGGGTCTCCTCCTAGATCTGGAACAGGGACCTGGCCCTGGGGAAGTTGGATAGATTAGGCCGGGCATTCTCGTGCACCAGGAGGAACCCAGGACCCACCGCATCAGCCTAGGGTCTGGCAATGGGTCCAAGGATTTCATCCTGATAACTAATGGCAGTGGTGGACCTGCCAATTCTGGTATTCTACAGGTAACGCCAATCAGACTCCATGGTCAGGGCAGTGAATATAGAGACCACAAGACGCTTAGGCGTCCTTAGACCATCCTCATGAAGTCTGTTTCTGATTGTATGGTCAAACATAGTCACATCAGTGTCCTACTGCAGGTAATTTTGTAGCTTCAGCAGTGCTCATCCTTCTTGCACAAAGGGGCTGATACCGATCCTACTGACTAATGGTTGACGGGTTAAGGACCTTTCTCAGGCCTCACCAGCTCTCCTAGAGTAACTGCCCGACTGCTTTTGAGACAATGCTGGGAGACACAGCAAACCTTCTGGTAGTGGCATGAGTTGATGTGCCATCTTGGAGGAGTTAGACCTTTTGTCCAACCTCTATGGGGCCCAAGTATCACCTCATAATAACAGTAGTGAGACTGGCCTTAGCTAAATGGAAAACTAGTGAAAAAACAATCAAGAAACATTAAATACCGCCTCTGCTACTTAACTGATCAGATCAATATCATAGAAGTTTAATTGACTTGATGCTATACTGCTATACTGATTAATGTGTTCCTTTAAGTGCTTTTGAGTAGCATATTTTTTCAAATCCTTTAACACAAGGTTATTATAGTTTAAAAGTAGATCTGAAATTGCAATTGAAAACCACACTGTCTCATAAGGCTTTGGTGCACTAAGACTTGGCAAGTCTACATGACTCTGATATATGATGTCATTTCTGAACTTTTCCCCTGACAAACATCCACCAATATTAGATTAATTAAAAAGACTAAACCTAAAAGTGGAACTAATAAAAACTCAACTGAAAGTAAACTTTCTGAAACAATGCAAACTCAACTGAAACAAAGTCCCGCTGGTCCAAACTTCACCTAATAAAACTCTCCAATGTTCTCACTAAAGGTCAAACACAGTGAGTAAATGCTGCATGTCAAAGCCACCCTTCACTGCATGAAAATAACCCTGCCACTGACATTCGCTCGCTTTGGACCCCTCTCATACCTGCGGGTTGACATCCAGGATGCAGGTGCGTCCCATTGCGACCACCTCGTGAATGCTATCAATCTTTGTGCCGTACAGGTTGCCGTCGTACTCGCCGTGCTCCAGGAAGCGGCCGGCCTTCACATCAGCCTCCATCTCTGTCCTTGAGGTAAAGTGGTAGGAGTTGCCGCCTAGCTCCTCATCACGGGGTCTCCGTGAGGTGTCTGACAGAAGACATGAATCAGGTAAATGTTGCACTGTTGTAGCAAAATTTGAGAAAAGCGGTTAGAAACCCAAGTGTGGCATACATGGTATAGTGGTGCCAAAACGCGTGGGATGGAGGACCATCAATCGGTTCTTGAGGCTGCGTCGGCCCACTCCTTGGGCACCTATCAGAACCAGCGTCTTCCTCTGGAAAGCAGGAACCTTTGCCACTTCCTCATAGATCTGCAGTTCATGTCTATCGAACTCTGTTCAAAGACATTTCAAAGCTGTTAGCCACTTGTAGAGAAAGACAATGAAGACATTAACCAAACATCTAGACCATGAAGAATATTCTGACCTGCGTTCTTGGCTGTTAGATACATCATCTTCTTCTTCTTTTTTCCAGCCAAGGTGCCACAAAGAATTCCTGCAAGACAAATATGCACGTTTATATCTTTGCTGTTACAGCATTTGGCCAGACGGGGGCAGGCATGCACTGAAAATACTAACTACCCATTATTTTTTTTATTTTTTTTGCCATCAATCAGCTAAAAGCTTTACAAGTGATAGAGGTCTGGCAGTAAACCAGTTCACAGGCCACTCCATCCCTTCAAAAACAGCCTCGGCTTAAGAGAAACATTAAGAACTTGGGTGAGTTTTAGCTCAGGAATCTTTCACAGAGTGTTTACACAAAGGTCTGGCATCACTGCCAAGAAGTACAGGTAGGGTACTCACCTGATCCATCCAAGTCTCTGGGAACAAAAGCTTTCCTCTTCTCCTCCAAGAACTGACTGGGGATCAGACCCGTGGCACCACCCACTACGTGACATGCCTGGCGTGGATCAGTTCAAAGTTAAATTTAGAAAATTGAAAGTTTAAAGTTCGGTCAAAGACAGTCTGTGAAGGAAGGCTCACCTGCCACCAGTTGGGATCTTCTCTGTTTACAATCTGAAGAATATCACCTTTCTTGAAGGCCATACCTGCCTCCCGACAGGGGATCAAGCTGTCATTGGCGGGATCATAGTCAAAGTATGGCCGGACATATACCTGTGAGGAACAGAGGAACAGGTGTGAGCTCCTGAAGCGCTTAAATTAGGATTGAAGAGGAAGATGGTCGTTCACAAAGCAACAAGAAAGACAAAGCAGCTTTAACTCAGCATGGCTTCTCACACGTCGGCATGGTGACGGCAGCTCTTTCACACCCATTACGGCCCGTTTCCCACAGCCGCAGCCGACACAGCTCTTCATGCTGCGTCAACACGCTGCATGGGCTTTTGCTAGAAAGGGTAAGTGCTTTGGCCAGAGCATTAGATTAAACAAGCAGCCAGAGGAAGCAATAAAACAAGCCAGTGAAATATACTGTGCAGCGCGCTCTGAGCCACAGAGCAGGAAGTGATTTTGCATTACGTCTCATTCACTTTTACTGCCCTTCATTCAGTTTATAAGCATTTCCAGGTTTATGTGTTCCAAGATTCAAGGTATATATATATATGTGTGTGTTTTTTTTTGTTTTTTTTTACACAGAAGACATTACTGGAGCGTGGCTGACGGGAACTGTACAACAGCGTCACACACTACTGTACTCTGCATGTCAGAGAGCATGAAATTACTCCAAACACATGTGCGTGTATTTGGAGTGCGTGCATGACACAGAAACTGCTAGTGTGACCTAGATAGCATCTGGAGTGTTATTAATAGGACTCCCAGAGTTCAAATTCCTGCGCGAGGGATTGTGGGAAGGCCGTAGGACATATCGTCAGGATGGTGCCACCACCCAACATCTGCCACCGGTTACATAAGCAGGAGAGTGCATGCCTGTGCTTGTACGTGCTCACCTGTGGAGGAGCAGGAGCGTCTCTGTAGCTCGGGAGTATTTTCAAGGTGATCCCTCCGCTGCAGTCTTTGAGCATCTCCTGGAGCTCAGTGGGATTATTGCCAACGTCTTTCCCGTTTACTTCCTTAATGATGTCGCCCACGTGGAGCAGACCCTGTCTGTCAATCATGCCTCCGTGAAGGATTCTCGCGATCACCAAGTCGTCTTTCTCCACACGAAATGTCACACCCTGAGAGGAAGAAGAGGGATGTTTTATTACCTCTGATTCCTGCGCACTCACACTCACCCCCTCCCTGCGCCTGGAGCCTCTGCCAGAGGTTTCTTCCTCTTAAAAGGGAGTTTTTTCTTCCCACTGTCACCAGGTGCTGGCTCGAGGGAGGGTTCGTCTGATTCTTGGGGTTTGTGCTAAGCCTCACCCCTGTTAATTTTAGTAACCTATCGACCATGTTTGTAGTGTTGGCAGCTTTTGGAGCATTTTAAATGGAATTATAAAACAAATATGGTAAATGGCCTGCATTTGTATAGCGCTTTTCTAGTCCATAGGACCCCAAAGCGCTTTACACTACATTCAGTCATTCACCCATTCACACACTGGCGATAGCAAGCTACATTGTAGCCACAGCTGCCCTGGGGCGCACTGACAGAGGCGAGGCTGCCGGACACAGGCGCCACCGGGCCCTCTGACCACCACCAGTAGGCAAACACGGGGTTAGTATCTTGCCCAAGGATATTTGGCATGCAGCCAGGGTGCAGCCTGGGATCGAACCACCGACATTCTGATTAGTGGCTGACCTGCTCTGCCACCTGAGCTACAGCCACCCCATGGATAAATAATGTGGCACACTCATGCAAACACATTCAGTCAGCGTGCAGTCTCCTCTCACCAGTGGCTCCCCGGCCTTCTTTCGAATGCCAATCATGCGCACGGCATCGGCCTGCATAAGAGCGCTGTTCACCGCTGCGTCATTGGCTGTCTCAGTCGGAGGCGGGGCTTCGTAGCATTTTGAGGCTACCATGTCATGAGCCTCTAAAAGAGACTGAGAGAAAGGGAAAAAAAAGGAGAGGGTAGGCGAGTGCTAAGGCTTAACTACATCTTATTGTAGAGGAAGAAGCACAATTACACTTTCACAAAAGTAAAGTCGATACATTACTGAGTTCCATTCCCTCAGTAGTTTTATTGTAAATGTCACTTGTGACCACATTGGAAATTTAGTCTTCCTCACAGTAATATTAACAAAACTGTGACTTGATGTTTCAAGTGAATAGAAAAGCTCTGTTGGCAGACGTTATAACAGTGAAACGGGACAGTTATACCTCCAAACAGCCAACTAGCATATTAATAATTTAGGTGCGGCTTAAAAAGCAATCATCTAATGGATAAAATCCCAAATATGGATAACCACCCAAATCTAATCACTTAATGTCTGATTCGTGAGTATCCCTCCAACAGCTTTCATTCAAGTTGCTTTTTCCCCATATATTATTACTGGTTCCAAATCACCACCAACCGCTCACTGGTGAAAAATACAAAAAGTCTGTAAAATCAAACACTCAGTTTGTGATGTAATATCTGTTTTCCTTTTCCCACCTAGCCTGCTTTCCCCCCTCCGCCCTCCGTATCTCTATTGCTCAGTAGGTCAACAGAGTCTTATCTTTCAGCTAAAGGCACAAAGAGCTCTGATTGGTGCAGGGGCTTCGCTCGGCTCAGAAATCTACCTCCTATTGGCCCTGCCTGCATAAAGCCCCTGCTAAGTTCAGGCACAGAGGTTAGTGTTCTACTGATGCATGAGCGCAGGCTCCAAAACATCTGATCTGTGCCACTGTAGCTAGTGTTGTAACATTTAGAGTACGACATACTGTTCAGATGAAAAGCAGTCCCCATTTCACAAACGTGCAGTAACATTACAACAACTACTGCTAATAATAAAAAGTAGAATAAGGTGGAAAAAAGTGTGCATCACTTGGAAATATATAAATTCAATAATTATTTGAAATGATTGCATTTAAAAAGCTGTATTCTTTTCAAGCTAACCACTTTTTCTCAGGGAGCATCAAGAAATGAATGTTGATGTAGAAATAGAAAAGAGGATGAAAACATACAATGTGCCACTCAACAAACGTATGGAGGGTCAATACATAACAGCTAAATGAAGAAATATAGAATAGAGAGAAGCCATAAGAGGACATTTAGCAATGAAGCAGAAGAGTCAGCAAAGCCAAAACCAATATGATAGGATACAATTTTTAAGACCTATTTAAACAAGAGCGCTTTAGATAAAACACAAGTCTTATTCCTCATGAGGCCCACAGGGAGACACTGTTCCCAGATTCAGAGTCAATATTCGCTTTGCTTTTAAGAGACAGTGAAAGTTTTATTGCTGCCAACAGAGAGCAGCAACACCAGAATTTATGTATTGATTATGACATAACATTATAAGTACAGTGCTGTAAAACAGCATCTGGTTTATCATAGTGTTTTGGGTTGCCACATATTACCTCATAAGCTAAGTTAATAACCAGTGCTTGTGTTAACGGCGTCTGTTCTAGCCTACCTAACTGTGCTCGCTCTTGCTCTGGCTCACCTGGAAGTGCGGCTCCTGGAGGATTCGAGACAACTCAGCCGCGCTGTCGTCTTTAACCTTGAGGTTGTTGATGTCGCCCAGGATCTCTGTCACCAGCTCGACGTTATTGTCCTGCACCGCTTCCAGCTTCACTTCCTCCAGCTGCTCTTGAGCCTGGGTGAGACAAAGAAGCTCAGGAAAAGTGGAAAGATGGCGGTTGCCTTTCATAACCTTCCTGGTTTTGTTGGTATTTATTTGGATGTGCAAAGAGTGAATGACAGAAAGTGAGACTTGCTCAGTAGCCGTGATTGTAGATATGATATGGTGCTCTACAGGGAGCATTTGAAAAAGCACAACATGACAAGACCCTGTATGGAGGAGCTACAGCTGTGGTTAAACTGAACTCACTGCACACTAGACTTCAAACAGCAGTGAAGGCGTGTTCGTAGGTGCATGCACTGTCAATAAAAAAGGCACAGAAATGCAAAGCTGCACAATTTTCTTACGTCATTATGCATTAGGTCTGATGCACATAGCACTGTGTGTTAATCAAAGCCTTACTGTACTTCAACGCCTCAGCCAGAGCAAGCAAAGCATTGCTGAGAGCAACATGTGGGGGAGTTTGAAGCTGGCTAGTGGTTTGTCTGCTCCCTGCTGCTTGCCCTGAGCTATGTGTGTGTGCTACCTTAGCCAAGGAGCGTACAATGGGACTTTCCATGATGCCGCGCAGGAAGAGCAGGTCGATGTCTTTGGCTCCGGCAGAGGTGGGCAGCTCACCCACATTATCCAACACCTGCTGCATGGCTGGACGGATGGGACGAGACACAAAGATCCAGAGAAACAGAGACAGAGAGAAAAAGAGAAAAGCCAAGTTAGCCAGGCCTGAAAGTCATTCAGAGTGTAAACATCCATGACACTGTTGAAGGCAAAGCAACAGCAAAAAGAGATCTGCTCACACTCCAGTGCAAAAGAAGACCCAAATGTTTCAGATGCAGTGAACGGGCATGCTTTCACTCAGTTTAAACTCCACAGCCAGGATAACATCTGGATCTAATCTGAGATGCTTTTGGTACTAATTACAGCACTGAAAATGATGTGTGGCCTAGACAGCATAAGATGGTCCAATATGGTAAGTGCAGTGTGTGCCAGATGTGGCCCAAAAGTCACGAGTTGGGCTTGAAACATGTTACAGTAAGTATTGTCTGGGCCAGCTTTCACCCAAATGTCACAACACAGCTGGCAAATGGTCTTTGAGTCAAGGCAGCCAGTCTTACCCTGAGTCAGCGCTGTCAGTCAAGAGCTGATTTGGCCGACAGACATCATGTATTGTTCTCTGGGAGAGTTTTGGATACACATACTTTGTATACACAGACAAGCACCCCAGAATATTAAGCCTGGTCTGCACAGAGTGTGCACAGTTGTGTATATTCACTTTAAAAAAGCTTAACTTTAAAGCTTCAAAGTGCTTTTTTTTCCAGATTCCCTCAAGGCCCTAAACATTCAACTAAAGGCTCCTGGATTCAGATGCAGTCAGCCTCTATGCTGTTAACATAAACAGAGACAGGGAGAGGTGTGGACTGTAGGTATCAGCTAGCTGAACGCCCTAATGCCAGTGTCTTAAAGCCAATCTAAGCACATTTTAGCCATTTAAATCCCTGGAAATGTATGTGTATGTGTGTGTCATTTTACACCTATGTGGGTAATAACTATGTCCGGTCAGCACTTGTATACAGTTGATTCACTCTATGATTTCACTCTGCGTTTTGCTTCACTAACCCATTATTACTCTTAAACCCTGAGACATGTTCCATGTCATCAAGTCAAGCTATAGTCTATGACTTCAGCCCCCTCTTTAGAATAAAGTGCCCCATACCAAATCGCTGCTTTGAAAATACAGATTATGAAATGCTGACGTCTATATATTATATTTTTGGTAGGTTTTGCAATCTGGCATGTATACCTATTAAAAAATATTGGACATTTAGCTTTTATTTAAAAGAAACAGTAACAAAAAGATGAAAAATAGAGAAAGAAAGGAATCGAAGTCGTATTGGACTGAGGAGCCGCTCAGGACATTTATACAAATGCGATATGACCCTTTACCACTTGACCACAGCGCAGCTCTGCTGACATGCACTTTAAAAATGTTTAATCAGCTTTTCCTTATGTAAAAGAGGCATAAGCATTAAAAGTTTGGAATGCATTTTAACCAAGATAAATTGCAGCATCACACCATGTGGGAGAGTTGTAAAATATTACCGAAAAAAGTAGCATCTCTTGTGTAACACACGTTTCCTTCTGGTTGCTCATTTCTATCCAAATGAATGCCTCTCTGTGATTTAGATCTCAGTTTAATCACTGTTTAAATTCTGCTTTCTCTGGTTTGCTGTACTGAAACAGTCACGGTTCAACTCGAGCTCTACAGCGTCTGATAACCACAGGAGCGCAGGGAGACTGCATAAACAACAGGCTCGGTGCAAAACAGACCTTAAATATTTATGAGCCTCTTTAAGAAGGACAAATAGGGGGGAAGAAGGTTAAAAACAGCACTGCAGACAATCAAACCTGTATATCAATGAAGCTTTGTGTATTTAAGGCACAACAGCACAATCTAAGACTCAGTACGGACATATGGACACAATAATTTATTTCTTCTTGGGGAACCACACACAGATCTTCCACAGGGCAACGGTCATTTCGGGAAAAGGCATCTACACACAAACACAGACACACACAGACAAGACGAATATGGAAACTTAACACTACCATGGCACAACTAACTTTTGACTTGTATGCAATAAATAAAGCTACGTTTACTGCAAAACATGAACATATCCGGAGTGAAAACCTCAAGCATACACAGAATAACACACAGCTGAAACCTTTTGTATATCCCGGTGTCGTCTTCATTGACCTTTACCTACTTACTACATCCCCGACAACAGGAACCCTTACTCGTCCACGCTTCTGTGCATATTACCTGTTAAAATTTCTGTCCGGTAAAAGTTGGGAAATGAACTAAAGCCTTCAAACTAAAGTCTACATAATCTTTTGAAATATGACACAGAGATCCAAATGCTGTGGCCTGAAGGAGTTGTTAATGCTAAGAGATTACAGCACCAAACAGTTGTTTTTTTCCAGATGATTTATTCACATATAATGAATCACTCTCTTTTACCTCCTTGTAATTTCTCCCTCCGTGGCACTTTTGTCTGCAACATCTAACCACTGCATCGGTATGCACACCTACGAGCATGATGTGCACTGAATGCTGATGCAGAGATCACTGCTCTGTTTTTAAAGGAATGAAATCCCAAGAGAAAGAAAAAACCTCGCAACTTGTATTAAACATGGTATCATTATTTATTTTTTATTTTTTAGCTTCTGAGATGACTGTCAGAGAAGCAACTCCACTGACACATCATCCATAACAAAATATATCTGAGGGTGTTTTTTTCTTTTTTCAGAAGTGCAGTGCAGTTCCTGGGACTCTCACAGCTAAAGCTGCTGTAAAGCAGCGCTTCTTAACCGCTCGACTGGATCCCAAAGGTAGGCTGAAATACTGCTGTTTACCTAAACTACTTTAAACATAATTACACTTGCTTATCCTGTGTTAGCTGTAACACCAAGGCGCTAACTGGGAGGACTGAGAGCATGTTTAAACTGCTTAGGAAAGAATCAAGGATATCTGAAATGCTAACTTAAAGTAATACATAATATAAATGACTGAATCAGTTGGCTTTTACTTGATAAACTGTTGAAAAGAGAACTGAATAAACTGATGTGTGTTAAACATTATTAGCAGGTTTTAGCTAGCTAAAGGTTAGCTAGCTAAAGGTTAGCTAGCTAAAGGTTAGCTAGCTAAAGGTTAGCTAGAACGGACAAAGGATTTAAAAAATTCACTGAAACTTATAGCTGCAGGTAAAACTGGCTAATTTAGGTTCAAATTCATGTATTAATCAAAGTAGAACAGAATAAAAGTCAAATAAAGTAGTTCTAAAATGAATTAATAAGGAGTGAGAAATTATTGGTTGTAACAGATAACTGCTAAAAGATTTGGATAAACGTTCAAATAGCATTAGAAATGGAAAAATTTCTAATGCTAAAAATTGTCTTATCTACTGAAATTCAGTCCCCTTAGTTATAAAAACATATTCTTCATCTAAACTAGCACTGGTTTAAAATAGAACCTGTTTTTTTTTTAAATTCAACTTTTTTTGTATATATCGGGCAAAATTTTTTCTTCTTTCAGACATATGAAACACTTGTTGTGTGCAGTTATTATTTACTTTTTACCCTCTGCCTGAATCTGCTCCGATAGACTGGTTGTTGTGGTTTTCAAATATGTGCTGTCAACAGGAAAGTTGCAGAGTGCTCTCTCGTGGGCAAACTGCGCAACCTCATCGCTCACAGTTTTTGTATTTGTTACTTACTTATTTTTTTAAATCTTCATTTATAAATGATGATGATATTGGCCCACTGATAAATCAATCACAGCACTGGATACTGTTGATTGACGTATGACAGAATAGTAAATACATTAATGTTACCTAGCCTGTCTGGTAGCGACCAATCATTAGCTGCATTAAACACACATTAACAAACTGCTGTCCTGTGTGGACAAGGCTTTATTTATTCATTGCTTGGTATCCATCACAGGGGACTCAAGCAAATCTGACACAACTGTGGGGATATAAATGTTGGGAACTGTCGCTCTAAAGACTTTCCACATGAAGCTGAAGAAACCACTGGAGTTACCCATCTAAAGCCTTCCATCTTAAATGAAAGATAACAATATCCCACTATTCATCCTAATATTTGAAAGCTCCCTTCTTCCTCCTACTGTCCTCACCTCCAGATGTTTCTGCTCCCTGGGTGGATCGTACAGCCGGGGGCCCCTCCATGGCATGCTGTCCCAGGGGTCTCACCTCCTCCTCTTCCTGTGCCCCATTGGGACAGGAATCCTCCATTGCTGTGACCATCGCCAAGCTCTTCCTCTCTGTTGCCACAAGTATGCTAAGGCTAACCACGAGTAAACCACCAGTAGCTCTGCCAATATGTCTTCTGTCTTGTCTTTTCTGGCACTGCTGACCCTCCACACTTCAAAAAAAAAAATGCAGAAAGGGGAGATAGGAGCAAGAGAGACAGAGGGGATTGAGGGCGAATAATGAGAGAAGAGACACAAAGACAGCGACAGTAGAATGGGATTAATATCAGAGGATTTTAAGAGACGAGGAATGATAGGGGAGTGAAGAGAAGTAGGAAAGCTGAAGGAAGATATTTTTTTAAAAAGAGAAAGGAAAAGAGGCTGATGGTTGGACGAGTTTGCAAAGACAGGCGTGAAATGAGACGGAGAGAGGCAGAAAGCTGGATAGCACTCACAGATGTGGACATGCATTCAGTGCCTGCTAGTTCCCTCCCTGTACTCTGACTTTAATACCTTCTCATACTACCACCCCCGCCTCTTTTGATAACACACATAAACACACACACACACATAATCCCACGATCCTCCTTTACCAGGCCTGCTTGAGTACCCCTCCTCTTGTATCCCTGACCCCACCCAAAGTCAAGTTAACCCTCTTGTCTAGACAAAGGCACACACACTCACACACACTAGTTGAATGTGTCATTATGTAAGTAATCTTACATAAGTGCTACTAAAGAGGGCCTGACCCTACATTCCCATTCTTGTCCTCCTTCTTGCTCCCATTCACACTTATTCTGCTCAAAGCCAGAAACTCTGTTTGTGCACACTGTGCTCGCACGAATTCCCTCAGTGGTCGTCCAACTCTTTGATTCTTCCTCAGCCCAACGGGAGCTTTTTCTCTTTAATTTTTTGCTTCCCCCCCTAAAATGAATGTGCCTCTCACCACCTTACATCTCATTAAATGAGTAGACTCGAGGTGCTGACAGGATTATGCACATTTTTTTGGACTGCAGTTTTTCTTGTTTCTGCCTTTTGCCTAAGTACGTCTGCACAAGCTGCTGGCTGCATGACTGTTTCTTAACAGAAATATTATCTTAATAACCGTTTGACCCTGTCTGTCCTGATTTATATTGAGGATAATAAGTAACATTTCACAAAGAATGCTTTAACACATCACAGCAAGGCTCTCTTGGAAATAAAAGGCAAGTTATGTTGCTATACTTACTAAGAACTCTTTGAGGCTATGCGGCATAAAGTTGCTAAGAGCTAAATAAAAGCTCATAATCATAAAGTTCAGTACAGCTCACATGTTTAAATTACATGCTTTAAAGTGAATACTAAAGGGCAGTTGATAAGCTTATATAGGGATAAAATTAGGAACTGACCAGAATTCAGTTCACCTTAGTGGTGCGGCCCCCAACAACAGTCCCAGTTCCTCATGTGGCCCCTTGGAAAAATCCATTGCTTACCCCTGCTTTAAAGTATTGGCTCTTCCTTTTCTTCAGTAAGTACTTGATAAAGCCTATTTTTTTATCAGGCAAAATTAGCATTCCATTTAATATCACAAGGAATCTTGCTGGTTAAGCAGTGCTAGCATTAGCAGATGTGATACCAAACACATTATTGACTCCATATTTTGGAAGTTCTCCCCTAGTCTGTCATCTGATTACGACTTGGTTTAGAGACAAACAAAGAGACAAACAGCTGCCTGACCATGTCAGCACAGTCCAATTAGACCATTTTTGTAGGAGGCCAGCCTATGGGCCATTACTCTATGAATAATAACATAAAAAGTATAATCACAATAAATACATTGTGTATACAAATGTGACTTAGATGTTATGATGGTGGTCAGAGGGCCCGGTGGCGCCTGTGTCCGGCAGCCTCGCCTCTGTCAGTGCGCCCCAGGACAGCTGTGGCTACAATGTAGCTTGCTATCGCCAGTGTGTGAATGCGTGTGTGAATGGGTGAATGACTGAATGTAGTGTAAAGCGCTTTGGGGTCCTATGGACTAGAAAAGCGCTATACAAATGCAGGCCATTTACCATTTACCATTATGATGACAGGGAGCAAACATTGGCTGAATGCTCTGGTGCGTTTAGCTCTAGCATGACGTTACGTAAAAGATTAGCATCAACCACACAAGAACCACACAACTTATAATATCATGTCAGCAGTGACACTACTGTAAAGTATGGCAGCTAGCCAACTCTGCACTGCTGTCATCAAGAGTACTTAACTGGATTGCAGAAAGCAGCTACAAGCAGGTCAATTGCGCTTGTATAACACATGTGACGATGTGCTTTGGTCACCATGTAAAGGAGCACTAAGTGAGCAGGTGCTGGACTGGCTAACTAATGACAGACATTTCAATTTTTACAGCTATGCAAGAAACAACAGTCAGCTTGAGACCCCCTGAATTAGTGCAACCATGGCGCTCTATAAGACGCGAAGGATATGCTGTGATTTAACCTGAGATTCAAATCTCCATTTCTGTATCAAGACCAAAGTCATGGAAGCAAAAATGAGAATAATCTAGAACAAGCTCCTCCCACTGCCCCCCATCAGGCTCCTCCCAGAGCGTCACAGCTGTGCAAGAAGCAAATCTGTAGGCTTTAATCCACCCCGCCTCTCCCTCCACCCCATCCTCAGCAATACCAGTCAACCCCTCCCCCAACTCAGGACGCGGGATTTTAATCCTGCCACGAAAGCACTGGATTACAGAATCTCTCTCTCCCTCTTTCGCCATATCTGGTGTTCAAACATGTCCACAGGGCTGAAGTATGCTACATAGCTGTGCTTGGCAAGGGCTGAAATGGCCTTTAGCGACGCACTGCAACACACTGGCAACGACTGAGTGCAGAGGGAAGCAAGAGATTTTCTCTTTGGCCATCAGTGCAGTGTCACAGCACATTTCTCCAACTGAACTACAGGCACTAGACACAGCTGATCGCACACGCAAGGTTTTTTCTCTAAAACGTCGATCTAATTGCTCGCCTTTAGAAAGTAAGGCAGCGACTGCCGACTTCACACAGAATTTAACTTAGGCAGAGCAGCTGCATGAGAAGAACTAAAGCACCGTGCCATAAGAAAGCACCCTGGGAAGTCTGCACAGACTTAAAAAACAAACAAACAACTGATCCACAAGCGCCAGATCTGTAATGAGCAAAGCAAGACTGTGCTATAAATTATTAAAGCAATTGTTCTATTATTCAGAAATGAGAAAATTTGTGTATATATAAAAGAATGCATGCTGGTACTTTAAAAGGCGAAGAGAGAGAGAGAAGCTTTTGCGTATTCTATCGAAAATACAATGACATCTAATAATAGCCAGTAATGCAAAAGCTGTACTTTCTGCCAGTCACAGTCAGGTAAGATTTGGGGACGCTAAATAAATATATACAGAGTTTGGTTATATAAAACTGATGCTTTAATCCCACGCTTTTAGTTTAACATCAGCATGGCCCTTTCAAGTACAGAGGAAGTGCTGTCAAAAGTGAAATCCACACGGGTACACAAGCACAAACACACACACTTAAAAGAAAACCAGCTGCTTCCTTACTTATTCAAAAGTAAATCTTTAAAAGTAAAGATTTCCGGACCAACACAGTTCTGGCTGGCAGGTCTCCCAGCGAACCAACAAAATCATGTCAGCATGCAAGAAAAAAAACACATTTCAACATCTCCGGTGGGTTGAGAAAGTTGTGTTTACCTATGCCAGTCGGTGTAGCCCAAGCCCAGTCCTACTGGCTGCTCATCAGTCAACTGTGAAGACCTGAAAAGACAGGGGAAGGGTGGGAGATGTGTGAAAGTTTGTGAGGATCATCCATATGAGCCATGAATATTCAGTCCTGTTTGCTTTGCTGCTCGCCAGTTTTCATCATTCCTCACATAAACTCACTTGAGGATTCAGATACACAGTCGTGCTTACCAGTCCCACCTAATAACTCTAGTCTCCCTGTGAATTATTACTTGTATCTGTCTATGTCATCCCTTCCTCTCGTGGGATGCCTTTTGACAGAAATCCCTGACAATTTAATGTCTTTAGCTATTCAACGATGCCCGCATCATCAGCTGGCATTGTATGGGAAATGGCCACTATTCTCTGAAAGTAATGACGAAGCGGTATGCATTCACACCCAGTAAACCTCTCTTCTCATTTTGACTTGCAAACCTGTCTGAGTCTCATGCAGAGGTTTGCCAGCATCTGAGGTGTCGTATTACAGATTTTTCTGTCTCAGCGTGCTGTTGAACACTGTAATGCAGATACAGTCATTCTTTCACTGTTTATCCAGCACAGTTGATATTTAAGAAAGAAACTGTACAGAAAAGATGGAGTGTTACTAAAGCTGTGCATTTCTCAGTTTTAAATTGTATCTTTGAGGACTTTGTTACTAGTAGCCTGTCGCAAAAACACATAATTTGCTCACATTTTTTTAATCGAATCTATGGGAAAAAGGGGGCAGACCTAACAAAACAATTTAAAGAAGATAAACAGTATCTGAAAGTCATGTCCTTAAGAAACAGATGAAAATACAGTAAAGACAGTCTCAGTGGAAGCATGGCTGTCAAGGAGCCATTCTTAAAGAGGGGAAACGTGGAGAAAATGCTGAGGTATGCCAAATTAAACAAGAACTGGACTGAAAATCAGTGGGAACAGGTCTGATGGTGGAGGGACTCCAATTGGGAAATTTATGGTTCAAACCTTCATCAATAGGTACGAAGCAGGTCAAGAGAAAGACACAACAGTGAGTGTCTGCAGCCATCTGTAAAACATGGTGCATGGTGCAGACTCTACCATGGTTTTGGGCTGCATTTTAACCAGTACTATTGGGAATATTACCAAAATTGATCAACTTATGAAACAGAAAGTACTGGCAGATTTTGAACCACCATACAAACCATCTGGAAAGAGTCACATTGGCAACAGCTTACGTTTCAGCATGACAATGTTCCTAAACCGTAAAAGCATACAAGGATAGAAAAACACACAATGGTACACTGTCAGTCATGGATCGAGCTCTGCAAGGTGTGAACCATAGCATTATTGAAGCAGTGTGGGATCATCTTGTTATAGAACAAAAGAAAAAGCAGCCAGAGAAGATCCAAACATCCAAAAAAGAGTTTTGAATGTCCTTCAAGAAGCTTGAAGAACTATTCCTGAAGACTACTTAAAGAAAATACAAAAAGGATAAGAGAGTTCAGGCTGTGTTGAAGAATGAAGTTGATCATACCATATTAACTTGTTAGAATTGTACAAACCCTGTTTTTGTCTTATATCCTACATTCCCACCTACTTTGAAGGACTCTCTAAGCACATGAGGTATTCAGAACATGGGCGTTTTAAGTCTGCTGATGACTTTCATATATGAAGGAAAATGTTTTATCCTGTTTTCCTTGTCAAGAATGAACCTTCAGGTCTAAGTAGTCAGAATTAGCTTTATACACACACAAAGAGGATTTTTGCATCAGCCACATAAAAGCCATTTCAAACACCACATCCTCGCTTCTTTTTCTTTTCTGTCTAAACTGTGAATGCAGGCAGAAAGCACTGCTCCTTCCAGCAACATGCCCTGCCCCGCTGTACGATATTTAATTGTGTCTAATAAAACTGCAAAGTCTGGCAGAGTTAAACACATTCACGCTGCCCTTAAGAGCCATTGTGAAATGGACCGTTACAAAATGCAAGCCAGCATAAAGAAGAAAAACCTGCTTTGAAATGCTGTTATTCCATATAACTGATAGCTACATGATCACTGCATTCAGCCTTTTTCACGTTCCCTTTATTTTTCTCACCTCAAGCAGTCAAGGCTTTCAATAGTCTAATAAAAGTTGCAAGTTATGTCTGCTTATTTATTATGAGAAATGATCTGGAAGACCTCTCAAATCAAGAAAGTAATCTTCTTTTATATACTCCCCTAACACACACATCGCAGGTACATCTTGGTCTTAAGCCGCTCCCTAGGTAACAAGTACCCTCCTGCAAAATCACTCTACAGAAAATTAACAAAAAGGCGATGACAACACAGAGGAACCTCCACCCATCACTTGTTAGCAGTTATCTCTTATTTCTGTGGCAGTATTTTTTCACCCAGTCGTACCAGAGCTAACTGGTCACCTACTATTACAAGAGGGAGAGTACAGGGGTCAGTTCATTATACAACACAGATTAAAATCAGGTTCTGCACGCTCACTGGAAGTGAAAGATATCCCCTGGAAGAATGTTAATAGAGGCAAAGTCACTAGGCAGTTCCTCGCCTAATCATCCGCATCGAGGGGCAGGGAGCCAAGATGGACCAATCGAAGGGGCCAAATGAGGAGGGAGGAGCAAAGAGACAGAGCCCTATGATATATCATTTGGCTGATATCGGACCTTTCCAGGTATTTCAGTATTGGTATATGTTGGTCAGTATAAAAACCTTTTATTTGTTTAATATTATGCAGAAGAAAATGCAAAGGAGCCGTTGTGAAATAATGCTGATCAAAGCAGATCGAGCGCTACTGTTCACAGTACTTCCAGGATTGTCTGCAACACAGAGTAGAAACACAAAGCAGTAGAGTCTTCATGGTTAGTTGGACTGGTAGTTATTTAGCACTCACCATTTCATATACACATCCATACAGGGCCTTAGTGAATGCACTATCTGTATTAATATTATATCTGTCCCCCTAAAAACTAAACCATTAGATGGGAAGAAAGAAAAAAACAGCAAGGGTCACAATCTGGCCCTTCGAGGAGTGTGTAAAAGGGAGTGAGAGAATGTCAGACGAGCCGAGCAGGAGAGAGATTTAGAGCATGACAATAAGGACCAGATAAAAGGCACATTAGGAGTCTTGAAGAAAAAAAGAAAGAACAATCCTTTAAAGATTAGACAAGGTTGTGGGGAAAGCCTCTCAAGTCTTGGGAAGTTCAGAGGAGGAGAGAGAAAACATGAGAGTCTAGAGGGAGAACAGAGAAGAGTGGTTGCTGAACGCCCTTTCACTTTTTCAAGAACCTACCAAATAACCTTGTCTAGCTATAAGCACAGGAACGTAATTGTAATTAAAGGTCCATAAAAATCTGATGGATATTTGCTTAGCTTATTTTTTCTGCACAAAGCTCCTCAGTGACCAGGTTGATCTGTCTTATGTTGAATTTATGGTTCCACAAATGTGTCTGTTTGCATATGTTGCAGTCAGAAGTTCACACACACTCATCATGGGCGTGAATATCATGATAAATTCAGGCTTTTGATGATTTCTTTAAACTGTTTTTTTTTAATGAGGTGTATTGTTTGTACGAATACATCTTTAATGACTTTTAAGCAAAAACAAGAAGAATTGGCTGCACATGTTTGGATTTATTTTGGTTTTTCTCTAATCCAAACAGGGCCTAAAGTCAGGCTCGAATATATATACATACACTACTATTAATATTTGGTTTAATGCTCCTTTTGTAGCCATCAACAAGCTTCTGAATTCATTCTGGCTGGATATTTGACCACTTTCATTGGCAGAATTGGTAGAGATGAATTGCCAGACTTCATTTGCCTGCACTGGCCCTATGGCGAGGGGTTTTGAGCAATGTAAACATGTTTCTGTGCAGTTGTTCAAAATCCCAACTAAACATTGCTTGAGTTGGATGATGCTGTGCATCGGGTGAATGCTGATTGGTTGAATAGTGGACTGCAACAGGGAAGTGTGTGACATCAGAGTTCATAAAAATGGGAGAAATATAAAAAACAAAAACAAAAAACATTCAAAAAATCACAAATACAGCATGAAAAGTACAGACAGTGGCTGCCAGTGGACACTTTTCTTTGGTGCACTTCAGCTCTTTGTATGTTATAACTTTACTCTTCTCTTTGGCTAGCTAGGGTCAACAACAGCACAAGCAAGAGTAGCCCACAGACTGGTTATACAACTTATTTTTGACACTACCCCCATCTAAAAACAGACGCTCTCTACAGGTAGAAGGACTGCCAACACGCTAACCCCGCTGAACCATAATTTCCCCTTTTCACTCAGCATGTCCTGTGCTCAGAACTCCTCTGATGTCTCAACACCTCTGCAGTCTGATCCTCTTTTCCAACTCTCAGGACGGAAAATCACAGAAAATGGTGATTTGCATTCCTGGCTGCCATTGGCTGGTCCGTATGAAAGAACGAGCCCTCCGAGTTCCTCCCCGTTGCCAAGCACTCAGATGATGGACGGCTCATGGAAGAGGGATTATGGAGAGGATCAGAGGGTTTGTTCTTGTACAAAACATCACTGCCGCTTCACTCATGTAAACATGCGTGCGTGTGCATGTGCATATGCATGCTATTAAAGGCGCAGGCGAACATCAGCGGGATGTGTGGTTTTAATTCCTCCAGTTCTGGTCACACTAGCAGGAAATCTGAACTCTACCCGAGACCTGCTGTGTGGGAGTGAGCACATTTTGCAAGTTTATAGTCTACGGTGAACAGTGCTACGCCCCTTGGGATTGTGAAGCACAAATGCACACTCAGAACCTGCCCCATAAGGCATCCATCCCATGAGAACTATTCAGCTGATGTTTGTATATTCTGTCCACCCCTATTCTGTATCCTCCTGTGCCCCAGGCTCTGCGGAGAACTGGGCTCTGAGAGCAGCCGTCACTCTTAGTTCCTCTCAGTGACTTGAGAATCACAAAAGAGGCCAGTGAGCTCTGTCCTGCCTTCAGGTCAAGATGTCACTTCACTGGCTGGTTCCAGGGGAAGTTTACAGGGCAATTTGTAAACTTCCTTTAACCTTGAGCTGCAGTGGCAGACTCATAAGAACAGTGTGTATTTGAAAATGTACATGAGTGTGTAATAACTGGCTATTCATGCAACAACTCCAATCACATAGCCATCCATGCTGTCGTGCCTCTCACCCATCACCTTCTGCCTCCAGACAAACCCTATGTAGGTCACTCCAGCTGCTCAATAAGAGGATTACACTGCGACCCCCTAAGATGGCTATCTTAGCAGATCAGTGTATGCTTAATTTTTTTAACCATAACCATGTTTCCCAAACAGTCATCATTTTATGACTGCAGCTGCAGGATGTTGATTAAGCCACCTCAGTTTCTCCCGATCCACCTCTACGATGAGCAAACCGCTCCATCCTTGTGCTGATTCACGCTTACCTCTGCTCATCACCTGATGCTCAAATCACCACCATTTTCAAGGCAATAAATTTCTGCACTGGAGCGATTTCCACACATCACCAAGAAATGACCTCAATTTCCTCTCTGGTGAGGTTCCAGCTGGTGGGATGTCTGCGCTTTGCCTCACAGCTTGGGAGGATATAATTACACAGCTCGTCAGAAACTCTCAGCGCCCAGCGCGCATCATCTTAATAACGAGTACCCTCCTGACATAATCTAACCCGCCACATGGCCATGCCTGCATCTTTGCAGCCTTTCCGCGTTCCCAGCCTCCTGCTAGTGATCGTTAGTGTTAAGGAAGAGAGAGGGAGGGGATGGAGTGGGAAGAGGTGATGCAACAGTGCTTAAAAATGACAGCAAAAGTTTAAAGATGAGAAACCTGATGAGCGGTGTGGGGTGGTAAAAAGGCGAGAAGAGATGGGAAAATGAAGGATTTTGTCTTATTTCATATTTGGATTTTTAAAATTATTTTTTGCCAAATACTGCAATCAGATTTAGCCTCTGTCTAAAACTACAGCCTGCAGTATCCTGCTAGCTGAGCCTCCTCCAGGAAATGGACCGAGACTTTGATCTGGTATGCGCTAACGATGGCCTTACATCATCTCAATGCAAATAAGCTTCCAGAAAGAAAAAAAGAGGAAGCTGTTGATCTTAGATATTTATTCTATCATCTTCCCTATTTTCATCACTCAGTTTTTGTGGAGTTTGTAAAGGAGATTCAACCTTTTATTTACCAATTTGAGCAAGAAAGACATGTAAAACCAGGCCGTCTTTTTTGGCAAACAGCTTGTTTTATTGCTGGTTTGTAGTGGCATGCTTCTTTAAGGCCTCTGTGATGGATAAAATCTGGTGAATCAGCAGTATAGGCTGCAGCAAAAACTGCCAGACATTTGCCTGGCAGCGATTCTGACACAAGGTTCTTTTCAAAATAATGTTCCTTTGCACTTGAGGCTTAGTTTGGTGTTCGCAGAGATGCCGTTTGCTCATGATAACAGTTACTATGGTGTCAGTTACACGTTAACAACAGGGAGGTGCAGCCTGGTGGAGGGCAGGGAGGGATTATTATGTAGATAACAGCTTTCTCATACATGTGTTGTTCATAGCTGGGAGGCCTGAGTCATTCCACTTTCCCCAGTCCATTGCTCTATGTCTCTACCCTCCCTCCTATCTCCCACACATGATAATTAATAATAGAAACGACGAAGCTTCGGAGGGTTGGATTTGGGGTTCAGCATGGCTCACTGACCGGGGGCATATGTTTAACTCCGAGATGACACAAGGGGGAAATGCATAGCTGGGCTGAGAAGTCTTACTTCAGCAGAACAATAAAGGTCATCCTGAATCATGACTCAGAAGTCTTAAAGGACATCCCCAGCAGCCACTACAGACTTGCTCTGATGTGCTTAACTAACTCAGTCTCCTTTCTTTCCTCCTTTTGTTTACACTAAGAGAGTCACTAAATCTGATTAGATCATTGACATGAACAGAGAAACACCCATAAGCGCCTGTTAATAAGATGCAACAAGATACATCTATTCCTCTCAGGGGTCTGCATAGCCTGTATAGCACCTCTGGACAGATCCACAGTGATGTTGTGTATGTGCATGGGCTTCCCCCGTCACGTGCACGATGCTAAACTGCTTATAAAGCTTGCCCAGTGACCCTGTGCTGTGTTCCTCTGAGCAAGGAAGTCTCCCTGGTTTTATGTTTCGATTAAGTGGCAGTATAAAGTGGTTCTGACATCATGTAAGGAGATTATTATGGGATGGTGCACTCATTCATTTCCAGTGGAGGACAGAAAATAAAAATCAATGCAGTCGTCTAGCTGTACCTCTGGTTGGCCAGTTTGTGCCAAGCCAAGGGTCTGCTGTGTTTTCATTCAGCTTTAGCTCAGTGTGCTGATGCTCGCTGGTAAAGTTTTTGTCTAGTCAACAAAATAAAAGAAATAAAAGAGTTTTAATTTGGTCTGATGACAGAGTAAAAAATCTATCTTTCTCGCTCTCTGTCCTTTCCTTGAGCCCACCCTCCTTTGCTGGTGGATGTTGCAGTCAGTCACACTGGGACGTACGCGTGTTCCAGCCTTCTCATCCTGTCAGCGCAACAACCCGCAGCTCTTTCCTCTTATCTTCCTGGAATCGGCGCACGGATCTGGCGCACGGATCCGCGCGCTCGAACAAGTGTGCCACATCCCGTGCCAAACGCCTGAGCCGCTTTGGCTGACCGGACAACCGTGCGCTCAACCATCTCGCCACACGTGCGGCCATTTTTTTGTTACCCATCCGAGCCATTGTGGCGTAAGCACACTTACGACTACAACCCATCCCATGTATTCCTCGTCACGATAGGCAGGAGTAAAGGGGGGAGGAAAGGACGCGTCCGGGTTCACAGTAAGCGCCCACAGCGAGCTGTTACGTGTCGGAGTGGAGCTTGTTCTGACAAGCAGAGGGGACGAACCTCTCCTTCTTCTGTCAAACTCCACTGCTGTACCTCAAACACACACACACAGCTAAGTGTCTTTGTCTCCCATTTATAGTGCCAGTTGATGAATGAATTCCCAACATCCACGTTTCGGATATGATCACGAGCAGTGACTTACCTGTGGATGGCGCGTGCGACTTCGCGGTAGTCCGCCGATCGTCCCGGTTGGACATTCAGACCCCCCTCAGCTGTCTGTCCCGGTCCCGCAGCAGACTACCAGAGCACACGACGTCAATCAAACCGACACGCCCGGCCTCCTCCCTGACGTCAGGACACACAGACCAATGAAAGCTGCGGCCCGGCCCTCGCTGAAGTGGAAACAATGTAGATAGTATTTTCTTTTCGTCACATTGTGATGCGCTCATCCATTCACGTATGGATATTACGTGAGGCAAGTCCAGCTCAGACTGTGCGGGCATCGCATTTCTAACGTAATGTGCGTTATGTAGTAGAAAATAACTAGAGATGGCCGGTGCCGTCCTGTTGACCTTCATTTCGCTATTTTTAAAGGAAAGCACAGCTGCTTTGCGCCCTACAGGTGTGCACCGCATTTATTCTTCATTTTGTCTTTGCGCGGAAAGTACGAGTGAGAGAAAGCAGGGCGTAGATTTAACGTCTTCACTCTGAGGCCTGCTGCTAACTGGTGAAAAACTAGTTTTGAAATGTTGAGCAACCACTCTGAACTGAACTCACTCGCTGGTCCTGTTTGAACAGTTCCCCCTCCCCTCCTTCGGTGTATTTCAGAAGATTGCGTATCTGCAGTGCCTCTTCACGACTTAATTTGTACTCTCAGATCTGATTGGGTGTCAGGCTGTGGCACCTAACCGCTCGGATAATTGCAATAGTGCTCCTGGAAATTACCCCCCCCCCCCCCCACACACACACACACACACACACACACACAACACAACACCACCTCCACTATGTAGTTTGAGATGATGTACTTATATGTGCGGCCACAAGAGAGCGCCATTAGCCATTCAATTTTGAATTCAACTGGACTGTGCGTGCTTAACTCGGTTTAACTCGCTTCCCTGCCCAATTACCCTGTCTCATAGAGCTTCACCAGCTGCTACAGTAACTGGAAGACAAGGTGTGGCACAGCAAGTCCGAACCCGATCTCTTCATGGGTGACAAACAGTTTCTGATGATCAGCTTTGAAAACAAGACCTCCCTTAAAGCCCTCATTAAAGCCCTCTGATTACTTTTTGCAAATAATATACAACACTGTCATCGTGTCACTCGTCAAACAGATACCAGGGGATGCCTTTGTTCAAACAGTGAATCTTTAATAGCACAAATATACAATACAATCAGCAGACCCCCCCTCCTCCACTTTACGATCATGTTGCACAGATGACGACTCAGAATCAAGTATTTACAGTTTTATGGCACAGACTTCAAGCAGTGTTGGGTGTGGCTGATGCGTAAGGAAGAGGGGTTGGATATATACGTTGCGGCTCATGGAGGCGAAAGGAGGGCAGAGGCGTGGTGTTCGTTTGGTGTAGGACGTAAGTGACGGACATGTAGAGGTCAGAATGTCAGCGCTGGCGGGACAGCAGTGAGCGAGACGAGAGGGATGGCAGCATCACCACAGTGATGGGTCATATCTGGAGACACGGAGAAAGAGAGAGACAGAGAGGTGTAAAGATCGAGATACAAATACAACGACAGAAAAGTTGCGCCTTTAAACGCATACCTTGACTGTGGAAGCGTGTCTGTGCTTTCCTTCAGCAGCAGCTCTGAGACCAGTGTGTCCAGAATCTCAGGACTGGATCTCTTCCCATACCTGGAGCAGAGCGAGATGGAAAGAAGGAATTAAAAAGGGCGAGCTTAAAAATGAATAACAATAAATATAAATTTCTTTGTCCAATTACGAGCGAACAACTCTAAGTCATATCTCGCTGTGTCCTTGAGTCATATGTCCAGTCATGAGCTGAGAGAAATCTGTGCAGGATCAGACCCAGCAGGCTCAGATAGGAGTTCCATCGCAGGTGGTCACATTTGCCTGAAAAGATAAGACGTGACGGCGCATTTGTCCCTCTGGGTGGCTTAACGCCTGCAGAGGTATCCAGCCCACTGACAGCTGAAAGCCAAGAACAGCGGGTGACTTGCCACTGCACGGTGACAGTCTGGACTTTCTTTTCTTTTTCTTTCTTTCTTCCTTGCTTTCTTTAAAAAAAAAATCAGTGGTAAATGGGCAGCAGGCGATATCTGCTCTGTCACAAGAGAGAACGAATAATCTACAAGACCTGCAAGGTTCAGATAACTCCAACAAGTAAAATTCCACCGGACTGCCAGCTTATAGCCTCCTGGCTTTGAATGACATGACAAGCACTGTCAGAAAAACTCAGTTTCCTTACTGATCAGTTTGACCAGTTGGAAGATACCAGAGAAATAGAAGGAAAAAAAAGACGTGTTATTGCCTTTACCCGTGTAACTTATGGCATTTCAGCCCAGGGTATAACAACGTTTTGAGATAAAATGAAATAGTCCCACTAAAATAGATTTATTAAAAATTATTTTATAAAAAATAAAAGAACAGTGGGGGCAGCATTTGAAGAGGAAAGAAATAATGAGTAAACAATAAGTACTCTGTTATGTTCAATTCTATTCTATTGGGAGGTTTAATTAGTCCGCCCACCTCTGTCTTGTAATGAGGTTGATGTAATGTCTCAGGGCTGAGTAGTACTTGGCCAGCTCCTCCGCGGGGGCGTCCTCCCCGGGGTTCTCTGGTTTCACCGGGTATGCCTCCGTCAAGGCTCCCAAGCAGACCAGCGCCCACAGCAGGAACCCCAGAGTCCCCAGCCAGCTTACCAAGTTAGGATGCATCTGGCAGAGTGAAGTACAGAACAGTTAATTAACATCAGTGGACACCTGTTATTCTGTGCTGTAAATTTCTTGGATTTGTCATTTATTCTGGATAAATTTCTTTCTGAAAACAAACAAAGCATTTTTTTTTTTTACTGCAAACAAGGTTAGTATTCCAGAAACCAGGACTTTCATGGCATACCCAGTAGATACGCATTAGAAGTGCTACGGAGAGACTTTAAAAAGCTGAAATAATATCATGTCAACCTAATATTTACATACTTACTTTCCCCAAGGGTTAGAGCGAGATCTGCGCGCTGTCCTGTGGCGTCTCCTTTTCTCTTCTGAGCGCTTGGTGCGCGCGGCGGTTTATATGTGTGCGCCAGACGCGCTGCAGAAAAGCGCGTCAGAGCAGCGCTATCTTTGCCTTTCTTCGCGTGAACGTCACCGCTGATGCTGTCATTAGCGCGAGTGTTTTTTTATATTGAGTATTTGAAGCTCTTCCCATTAGTTTAATAGATGCAAAATAACAACGGAAAGTAGAAACAGAGTGCGTTAATAACAAGCAGTTTTAGGGATGGTTTTTCCAGACTTTAGCCAACCCTGGTGATACGATGGTATTTTATAATCCAAACCAATTAAGACAAGTCATGTCTATGAAGGAGCATAACATAATTATTGGTACAGGATAATTAAATTCTAAAAGGTCCACAGCAAGTGCACAGTTACGCATCTAATGGACAATTTTCCTATTGGAAATATGCTTGGATTATCTTGACTTGTTATTAATGTAACAATATTTTTATTGCACACACACACACGCACGCACGCACGCACGCACACACACACACACACACACACACACAGCTGCATTTAAACACACACTGTCACACAGACAGGCTGATACACACGTCAGCTCCTCTGTGGAGGAAGAAGGTAAACAATTTCACAATCAAGTAGTGATTCTTCTACATAATGAGATCAATAATCCCATTTGAAGTCACAAAAGAGTGGCAGTAATGCAACACTGTGGGCGAACTTCAAATGATTCCTCTATAGAAGGCCTCCTCACGAAAGAAACTCCTGTGACGGCGCCCTCGGCTGATCTGGAATAAAAAGACCTCAAACCGACTCACATGTGCATGAGCGCCATTTGACTGAATCAGTCCACTAATTTCATTTTGCCGTTATTCCCTCAGATGAAATGAGACTGTGACTCTCAACGTGAACAAAAGCCCTAAATGTGAATGTCACGACACGTCAGCCAAAGAAGAGCCCAATCTCCAAGGAACCCACTTAATAAGAAAACCCAAATAGCACTTCAAATGAATCTGTATCACCGAGTGCTTCATTTACCTCCCATTCATAATCCTTTTGTATACCAGCCCGCAGCCGTATAATCTGTCAAAATCAGTATTCTTCAGCAGTGCTGCTTTTTTAAGTTGCGCAGAGGATGCGTTAAGAGGTTTTTGTGTAACACAGGATGCTAAGAGGGGAGATGAGGGATGGGGCACAAGTGAGAGAGTGTGGAGCACAGAGTCATGACCAAATCGTCATGATCGCAGGCAGGAATGAGAACTTTCAGTCCTCCTCAGGGCATGCGTGCGCGCAAAGAGAGCACTTCATCAGGTATAACAACGTTTTCAAGGAAACAGCTTGCACGTATACGTAGGTGTCTGACTTGTGTGAGTGGAGCAGATGTCTAAAGCACTCCGACAAAGTTGAGAGGTCAAATAGTGTCTGCTTGATTAAAAAGGCGGGGGGTGGGCTTTTAAGTTTTTGACCCGATAATGGCACTAGATAAAACGTTAAAGGAACTAAAACATCTCACCGCTAATGGTGGCACTAAAGGAAAAAGCCAGGGCATCACCTTGATAGAGATTAGTCATCTAGGATCCGTGCATGCCTGTGAAAAAGTTTGCTGATCCATCCAGCAGGTGTTTAGAAAGTGTACAGCTCCGAAGAGAAAACGCAGGCTTCCTGGCGATGCTTACAGATGAAGTCATGGGATCACTCATCCACTGGGAAACATGACTGTGTGATCATGAATTCACTGGATGCAATGTTGTTGAGATCTTTCAGTTTGCACCAAAGTGAATTAGAGCCAATCAGTACATTTCCATACAAAGATGTGGAGCATTCAGCATTTGCTCCTGTACTATATTGTACTTTTAGAGGTCTCTGGGGTCATACCATGTGAGGTACTGCTGTTGTACCCTGGACAGGGTGTAGTTATTTGTATGGTTTAGTTTTTACAAAGAGAAGTCTTGGTCTTCAGGTGACATTTTTCTATTTTATTCTCTTATTTCTTAATGAGGTACATGGGCTTCCATTAGTTTAGCTTTTTGATTAATTCAGAACAGGATTGGCATTTTGTAAAGCATTTCTTAGTCTTGTTTGGCCCTTAGAAAGGTACATGTAGTTACCTTTAGGTCCAATCAGGGGGGAATATTCATGTGGATTGTTCCTCTAGGGACAGAAATTGACTTTTAGTGTGGCTTATATTTTTGAGAGCATTAAACAGCAACTCAAAAATATTCCTATGCAGGCCTAAAATTTGAACCCAAAGAACTTCCTTTGAGGCAGTGGATGAATCCCAAACTAAATATGCCTGTCAGACAGTGGATTAGGAGACACGCGCAGACAAATCGGTGTCTTTAGGGATACCTTTGAGCTTTTGAAACAGCACGCATCCTTGCCAGCAAGAGTCAAAGAGCCTTTAGACATATAGAAAGAGAAGCTCGGTAGATAAACTCAGGGAAAATATAACAAGTGGCGAATAGCACACCACTACATGAAGTCCCCCTCTGCTGCTTGATTGAAAGCTGGATGGAAATGCAATGCAGTTTAAGTGAATCAGAGACATTAATTGTGAGAAAACTCTGCAGTGCAATTCACACTGGACAGGTTTGATGGGTGTAAAAGGGTGCTATTGTAAATCACTGTCAAAAGTATTTATTAATACACAGGTGAAAATAGTCCCCAACAAATGCACTTAGTCCTGCTTGAACTTTTCTTCTAGATATCCATTTAAAAAAACAAAAGGGCTATGTCTTTAATTCATTATTTAAAGACTATTTTTTTTAACAGTAAGAACAATATATAACACCACCAGCCTTATCATTTTACATCTAAGGTGAGACAGGGGATCAAAAATAATCAGCTAACAAGTATGCAATTAGGAGACATTTTGCCAGTGACATCTTTGCTTATTTGCGGCTTCTTTCTTACTGCACATACAGAGGATTAGTCTGTGCTTGGGGTTATAACAGTCTCATCCAGTGTTCTGTTCATTAAATATTTACATCATGATCTATAATTAAAAAAGCTCTGACAACCAGGTCAGATATTGGAGGAAATCTGGTGAATTTCTGTACATCACAAAAGAGGAAAAGGAAGAGGACGAGGGCACCGTTCTTCAAACTCAGGGGGAGAAAAATGGTTAAGTGACAGGGCTAAGAGAGTTCAGGGGAAATGTGATCATTCTTTTATGTTAGCATCAGCACTAATAATATCAGTGCTATTAGAAAGATGGCTACCAATCAGCCTAATACAGTCCCAGTTATGCTGGCTAATTAGACAAATTAAAAAAATACCTGCAATTAAGTTAACAATGATGTATCAATGCAGCACCTTTAAGGTAACCGCTGCAGAAAATAATTTAATGAAGAGCTGGCATTATCAGAAATCGGCTCTGTGGAGACCGACTCCTTCAGAGAGCAAGCTGTTTAAATGCAAATTTGTTTTCTCCTCCTCTCATCAGCCTCCTGGTTTGTACAATAAGTTCTCTCCCGGGATTTGTAGAGATGAAAAGGCTCGCAATTTTCGGCTGCTCTGAATGACACTTTTCAAATTTACAGTGTGTACGAGCACACGAGGAAACAGAGACAAGCAGGCTATGTGCGTCGTCTCTGTCAGGCAGTTGCATGCAAACAGGCCAAATCCCATTGCAGCTTTGTGCTTTCTTTGGCTATAACGGCATTTTTACATACAACTCTGACATCTAAATTGCTGCTTTTGACTACACTATTGTGCAATGGTGACTTGTGGTAAGCAAGCACTACTATTACTTAGATAGGGCACGGCAGCTCCCGGTTTAGCTGCAAACTGAAGGTGATTTGAGCGCCATTGCAGAGGATTGTGGTTTGTCATCGATTAAATAAACCAAGGCACTGGATTAGCGACTTTAACAAAGTCTGATTGTTGCTTATATAGCTCTGCTTCATCATAATAACAATTGACTTACATTAGGTGACATTTAAGTTAACAATAGTTTTACAGAAAGATTTCTGCTGAACAAACTTCATAGAAGCATATCCACAAATGGTTCTTCTTTGTCTTGGCTTTGACATTAACTGACAGTCTTTGTAGGCAATTATGCAACATCTCAAAGAAACCTAAGCTTCTCCTCTACTTTCAGATCACAGAAAATACAATACTGACAACCCTCATAGAGGAAACATTAATTTCTTCTTCTGTTTATTCATTTCTTCTTCTCCTTATTAAACACCCACTGCTTTAAGAGTCAAACTGCTTTCACTCATTTTAATTTACCTGTCTTAACCTTGTCTGTCAGCGCTCCTTGCTGTCTCCTCTGATCTGTGTGAGTATGCGTCTGTATCTGTATGGGTGTTTGCAAGTGTGTCTCATCTGCTTCTGGGGTGAAAGCAGCACCAGTGTCATGTCAAGAGAAGCATCATATAAGGTCTTTTGAGAGACAGATGAACAGAAGGTCACGCTAGCAAGCTGTGACAGGTTGGTTCGGCTCAGGTGTGCAGGTGGGAGTCCTGAGCTTTTATATTAGGAAACCTGATGAAACCTGTAACACGTCAAAGGGCCCTAAACTTTAGTTTAATAAATGTTACGACCTGTGTAAGACCACGGCAGTCTGTGTGCGTCACTGTTATGTCTGCTGTCACATTGAATTGAATTTATCTGAGTCATTTTGGCGAGGTTTTAATTTTTTTTTGAGTGGCAGAGTGACAAAAAATAACCTTAAACAACAATTAAAATTGATTCTTTTAATTCTTTTAAAACGTATGTATTTAAACACAAGACACACAATCAAATGAATGACGTCACAATTTCCAAATCATAACTATTTAACATATTAGTATGTCTACTGAATACATTGACAGTACTTATCCATCCATTTATTATACTGTAGCTGTAAATATATGTTAAAATATTTTACCAACTTATTAGATACCATATAGAAGACGCCTGGTAATAGTGTGTAAACAATGCATTAGTAGGCAAAGCATCAAGAGAATGTGCTGCATTCATGACGTTCACATTCACTGTGAATCAGCCACTGACTATGCCCCGATACTTATTTTGTACATTAAAAGCATCTGCAGATTTAATGTTATTATTAGGGTAGCATAATGCATGGTTAGGCTACTGTGAATACAGATGTTCACACTAAAACAGTGGGAATTTTTTTTTCAACAAGTGCAATATTATAAGTAAAACTGCTTATAAAGATGTTTGAGTTTAAGTGCTGTTTCTTGCATAATTTATTTACTTAGGATTAATGATACAAAATAGTACTGCACTTTAAGAGGCTTAAAATTGGGCTAAGTCTTAAGACAAGGGAGATATTATTCTCATCTAGGCTAAATGTTTTGACCTCTTATAATGGCAAATGCGTAATGTGCTTTAAAATGAACTGCTGCGGGAAACATGCTTGTTTCCTTTGTTGCTTCTTAAATAGGAAGATCCCACAGCTGTCTATTAAATGTAAATCCATGTAAAGCTAGGCTGGTTAGCTTAGCTTAGTCTCTGTTCAAAGGCAGCAAATCCACTAAAGCTCACTAATTAACCCATTATATCTCATTTATTTAATTAAAGAGTGTTTTACTGTATATGCAGAGTTTGAGCTGAGCACAAACACACAAGCACAGGCCCACAGAGAGGGTCACAGCACTTGTTGTTAGCCAGTGTACAGCTAATGTTTAACATAGTTGTTACATTGGTTGTTTAAGATGATTACAAATGGCCAAAAAGGGTGGATTCACACCAATAACAAGGTCAAGAAACATTTTACAAGAGAAAATACAATCACTAGTAATTCATCAGCGTGTCAGATAGGTGTTTTCCAGTCTTCCTAGTTTTTATGCTAAGCTAATTAGCTGATGCAAGGCAACCCTATACTTAACTGAGAGATCTGAGGATAAATGGGACATTTCCCAAAATTGAAATGTATTCTCTGCGTACTATCTTTAAAATTAAGACTAGATTCAATCATCTGACACAGATTTTAGATTTGTGATCGTTAATTGCATGCTAATATATGCTGTCTTTCATGTTTTTATTTTTTGATATTTTGTTGTTTTGTGTTTTCTTATTGTACTATGAAATTTCATGCTGTAATTTTATGTACTGTTGTAAATATGTATTTGGTTTTTGGACCAAATTGTTGTACATTACCTGATGGTTTATTAAATTTATTATTGTTTTTGTCTGACCTGCCAGGGAGTACAGACAAAAAGTAGGTTTTTGGTTTTCTCGCATATTTACTTTACGCTGTCCCTTTAAAATAAATAAATTCATATATATAGGCATCAGTTAAGTTGTCAAAATCTGCTGCTAGGCTTTTAACATGCAGCAAAAGGAGTAACTACATTACATCAGTCCATGCAGGCCAGTTAACTGTTAGTTTTAGAATTGATTTCAAGATTTTACTGCTGCTTTTATTAAGTGCTACAGGTTCAGACTCCAGCCTATATCTGTGAGATGCTGACATAAACCTGCACTGGTCCCAACTAAAAGTCTTGGAGCATTTGAAGTTCAGGCCCCACAGATGTGGAATATTCTGGAGGCAGATCTTAGGTGGGCAAACTCTGTAACCTCTTTCAAATCTGAACTTTAAAAATGCATATTTGTTGCTTTTATTATTATTAGGCGCTTTGTAACTTTTATTTACTTTTATTAAGTGCTATATAAACACAAACAGTGTAAAGTCAATGGATTTTCTTTTTGTGCGTGTATAATTTACCTGACTTTAAGAGAAAAAAGAGCTACAGTTTTGTGGAAACTCTCAATCAAGAGAAAGGACAAGAGTGAGTCTACAGCGAACCTTAGGCTCTGTCCTGCCTTGACAGCTATAATTTTAGATATTTTATATTCTGGGCCTCCTGTTACTTTACATTGTTACTGAAAAACAAATTGTGGAAACCCTACTGTCCTTTATCATTGACTTATAGCTTTCATGGTATCCTAGCATTTATAAGTGCCTCATTGCTAGGTTGAATCAATAACAGCAACACTAGTAACACTAATTCGTCTCTATCACTGGCGACTTTGTGTATTTGTTTAAACTCATATGAACTCCATCAGTGTTCATATATTTATGAATGAGTGTGTGGGTGTGTGTAGCTGCTTGTGTGTAAACACGTGCTAGCCAAACAATCATTAGTTATACAATACCTTTGACTCTGTTATCACAGTGTCTTACGAAAAAGCAAAATCCATTTCTCTCACCTCACTTGCCACCCCCCTCCCGAGTCTGTCGACACAGGAGGAGATCGAAGCACAGCATCTATGAAGTCAATTTCCCACTGTTTCTACCAAAAAAGAGAGGAAACACACACATCTATGCCTTAGATTCATGAAATTCTGATTTTTTTTTTTCATTCCTCTTACACATTACTCTGTTTTCTTCAAGTAAGAACAGAAAAAAGCTCTTCAGATTCTTTTGGTAATCAGGAGAGGATTCATGGAAAAAGACTGGCCTGCCACACTGAAAGTCTTGGGTTGAAGATGTTAGAAAATAATTTAGTAATCAGATTATTAATGAATAACTAAAATGGTAAACTAGGGAACTATAGATCTCACTACATATCCATAAACATAATATCATACTAATAATACTGTATGTTTGTGTAGTAGTAGGTCTACATTAAATTGGACTCTCACATTATGGGACATTCCAACCATTAGATTTGGTGAGAGTAAATTGTCACATGCTAGATAAGGAGGACCATTATGTTAATCATTTACTCATGAATTATATATTATTTATTATATAAATATATTTAATATGTAATTGAACAATGTAAATCTTGTTTGTGCATTGTGGATGCAAAAGTGGAACAAGTGAAAATCATTTCCATGCTCTGTATTGGAAGTGAACTGCACTGTACCTTTTAAATAAATAAACAAACTGAAATTGAAATACTTATGTTATGATTTAGCATTTTTCTCTTCAGTTTTGGGCAGCACAATGGTGTGGTGGTTAGCCTCAAAGCCAGAAGGCCAGTATAGTTACAAAACCATAAACTGTGTGTGAAAGGTAGAAGTAGCCCCTGGTCTGTAACATGAAGCCACTTTGAAAAAGCTTTAAACCTGCATTTTTACTAATGGCCAGCAGGGGGCAACTCTTCTGTTACAAAAATCCTGGTTATGTGGAAGTCTATGAGAAAATCACCTTACTGCTCATTTGATTTGTGTTCAGTAAGTATCTCATAATGAGTTTATAGTTCCAATCACTAGTTTAAAATCTTCCACAACATGATGTGATATTCATTGAGTAAATGTAAAGTAAAACAGGTAATAAAGCAGGTCATTCGTGCCAGCATGCTAATTACTAGTATGATTGCCAAGATGCTAATGTATAGGTGTGCCCTTACATCCTGCAGTTTCTCAGCCAGATCTTGACAGTATTTGTTTCTTTTATTACCTCTGGTCACCTCTGGTTTTTCTGAAAGTCAACACAGGAAGAGCCAAGACGCAACCTTGGATATACACATGCATTCATTCAATTTATTGTTTATGTCAAAAAGCCATGATTTTAGCTAATAAATAGCAGTACACATAGGCTGTCTTCCTCCTTTCATCCTCAACTGATTGTGGCAGATGGCTGGCCTTCCTAAGCCTGGTTCTGCCAGAGATTTCTTTCCTGCTAAAAGTGCAGGTCATGCACTTTCTATGCAGCAAGTTAAATAAGAAATATCCATTGCAATAATTTGAAAACATGCCACATTAATTAATTTTCCCAAATATTTTGCACGGTACTGTTTTACACCCTTTGTAAAGTGGTTATAATAGACTCTCTCTGAGTTCTTAGCATCATTTTGGGAATTCTCTTCAAAATTGTATCCCTAGATTCTAACTTAGCATGTAAGTGTTTTTTTTTAATGATGTGTCAGAACCTATCTGTTGTGTTTCTCTGTGCCTCTGCATGAATATTTTTTACCCCTCTGTCTGTGGGGAAATTGCAGGAAGAGTTCTTTACCTCCAGTTAATTCAGTCTTTGTTTACGATAACTGTCACACGGGTAATTAAGTGTCTTCTTGCGCAGTAATTGCCAATTTAATCTTCCGTTCTTGTCTCTTGATTTGTTGCGTCGAATCTGTCAGTCAAGCAGGGCGTGGTTTCCATGGGGATGAGTCAAGTGTAGTAGTCATTCCCCTCAACAGGTTTCTGAACTAAATTACCTGTGGCCTCCTTAACGAGGTTGCTATGGAAAGGCAATTACACTAAATAGTAATCGTGCCAGACTAATTCGTCAGGCCTTTACCTCTTAAATTAATAGGTTTTTCACCTCTTGCTCTGCCTCACCCCATCCCACTCTGCGATAAGCAAACACTGTAAATAGGTAAAGTTTTTCTAAGAATGCTTGATTCTCTTCTAAGTAGCAAAGGAGAAACACGATTAATATTTTGAAGTGTGTAAACAGCTGTGCATGCTTTATTTAGCCTGATACCATGGGCATTGTTTACTCTGAATCTGAAGTTTCAGCTTTGAGATTTCAGATTCCTCTTGGTTCCTTTTTAAACACTCGCCCGCTGAGACCCAGGTGCATCCATGTCGTCCTTCGAGCACAGACCAACATTCTTTCCCCCACGACCACCTGCTCAGCTCACTAACTCGCACAAACACATGCCAAGTTCCCTCAGGTAATGCCAACATTACAACACAGGTGACTTGAAATTCACTGGGCACCGCCAATGTGGATGCTGATCCAGTTTGACTTGCGATCATCAGAGTAGGAACATCTGTGTGGGAGTAAATCCTCATTTGGAGCCTCATTAATTGTGTTTCTAGGTTGAAGACGTTTGAAAGTGGGCTGTCAGTGAAGAATACATGACCCGCTTCTATCGTCATTCACTGGATGGATTAAATCAACTCTCATCATTCCTGATCTACCGTGAGGAATGGGATTAATCAATCGGAGACAGTACATCTATCTGCAAATTAAAAACTGCGCTCATCAGTGAGCACGTAGCGCCGTGATTCTGCTGTTATTTTAGTGATGTGTTGAGTGGGTGGCTTCTTCGCAACAAGAAAACGTCAGTCATAAATGGCTCACATGCGTAAACTGACCAGTTTTATAACTAAATGTTAGAGTGACTATTCATTGCCATAAGATTTTTAGGAATTAAACTTTAAGGACCACTAGTTCATAGAAAATATATTTCTGGAAGTGGAAAACATTCAATATAACTTCCAATCTTCCCAGAACTGAACATCCCAGGAAATTCACCCCAAGGGCCAACCATGCAACGCTCAGAAAAATTGTAAAAGAAAATCCAAGTGCTCGAGCTCAGACTCTACAGCTCTCAATTAGATGCTAACATTTGTGACAATAATCTTTGGCCTTTGTGTCACTTTGGAGAAAACCAAACACACCTACTGTCAGCACGGTGGTGGAGGGAAGATGACTTTGGCTTGTTTTGCAGCCACGGGACCTTGGCAGCTTGTTATCCCTGAGTTGACCATGAACTCCTCTGTATACTAAAAAGGCCATAGCTAAAGAAAATGGACAATGATCCCAAGTACAGCTGCAAATCTACAACAGAATGAATGGGGGGGGGGGGGGGGGAAGTCAAGATCCTGCAGTAGTCCAGTAAAAAGTTCAGGTCTGAACCTGAGTGAAATGCATTGGACCTTGAAAGAGCTATGTATATACAAATGTCCATAAACCTCCTTGAGCTGAAGCAACATTGTAAGGCACAATTTAAGAGAGCAATCAAGACACACAGAAAACAATGACCTTAAATTCTTCAAACAAAGAAGAACCACCCATGAGAAAACTTTCTTTTTCACATGACTATAAAATGGCTATAGATGTGAATGTGAGCAAGAATGGTCGTAACCCTCAACTTGTTGGCCCTGTGATAGATCAGCGACCTGTCCAGGGTGCATCCTTCCTTTCCTCTTATGACAGCTGGCATAGGTTTTAGGCCCCCATGACCCTGAATAGGAAAACTGGAAGAAGATAGACGGGTGGAAAAGTTTAGGAAAAAAGATAGCTGGTGAACAGGTTCCAAATCTTAGAAAAATGTTATGATGGTGATTGAGTAAAACTCAAAATGATAGCTGAGCAGGTTTTAATTTAGTCTTGTATTTTTCATCTTTGGTTTGCTGTTACAAATGTCTTCAGTCTCTCACTCGTGTAGATGATGAGTGGCTCTTGAGAAAGCTGCCAGGGCTGCTTGATTATGGAAAAAACAAAACAAAACTTAATAGCACTTATTTTGCCCACTGCTGAGATCACAGTTGTTTAATACAATTACACACAGACTTTAGGAAAATTGTAGTCTTATATACTTTAAAAAGGTTGACCTTTGGATTAATTTGAGTTTAAATAACTTTAATAATAATTCAACTGAAGATGACTAAATAAATAATTTAGTCATTCAGGGCGATCGTGGCTCAAGAGTTCGTCTTGTAATCGGAAGGTTGCCGGTTCGAGCCCCGGCTCGGACCGTCTCGGTCATTGTGTGCAAGGCACTTCACCTACCGTCTACTGGTGATGGCCAGAGGGGCTGATATGGCAGCCTCGCTTCTGTCAGTCTGCCCCAGGGGAGCTGTGGCTACAACTGTAGCTTGCCTCCACCAGTGTGAGAGTGAATGAATAGTGGAATTGTAAAGCGCTTTGAGGGTCTCGAAAAGCGCTATATAAATGCAATCCATTATTATACATCATATCTTAATTTTTACCATCATAGTCACACTTGTGAGTTTCAGCAGAGACGCCAAATAAAGAGGACCGTGGTTTATGCATCATGGCAGCACAAACAGCATTATAAAACAGACAACATCTACTTGATAAAGCATTGTTTCCTCTTCTTAAAAGTTCACAAAAACAGTGTGTCAAAATCTGGATCATCGTAATAATGTTGCCAGTGGTTCCCCCACTCAGCTCTTTGACTGAACCGATATACTGTATTGTCAGTAATTGTTCAGTTGCATGGTGGGATTTAGTCACAGCTTTTGCTGACAGCTGATTATATCACTTTGTCACGACACTGACAAAGACATACTTTTCAGTGAAAGCTGAAATGATTTCACTTTGAACCAAGCTGCTTGTTCTTCAACTCTGAAAAAGGCATACCTTTGCAGTCCAATGACATTTTTTTAACCTTAGTCTTGCTTCTGCACACATGGTAGATTTTAAATCAAACAATCAACATGTGATGTGCAGATTTTCGAAGTTTCAGATTTTTAATTCAGGGGGTTTAACAAAAGTAGTGCATCAACTGATTGTAAATTACAGCCATAGCATATGCAGAGAAATGAGGGTGTGACTGTATGCAGATAGTATGCACAGTGCAGGCTGCAAACATAGCCTGTGGATTCCTTAATCTAAATATAGCAGTAAGCGGTTTACACATTCACCTAATAAGCGGGAAATCTCTGGTTCGATCCCAAGGGGAGACACAAATCCCTTTGGGGTTACATCAGGAAGGCCAACCTACGGTAAAAAATCTGCCGAATCAAACATGCGAGCTACCCCTGTGGCGACCTCTTGTGAATAAGACTGCAGCTTAAAGTAGCTTTCTACAGGACTATACTGTGTACACAGATGCAGCCAAATACTGCAAAACTGGAACACCATGTCAAAGTGCAAATGGATAATGACCCAAAGAATACTGCAAGAGCAACCGAAGAGTTTCACAATGCACAGAAATGGGATATTCTTCAATGACTAAGCCAGTCATCCAATCTGAGCCCAACAGAGTGTGTTTTATAGTTTCTGAAGACCAAACTCAAAGCACATACACCCAAAAGCAGCAACAGAAGGTCACTGAGCATCTCATGCAAGAAAAAGAGCATTTGATGATCTCCATGGGTTCTAGACTTCAGGCAGTCACTGACTGCGCAGGATTTTCACAGAAGTATTAAAAATAACCTATTTCAAATTATGCTGGTTTTGTTAGGGTCCCTGGGTTGTCGACCCAGTGTTTTGTGTTCTTGGTTCTTTGATTTTGTTATTTCATTATATTCTAGCTTTGCTTTATGGGTTTTAGGATTATTCTTAGTTTAGGTTCTCTGGGTGGGGTTTGGTTAGAGTTTTAGTGTTCTGGTTTTCTGTCTGTGTTCCATAGTTGCTGTCTCCCCTGTCTGCAGTATCCCCACGTCCAGTCAGTGTCTGTGTCTGCCCTGGTCCCACGTCTCTGTTCCCTTTGTTATAGTGCTTGCCTGTGAGTCTGTGTTATGTTTCCTGTTTTACTTTGAAAGTCCATGTCTCATGTTAATGTGTCTGGTTTTGCTTCCCCTTGTCTCGTTAGGCCTGATTTGCCCCAGCTGTGTTTCCCTCCTGTTGCCCATTCCCTGATTGCTCCCTCTATGTATTTAAGCCCTGTGTTTCAGTTTGTCAGTGTCATGATCTACTCGTATCTTGCTGTGTGTGCTGTCTGCGTAGGTGTATTTTGTAGTCTCAGTTTTGTTACACTTTTGAGTTCAGCATTAAAGCTGTGCTGAACGTTTGTCTCCGGAGTCTGCACTTTGGGTCCTTTTCCTGCCTGCATACAGTCGTTTCATAACAGGTTTATCTAATTACGCCTCTGTAAATGGGGGATAGTGTATAAAAATGGCTGTAATTCTTACAATGCTTACTCACTGCCTGCAATCCACATACAATCCGCATTTCGCCACACCCCCATTTAGTTATACAGCTGTAATTCTTAATCAGTCAATGCAGGACTTTTGTTAAACCCTTGAATTAAAGCTTTTTTCTTTTATCTAAAATCTCCCAAAAATGACAACAATTTCAGCATTGTCCAAATATGTATGTATTGAGTATTTCATATTCATTATCCTATGGATACACACAAACCGATGTTGTATTTTATTGTTTGTTGGTCCCTCTCTTACAGAGAGCAAACCTTGATGCTTTAGCTGATGTTTGGTTGGTCTTTAATGCCGAGCAGCTCTGCTGAGGGCTTTCTTGATCTAAAAAAAAATACAGCAGAGAGTATGGAAATCATGTATGGAAGGAGGTGTCATTGCAAAATATATGCAAAATTATGGAGTAATCAGTCCACTGCATAAAGTTTGAATCTTTTTTACACACTGTACTATAATCAAAAGAAAGACATATATTTTTGTGTCCACACAGCTGTACTCCAAATCGAGATAACCACACACAGTCTTTACTCTACACTTTTCACTTTTCATGAACAAATCGCAGCACTGCAGGTTTCTTCGTTTCAACACTGACACTCCACTGCACTTTGCTGCCCTCCTATGTGCTTTAATGGAACTAACAGTACATACAGTTGAATGCATCCAAAAACACCCTAGCAAAGGCTGGATCACCAAATCCCTCACTCTATAATTCAAAGAGCCTGAGATTTAAAAAAAAAGGGCTTTAATGGTCTTAGTGCTTATAGGGTGTTGGTGTTAAACCATACATGTGTAAAAACGGATCTCTACTTTTGCTTCCCTTGGAAGAAAGACAAAAAGGTTATATGCAGTTATAGTCTTACCTGAGCCACTGATTTCCAAAGCTAGGTAACCATCAATCAAGGAGCTGAACCCTGTCAGCCCACCCATGGCAGCATAAGGGACATCCCTGCCCACAGGCTGACCGCGTGCCTGCCTCTCCAGTTTTGTCTCAACCTGCCAAGAAGATAGAGCAAACACAATAAAGTTTTATTTGAAATTATGCAGAGTAATAGAAATCTAGATCTAGCATCTGCTTCTTTAACAAGAAGAAAACATGTTTGATGTTTGAGTTGTCTTACCAGAGTCTGGTGTTCAGAGCTGGGCTGGCCACACCCACAGGTGTAGGGACTCTGGAATCCAGAACAAGAACTGCCTGATAAAAAAGTCAGCAGAACAAGAGTCCACATAGGTGCTGGAGTTCACACTGAGTGGAGTAAACCTGTAATACAGTTTTAAAATGTAGTGATTTCAGACTCACAAGACTTGCACAAGTGGCCTGCTGCTTCACTGTGATGTTGAGGTAAGTGTTTACACCTGCAGCGCACAGGGTTTGGTCCAAGCCGAGGGACGTACTCGTAGGCAGGGCAGCAGCATCCCTTGACTCTGCATGGTAAGGCCAGGGGTCGCTCAGAGGGAACCACTTCCCAGTCTGTTTTATGTTGCTTGTACCTGGATTACATTTCATTACTGAGCATGTGCAAGAGAGAAGGATGTCTGAGTGTGTGAGTTATAAAGGAATGTGTTACCTATGTGCACAGAAGCACTGTGTTTCTGGGCCAATCAGCTTACAGTCAATACCCCCAGGCACTCCATAGCTCACATATAACCGGTTTTTAAGTCGCTGAGAAAACATCTTCTTCCTGTATTCCTCATATTGCTCTGGAGTGAAGAGCTTTTCTCCATCATCATCACCCACAATCCTTCAGAAGACGAACCACCAATAGGAATAATATTACATACAGTTAAATCTATTTATATTCCTTGTTTTCCTATAATACGAGCTTATCTAAGTGTAATAGCATAGTCGCTATGTTAACTTTGGCAAAAGCTGTCACGTGACGGTGACTGAAAACCCAAAACCATCAGTCAAAAGACACTCGCCAAACAAACCTTCTGTATTCCCAGTAGTCATCAACTGCTTTTAAAGCGGATTGATCGAGATCTATTTTCTCCATGTTGTTAGAGGGTTTAACTTGTAGCTGTAGCTCGCTCCTTGCACAGTAGCTACTCTTTGTGTTTACAACCAGTTTTAAAATTGCCATGGAGATGGTTTTAGACTTCCCTCTAATGGGCGCAGGGTGAACTACACACACGCGCACACAAAGCAATGACGGATTTGTGGCTTGCTATCGTCGTGAACGTTACAATATGCCGTATGATTTCTTTTTTACGGAATAAACTCATTGTTACTTAAAGGTTTCCCCTTAAATAATACTCGTAGATAAACGAAAGTAATTCAATAAAATATTTGGTTAGAGGCGATACACCACGATAAGTAGGGTATGAATACATTTCCCATAATTCAATAGCACTGACGCATGCACGAGACGTCCAGTGGAACCATGACATTCAGCGCAGTTGCATGCTTGGAATTTAGCTGCCGACTTTTGCATACAGAGACCCCGTCGGTTTTTCGAGGCTGTGTCGGAAGGCGGCGGAATGACTTTGAGCCGGAAAAGACACCTTCACTCGAAGTTCGGTAGCTAACTTTTCGTTAACGGAAACAAAGGGAGGGTGCCGTTCACAACACAGCAACAACACCCCTGGGTTGCCAAACAACAAGCATCATTCAGTGTCAGCCACCGGTAGCCGCTGGAGCTCACAGTCGCCTCGTCACTGCCTATCTGCAGCCTGCAAATTTCCGCTTCAGTTCAAGTTAGTTTCCCAGATAACACGGTGGGTTGAAATGTGTGTTTTTTGAAAGGTTTTGGGACACGAAAAATGTTTACCTTCCCTTTTCGCTGTTGACTGTATGGTTTCAGTGCTGGCGAGCAGAAATGTCGAGCTAACGTGAAATATCGACAGAGTTGGAAACCGCTTCAGTGACTGTTAAGTAGTTAAAAACAAATGTCCCGAAATGCCTATCAGAAACGAAGCACACGTGTGGTTTGGATTCGTTTTCAGTGCTGGGTTGGATAATCTACTTTAAACATGTTTATTTTATATTCTGCTAGGTGATAAACAGGTTCAGTAAGTTCTGTATTTTGTTTTTTTTGTAAAACCCAAGCACTGTTGACAGTTCGGTATTGCGCACCTGTCGCCCAATTGAACCATTCGCTGACCCTGCCAGTTGTTTGCCTGTGCAGATGACATGCGACAGCTGTTGTGGTCAATATTTAACTTCTGGGATAGATGTGAATGGCTGGTAAGGAGTCCGATAAGCCATGCGCCCGATTAGGCACGCTGTGTTAAACAGTCCTCTAACCAGGTGGAAGATTATTTGTCTGAAACGTTTGTGTTTCCATGAAATTATGGTCCGGTCATGACAAGAGTCTCACTTCCTGACTTACTTATACCGTTACTTTAAGAATTTCTTCCTAGTTGAGTTTGTATTTGCTGATAACTGGTTTTGCCCAGGTCACAGAAAGGACATGTTTGCGTGTATGAGAAGCATCACTTAACAGATTGTGTTACTCATCTTTTCATAATTTATCTGCTCAATCACCATCTCCTCTCCAGCCTCACAAAAAGAAGTGACACTCCCTCACCCAAGAGATTTTTCAGAAAATGAACCTGGTGACAAAGTTGTGAAAGCTGAGAAATTGTCTAATGTGCTTTGACTGTGCACAGTGCGCTTGCAGATTATTTGTCACTATTGTGCCCATTGTGGGATTGGGGTATGAATGCCCTCTGTCTGTTTCTCTCTCCCCTATTTGGAGCTGCAAAGTAGGTACGGTGAAATCTAAACTAGTAATCAGGTTTCTGGGCTAAGAGGGCTGAAAGAGATTTGTAGCTTAGTGTTTGTAACCAAAAGCAGTAAAAGGGGGAAAATGTCACTAGTAACAACAAGGTATTTCAGGAAACCTTGCTATTAATGATAAGATAGATGTGATAATTCACATGAGGTTGTGCTTTCATTAACTCACCCAGAAATACTCATTCTGTGTTTAAAAACATTGTGAGCCCTTACAAATTTAGAGGATGAACAAAAATGAGACTGCAATGGGTTTAAGCTTTTTTTCTTTTAATCATGACATTGCAGCACTGCAAAAAAAAAAAAAAATCCATCTCATCCATTTTCTTCTGCTCATCCTTATTAGGGTCGTGGGGGGCTGGAGGCTATTCCAGCTACCATAGGGCATGAGATGGTGTACACCCTGGGGAGGTCGCCAGTCCGAAGCAAGGCTAACACACAGAGAGAGAGAGAATCAGTCACACTCACATTAACACCTGTGTATAATTTAGAATCACAAGTTAACCTTATCTCACTAACTGCATGTCTTTGGATTGTGGGAGGGAGTTTTGCTGCAGTGTTTAAAGTAATTGTTTTGTCAGATTTTTCATTGCATCCCTAATGTAAGCATGTTTTTCCTTCTATATTAATGTTGTTATTTCTGTCTGTTGTCTTCTTTTTCTTGTTCTTGTTTGTTTTTAAAGCATTTTCAGCCATGTCTGCTGATCCCCTGCCTAAAAACCCAGTCTGCATTGGTGATTTGGTCTCACACATCTTGCAACCCAAGCACCTTTCCAAACACCCCTGAGTGCCGATGTCTGTGGCTACACTTCTTGGCTTCTGCTGTTACTCCAGACTTCTTCATATCCCCTCACGATGAGCAGGATGTGCAGCAGACTTTGACAGCTTTGACCTCTGTTTGACTAAGGACAGCAGGATTTGTTTCCTGCAGGAACTGCTACGTTGTCAAGCTGATTGTTTAAAAATTCAAAGAACTCAAGACCTTCAGCCTCAGACCGGGCATTCATAGCCACCTTTCCCCTTCACCACAGTACCATGCTGGCTGCACTACTGCGTAGGAACATGTCTCAGAAGCTGAGTATGCTACTCCTGGCATTTGGCCTGGCATGGGGACTTATGCTGCTGAGGTACACTGTGCAGCAGCCTCGCCATCAGAGCAGTGCAGAGTTGCGTGAGAAGATACTGGAGCTAAGCCGGCGATATGTCAAAGTGCTGACAGAAGAGAACCAGAATGCACCAGGTGGGCCACAAGGAACCTCCATGGCAGGATATGGTAAGAATTTAGAAAAATTCAGAAGTGGTGCAATATTACCATACTTTTTAAATGGAAAGTATGATGATATTGCACCATATTTTACTAATACCTACATGACAAGTGTGTCTCATAGTTGCAAGAAAAGCAGCCTCAAGGACTGATTTTTTTCCCCCTTCTGTCTTTTTCTCTGTACTTTACTCAAATAGCTGACCTGAAGAGGACTATAGCTGTGTTACTGGATGACATTCTGACACGGCTTGTAAAACTGGAGGGGAAAATTGAACTGGTGGTCAATTCCTCCTCTACAAACAGCTCCCACACAGCAGGGGGCCTGCTTGCATCTGCTCCTGTAGCCCTGCAGAAACCTGTGAAGCAGCAGGAGAAACCTGGAAGTCACCCAGGGACATATCGCCTTCATCCACACATACCTAATAGGGCCCGACCACATTAAGAAGGCCAAATATTATATCTTTTTGTTAAATAAGCACACCAAGTTTTACATCTTTCATTGCTAATGAAGCAACATCAGATAAATAAAGAGCTGCAGGGATTCTTATGGATGCCCAGAAGCTTAAGTTATGGAATGTGTCTCAGAAATATTCATCCAACTCAGAAGAAAGAGGACCTCTTTAGTCTCTCAATGCTGATATTTATTTCATTTTTTTGTACCAATACTTCCAGCACATCTTTTTCTTGTTTTGTATTTCCATTGCTGAAACTATTATGCCTATTTTTTCAAATGTAAGGTGACTATTTAAGTATATGCCAAAAGCAGATGCTTGAAACTGTTCCTGAATTCTAAATGCTTAATCATAAAACCAGCTTAAAATGCTCCCATCGCCAACAAGTTACAGTACTACTTCAACATATCAAAATGCTGTACATGTATGATAGCTTAGAATACAGTTTTAGTTTTTTGCTGCCACGATTGCTAAGAACTAAAGAACTTGAAGATTCTTCCTTTAGCTTACAGCTAATGAGGTTTTAAGGCAAAATTAACTAGGTAGTTTTCTTGTAACAAAAAATCCAAAGAATATTATTTGCACTCCATGTGAAGGCAATATAAATGTGTATGTGCTGTTGCTGTGAGACGTATGGAGAATATCATGGGATGATGCCTATTTGCCGCTGTAAATGCGTGCGAGTGTGTGTGCTTGCTCTGTGTCACTTCAAATCCAGTAGCTCAAAGAGACTGAATGTATATGCAGTGAGTTTTTAGCCCACTAATGCTGTTAGGATAAGTGACTCACTGCTTACACATATTCATGGTGCACTGTGATTATAGAAACCTTTTAAAATTAAATCATCTGCATTGGACCTGTGCTCTTAGCATAGTTAACACTGGTTTGTCCACCAAGAAAGAAAAACTTGTTGGTCGGTATATTGGATTTGCAACATTTTTATCAACATTTCTTCTTTTTTTTTGGCAGGAGGGGGATTATACAAAACACAGCATGAGTGGCAGAATAAAAGTGAGGAAAAATAAGGCAGTTAAAGCAGCTTTGTTTCAGCTTAACAGTATGTGGCGATCACAGGACTAAATAATCGAGTAGTGGCGCGGCCTTAATTTGCTACATGATGCAATGAAGTAAAAATGATAAGGTGGTGACCTGATGGGAGATGTCTTTACTCACACAACCCTATTTTCCAAAAAAACCAAAAAAAACCCAAACTGTAAAATAACTGATTTAAAAAAAAAAAAAAAATTTAAGCAGTAGCAGCATGCTTCCCAGAAAGCCTAGTCCAACACTAAAAGAAAAATGCAGTTTAGTCCAGTACTAGGTATAATGCATGTCTGGGAATCTTTATTTAAATACAACAAAAAGAGCACTACTATTTGTTCATGTTTTTATTGAGAAGTAGAATAAAAACTTCACCATCTTCCAATGTGTATGAAGAAGGAAAGAAGACAACTCCAGGAGCATAATGTAGAAAACAACTTTGTTGCTAACCCGTGGACTTTATTTTATGACCTCAAGCTAAAGTGTCACACTGCAGGAATAAAGTTGCTTAATATTTAACTGCAGCTGGACGTTTGTCTTTTTTGTAACTTGTATTTGGTGGAGCTTTTTTTTTTCTTTTTTAGGAAATGGGGTTGTAAAGTGTGATTTAGACTTCTGCGGAAAATCTGGCACAACTGACTTTGCAACCGGGAGCTCCTAATACCTACACCGCAACCTTTGTCGCCATTCAAGTCGTTGACCTGTAGTTACGTTTGTCGTGAGGAGTACGTCAGGTTATACAGAAGGTTCCGGCGTAAGGTTAAAATGGGGTTCCGATTATGGTGTACATCTGACGCGGAAGTGTAATTCACCTGCAAATTAACATCATGATTTAAAAAAAAGATCACCAGTAAGTTTGTGTCCTGTCCTCTGACATAAAGAGAAGCACAGCACTGAAATACAAAGCAGGTCCTTCTTGAACATTTAAATGTTTTTTTTAAAATCATGTTTCTTCACGTGACTGTAGCCTCTACTCTGCCTCCAACGATCTTAACTCTCACTCTCTACAATGAGAAATTTTGCTCTCCTTGACAATAAATTACTTTATCCTGTGTGCCAGCGTTGCTTTGTACTACAACATCTTAATGTTTCTCCGCGACACTAATGGTCCGTGAAAGAACATTACAACTTCTCCGTGTGTTCGCCATGTTTTTTTTTATGTCGAAAGGGGGGGGGGCGTGGGAGATGACGTCAGATCCTGCGGCTCATAAGCATATCAGCAACCTACGTTACGCGCCATCTTCTAGCTACTGACCAGAAAATATACGTAGCATATAAGCCCACTTGCTTATTTTTTGTCCAAATAACTGCTTTTATTAGCTATACCGAGCAATGAGTGACCTCGAGGAAGGAAACTATGAAGGGCGGGTAAGTAGTTCCCGTCGAATGATATCGGTGACATCTTCCTTTCTTCCCTTTCTCTTCCGTGTGGCTTTCAGTAAAGAACATTGTTAGGATACACTAACTACTAGCCAATGGTAATGTGTGCTAACTCTAAATAACCTGCAACGCTTCATCGGCTTGCGTTACAGTTTTCAGACAGAGGCAGAGAAATGCCTCAAGTTAACGGAAGAAAACTATGCTAATACCTGTTTTAATGTGAAAGGTTAATGCTCTGCTAGCAAGGCTGCTTCTAACAGGCGCTAGCTAGCAAGCTAGTTGGCTTAAAATAATAACCAGTGTTAAAACACTGGTGTGTGCAAATTGGCTTCATGCAGTGTGAGTTTAATTGAGTGCACCTGACTCATTCGTTAATGAAAGGAATCACAAGTTATCTCTTACGTTATGCTAGCGTCCTTTTGTGCGGATAGCTCTGCACACTTACGGGTTTTTTTGGGGTTTTTTTGTCTGTAGTACTGCTTTGTGTCAGTGTATGAGGGTTAGTCCTAAGCCACTCTTCGTTCTCAGCGTTCATTCTCTGGTTTATCAGGTTGAAACATTGCTAGAAAATTCATTTAAGCTCTTTTTATTCCCACATATGTTACATTGTTCTGCTCATTTGCATAAATTCTGGGTTATTCAAACCTAATGAAGCAGCACTGTAAATGTAATGATGCATTCAGTTTTCCTTTTCATTTCATTCACGATATTCTCCTTTGCTAAAACACTCTGATCTTAATTTCATTGAATGTTCTTTTTTCATTAAGGTTATTGAACCTGAAGGATTTGAAGAGTTTTATCCAAGAATGATGAAGAAAATTTTCAAGATAAAAGAAGGCTAATGAAAACATATACAGAACAGAACATAGAGCTGGAAAGGGAGGAAGTGTACCGGAAGAATGGTGTCAGATAGACGCGCTTGCAGTGTAATGGCTAAAATGAAACAGACCTGGAATCAGAAAATGAGAAAACTGAAAAAAGAAGAATGAAGAAGGATAGAAATCCTCAGAGAAGGGAGTAGCGTGTAAAGAATCTGGAAGAATGAATGTGTCCCTAGGTTAAGTAAATATATTGTTTGTGTCAAAATGTCTTTTCTTTATCATGCTCCGTTTCTGTAACATAAGAAAATGCATGTTTTTTTTTTTTTTCCCGTGTTAATAGTCCAGGTGAACATGTACATTTTTTAAAATATTGATATTTTAATAATATGCCACACAGAGGTTCATTTATTGAAATTACATGATTACTAACCCTTTTTCCCGCAGTATATAGGCTGCACATTTTAGATAAGTGTACTCTGTGTGATACTTCCATTTTATTTGACTGCTTATTGTGATTTGTATAAATAAATAAATTTTGAATGAGTAAAGGTTGTTAACATACTGCTATGGCAATAGGGGTCACGCTCCCCATCTAAATCGGATCGTGGGAGTCCAGCTCGGGTCAAGTCGGAGAGCAGGTCTCGCTCTCCGAGCCCATCCCGGGTCTCCAAACACTCCGAGTCCAGATCACGGTCTCGGTCAAAATCCAGGTAAGCTTGGCCCCCACCCTTCCCAAAACACACACACACACACATACACACACTCTGATTATCCTAAATGTTGCCATCTTCTCTTGTGTTGAATTCACTACTACTTCTTCATTTTTAGATCTCGTTCTAGACGGCACTCAAACCGCCGGTACAGCCGTTCACGCTCTCGGTCCTATTCCCACCGGAGGAAGTCCCGTTCTCGTTCCTACAGCCCTGAATACCGGCGCAAGAAGAGCCAGAGCACGTCCCCCATGTCAAACCGGCGCCGTCACACTGGCAGTAGGGTAAGTGTAACTCAAGATGTTGTGGAAGGAAAGGTAAAGAACGTATACATTCACAATCAGACTTGTAAAGACTGGGTTATTGTGTGTCATAGCTAGTAAGTAGTGAGGACATTGAATATATACTGCACGATATACTTAAAGTGAAAATTTATACGCTCAAAATGCTTGGGGGGGTTATTTTGCCTGTAAGTGAATTTCACACCACATTTCACTCAACACATGACACATTTTTATTTAGCGCACCTACATGTTTCCAGAGGCTTCAGGCTAATCTCAACAAAACAGTTTTGTCATTTTGGTTTATTTTTTCAGTATGTATATTATGTATGTTTGTTTGTTTGTTTGTTTGTTTTAAATTGTTATTAGGAATTACAACTGTTTTAACAGGAAGTGTTTAATTAAAAGTCTTTACAGTCCAGAGAAGTGTTCTCATTGCGTTATGTTATAAAAATATATTGTTGTGTAAAATATGTTTTATGTTATCAGTTGATTGTGGTAAATGCGGTGGGAATCCGCTTTGACATGACATTTAATAATCCCTTTGATAAACCTTCCCTCCCTTTCATTATATCAACAGAGCCATGACTTCACAAAAGAAGCATACAGTCATGGCGGTGGTGCTGATGTTAGGGTATGTGGACCTTCTGACATATTTTGGGGGGGTGAAGTAATGTTGTGTGTGGGTCAAAGTTACCACTCTCATTGCAGTGCTGCATGAGGTATAAATGCATAAATAATCATAGGGAAATTTTTAAAAATACAAATAACTTGATGTATGTGGACATTGTGGCTGGTTTGCAACCAGCGTCACCTTTATTATCTACAATAAGTATTAGGTCACCTAATAAATCAAGTTATATTTTGAAACTCCAGTGGAAAAGAGGCCTCAACTAACATTTAAGTACTTAAAAAAATGCTGTCACTATTTCTTTACTGTATGTTTATTTTGTTGCTCCAGTAATTGATGATTTCTGATGTGTGTGCAGTTTTAATGCATATAAAGTACAATGTGCTATATGTGTTTGACAATAATTTTTGAGCAGATCAAATGATATACTAAGTGCCCTGCCTTTTTTTTTTTTTTTTTTTTTTAAAGTGACTTTAAAGATTCAAATGTAAAATCCTGGTAAAGTAAAAAGATATTGTATATATTTATGCCATATGCACTAAAAGTAATGTGTTTCAGTGGTTCCTCATCTGCCGACATGTGCTTGCAGCACCATGTTTAACTAGTTTGACTAGCTTTCTTAAGCTCAATATTTGTAGGGCACAGCTGCTTTATGTGGGCCATATAATAATACAAAACAGAGCAAGCATGAGGCAAGTGAAAAGGTTTTATAGCACGTGTGTATACATAGCTCTCCCTGTGACATATTTTTGAAAGCAGTTTAAGGGGTTATTAAAGCTGTCATAGTTTACCCACTGAGAATTTATTGTGCTACTGTTTCATCATCTTTTGTTACCCCATTATACAAACATAAATTATATGGATTATATCCTTCAAAGCAACTCAATAACTGCCTCAGTTATAAGTCAAAAGTCACAATGTGAGAGCATGTATCCAGTGTAGGTGAAACAGTATTTTGTCCATAAGCTGCAAAACTGGTCCAAAGCAACTATTAAGCATCAGCTGCATCAGTTATAAATTAATTGATTTAGTGTATTTTATTAGTGATTATTTTCTGTGCTGGGTTTTAGGGAAAGACCTTTTTCTAGCATCTGTGCATAAAGTATGTAAAGTGATCCTGTGTGTATGTGGTGGAGGGTGAGGGGGGGCATCATAAATTCATTAAATATATTCTGTATGCAAACCATTACAAGGGTCGATGTGGTAAGCTACGTCATCAACTCTTACCCCTATCGCTGATCTTTCCAGGCGAACCCTGATCCGAGCACGTGTTTGGGGGTGTTTGGTTTGAGCCTGTACACGACTGAGCGTGACCTGAGAGAGGTGTTTTCACGCTACGGTCCTTTGGCTGGAGTCAACGTGGTGTATGACCAGCGCACAGGTCGCTCCCGTGGATTTGCCTTTGTTTACTTTGAGAGGCTTGAAGACTCTAAAGAGGTATGAAAAATATTTAGGGTGTTATTTATGGATCAGATGCCCAGTGGTCTTCAGACTTGATGCAAGCAACTTATTTTTATTGTAATATTGTATTTTCAGGTTATCTCGTTTTTTTTATTTTATTTACTATTTTAAATCTTTAAAAATGTTATTTAGATATCTGACTGAAAATTTTTGAAATCTCTCAATTTTGAGTTAAGAATGGAAATGATTAAAACAAAAACATTGTTGGCAGAAATAGGCTCGTTATATCAACAAACATTATCAAAATTGCCAGAAGAAAAAATGTTTACCCCATAAAATGAAAATAGTTTTGGCTACAGTTCCTAATGTTTCTGGACTATTTCACAGTTACCCCAATAAAACAAAAAGTCCAAAAAGAGGCAGTTCTCCATTTTTGTTACCAGTTGTTTAGATTTGCTTCTTCAGAGAGTTTTGTTTTTTTTTTTTGTTTTTTTTTTCTCTCTTAAAAATTGGGTGTGATTACTTGAATATGCCACTAGGTGTCAGCCTTTCTTTACATTCTCTCACCACCCAATCATGGGGTCTAATATAGATGGTTTCAGTGTGCAATATTGGTGGGCCTTCATTATTTAAATACATTTTTACCAAAGAGCTTACAGTGGTCTGACAATATCTTTGTATTCTCCTCCCTTTTGTGTTCCCAGGCAATGGAGCGAGCCAATGGCATGGAGCTGGATGGGAGGCGCATCAGAGTGGATTATTCCATTACTAAACGTCCCCATACCCCTACACCAGGAATCTACATGGGCCGACCTACACAGTAAGATCAGCATTTGTGTCAAATCTTAGATACCCGTTTCCTTAACGTACTGCATGACACTGGAGCTCCATTTAAAAGCTCCATGAAGCTTAAATGCACCTCTGAGTCATACTGATTAAATGCAGTATTGTCTGTGCTTAACATGGTGCTTTTTTCCCCCTCAAGTTTCTCAGAAGTCATTTTACTTTTTTTTTTTTTTTTATGTATTTATTTTTTTAATTAATTAACTTTTTTACATTTTTACAGCAATGGTGGTGGCGGCGGCGGCGGCGGCGGCGGTGGTGGCGGCAGCAGCAGCAGAAGGGGAAGAGAGTCATATTATGACCGCGGCTATGATCGCTACGACAGATATGATGAGTACGACTACAGATATAGGTGAGCGCTAATTTTTCTGAGTACAAAGTGTTGTAGTATTATATGGCAGAAGACGCATTTCAAGTTCCTTTTGTCTTTTTGCAGTCGCAGGCGCTCTCCATCACCGTACTACAGTCGATACAGGTCTCGCTCACGGTCTCGCTCCTACAGCCCACGTAAGTGTGAAGAGAAGTGGCGCACAAAAAGCTGGTTATTGCACTTGTTCGAACACATCTCTTGTGCTTAACTCTCTGGTCAAATGATGATCAGTCTTTTTGCACTTCAGACTTCAGCCATTTATTAACACAAATGTTTGTTGTTTCTTGTCTTTTGCAGGCCGTTACTGAGTTGCTTCTTTCAACATTCAGCATCCCTCCAATAACTGATGTGTGTGTGTGTGTGTTTGCGTGTGGTACATCAAAGTGTTTCAGAGGGAAACATTTTGATTAAGCATGTCTATATCTGCAGAACTCTTGAGTTTTAAAGTAGTTCTTGTTTACATGAAATGTCTTAATTTTTAGACCTTTGGATGCATCCGTGTTGAGTTTGAGCACAGAAATCAGCACCTGTGGCTTACTCTTGCCTCATTATTAGACCTCCATCTTTCCTTCCTCCATTTTCTGGAGCTCGGATCACGTGTTTTGCTCACTTATGGTTGATCAGATTTCTTGTACTCATCACTGTTAACTTTGTATAAAAAATGGGGAAAGAAAAATGACACTGGATTTTGCAGCCTGTGTTAATGATGCACTCTGTGTGTATAAAGATAACAAATTAATGCGAGTGTTAATTTTGACACTAAATAACTTTAATGGTAACTAAATCAGGTGGTTAAAATGAAGTGCTACCAACATCAGAAGTTAAATTTTTTTTTTTCCCCCAGTCAAGAAGTCATTGTTTAAGTTTTCAGAGAGTTTTAATATCATGTTTTGCAATTTGTTTTATTTTTATTGTTGTTTCTTTGTATGGAAAATACAAATTTATGAAAACCGCGGAAAGTTTAAGGTGTTTTTCTGACTTAATGTTCATGAAATTGAAGTTGGGATTTAGTTGTACAGGTGGGAGTGAATGCTGTAAGTTGAGTGGGTGAGGTGGGAAAGCAAGAGATTCACACAAGATGAATTCCAAGGTGGTGTGCACGATAAGATATCGACACAAACTTAAAGTCGCCTGCTGTATTCTTGTGTTGAAAATACAGTGTATCCTCAATATACATTCAGTTTACTTTCATTAAGATGACACCAAGGAAAATAAACACAACGGCTTTTAGCAAGACTTTTATTCGACTGAGTTAATAAAATACAAAGTTCACATGGAGGGGTAATACATTAAAATGCACTAACTTCTTCACCGTTGTGACAGTGGATATTACATAATGAAAAGGAGACAACATGATTAGATTTGTTTTGCATACAATGGTGTTACCAGCCACAGGTACAACAACCCTGCAGAATGCATGAAACCACCATGATCACTCACTCTGTCCCCCACAAAGACAGCTAAAATTTGAACAGATTGAGAGGAAATGGGATTTTGACACAGCGGATAATCACAAAAGTAAACCTGAAGGAATGAAGGGTCCTTTATCTGTAGACCATGGGACCAATAACAAGGCACTTCATTCAAATGGGGTTAATAATCACTGCTGACATGTCATGGGGCCCCTCAGAGTTATGCATTCATTCCTAGTCATTCACATAATTCTTATGATTTCAAGGTAACTACTAGCTCGAAGGACACAAGGGTCAAAAACTCAACACTTTATCGTTGTCTATATCATCTCTAAGTGTGCCTGAGCATTCACTTTCACATTTTCATGAGTGAACTTGCACTTGTACGTACACTTGTTCCTATAAACATTTGATTGATGAAGCAAATTACAAAGTTGTTTCCTGATCGGACTCCTGTGGTAGCCAAATTAGCGTTCAGCGTAGAGAGCAGGTGCAGGGAAATGAGAGAACCCAGGACATTTTCTAGATTGTATAGTTACATGTGCAGTTGTGGGGTTTTTTTTTTAGTCACTGAAATTGTCCTATGACCCAGGTGTCATGGCAGGGGTCGAGAACCAGAAGGAAATATGTTTAAGGGTTAGCGAGATATTATTGGGATTCCATAAATTACACCTATATACCTAGCTTCAGAGTAACATAGTGTGTGTTTAGACGAAGAATTAAACACATACACTACACAGATTTTTTTGAGAGAAAGATAACAAAATCATTGCAGCACACTGATTCTACATAAAATGTAGAACTTTCTGAATTTTCCATGAACCTTCACGCATACTTTAACTGTTTCATTTTTATAAAACTGAACCAAACGAGACCAAGGTTTACACCAGGTGCAACCTGTAGCTTTAACATGCCTTTGTGATTAGATTAAAACTGGGAGGAGACGCTTGCAGCGTACAGGACACCGTCTGAAGGTTAAGAGGCAGCAGGAACACTGATGGGGGTACTTCTGAATTCTTCGCATTTAACCAATAAGCTTGGGCTTCTACTTGGAATAACATACATTAACAGTGGTTGATTACCTAAAAATTTCTATTTTTCTGTGAGCTCTGTTCTTAAGGAAATTGGGGTCTTACATAAATACCGCCGGCCTCTTTTAATTGTTTTCATTTGGACCATTATCTCAAATTCTTAATCTTAGTCAGCAGATGCTTTCAAAAATTACATTTCTGAAAGTTAAATTCATTTTTCTATTCATACTTTAAAGAGATTTCCACAAATTCAGCAGATAAACAACATTTTATTACACTAGGAGTGTATTTTATTGCTTTACAAACACTAGTCTAATTTGTATTAACATGTTAAAATAATTAAATAGCCATTTTAAAACATTTTAATGTTTTGCATGCATCTATACCTGACTGCTAAACCCAAATGGGAATCCACACACTAATTAAAAAGTTAATTATTATCTATAATATTTAAAAGCTAGATGGTTGAAGAAAATGCCCATAAACGATTTGTTTTTTAAACACTTAAATTAATGAACAAAAATATTCAAAGTCACAGATGCTCATCACATCACTTTCAAGCTTTCAAGTCACACCTGCATTTCTAATCAGAGGAAACGGACAACTTACTCTGCTTAAGATTCATCAAGTCACGTACTTTCTCGCACAACAAACACAAGCCCATTGCAAAATTGCAAAGTGTTAAAACTCCAAATAACAGCAAATCATGTTTCCATCTTCTTTCAGAAAACAAGTCATTGCTTTTTGGAGGGGGGGTTGGCGTTAAGGAAGGAATTGTTCTTAACACGTAGCACACTGTAACTAATCAATCAAGGTGCTGAAACCAGTAAACAACAGCTGCCAGAGGGGAAGGTTTCCTATAAGAGAGACAAAGCCACATGCCAAAGCATGTTCAGTATAGCTGCAATATATACCAAAGTCTGCAAATGTTCATGTGACTCTGCGTGAAAACTTTTCCTGCTGCATCAACATGTGCTGCTAACCTACACAAAGGCTCCACAACAATAGACTAAAAAAATGCAGTGATCTTCAGTTCACATGAAACACACAAAAATCAACAAATGTTTATGACGTCAAAGTGCATTTTTGTCCATTTGATGTTCAATTTTTAAAAAGAGAGAAAAAAGAAGAAGAGATAAGTATTCCTAATTACAGCTGCTACAAACGCCATGCTTTGAAGGGTGTGCACTAAGCTCAAAATATAACCAAATGATCAGCTACTTGGTAAATATTTTAATTACAAAAATAGATCAATTAATAAAGGAACAGTTGCTGCCAACTGAAACAAAACAATCGTGTGACGGCAGCTACGTTTGGCCGCTTTTTAAACCTCCCCTCCTCTTCCAGCAAAAAACAAATGAATGATTATTTCATTTAAAACAACAGCATATATAAGCAGTACTATCATCTACTGATGGCATAGGAAGAAGAAACTTTTCCACACAAATTCCCAAGATTTAAGTTGTGTATTGGGGGGTGTGTAAGACAAGAAAGCGAGAAAAAAAGAGAGCAGATTATTTTCTGGGATTATTCGTCTTTTTAAAAGAACATAACAGAGATATTTTCTGGAATATTTGCTAATTTGCCAGCAGACTATGGCTATCCCCATTTAACTGCTGCAAGAAATATTCCTTGGCATGTGCTTTAGGGGGCACAAACCGCCATTTTCTAATGAGATGAAGGGTGTCATCTCAAAGCAGAATCTGTGGAATAAACATGCCCTTTTTAAGGGTTTTTGGAGCCTACATGAAAGCACTTGATGACAATAGAAAACACATGTATGGAGCAGAAAAAGGAAAAAAAGAAAAACGCAGTTGCATTAACATCGTTAAGGACATTGTTTGCTTTTAGTTAATGATACTGTAAGGCTCTAGATTCTTCTCAACATGGCGTTCACCACAGTCTTCCCTGACTCTTGTCCGAAGCGGTCAGCAACTGGATTAAATGGTTAAAACTCACGTGGAACGACAATGTTGTCAAAGATGCGAATCGCCTCGCAACAAATAAATAAATAAAAACATAATAAAGCAATCTCACCGGAAAACAGAATCCTTGATTCTCTGTAGCCTAAATAGGATTGTGAAAGAGCCTTGCGCTTGGCGACGTAGACTATATCTTGGAGCGAGGCCAGCTCAAAGTTGGGCTATAAGCTCTCTCTGTTTTTTTAACCTAAACAATCTCCCTCCCTTCTTTCCCTCCTTGACTTTCCCTCTAGAAATGTCCTACACTGTGATTAAACAGATCGATTTTGTCAGTTCTTTTCCTACACCGACATTAACCGCAGAAAATCTTCCCACATAGGATGCAGTCTAGTCTGAAACTTTATGTCAGTTTTGCCCCCTATGGAATTTGTCCATAGCGAGGAGCCCTGAAGCTGGGGGCGGGGAGACTTTCTGTACATTCCTCAGCGATACATTCACTACTCCTCTTGCAGAGCCTGCAGCCACACACACACACGCACACACGCGCGCGCGCGGACTGCAGCCATGCATTGGCTCATTTAAACCGACAGAGACTGGAGAGCAACTTAACATGACTGCTGTCTCTATACATTCAGCCTGTGAGACTACCAGCTCTGAGACACTGCCCAGCTGGCAGAGCTGGCATTCACACCGACCCCCATCCGTGTGCGTTTCGTTATTTCATGAGGAGTGGAAATGGTTAACGACTAATAAACGGGGTTTTAAAAAATTGTATGAGTTTAACTAGGCCGACGGAAAGCTCCCTGGTTTTAAATAACCCTCATATAGATCCATACAGGAGAAAGACTACAGAGATCTAAGCACTCACTAATAAGTTAATAAGAAACTTTTCGGGGAGCAGGTCTTGTAACAAATTATGAAACGATTAAAAGTCGATAGAAAGTTGCCCTAAAGTTGAATTTTAAACCCTATTTCACGCCTTTATCGTTTAACCTATTTAAGGGTTGCCCTATAAATCCAAATACAACATAAAGTTCTCGGAAAGTTTTAAAGAGGGTATTTTTTTTTATGCAAAGCGCCTCGGATTGAATCACTGGCGTGTTTCGTTACATCTTCATGCTTCAACCCATGACAAAAGCCAAACTGGGCAAACATGGGGAGAAATGCGTGATTGGCGCGCTGATTCATATAGAATAGTCGAGCCGGGGAACCAATGAATGAGCGCGTTGAGGCCGAGCCAGCAGGAGTAGTGCGGAGCAGGTTTGCGGCCCTCCGATTGGACAGCCTTCTCGACCAATCAGACAGCTCGGTGTGTTTGTTCAGCAGCAGCAGAGAAGTAGACCCACCGAGTCAGCCATGGCCCCGGTCTGTGAGCCAGTTGCTGAAGGGCCAACACTCCCTTTGTAACCTGCTTTACATGGACACGCACACCTTGGCCTGTTCATTAGCAGACGCTGCAGAGACGCGGTGCCATCACCTCAGCTCCAGAGAAAAGCTTTTGTTCCCTTCTCTTTTTTTGTAATGCCACTTGCAGGGCTGCAGAGACGACTACACCCACCTGCACTCACGTTTCTAACTCTTTCTTAAAATACTTTTCAAAATAAGACGACCACAAGTCAAACACGGGCTTACAATGAGTTAAAATAAAATAATAATAATAATAATAATAATAATAAAAAAACACCATGCATTTAAAGGAGAATGAGATGAAAGTTACTGCTATTGTGTAACTTTTTTTTGTAGTTGACATTGTTGCTCTCTGGCTACTTCTAACTAACCCGTCACGCCGATTCATCTAACACAATTTTATGAATGAAAGCGTGCCCTCCTGTATCCCCACACACGATCCTGAAAAGAAAATAGATCCATGCAGCACATATCTAAAGTATACTGTGTCGCGTCTCCTGAACACGTGATGAAGTTTAAGCCTCGCTTTAAAGGTGCTGGGTTTAAAGCTGAACTTTAATATTATAATGCAGAGAGAGATGCATTTGGGTGCCAGCTTGTTTGGTGCATAAATCTGAAACTAATGCTATAAAATGAATGCTACCTTCATAAAAGTTTTCTACTTAGCTCTTCTCTCAAACTGCTTTAAAGGGGCACGGATTCAATTTTATAGTCATTTTGGCAGACACTGCGGCTGAATTATGCTCTCCGTATATTGCAGTAACGTTCAGCAACACTGCAAACTATACCCTGCACAAAGGCAGAATTTATTGTGGTACTTGACTGTACATGTGCTTATAAATTTACGCTTTGGGGGATCATTAGTGTTTTGAAACTTTGTGCCCTGACAATATATCATCCTATTGACATCGCCAGGCATGGATTAATCTGCCAATTAGTCCTGTGCATGCAGAAATGACCCGTGGAGCGACCCGTTCGTAAACTGTCGACCTCTGCCTATGGTTTACAAAATCTTACAGACAGTTGTGTAATGTTTTAAGACACGTATTCCACACGTGATTGAACTGGGCTTTGCTTTACATAGTACGCTAGGGGCACATTGGTGTGGGAGACCCCTCCCTCTTTCAGTAAATTCAAATCCATGCTGGGGTATAGCAGAGAGGATTCGCCATGTGTGATTCGCTCCACATGGCCAACGCTTCGTAGTTGTGCCAAACAGCCCGAAAGACGACAAAACAAATGGCGTGGCTGCACTCATTTCGCCCAAAGATACCCCCTCGACGTGACCAAGAACAAATGGGGCCTGCTGTTGGACTTTGAGTTGTGGATCAGAGAGGGCATGGCTCCACTCCACTCAGAAGATGGATGCCGTCATGGAGAGTAGTAGCCTACGTGTCATTCCCACAATGCGTGAGGGCCCAAGGAGTTTCACAGGACCTTTCCCCACTCAAAATACGTACAACTGAATGCGCTCTATATGCAATTTGACAATATGGTGTCAAAAAAAAAATCATTTATGAGTGGCCCCACCCCCTTTTCCATCCGTTGTGTCGCCAATATAGCGCACTTAGCACAGCCGTGCGCACAAGCCCTCGCAATATCAGCGTCTCCCTGCTATGGGCGTGCGTGCGCGCACCGCCGTTTTTACTATTCCTCATTTGACCAATGAGAGTCGAGGCTGTGCAGAGAAAGGCACACGAATGTGATTCTAGTAAAGATACACTAGTTTCTCACGGAATCCCTTTACGCACAAAGCTCGCCAGGTTTTTTCCCAACACCAATCCACTCTTCCCCTCCTTTTTTTCTTCACTCCCCTTTGCTGTCCCCACCCCAGACTCCCGTGCAATTTTCCCCAATCCCAAACACTTAATTGAGCAATTGGGATTCCTCACGTGTGGGCTGATTTGTAGTTTGAACACGTGGCTCATTCAAAAAAGCCGGAATAGCTGAGGATTTTTTTCTCTCCCCCCTTCTTCTTCTTCTTATTCTAGGTTCTAGACTTAGAGGCGGGCGCCAGCCTTACCGTGTGTGACATTCTCTGTCTCTTTGCCAAGGGGTTTGGAGGAAGACACAAAGTAGTTTCTCCTCCTTTTCACCCAGCCCGCCATCGTTCGGAGACACGAGATTAATAATTGAGCATTTATTTATTGCGCGATAGAGACAGAGGGGCGAGGGAGCGCAAACGCACCGTGAGGCTGCCAGTTTAAATCTATCTGTGGCTTGAACGACCGGGAAGCACGCTACAGCCACTCCGTAGTAGTAAAGGCGATTTAGGCTACTCCAAACACTGCACATCCGCGAGAGCAAATAACTATCTCTCCCTCAGCGTAAAGATTGTCCCTTTCGGCGCAGAACATGAATAAGCTATACATTGGCAACGTAAGCGCAGAGGCGAGCGAGGAGGACTTCGAAACTATCTTTGAGCAGTGGAAGATTCCGCACAGTGGTCCATTTCTTGTCAAAACTGGCTATGCGTTTGTGGATTGCCCGGACGAGAAGGCAGCAATGAAGGCCATCGATGTTCTTTCAGGTGAGACAATCTGGGGCAAAAAGGTGCTATTAGGAAATTATCCCAAACTGCTGCAATTGTGTGAAGATTGCTTTACTTCTGGTGTTGGTGGTGGGGGGTACCCTATGAGAAACGCATGTAGTCCTGTAGGGTGGGGGTGTATCCAAGCGTTTCTTTCTCTCACACAACCTTTACTTGGCCTTTTGACACCGTGGGGCTCACACAAATGGCTTCCCCCAGGTTTGAGTGAAATTCTGCCCTTGTAATTTGACTGAGTGTGGCTTGGTAAAATGCTAGAGTAAACTGCTCAGTGTGAGCAATGTGCGTTATGTCCGTTCAGGGCAGCGAGCGGGGGTTGTGGAAGCCGTGAAGTGAACCCTTATTGTGAGCTCTATCACACAGCCCCAGCTTGGCACGATTGAAGAGTAATGTGTCGTCGCTTTCACCAGTTTCTACTGGAACTTTCACTCTTCTCCAGGTTTCAAAATACAGGCCTTCTCCAACAGCCTCCACTCGCTATACTGTGAAGCCATTTCGTCCATGCTGACACACCAGGTGGTTTAATTGTGTTGGCCTACATTTGGCCAACACAAACTCAGGCAGGCAATCCACATTTAGCTTTTTTTTTTTTGTACATTAATCACTCCAACCCTTCACGGCTTGTTGTCTAATTTCAAGTTAAGCGTGCACCTACAGAACACGTAACAGCTGAGCTAAACTCGTTCACTATTTTTACGAATAGTGCTAATGTCAGGCTCATTTGTCCTCGTGCTACCAGTGGCTCGCACACTTTGAACAATTTGTGCTCCTATGCGAGAAATATCCAGCTCGCAGTCATGCTTATGTATGCTTCTCTGGATTTTTAGTAGTAAACATTAACCCCTGTTTTCTTTTTTTGGGGGGTGGTTGTTTACTCAGCAGTATGGAGGCCTACACGAGATGTCATGTGGTTAATGAAATTAACGTAGCTGTATTTTGCTAATTTAAATTTCTTTTCTTTTTAAGGTAAAGTTGAACTTCACGGAAAAGTTCTCGAAGTGGAGCACTCGGTCCCTAAACGTCAAAGGTACGTGGGTTTTTATTAAATAGTGCTTGGTTAAACTCGTAGAAGCCCCACATATATTTTTAAATTGTAGTCACCCTCTCTTCCTCGTCACACTCTCTTTTTTTTATTTTACTCTGACCTCGTGTGTGTCTGTGCGAGTGTGTTTTAATAATGCTGCATGTGTGTTTGTTGCCAAGCTTTACATATTTATTTTAGTTAAAATACGTACGCCCATCACCCCCCCCCCCCCTCTTTCTTTTTTCCCTGAATGCTTTTTGGGGTCAAATAAAAGGGGCGTATGGCGCTCTGTTCCTTCCTCTCGCCATGACTGAGGGGGTGCTCCCAAAACCGTCGTGCATTTGAGTTAAACCACCTCATGGTTGTCTTCTCCTCGCTTGCTCCATTCCCTCGTGTGTATGTGTTTAGTGTATATGTGCAGTTCTTGGCGATATTAAAGCACAAAGCTCAGGGCGAGTACCAAAGTGTGCAGGCTGAAATGTGTGCTGAGTGAGTGCAGGCTGGATTTGAGGCGTACAGGCCTTGTGAAGTCGTCCATTTGAGAATGATCTGCCCGTCATTCTCCCTTGTTTGCCCTACGCTTCCGCCCTCCTCAGCACATTGTGCTGCTGTTGCATGAGATGGACTCCAAACGCGAGTGGAATGGGAGGTTTGGGACCCAAGTCACGAAAACCCTATGGTTTCAGAGTTAGACGCCCGTAACCACACTGGGCGGTTCGGTGTATGATTTCCAAAGGTGCACAATATTTTTTTTTTGTGTGGTTCTCGGAATATGTGCAGTGGACTTAAAAAGGGCCATTTTTGACATGGTGTGTGTATTCTTATATTATTTGGTGGCGATGCTGTTTGGTGAAAAATTAGCATTTTCCTGAATTAAATTGCTTTTGGTTGATGATAGTTGCGGCAATTTCTGACTAGTATTGCAGGTTTGCATTGTTTGCTCTCAACGTTTAACTGATCTGCTCTTATGTAAAGAAATGGGTCACACTTGAAATTACAAATTCCTGCTGAAACACGTTGGCATTAAAAAAAAAACTGCTCCCCGTGACTTGTATTTATTTAAAGCGTTTTGGATATAAAATGGAGCAAACGCAGAATTCGCGAGACCTTTACATGAAATGTATTTTCCACGTGGACATCACAGAAGCATTTCCCGGTGGGCTGTTGGTCTAAATTGTAGCTTGGTTAAATAAACCAGGTGTACTTAAATGAGAATTTGCGTCAGATCTTCAGACGTCCCCTCTAAACGCTGTGGTGATTGTGTTTTTGTGCACACCGAGTTGAGTTTGCGCCACATTTCAGAAAGGTAAAAAAACGTGCCCTTCCTTTGCTACATGGAACACAGTCAATGGGAACAGTATTCTGAGTATACGCTACACACACGCGCATGCACACACACACGGACACTGGGGCCCCTCTTTGCACTCCAGCTTGAAAATATGAACTGGGGGGGGCTTGGCCAATCACCTTTGAACCTATTAAGGGGGAAGTGCTAGAGCAGACGAGGATCAAGGGTGGGGTGGCTATAGTTTGGTGCTGGAGATTTAATTGGAAACTCATTTTCTGCACATACACGGCGCTTTTGGTTATTTAACTTTGAGTTAATTTATGAACGTTTGCTTTTTACGTTGCGTGACCTTTTCCTAAAAAAAAAAAAAAAAATGTGTTAAAGTCTTTTGAAGCAAAAAAAATCCGCCATTTTAAAGATAACATTCACTTATTCTCGCCAATATCTCCTTTATACGATTGTTCTGTGGAAAGCCTGTAATTTTTCTTCAGCTTAAAAATTCAGTTGTGTAAAGCTCTGACCTAGTTTCATATTTTCATGTATTTGTGTACGTAGACATAAAAAAAACCCCAAAAAACAACTAATAAATAAATGGTTTTAAAAATCTCCTATGATGCAATTGCACCACAGGTAAACCCAAATTGAGGTGGTGTATAGGGTTGAATTCTACTCGCTACTTGGATATTTTTATTTTTTATTTTTTTCCAACAACGTAAAAAAATGCAACTTGCCCATTCCCACGTGCACATATGTCACATGTACTGGAAGAAAGAAAATGGCATGGTTGTAAGGGGGTGGGGTATGTGTATTTGAGAGGAAGACCGACATCAAACACGCATGTTTAAATGTACACAACTTCCTTTAAACTCAGTTCTTTAGTAACATTTTAGTACTGGTGATTTTGTTTCTAAAGCTGGGTTTAAATTGTAAATTAAATTGAGACAGTACTCAAACTTCTCATGGTTGCTTATAGAAATCACTCCTAGTGTAAGAATTCTTGGTCACAGGGTCAGCGTGGGGCCCCACCTGCACCCCCCCCTCCAAAAGAAAAAGATGAGTTGGGGTGCCAGAGAATTATGAATGTGGCCCCTTGTTTTACTTGGACTGCAGGCAAATGCTAACTCTCCCTCAGTCTAGACTCAAATCAGACTGGCATTGCACTTATAGCTTGTTCTTAAACCTGTTCTGTAAGATCTGAAGGTAAAGACATCGGTGCATAATGGCTTTTCGCATATGGCAAGCTCTAACTGTTCAACTCTGGAACTGCCAAGAATTTCAATATATCCAAATGCATTAATGTAGTTTATTGGGTTCATGGTTTGCATGCACGTAAGGCCTGTGAGGGCAGTGGAAACCAGACTGTGTGGAGTTCAGTCATTCAGAACCTCTGCCTTCTGAATAAGCAGTGGCTGTGGATGGGCGTTGAGCACAGACCTCGTGTGTTTCTCTCTGTCAACAATGGTGTTGACGTACAGTGCTTCATTATGGGGGCGGGATGAGTGAGGAAAAGAAATGGAGATGACTACAGGTATCATGTAGCATTATTCTGCTCAACTTATGAACGCTGTTGTAGTATACATTTGCATGCTTGTGTATACGTGTCTATTGAAACCACCTGTATGCACGGTCTCCCATCAGGAGGCCACAGGTCTCAGCTGGGCTCCAAGAATGGGGACGAATGTGTAGAATGTTGGTCCGTTTGAAAGTAAATAAGGTGCTCGGCCTCCTCCTGGCCATCACATGACGAGCCAACCCTAGTCACTCTTGGCCCTCCCTCCTTTCCTCCCCCTCCCACTTTTAACCCTGCTCTACATGTTCCTGTCAGTGGACTTGTCCGTGTCCATGGCAACGGGGCCCCACCCCCACGGGGCAGAGAGGGCCCTTGTTACCCTTGCTTGAAACTGGGCTATCCCCCCCCATACCACACCCCACTCACACAGCCTCACACACACCCACCCCTCCCCAAATCAAAGACTGGGACTGGGGAATGTATACCACCCACACCCCCCCACCCCACCACATACCCTGGCTGACTTCTTGTGTGTGTGGGTGGGTGGGTATAGGTTAATCCAACTGGAAGTGCTTTGTGCATTTGCACATTTCGCATGGCGTTCCCACCGCAATGCAGAGCATACCAAATGTGTGGGGAGATGCTGCAAGATCAGCCAGGAATGGCACAGTGGGCCGGAAAGGGCTGAAATTCCTGGTGGGAGTTATTTGGGAAGTTTTCTTTACAATTTGCCCATTTAGAGTTAAGTAGTTTCTTTAATGCGTGGTACTAAATATATTGTACCCCTATAAGTGTGACTGTAGTCCTAGTGGCTAAGTTGAGTAATTTCAGCTTTATGGCCCTTATTGCAGCGGTCTCCAACCTTTTTTGCGCCACAGACCGGTTTATGCCCGACAATATTTTTCACGGACCGGCCTTTAATGTGTCGCGGATAAATACAACAAAATAAAACTGGTACCGAAAAAAAGATTTATTCATAACACACGTGAAAAGACCCAGGAAATCCGAGTTAATGATCAAAACGATAACAAAATAACGCTGAAAACCGATTTAAAAACCCTGAAAACCATACATTTCACACCTGAGCCTCAACTCTCGCGGCCCGGTACCAAACGACTCACGTACCGGTCCGAGGCCCGGGGGTTGGGGACCGCTGCCTTATTGTACACATGCAGTACAATTTTTAGTGTGCGCACATTCATGTATGGAAAGTTTCAAATTTGTGTAGTGAATCTTGATCTTAAAAATTAAGTTCACTGTGTAAAAGGGGAGTTCATCAATGCTGCATGTTGAAAGGTGCCATCTTGTGCAAACTACCACACTGTTAATGGTCTTTTTAGAAGAAAAGAAAAAATAAATCTGCCCTGTACATGTAGATCCAGAGGCGCTCGGGGACATTTGAGAGAAAAGGGGGTGAAAATATGTAGTGAAATTCTAGACTTTACACAAGGGGCAAAAATGTGCACGTAACGCTAAACTGACTGCACGGAACTGTGTGTGTGTGTGTGTGTGTGTGTGTGTGTGTGTGTGTGTGTATAATGTGCGACGTGTGTATAATGTGCATGTAAAGGCGATGTGGAACTGGTCTGGGGTCAAGGTTTCATTCGACGTCGTGTGTGTGTGTGTGTGCGCGCATGCCTCAGCTCCAAGCCATATGTACGCCTTTTCTTTAGGTGTGTGTGTCAACAGGCAGTGGACTTTGGAGTGGCTTGTACTTTTCTCACATTTTTACACAACATGCAGACAGACCCTTATGAAACTTAGAGTAACTGATTCAGAAGGCCTACTGTCTGCATGACCTCCACACATAACCACTACACTTATGCAGCTGTAAACATAATGAAAGTGGGAGCCATAAGCAATAATTCTGTCTCAATTATTCCTTCCTATGCAACAATGCAAAACTCAACTGTTTGTCTTCACTTGCGTCTTCTGCATGCACACTCTGAGCAAGTGCCTTTTTTTTTTTTTTTTTTTTTTTTTTGAGTCTTCCTATGTAGTGTGATGTAAGAAGAGATGAGGGGGGAACAACCCAAAAAAACCCAATGGGTCTGAGACTTGAAGTTGTTAAAATCTCATGATTCTGTACTATAGGATGCATGCTAGAGTCAGGTTGCGTAGATGTGTTTTCTTCCCCCCCCCCCCCCCCCAGCTTTCTTTGTGATGCATCTTACTACTACCACCATCTGTTGGATTTACTTTTTCCCCCCCTCTTGTCCCCTTCTTCCCTTCTTCCCCTTGTCACTCGTTGCTCTCTGTAACACAGCTGGTAATTTGGGAGAAGGGCGTGGTGTATGTGATTGTGTGCGTGTGTTACATTAATTTGAATTTTGGGAAACTCGAAACTAAACTACCCCACTTTTTTTTTTTTTTTTTTTTTCTCTCCTTTCTATTTCATGCAGGCTGTTTCAGTACACCTGAGTTTAGAGTGGAATTAAAGACCTTCTGTCAGTGTCCATCTTACTGAGAAATAAGTCCTTTGGGGTTTTTAAAAAAAAAAACAAAAAACAAAACACAAACCTCTTCTGTATTATCCTTGGTATTGTCACTTATTAACTAGCTGTTGCTTTCTCTTCCATCTTTTGTCCCATCTACCTTCACTTTCTTTATCCATTCACCCCTCACCCTCTTTCCCTCTTGTTCTCTCTCCAGGAGCTGTAAGCTGCAGATCAGGAACATCCCGCCTCACATGCAGTGGGAGGTGAGTGCTAACAGGCTGCTAACCGCTTCCAGGGCGGGGCACCATGGGGCAGCCCAACTGGGCTCTCATTTAGTGGCCTCTGGAGTTACCTTGCCTCCTTTTGGGTTTCAATTGAGCATGCACTTGATGATTAGTTTGACTTTGGCTGCTGTAGCTTAGTGCAACATACTGACCGGTATCGGTGGGTAAGGAGGGTGGGGGACTCTTACTAATGTCACTAGGCAGTTGACAGTCGGGATTAGAGATTTTAATTTGTTTTTATTAAATTTTCACTACCTTTGAGTGTTGTGGTGTTTTGGCTTTTTAGGGAAAAAAAAGATTTAATGAGGGTAGACTCTCCAGATGATGCTGACGGGCTCAGGCAGGAGTATGTTTGTAGCACTGGATCTACATGCGTTTGCTGCTCGCAGAGACTTGTAAAACAAAAAAGCTGCATGCTGATGTTTTTAAATGGGGAAACGTGAGTTGATTGTTTTGCCATGGTGTCCTTCACCACTGATCACATGGGCTTGTTTGTGTGTGTGTGTGTGATGAGGCTTTCACTTTCAATGTGTGTTCTTGCACAAAAAAGTGGAAATGAATTAAAAATAAATCAGTGTTGTCTGAAGGGTTGTGAAAGATTCATGCAACCCAGGGGTTGGCCTGGCTTTAAGTCCTCCTTTAGTGTATGGCAGTGCATTATTTTTTTCCTTTAAATTGTCATTTTACTTGTTTGATACTTGTGAATTTTTCTTTGTCTAAAACATACAATGCATGTGGGTATTGGTAGTTTTATTATTTGCTACAGGTATCAGTACCTGACATTGAGAAAGGTGGCAAAATAAAATCAGCCTTTGCTCAATTGTATGCAGACCACTGCAACAGACACATCTGTAATGCTTTTGTCAGGTTTGTGAGATGGTTAGCGGTGCAAGCTCACATGGAAGTGAGGTGGATCTTAATTTGCTGGACACATTTTACGCAATGCACAATTTGAGGCTTATTACGCTGTTGCATTAAACTGTAAAAAAAAAAAAACCCTGTATTTTAAGCATTGTCTGAAATAACAGTTCAAGACTTAGTGTTTGCTATTCAGCTCCAAAATGACAGCTGCTACATAAAGTAGTATTTAACAGGGTGTATTATTTGACTTGATTTTTGAGTTTCATAGTGTACCTTGATATATTAGACACCCCCCTTCCAAAAAAACCCCAAACAAATTTTCTCTTCTGTAAATTCTTCAGAAAACTGATTTTTAAATTTTACAAAATTGTTCTCAGATGTATAAGTTCATGAGGTTAAGAAGTGAGTATTCTGACGGGTTTAAACTAAGCTGACGTAATTAATTTGCCCAAAAGCTACACGTGAAATGGGGGGTGGGATGAATACCAATAGAAATGTTGAGCTTTGACATGGTCAGGACTTCAAGGCCGTTGCCCGATTAGTAGGGGAAAGAAATGGTCTGTTGAGCAACAGTATGTGTGTGTGTCATGCGTAGCACCTTTTTTTGTTTTTTTTCTTTTTTGTTTCTCCCCCCCCCTGCATTTAAAAAAACAAAACACAAACTGGTGTCTGCTCCACGTTCTTACACACTAATCTGTTGGGAACACCTAAAATTTTTTATGTGAGCTTAAATTGCAAATTTTTGAACTTTGGCAGTGATTTTTTTTTTTTTTTTTTTAAAAGCTTTAAAATGTTGCAATTTATCTAAAGTCAAAATTACGCACTTGCATGTGGAATGTGGCAGCTTTAACACGGCTTTACGTGACTCCCTCCCCCCAGCTACATCACCTCCACTGCAGAGGTTTAGCTGTCTTGGTGTGTGCTTGCACCGCAATTTATATATTAAAAAAAAAAAAGGAATAATAAAAAATCTGCTTTGTCAAGACCATGGAAGCCAAACAAGAGAATTCATGTTCAATTGCACAATTGTTCCACACTGTTCTGAACTACAAGAGTGTAAAGGTTAATGCATGACTTTAGATTTCAGCCTGCTTCAGTCAGTATGATCAAATGGCTATGGACACGCTCAGGGTTTTGTGTTTTGTGTAAGTAATGGTGGGCTCGCTTTGCCTACGCATGTTCCTAAACTCCAGCTCCAGATACACCCATGTATGTATGTACCTATGTAGCGAGGCAGCTTTCTCTAAAGGTGACATGGAGATTCCTCTCCCCTCAAAAGCGAGGGGGGAGGTGATTTAGAAGAATGGAGGAACTGAATAGAAAGAGGTCTTTTGATGCAAAGGCCTTGTTTGTATCTTATCAGGTAGATAAGACAAACGGGTCATATTTTGTGTGTGTAAAAACCTTCCAGCTAGAGAATGGTGGCGAGAGTAGCAGCGTGTTCACGAGCTGTAGTGAGTGGGTGGGCCTGGACTGTTTCCCCTTCCCTTCCATGTGCGCTGATTCACAGAATGTGTAGCATGAACTCACACCCCTCCCCCAGCTGCTGCTGTTTCCTGCTGGAATGTACCCCACCCTTTCCTGAATGGCCTGGATTCCCATTGGCCAGACTCTGTAGATGGACAGGCAGAGTAGCCAGCCAGCAGCCAGTAACTCCTAGCTTCAGGGAACTCGTATCGGTGCTGGAGCAGCCAATGATGGAGAGTGGAGATGGCAGAGAGGCGGGAGGCAGTCTGGTTGGTAGGGTTGGGGTGCGAGGTGGGACAGGCGGGGATGCGGTCCTGTTGGCTAGAAAGTGGGGTTGAGCTCCTGAGGGTGTGGCCATGGGTTCAAGCATGGTGGAGGTCTTAGCTCAGATGGGAGCCGGCTCGCTCCCCCCTCCTCCTCTCGCTCACATTTGATCACATCTGTGAAACGAAGTCCCGTGGTCTTGGTGGGGTTTTCTGTTATGTGCATATGCTAAGGTTTCTCCCAACACGCCTCTTCTATGTGTGGATTCAACATGCTGATGATCTTAATCTGGTGCATTTGCCACTATTCAAATAAATCCCACAAACAAGTCCTTCATTATGCAATTTATGCTTTTGTCCGCCTTTTACAGCGTTTCTAAGATTTTCTATTTAAAATGTTTTATTTAAAAAAAACCAAAACAATTAAAAATAAAGAATGAAAGGCACCAGCTTCCCACAGGGAGTGTCATAATTTGAGTTGACAAGCTTTTACAAGAAGCAGCTAATTTATCAGTGTAACTCATCTTTGAACTTGGGTCCAGAATTGGTGGAGTATGTCCTGGCAGTGGGCTAGGCCTGTTCTTCTGGATGATCTTCTGTTCACCAGTGGGTTCAGATCAAATCCTTTAGACACAATGTACTCATTTTTTATTTATTCATTGTATTTAATTTTTTTCTTCCCTCTCCCCTCAGGTTTTGGATGGTATGCTTGCTCAGTATGGTGCAGTACAGAGCTGTGAACAAGGTAAATATGCTGTTGATTAAGCCTAGTGTTACAAGACACACCCTGCACTGAAATCAGTTTTTCCAAATCCTTCCTTACTGTACAATTGTTTTCAAGTAAATGCTTTATTAGCTTCCTAATGAAATTTTAGAGTAACCCAGGTTGGTCAACTTTCACCGTCATTGTTGGATGTGTGCTGACTTTGTGTATTCTCACAGTAAACACTGATACAGAGACTGCAGTTGTCAATGTTCGGTATGCTACCAAGGACCAGGCGAGGCTGTGAGTATGCACACACAGTGTTCACGTCATTAACCTCTATCTCATCTGTCTTGATGCCTCTGACATGAATCTGCTCAAGCTCCCCCCCCCCCCCCCTTTTTTTTTTTTTCTCCTCCCCCCCCCACATTGTGTTCGACACCACATCAAGTTCCTCTGTCAAGTGTTCTTACAGTGCACCTGATTTCCTCCTTCCAACACCCAGTCTAGTTTAATTTGACATGCAATGATAACTGGGGCTGTGTGTGTGTGTGTGTTGGAGATGGAGGGGGTTAAATTGGCCATCTGGTGCCCCCTGGTGTACATGTATCATACTACTCTGCAAGAGTGGTTGGAAGAGTCTCTTGGAATAATTGATCAGTTCATTAAAAATCTAAATCCTTGAGGCTAATGAGGAGTGAGTGCTGACAGGATGACTGTAAGGTGGCGTTTGGCCAGATCCCCAGTACCTGCTGGGAATGTTGAGTTTGGACCTTGTTCTTAAGACACAAATAATTTACATTAAAACCTCTTTGTTTAAATGTCCCTACCTGCTTTTTGGTTTCTTCAATTAATGAAGAGTCAAACTTGAAGCTTTGTGTAGTGTGTTTTTTTTTTTTTTTTTTTTTGTTTTTTTTTTTTTTTTTTACTCCATGTCTGCAAGCCTTTTGCTCTTAAATTAAACGTTCGGTGGTAGCAATCGAGAGGTTAACATGCCAACATCTTTAATTCTTTTCAGGGCAATGGAGAAGCTGAATGGATCTATGATGGAGAACTATACCTTGAAAGTGTCCTACATCCCTGATGAGACGGCGGCACCAGAGGGTACTCCAGCAGGGGGCCGGAGAGGCTTTAATGCCCGCGGACCCCCTCGGTCTGGCTCTCCGGGTTTGGGCGCCCGGCCTAAAGTGCAGTCAGACATCCCGCTACGCATGCTGGTTCCCACACAGTTTGTAGGGGCGATCATTGGCAAGGAGGGCGCGACTATCCGCAACATCACCAAACAGACCCACTCAAAGTACGTACACGGAGGTCAGGAATTATACTCGGCATCGCACGTCAGCGGTGTCCTCCTTTCCTTTTCTGCACTGCTGGCCGTTGAGCAGCGATATGATGAGCGCCTTTTCTTTGTGTCAGGATTGACATCCACAGAAAAGAGAATGCAGGTGCTGCAGAGAAACCCATCACTATTCACTCAACCCCTGAAGGCTGTTCGAACGCTTGCAAAACCATCATGGACATCATGCAGAAGGAAGCCCTTGACACAAAGTTGTGAGTTTATAACAAAATAAGTAAATGTGTACCTTAGTTCAGTTTTGTCACCTATTAACCTTTGGCTGAATCTACTGTTACACTGAACTAAAATGAGGGTATAACTGCAAACTGTGATGCTGTTATTTATAATTTTATAAATAAATCACTTTGACAAATCGTATCAAAGCTGCTTCATAAAAACAGCTTTCCACGCCCCTATAATGGCTCCCATTTTTAACTTCTTACGAGTTCAGACGTCATATCTTGGCTTTGCTTAAAAATATATCAGCCCTGTCTGTTTGCAGCATGTAGGAAAAGTAATAGAACTGATTGTATCAGATTTTGTTTTTCATTTGACTTCGCAACCTCTTTTTCCCACAGTACTGAGGAGATCCCACTAAAGATCCTTGCACACAACAGCTTTGTGGGAAGATTAATAGGTAAAGAAGGACGCAACCTGAAGAAAATTGAGCAGGAAACGGGGACCAAGATCACAATCTCACCGTAAGTTGCAAAGAGTTCATTGAAACTCTACCTATTGACAGTTTGCAGTCTGTGAGGTTGGTTTATAAAATTACACCACACTTAGAACAATAAGTTCTAATGCACCTCCAACCTTTATTCTGTCCAGTCTTCAGGACCTAACCCTGTACAACCCAGAACGGACCATCACAGTAAAGGGCTCCATTGAGGCATGTGCAAAAGCTGAGGAGGAAGTGATGAAGAAGATCAGGGAATCCTATGAGAGTGACATGGCTGCTATGAACGTAAGCAATTTTTAAAAAAAAAAATTAAAATTTGAATGAATCACTTTTTAAAAGGGGAAATCTGAAGTAACTTTGTTCCAGTAAATATAAATGTGACCGGTTTCTTTAAAAGTGACGTAGATGGTCTGTTAATGTTCTTGGCTTTCAAGTACACTGGCCAGACATGGCCATTAAACAGGCCCCGGGTGGGGGAGGTGGGGATTTTCTGGCAGGTCTTAGAGTCACCAGGATACTTTCTGTGATTAGGGTTTACATAAAATCAAGAAATCAGATAACAAATTAATCTGCCAAGGAACTGGAACAGTGACGTTTACATGTACGGGAGTGATCTGAAACTACCATGGTGTAATGGTACTCTTTCATCCTCAGTTTTCTTGTAAAGATACGTGTACATTTTTAGTGTTTTATTATTTGTTTATGTATTAAGTCTTCAATACAAAAGACACTTCCACATGTCAGGTATTGTGAAATCAGTAGAAAGGAATACTTTTATTTTTTTTATTTTATTTTATTTTTTGCTACTCCTGTGGGTGAAGAGGAAATTTTTCTTAGTTTCCTAGCAGAGCTCACTAACCCCCAATGTGTCTGTGGAAATCATAACAGCTCCAGGAAATTCCCTTGAAGGCTAAGGAAAGGTGCATCACTGCTTCCTTTTAGCATGGGATCAGCTGGACCTCCCTTTTTCTGAAAGGAAGAGGAGGAAATCCCATCTCACGATTCAAACGTTACACATTTAAACCATTCATGAAAAACAAACTGTCAACGTAACTGGGAAGAGGTGCAGGTCATGTAAATGTAAACTAATGGGTCATGGCAATCAAATGGGAAAACGCACTTGATATTTTGAGCCTTCGCCAGCAGGTTTTAAACCACAGGTGATTCTTGCACTGCTGTGATTTTCTTTTTCTTTTTTTTTTTTTAAATCTGCGTGTAAAGTTGCCTTCTATGATCTCATTAATTATACATTTATTCCAGTTAAGCTCTGTACATGAAGACTGAGCTATATCAAAATAATACCAATAAGTGAAGTCAATCTTTTAGCACACTTAAACTGATTTTCTTTTTTCCCCCCCTTCATATCTTTCCTTGGCCTTTATTTATATATTTTCCATCAAAATTGGGGAGGGGGAAACCCCATAAAATTGTGGCGAGGGACTGTACCATTAGTCTTCCTTCTTAGCTGTTGAAACTGAGTTTACAAGGAATGTGAAAAAAGCTGGAGAAGCTGCACTGTGCGGTTGTTTACCAAGTGGACAATGCCTCATTTGAGATTTTCTGACTGTCCTAGAAAATATGCTTCAGGCTCACAATTTGATTCATTTTGCTTGTCCAGGGTTTGCAAAAGTCCCAGCTGAAGTCGAGCTGTTTTTTGCTTCGGGAGTTGATGTTTAATTCAGAAAATTGTCAGTTTTTTTTTTTTAAGTTTTCTTTACCTAAAGTGGTGCATGTGCAGACACGAATATGATTTGATGGCAGCTGTTGTTGGAAGTCTTTACTTGTCCACTTCAGTAGTAGAAATTCTGTGATGTAGCGTGGTTAATTGTCCAGTGCATCTTTCAGCTCAGCTAGTGAGTGGGCGTGAAGTGTGCTGCCTCCAGGCTGCAAGGAGCATTTCCAGTAGTGCAGGCATATCTAAAGGAGACAGTTTCCTGCTGTGAGAAATTAAACTTAAAGCTTGAGGGTTTTTTTGTTTTTGTTTTTTCTTTCCTGGGGGGGGGGGGTGTATTTTCCCTTTGTCCAGAGATCATGTGTGATAGCAGTGTTGGTTAGATAATCCATGTGGTGGTGATGTGAATTGCTAACAGAGCTGTCCTTTCTTTGCAGCTCCAATCCAACTTGATTCCAGGCTTGAATCTGAATGCTTTAGGTTTGTTCCCCACTACAGCAACAGGCATGGGTCCCTCCATGTCCAATATCACACCTCCCGGAGCCCATAGTGGATGCTCATCATTTGGAGTAAGTGAGACACTCTTGCAGATATGTGCTTACTGCATACACTACATTACACAAATCCAGGGCAGCCCATGTTTAATTGTTACGCTTGGTGTGCTGGTTCCTTGGGTCAGGTTGGTGAAATCTGTTAGAGTAGAGACTTTGTCTTTAGCCACTCGGTATCATGTTTGTTTTTTTTTCCCCTTTAGTGCAGTCCTTATGGGGGTGAAGGGCCATTTTGGGCTCCTATGCTGTCAGCGAGTAGCCAGTCCCTTGCTGTAAGTTGCCCATCCCCAAAGTGCTTTGCACGGCTTGTGGCTGCTTGCTGTGGGGTTTTGTTTTGAGTTTATTTATTTTTATTTATTTTTTTAGGGGGGTTGCATCCACTTTGTCCTCTTGTGACATTTGGGCAGCTCCTAGTGTGTTTGTGAAGTGAATAGGGAGGCTGTCTTTCTCTGATCAGTTTCAGGAGATTGTTTCTGCTAAATGACATTTGAGTTGTCAGGGAAGGTGAAGGTTTGAACGGCAAGTTCATCCTCTGAATCAACAGCCCTTCTCCACATTTTGTAGCCTGCCAAAGCAACTTGTTAGTGTGCCCTCAGCTGGCACATGGACTGGAAAATTGGACTCGCTCCAAAACCAACAAGTACTACTTCTTCTGTTGTTTTTTTTTTTTTTTGTTTGGGGGGGAGACAGTGCAACCACCTCCCTTTCAGATCTTGAGTCAGCCGCACTAGAGACTGGTGATTTCCTGGTCCAGTTTGCATTAAGGCTCCATAGTGTAATAGCTTATTTAAACATTACTGTCCACTTGAGATTTTTATTTTTTTTCCTTAGCAAAAAATAACAAGTTCCATCTAACGGTAAACCTTTGCATTAAGCCAACTCGGACTATAGCTTCTGTAAACAGAATCGGTGTGCAACTGTTTGCCAAATGTTTTAACACCAATCTGAGCATGCAGCACGTTCCCAAAAACACCCAACGATTTTGGGAACATGCTGATCAGTAATGAGTAGGAACCCCACTGGACAATAACGGTAGCATCTGCGTTTACTGCTGCGGGGGCAAACATGCCTCTTCTGATCAACCAGTGATTTCAAGCAGAGGGTGTAAGCGCCGATGACACTTAATGAGTTTAACAGCTTCCACAAGATCGACTGTTGGCATTTGCGCGTTGGTGTTTGAAAGTTGAGCAAATGTTCTGGGGGGGGAGGTCTGTGCATGCGATCTTCTCCTAGTCGCAGTAGTACTAAGCTGTTTATATCCAGCAGGGACACCCAGAATCGGAGACTGTTCACCTGTTCATTCCTGCACTTGCAGTGGGCGCCATCATTGGAAAACAGGGTCAACACATCAAACAACTGTCACACTTTGCCGGAGCCTCAATCAAGGTGAGTGATTGACAGGAGGGTAGAGACTCTGAATGTCAATGATAACATTTTGATGCTTGCCGTCTTCCCGTTTTCATTTGATGGGAACTGGAGCATAAGTGAAGTTTCTTTTTCTTAATGACCTCTTTCAGATCGCCCCTGCAGAAGGAATGGATGCGAAGCAGAGGATGGTCATCATTGTCGGACCACCAGAGGCTCAGTTTAAGGTGTTGCACGTTCACAGCCAAATAAATGCATTAAACTCTCATGCTAAGATTAAAAATTAAGATGTCACTTTATTTAATCATAGCGGAAGTTTGCATTTATCTTGATTTTATTTATTCGCGTGTTAGTGGAGCAGAAGTATTTCTGAAAGAAGTTTTTACCTAATTCGGTAGGATTAACCTGTGCTTGAACACATCTGACTGCAGGCTCAGTGTCGAATCTTTGGCAAGTTAAAAGAAGAGAATTTCTTTGGACCTAAGGAAGAGGTGAAGCTGGAGGCGCATATCAAGGTTCCCGCCTTTGCTGCTGGACGAGTTATTGGGAAGGGCGGGAAAACGGTAATCTAGATTCTTTCATGCCCGAATTATATTCAGTTTATATTTTTGCCCCCAATAAATGTTTTGAGTTAGTTTTGATCTGTGTGTGCAGGTAAACGAACTGCAGAACTTGACCTGTGCAGAAGTGGTGGTGCCCCGGGACCAGACGCCTGATGAGAACGACCAGGTTATAGTCAAGATCAGCGGACACTTCTTTGCATGCCAGGTGAGTTGCATAAAAGAAAAGTGCTCTGGGCATGTTTTTCTGACACTGAATAAACTGCTATATATTCTTTGCCTTTCACTGTAGCCATACAGTTAATTTCCATTTATAACAAGAACAACGTTATGCACGCTGAGATGCTTCCAAAATTGATTTAAAAAAAAAAAACAACTAAATTTGGCTATTTGTCTAACATTTTGCACAGGAGGTCAGCATTCTCAGGGCAGATTGCGTGGCATCCTTGTACACTTCATTTTATGCTTTGCTCGGCAGTTTTAGCTTAACACTTGTTCCTCTTGTCACCTAGCTGGCCCAGAGGAAGATTCAGGAGATCCTAGCCCAGGTGAGGAGGCAGCAGCAGCAGCAACAGCAGCAGCAGCTTAAGCCTGCATCTGGACCCCAACCTCCAATGCCACGCAGGAAATAAACATCCAGCGGACCTGGAGGAACGGTGACCGAATCTTGCAAGAAGACTCGACAGAAGGACAGATGCAGCAGAGTCCAGGAAGGGGAGAAGACGATGACGGCAGTTGGTCCTAATGCTCATCTCAGGGGTTAAAGGTTGTTGGAGCCCAACCAAACATCCTCCCCTCGTCTTACTTGGGACTGCATAGCTGATTTAAGAAAAAAAAGAAAGACCCTGCGCCTCTAAAAGTTCCACCCACTCCGCCTCTCTGCATCTCTGCGAGAATGTACTCCTGAGGGCTCCCACCGTCGTCACCTGCCCTCACAAGTGCGCACCCCTCAACCGCTCTACTCATCCCCAAAGGATGTGTTTAAACTTGTATTTTTTTGTTTTCTTTTTACACTAGAAACGCAAAGAAATAAGGACCCCCGCCCCCTCCTATCACCGCCTTGGTGTTGTACTTTAAACATGACAAGATGTTTTGGTTGACTTCAGATTTAGCGAACACCTGGTCTATATATATATTTTTTTCTTGATGTTTAATTGGTTGGTGAAGCTTTCTTATGAGTTTTCTCTGGAATGGAAAAAGGCATTGCTATCAAGGTCCTGTTTGGACCACCTGAAAGATTTATTTGGGGAGGGGGCGTGGGGAGGGGGGTTGGCTCAGATTGTGTGGGTCATGTTTAAGGGGGGGTTGTTTTAGGACAGGACCCCTGAAAGGGTGAATTATATGGGGCGTCCTGCCCTTGTGATAAGTGGCATTTTATAAATTGGGATGCATTTTACAGATAGACCTATAAACAAAAAAGAATTATATTAAAAATATATATATATTTAGAGTTGAGGGCAGCGCCACGACTGACACAGGGAAATGGTGCCGAACTGCTGCTGCCCAGGAAAACCAATTAAATATGCATTTTTACTTAACTACCTCAGGATCTAGTACCTCAGAAGAGAAAAGATATTATATATATGAAAAAAAATTGTTCCTTTCTTTTTTTATTTTGCTTTGTGGTGTTTTGTATACTTTATAAAGCTGATAGTCTTTGAACATTTTTATTTTTTTAAGAAAATTTAAAATTTTGGTCAGCTGCCAACTGACCTTGCCTTCAACTCTGGTGCTTTAGGTGGCATTGTACATGTGTATGTGTGACTTAAGATGACCCTGTACATAAAGTCTGTTTGTACATAGCAGCCCCGGAGCAAGAGTTGGCGCCCCCTCAGCTGGCGGCTGACAGAAGTATAGAGAAAATCGCCTCAGTTTTTCCCCTGAGGGTCCACCATCTTCAGAAAGAAGTGCAAAACAACTACGACATGCAAATAATGCCAACCGTACATGACTGCAGCAATGCAATTTTTCTTTTTAAATTTTTTTTTTTTTGGGGGGGGGATTACCATAGTTAATGATAATGGTACTTTAATTTGTCAAAATTTCCTTTCACCTTCCTATTTGAGGGCTGTGGTCAGGGTGCTGCAGAGAATACTGTAATGGGGTCCTTCCTGTAGCTGCCCTCAAGTCAGCAGAGCATGTGTTTGTGGTCTGTTCTGTTCCCAGGCCTCCTGCCACCTTTGTTGGCGAGTGTCTTAGCGAGGTCAAAGCCCCCACTAGGTTTAATTTCATATAGAGCGAGCTTTGTCATTTCAGAGTGGCCCTTGTAGCAAGGCCATCAAGTCGATGTCGTTAACTGCCTGGTGAGGGTAGGGGGAGTCACACTGATAGATGCAAACGTAACTTTTTTTTTTTTTTTTTTAAGTTTCAAGGAAAATGATTTAAACAAAAGGATGTCTCTGTAACCCGCAAATGTACTTGATGTTTCATTTAGTTATGCTTACAGGGAATAACGAGCCAGGATAGGCGCACAGACCATACTGGGTGAACCCTGACTGGCGTTTATTTTAGGGAAAAAAACGGAAAGGAATCCAAAAACGTAAAGATACAGTTATTTTATTTTTTTTTCCATGCCGAATGTAAATATGTTGATTGTGGTAAAAGTGCTTGAGTGTATCCATGCTTCCACAGTAGAACGCCGTCTACCTCAGCTGAGGGGGCGGGGGGTTGTTGTGGCACTAGGCACCCAGCCCTGCCCCCACTGAGCGCCAGCGCGCACTGATACCTCAGTCCCCCAAACACTTTCTATTTGGGCGCGCCTTCCTAACACCGTGCTTAACTGAGGGGCACAAGTGATACTTTAAAAAAAAAAAAGTCCCTAACATCTCCCATCTCCCTGCCAACCCACCCTTCCCACAACTTCCCCCTTCCTCCAGTTTATTTTTGATCTACCTCTTTAGAAATGTATTTGAAGTAGAGGCATTCTTCTATTTGTCAGAATTTAACCCTTCTCCACACCTCTACGCTCCCCTCCCCCAGATAAGATTAAAAACTAAGATCATGAACTCTTTAGAATTGAGAAGAATCAAGTGATCAATTTTTTTTTTCCCAGTGTTTATAAATATATACATGTCTTGACTTTAATTGAAATCCTCGAAACAATAGTTATTTCCTTCTGCTCTCTATTTTTGGTGGTGTGGCTTCCATGTGAACTTTTGCTTGAATTTTTCTTTTTGCATTCAGTAGCTAAAACAAGACAATACAGTTTTTTTTTGTTTTTTTGATAAAGGGCCTGCCTATTGTTTCTGATTTGTAAGACTTCAAGATAGATAAAAGAAAAAAATACAGGACTTTTCTTTTCTTCCCCTTTTGTCTTTCTCAGATGTTACACTCGCTGATTCGGTAGCTGTTTTGTTCTGTTAGCATTTCTTGGCTGTGTAACGTGGAACATCCTCCTTGGTATGGGACAGATGAGGGACCGGGCCTGAGTTTTTGTAAAAGTGATCAAACTTCAGCTTGATATTCTCTCCTCTGCAACAATGCTTGTGCCCCTTCACCTCCCCCTCACACACAACTCCACTTGTCAAATGCCTCTAAATAAAGAAAAACAAAATGGAGAAAAACATTTGACACAAATGCATTTTCTTCTAAGATGACTGGGATGCTTTAACTTTTACAGTTAAGTATGATATTACAAAGTGTTTGGGAACCCCAACTAGAAAAAGTCCTGCGGTGCATAGTGTGTAAAAGTCAGCCTCTGCTGACTCTGTAGCTGGAGTTTTTCAGACCTGCTCATGGTCTGGGTTTCCATGACGGAGCAGATCCTGAGGGTGTTAGGTCCTTGGTTAAACTGGATATGTGACAAATGGCCTTTATAATTGGGTTGACTGACCCTGTCAAACATGGTCTTTATTTATCACAATAGGTTAAAGAGAAAAATGGACTCACCTGCTCTATTTTCTATGAATAACACTAAAAGAAGCTGTGGGAAGTTGCTTGTAAGAAAAGGAAAACCAAACATTATCATGAGGTTTCAGCAAAGACCCACCAATCTTGTTTTTGATCAACTTGATTAGGTGATCATCAAAATGTGAGCACCTCTATAAAAGCAGCGGTCTTGGCAGGGTGCTATTTAGGTGTGTGTGTGTGTGTGAGATATAACACAATGCCACAATTTTCTCAGGAGTGAGGTCCCAGCAAATTCACCCCAAGGACAGAGCATGTAATGCCCAGAGGCCTCCAGAATTAGAGCCATGTCTTGTACTCTCGAGGCCTGGAGACACGCTGATCAACTATGATTTGTTTGGAAGGGTTCCCAGGAGTCTCTAAGAGCATTACCCCATGGCTTAGGTTTGAAGTTGCATCTGAAACAATGTTTACACAATACGCAGTGCTACATTTAGCAGAAACCAAACTGTGTATCCACACAGGCTCAGCCCAACTGTCTAGGTCTGTGGCGGAGGGGTAACAATTTGGGCTAATTGTGCAGCCACAGGACCTGGGCACTTTGCAGTGAAGTATTGACCATGAATTTCTCTGTATACCAAAGTATCCCAAAGTGAAATGTGAGTCAAGTCATGCAATAGGACAATGATGCCATGGATGGCACAAAATCTAGAACTGACTGGTTAAAGAGAACATGTTGCAATGGCCCAGTCGGCACCTGAATCACAGGGTGTACTTTACACAGGGATGCAGAGAGTCCTGTGAAAACATTTTCCACATGATTGAAGTCGTGTATGAAGTTGATACGAGTTCCACATGTAATGAGTTGACAATGCCCCAAATTCCAAAGCAACATACGTTAGGTAGTGCTGCATTAGAGAAATATTTAAAGTCACTTGGTAAACTTTGCTAAAGGAGTGAAAAATGTGTAATAGTACGGTATTAAAAACTTTAAGTTTAACAATTTGCCTCTGTGCAGTTTAGTGTACTGTACAGTAAAAGCATTAAGTATGTTGTGTGAACTACCTGCTTTAAAATCGGCGACGTGTGATTTGATTGCATTTGATTTGCAGTGTTTGTTTTGATCACAATAATATACAGGATTGTGTTGGGTTACAGGAAAGTGGTGACTTCCTTGCTTGTTTTAAAAGCCCCAAACGATAGTGCTAATGGTTAAAATCCAGTTTTTCACTAATCCATGAATTTTCTGCAGTTAATGTGATTGTGTGAAACAGTTTTAAAACAGATTTAACACCACACACGAACAAACAAATTAATAGAACACTAAAAATCAGTTCATCTAACGTTAAATACATTTTTTTTCCAGCTCCATACAAAGACAGATTCCAGTGTCTTCAAAACATAAGTGGTTAGTTCACAGCCTTTATTTAGTGACAGACTTATTTATCAGCCTTTCATCCTCCTTGATTATGGCTGTTTAAATCTTGGAGTTAAAGAAATTAAATTATAACTCATTTGAGGAAAACCATGCATGTATCACTACTAGTAGGATTTTTACCCGTACATTAATATACAGTATTCTAAAGCAATCCATGACAAACGGTACAAAAGCACTTTTCATCAAAAACAGCCATTGCTTGAGCCTAATTCATTTTATAGCAGCTACTACACCCTATGTTGCAATCAAAATGAGTGCCTCAATCACATATTCGACAGCCTCTTCAGTAGAAAATCATCACACCAATCAGCAGCTGCTGTAGCAGTAGCAGTTTTCTGGAGCACAATCAATTAAAACAAGCAAAATATTAGTTTCTTTTACAAATATGGTATTCCTGCTATTTTTGCACTTTAATGCTTAAACTTTTGATTAGATTCATATCTGACAATCACATGCTTTAGGTGTTTTTTATTTTAAGTGATGATGCAGCTCAACAAAGCCTACAGGGGGTTTCTCTCAGTCAGCAGGTGACGGCTCTCCTCACTGGAGGGGAAGAGTGCCTCCTTCAGGCGAATCATGTGACCTCCAACCCCAGCATGGGGATCCTCCACCAGTGACCTGCGAATGGGCCGGTACACCTTGTAACGCCTGGAAGAAAGATGCAGGACACAAAAATATGATGGGAGGGTAATGACACTAACTGGATGTGAGCGGCAAGAGTTGGAAAAAGAATACGAGGTGTTTTACGAGCAGGGTAGTAATCAACTGGAAATTCAGTGAGAATCAAAGTGGCTTTGTGTGCATGTGTAAATGCTTTTTAATGTGGCAGTAAAAGGCAAAGTTGTGCATTAAAATCTTTCTGCATCATATATTCAGGTCTTCACACATTTACTGAAGGAATGCTGCTGCATCTGAAGACTACTCACTTGTAGACCACATAGGCAATGAATGCAAAAATGGCCCCCAGAACAGCACTTGAGGAGAGAACGACTTGGGCAGTGTGAGAGGTTGTGGACACTGATGGGTACAAAGGGCAGTGAAGAGAGTGTAAAACAGACCGGAAACTACAACACACCAGGCAACAGTTTCTACAAAGCTGATTTCAAGAAATATCCTGTTGTATGTGTTTGTGTAGCTAACCAGGTGTGTCCTGGGACTTGTTGATGGTGATGGTGGTGCTGGTGAGGGTCAAGCTGCTGGAGTTCTCCAAAGTGATGTTCACACAGTAGGTGCCCGGTTCCAGAAATCTTCGCGTCAGATGCACTTTGCACTCCGAGAGAGGCGGCACATCGTTGCACATGATGTTGCGTACCTGAGTGCAGCTGGGGTCTGACACGATGGTACAGGCTGAAGTGGGGATGCTGCGGATAAGGGATGAAGGATAAATCAAACCTGTTTCTTTATCTAAAATGTATAGGTTTGTGGGGGGGGGGGTGCCATTGCACCTAAGTGACTAAATTGGATGTGCAGGGAGAAGATCATCAAAAATAAAGTTGATAAACTCCAAAGGTTACTGTGATTTCCTCTTTGAATGTTTAAAAAATTATCTACAGTGTTATTTATTTTTTTTTACATAAATTTAAACAAAGTATATAATAAATGCATACCTGCCCAGACATTTCACCAGGAAGTTGATGTCAGTGTTGGTGACTCTGTGGGCTGACACTTCCAAAATCAGACTGCTTGGCAGGGTGTTCAGTGGGTGCTTGGGCTCTGTGGGGAACAGATTAATTATTTTGTGGGTTTTGGATGTGTAATCCTCTTCCCCCTAAATAATAATATGATGAAGGAACCAGTCAAAGAATCATAGCATGAGGTTGCTTGAATACAAGTTTGTAGAGAGAAACTGGATCGCAACAATCAGGATTTAATGCAGTTTAAATGGAAGAGTGTTTCCTTTTCATTATCAGGGGTGGTTACGCCACACAAGTACGAGTCCCATCCCTAAGTCCATAGTTCGTGATGAAAGTGAAGCAATTCTGGGATGAAATGTGGGCTGGTTTCTTGTATGTTATTATGATAAATGTGACAAAATGGTTTTTGTTGGAAAGCTTTTAAAATCATACCCACTTTCATTAGCATTAAAGCCATTAAAGTATATTGGAAAATGTGCCCTCGCGTTTAGTTTTTTAAACTGCTACACCATGGCTTCTGTACAATGGTTCATGAAAAAGACTCAGTGGTATACAACATAACTTGAAGGATCCCGCACACTCCCACCTACCAACGACAGTGATATTGCCTGTGAAGGTCCCGTAGGCGTAGCGGAAACACTGGTTGCTGTTGCGACGCCTGGTGCGGAGCCACAGCGGGGTGGTGGGGTTGGATTCTGGGGAAACAGTGGAAGGGAGGGGCTCTGTGGTGGGGAGATCCGTGGAAGCAAAAGAGGTGGTGGTCGAGGGCAGGCTGGTGCTGGGCGGCACTGTAATATGAAGCAAATGGGCTCTGCATAGTGATGCACGCTGGTATTTTAACTTCCTCACATGATATGATTCACCCTCTGCATTCGATATTCCTACATAATCACAATCATAATACACATTTAGCTGTAAAAGCCTCACCCTGTGTTGTCTCCATCTTGGCTGTAATCGCATGAGTAGCAAGTGGAGTTGTAGGAGCCTCTGAGGAAAAGACACGGGAGAAACATGTTTTTCCATTAGCACTGATTCCCCGTCTTTTTGTTGTTGTTGTTTTTAAACAGATACTTGTCTGTGTAGGTTCTCAGTGACGTCATGGTAGTCCTGCGAGCTTTAAAAAACTTTTTTAAAGTTAATTGAAGATGTGTAAATACCCGAGACTCTCCCTCTTTGGTTTTAGATCACCTCTCACCTCTTGGATGAGAGGTGAAACTTCTTCAAGAAACTTAAAGAAGTGCAGTCACCTTCTTTTTACGCTCCGAAGAAACTGTAGGCACTTGCAGATAATGATTCTGTCTTTTAAAGTTTTACATGTATTTTTTGTTTTTACATTCTTCATAACATAACTGTTTAAGTAGCAGTTGCTTCATATCCCCAAAGTGAAGAGAGATAACTTACTTTGTGTGGCTCACATTTCCCTTTTTAAAGTTTATATTTTGGCATTCCAATTATATTAATTAAAAAAGACTGAAAGACTGTATATAAAATAAGCCATAGTCTCAAGGTCGAAAAAGTCAATCGAAAGCAGAGATGCAGTTTTTCTAATGGCCAGCAGGGGGCAGCTCCTCTTGGTTGCAAGGAGATATCTAATTGTATAGACACATTTGAGAAAATGACCCAATTTTCATTTTATTGATGACTTCAGTGAAAACATTCCTCATTAGTTTATGGTCTCAATTGCTTGTTTAAGATCTTAATCAATATTATACATTTTCTCCTCTTTTTTTCCCCAATTGCAGAGAAATTGATGGCAAAGACTTGTCTGTTATGTAAGTGTGCAGTATCCTTGGGTTCTCAATCAGAGCTACCCCTCTGGTTTCAAAACACCAAGATGGTGACACATGACAGTGTGCTGGCCATCTCCATCTGGTTTTAAGGTTTGTATAAAAAGTTAACAAGTCTTCAGATAATACTTTGCTTGTTTTGTCATGTCTATATCTTTGTGACTACTTGTGACAGAACCTGTGGACGTGGTCGAGGTCGGGGTGTTGGCAGAAGGTGGACATTCAACTGGAAACGCTGCCTCGACCACCAGCTTCACAGTCATGGTCCCCAGCTTACTGTAGGCGTGCGTGGTTACGTTGCGATGCGTTACCAGCTGATTGCCGTCTCGAAAATCCCAGATGTAGTCAATGGAGGCAGCAGTTTTCAGGTAGCCGCTGGGGTCATGGAGGTGGACTTTGAAAACCACATCCTCACCACGGATGAAGATATTCTCAGATTGGTTGACTGCACCCTTCTGAGAGATGTCGACCGCCACTGGAATTTTATCTAAGGGAGTGCGTAAGAATAATGTAAATGACGTATTAGGTTTCTGCCTGTTTGTATCTCTGTTTGGCTGAAACATGTAGGCAGATAAAACTGTATAAGCAGAATATTTGTTGTTCCCACCTGTGACAAAGAAGACGGCGTTGTCGGTAGAGAGGGGGCTGTACTTCCTGCGCTCGCGTTTCCTGTAGACCATGACTTCCATGACCTCTGCCCCCAGAGGGATGTTGGTGGTATTGATGGTCACACTGGAGGAAGAGCCGTCACACGTCTCAAAGTACTGGCCTGGGACAAAAAGAAGAGACAAACTGAGTTGGTTTAGATGTTCTTCTTTTTCCTTTCGTATCCTGTGTACATGCAAACTTGTAAACTTGTATCTCACCCATTGTGTGCCAAACATAGACGTAGCTCTTTCGTCTCCAGTCATTGCTCTGAGGGAAGGGTCTCCCATCTGGGAACATGTTGCATTTTGCCTTGTCTATACATTTTCCAAAGCCATAGTCATCCAACCAGGAAGTCCAGTTGTACACGTAGCCAGAGCGAACCTGCCCATTGGCTGTTTGACAGAAAATAAAGTGATGTAAAAGCTTTAATTTTAAAAAAATAAAAATGAACTGATTTTGCATGATAAATCTGTTCAGCGATTACACATGGCTGGTAGCTACAAATGCTAAGATAACTATACTATGATAACTAAAGACAATGAGTAGCCAGGTTCATTGAGGCGTAATTTGTCTATTTTAGTGTTTATCAGCAGCTTGTTCTGGTTTTTATCTTAAGGGGGAGCCTACTTTAACTCTTTCCCTCATAATGACGTGTTTTGACACCCCCTGTGCCCTTAATAACATGTTTTGACATCTCAATATGTATCAATAAACATGTGGTTTGATGACCATCAGATTATGTTCCAGATTTTTTCAAGACTCAAGGGTTACTCCTAGTGGGCGACTAAGGGGAAAAGAGTTAAGCATGCTAGTGTATCATCTTCATTGCCATCTTTTTACAACAGTGTACAATTTAATTTGCTCTTTGGTGGGCTTACATAAATCAACCACAACATTTAAACCACCTGCCAGCTGTGCTGGTCTCTCATGTGGATAAAACTGCTCTGACCCATCAAGTACAGGCCATTTGATTGACTCCTCGTGATCAGTGTTTTCACTTCACCTGTCAGTGGTTATAATGTTGTGGCTGATCAGTGTATATGGCCCCATGATGCTTTGTGGTGGTGTGATGCTATGTGTGTGCAGGTTCATGGCCTGGCCCGGCCTGGCTTTCTTGGCAGCACCTGACGCCTCCAGCTCCGTACCATCCTCACAGTGCTCATCCCAGATCAGGTTCCCATTGGCATCCTCCTTCTGGCAGGGAGGATACTCCAGCTTTGCAGTGAAGGTGATGGAAGAGCCATTCAGAGCTGGACTGTCACTGGTCAAACGGACTTTGGGTTTACCTGCAGAGAGGTGGACTTTCCAGGTGAATGACCTGAAATACCTACGCAAATGTTTCAATGGTGAAAAAAAAAACACCCAGAAAACAAATTACCCACCTCTGTGGTGCATAAAATCATTTAACTTTATGTTTAGTGGTGGGTAGATGTAATCATCCCATGGGTTGGTGTCGGGAAGCCAGCCAGGGATCGGTGGGATTGGAAATGGAAACTTCCCTGATAATGAGTGCTTGTGTGGGAATACATCCCTGTATGCTGGGGAGAGATAAAGCAGAGAGACAAGGACAAGGAACCTTAAAATGTATTTTGGTTTGATGTGAGTCCCTCACTAAAGAGCTTCTGTCATTTACTTGAATCCATTTAGAGGTTAAATGTTTCTTTCCTTACTTGTGAAAAGAGAAACCTACTTGGATTTCATTAGGCTCCTTTAAAATGTAATTAAATGTTAAGTAACAGTGTAGCCCCAAAATACCCGCATAATGACCAAAATCATGTTTATTTCCTGACATGGAAAAATCTGCTTCCAGTACCTGGTTTCCACCTTTAGTAAAAATATTTTACTAAAAGCTCCCATGACTGAAACGATGAAATGATTGAGGGCTGTACAACAGACTACATTTAACTAAGCCCAATAAAACAGGAGGAAAGCGTTTGGAACGTTAGGCATAAATAAAATGTTTATTGTTATACAAAAAAGATATTGGATTTATACATTTTTAGTAAGATGACCTAGTTTTTGATCTTTCATCTCCACATTCTTACTTATTTATTTTTTTTATTCGGATCTCCACGCCCTTGTTTTCTGCTTTCTCGTCATCTAGCCTGAGTGACATATTTTTCAGCGCAAAAACAAATTCAGTCTGTGTAATCTGGTTAAAGGCGAAGAAAAAAACGATCCAAACATCTGGAACGTCTGTACGCAAATAGAAATTTATTCAGCCAAGAGAGCGCATGGCGTGAAAATAGAGGGGGAAAGGTGATTTTAAATTTGCATTTATTAAATTAATGTCACATTTGCTTTTTTTATGATACCGGAGGAAAAAGATTGTTAAAACTTTTTACGGGATTCCATCTGGTTATGATAACAAATTAGAGAAAGCTACGATTTCTCCGTTTTTTCTGGATGTAGAGAATTGTCTGTTTGTGGAGTGAGTAGCAGTCTTAACGGAGCACACGCCTTAATCAGTCTCATGGGACTCTGACTGTAGAGAGCGGATGGCAGGACGAGTTAAATAAACAAATGAATAAACAAACAACCCTAGGAGATAAACATCAAACACCAAAATTATTCAATTCACGTAAAGACATTAAATTAAAAATCTGAAATCAATAAACCAACATTTTTAAACCACAGCCACAACTCTTTCACTTCAAACTATTCCAAAGTAGCGCCACTTACTTTTGCGTCCATCAGCTTGATAAAGAAAGCAGGCACAAGCCAGGAGGGAAACACACTGCCAGGCTTTCATTTTCACTCGTCCGTGGGGGGTAAAAACAGTCGTCTCTGCAGCTTTAAGTACCCACGAATAGTGTCTCTGTGCGCCGACACAGCGTGTCCCTCTTTCTCCTCGTCCGGATTTCCCAGTACTACCCCTCCGTTTGTCCCGCTGTCCACTAATTTAAAGTGGCTCCGCTGAGCGCACAAACATGTGATGTTTCCTAACGAGACACATCTCATCACTCATTAGTCCCCCAAACTCAGGAAACTCATGAGAGACGAGATGCGCGCGGACTGCACCGTGCGCATGCTCATCCTCTTCTTTCTCTCCCATTTGACAAAAAGTTCAGTGACTTTTAATCTGCTCAATCTTTCATACTCTTGCGTTTTTTAGAAGTGTTATTCCCTTTCGTGTTAATCTGTTTATTTTATTTTTTCCCCAGTTTATCATTTCTGTTTTTTATTGTTTAATGTAGTCGATTTTTTAATTGTTAATTAACACGGCAGCACATTGTCCACAATAAATATATTTCAATTATATCGTTTTTTTGTCCCTTCTTTGTTCTCAAATTTGAGAAGTTTTATTAACTTTATTAGATAATAAAATTTTGATCAAACAATGTTTTTCTTAAATATATAAAAAGAGGGTTTTGTGTGTGATTTAGTCGGATCATGTAACTATATAATTACATTAGGAAGCCTGGATATCTTCTTATAATATTATATTTTCCTTAAGTTCTGCCACGGAAGTCCGATAACAGATAAAGTCCAAGCGTGCAGAGCTGTGCACACATGACTGAAATGTTTGACACGATGAATCGGAATCATGCTGAGACACCTCACTCCGCGCGTGGAGGTTGCGCCACAGATGAATCCTAAAAAAGCAGAAGGGATGCCTAATGTTCCTTCTGCGTCGTGTTCGCTTTCGACACCATCCACCATGTGATGAAAGTCACTGTTGTCGGCAGGTCTGCTGCTGCAGCTGCTGTCACAAGAGAGTTTGGAAAAGGGTTACAAAGGGATCCTCGCGTGCAAACAGATTTCTTAAAACTGGGTTCAAAAGTCAGCGGAGTCTGAACGAACAAATAGCTCACGCGGAATATTTCTAGCAATGGTATTAATGGACAAAATACTGAAAATAAAGCAATTATTCGTCTCTATTTAAATAAATAAAAGCAGAAACAAAAGAGAAGGAGCTTGAATAAATTGTGTGTCCTTGCTGGGTCGTGCGATTTCAAGCATAGAAAAGCAAAGCAATGTCAGCAGACAAGGTTTCTAACGAATTACGTTTTTAAAATAAATAAATAAATAAATAAATAAATAAAAACACAAGAAATAAACAAATAAATAGAAACAAAAAAACTTAGATCTAAAAATCCGGGGTGTTGATTGTGACAAATCCCCCCGGCCGACAGGCGTGGTCGCCTGCAATTTTGCGAATTTTAATCGGTTCAGTTGTTGGGAGAGCTCCAATAGTGACCTCCTTTAAAGCTCTGAGATCTGCTTTGCATGTTTTAGATATCGAGCTTCAGAATCTGTTGGCATTCGAGTGAAATCTGTGTTTTAATTCATTAAAACCTTTGTGGTGTCCTCGGGATTCCCATATGCTTGTTTGCCACTCACCTAGGGACCATTATTGGTCCGAGGACACCACAATTTGAATAAATAAAAAAGGAAGAAAGTCATTGTGGCGGTTAATTGCTGTCACATGTCAGAATAAAGCCACCAGACATTCAGCAGCTTGGAAAAGCTGCATTGATAAACGAAACACTGATGGCCACTGATCAAGACCACGGGATCTGACAGAAGCTCTTGAAGAAAACATTATTAGAGCAGATGTTTAAAAACGGCACGTAACATGTTATATTTCTTTGATCCAACATGCTTTGTTTTGAAATTCTGAAATTAAAATTTGTGCTTTTTTTTTTTTTACACTTGTTGTGTTAAAATTCATTTATCACGACTTTTCTTAAAATGACACTACAGTGCGGATCCTTAGATTCTTCTTTTTTTTAATCAACCAAGTGTAGGGGAAACATCCATTACTTGCAATACCGACTTTCTCCAGTAGAGGGAAGCACCCCTCCGCAGCTTCTCATGCAGCCTGTTACTAAACCCCATTCCTCTCAAATCAGATCAACTCTTGATCATTTCCAGGGTTCAGTAAAACGTTACTGAACACTAAAAATTAAGTGTTTATTCTGATTCTGCATATGTTGTTTTCATTATTAATGAACCTCCTGATTAGTTTCTACATTCATTCAAGTCCTTTGCTATAAAAAAAAAATCAATTTTAGTGAAATTCTGAAATGTTTTTATATCCTCAAGTTCAAACCCCCGACAAATGCAGTTTATTTACAGAAAACGGTAAAGCTGGAACACGTTAATTATCGATGGTTCAACTTTTAAAAGTAACCCAAATGTGTATTATTTGTCCAGCCGGCACCGGCACAAAAATATGTCTCTGTCTGCTTGTCTTCTATGCAGCCCAGAGAATAAAAAGTGCTCCAGGTTGTAAAAGACAGAAATATGATTGAAAAACAAGCCAACTGTGCAGCCAGCAGTCCCTTTATCCCCCCCCCCCCCCTTCCCCTTTCTCTCTCACTGTCGTGCCGTCTCATTTACAGCTCTGGCTTCTAGCTAGTGGACTGGATGGAGGAATGCAGAAACATTCCTGGGAATGTGGACAGGATCTTCAATGTGTCTGTGTGCGCGCTCGCGCGTGTGCGTGTGATCCTTTGGTGTTTGCACGCTTGTCTGAAAACGTGCTGGCGGTGGAAACTTTAATTCGGCGTGTGTTTTGGCCGCACAGTGGAACATATGAGACTGTTCACTGCGCAGAGCTGGAGCTACACAGAGACATTCTTTCTTTTCCAACCCCGAGGCGCGTAAACACATTCCCACCAGAACACTGGAGTCAGGACCCGGTCACCGCTCTTTCTCATCTTCGATTTCTCTCTTCAACCCCCCAACACACACACACCCCTTCTCTCTCTCTTTTGGCCTTTCAACTTGTCAGCCTGTCTCTCCAGGTGCTCTGTCCCAGTTCTTGAAACTATAATCATAATTATCAGAAGGCACTCTACGCTGTTGTCCAGGAGACGTGAAGTGTCCTTGTGTGGTCTATAACACACTCATTAAGCCTGCAATGGAGCTTTAAGAGAGCCACTGCCACCAGGACAGTGAACTGGTCTCTCAGTGCAGCCGACCTAAGCTCTTAAAACTCCTCAGGCTTTCCTGCCAGCTTGTATGGAGGTCTTTCTCGCAGATGTTAGCCACAATACAGAGCAGAAGCAGAGAAGCTGCCATGGCGCAGAAGACGCAGAAGGGTTTGTGATGTGCACAGTCTGACCTTCTAATGCCATTATCATAATGTATTAGGAAATTATTAGGCTTTAGTTTTTGCCAATTTTCCACTCAAACCTTTACATGATATATGGGCATGCTCCGAGTGTTTTTCTTTTTCTTCAGCAGTTCAGTTTTGTGGTGTGGGAAATTCCATTCATAGAATACCAAAAACAAGTTTATGACAACACACAAGCATGCACATTTCCACTTGTCGAAAAAGAAAACAGTAAAATAAACACGCGGACCCAAGTCATTCGGTCTTTACTTTCTTTAAGACTGGCTGCCAAGATCTCCACAGAGAACCAAGGAGATCGAAGCCGTGAACGCCCCGCTTCCCGGCACCAACAGACGGTCATGGGACCCGGAGGCCCGAAGCCAGCTGGCCAGAAGAAGCGTCTTTGATGTGTGACGCCCGGAGGGAGACGCCTGCTACAAGCAGACTCTCACACACAGACTGGAGGAAATGTAAAAACATTGTGTCTTTCCACTGCAGTGCGGACTTGTTTATAACTGAGCTAGTAAAAATGTGTTTTGAAATGGCTAATTATGGCTTTTACCACTTAATTTAGAGTATTTTAGGATTCCCCACAAGGCGTTTCAGGAATAATAAGATGACAAGAAGACAATACTAATACGGCGTCTGAGCCAAGTAGACTTCCTAAACTTTAAACATTGTATTTTTATTGCGATGGAAAGTGAAAAGCAATAAGTGTATACTACTCTGTGCGTTCTGGAGAATTTTCTTAATTATATTTTTTCTAAAATTATCTTTTAATCCTTCATGTTATGAAGTAGAGACGAAGACCTGAGCAGGTTGAGTAACAGGTGGATACAGGAAGTGACGACCTTTACATGATTTACATGACGCAAAAATTTTTGCACAGGCTCTAGGACCGCGGGAGGAGCTGGATGAAAGACAAAGTCAGCGAAACTCCATCATCTCAAAGTTGAGAACTTGTCTCAAACCTGCACTGTATGTCACTCTTGTCCCAGCTCTGGTACTCAATGAATGCGCCTCTACTCTTCTTCAGGGGATTCGTGTGCGATCTATTTATTTCTTGAATCATTCTAGTTGCATCACGCTGATGAAATGCAGTGCTCGTCAAGATGAAGCAAAACAAACACATCTGCAATTCAAAACAGCACCGGGCCGCCTTCTGAGCACAGTCTCACGCCTCCTGCGCCGTTGCTCAGCATGAGGCGGAGGAGCGCCATCCGGAGGAAGATGCTCTGCCTCTGGCTGCTGCTCATCGGATTCGCTCTGGTTGCGCTGGCGCTCTCAGATCTCTTTAATCGGGACAGCGACCGCAATCTTCACAAACCCGGCCCTCCCCGCCACCCCCTCCAGCGGATCGCCAGTCCTCCGGATCTAGAGGTCATCGTGGACTCCCATGACCCTGCTTTGGAGCTAGGCGCCGATTTGACTCCTCTGAAATCTCTGCAAGAAGACCAGCTGTTATTCGTCCCATCCATACATGGCACCAAGAGCTCGCCACAGAAAAAGCGGAGTTACAAGATGCTCCTTCCCGGAGCAAGTAAAGATACCACCGTACGCGGGCCACCTACGCACGGTGAAATGGGGAAAGCAGTGCGCCTTCATCTGGAGGGTTTGGAGAGGGATATGGAGCTCAGGGCTTTGCAGCAGTACGGTTTCAATGAGGTAGTGAGCGAAAGGATTTCTCTGCATCGCAGGCTGCCAGAGGCGCGCCATCCAGAGTGAGTGAACAAAGCGCACGATTGAAAATATAAACCAAAAGTTACCCCATACTGGAGTTCAACAAGTGCTAAAAGTTAGTGTAGTTGTTACTGCTTTCACAATTTGTCCCCCTCCCATCAACAGGTGTTTGGGGGAGCAACACATCGAGTCTCTGCCATCGGCCAGTGTTGTTATCTGTTTTAATGACGAGGCTTGGTCCACTCTCCTACGCACAGTACACAGTGTCCTCGACACTGCACCTAAACAGTATCTGCAGGAGGTCCTGCTGGTGGACGACCTAAGTCAACAGGGTGAAATTATCCATCCATCCATCCATCCATCCATCCATCCATCCATCCATCCATCCATCCATCCATCCATCCATCCATCCATCCATTAATTCAGTGTGCTGACAGCTTGTTCCGCCTTTTCTCTATGCTCCTCCTAGGTCACCTGAAGACTGGGCTGAGTGAGTACGTGTCTCATCTGGATGGAGTGCGTTTGATTCGCAGCACCAAACGCCTCGGGGTTGGAGGTTGCCGGACATTAGGTGCTACCAGGGCTGTTGGGGAGGTGCTGGTGTTCATGGACTCCCACTGTGAATGCCAAAAGGGCTGGCTGGAACCGCTGTTGGAGAGAATTGCCCAGGACAGGTACTTTTTTAAAATTATTCCAATTAAAAATCTATTTTCATATTTTACGGCGAGAAAGCTCCTGTTAGTATGCTGCATACTAACAGGATTCCAAATGCAAGTTCTTAAATGGGTGACATGTCAAAATATAAACAGTTACTGTGCCAGATTTTTTTTAAACTTTCTCTAATGAGTTCAGCCTTTGGACAGAAACACTTGTGAGGAGATGAAGGGTTCAGACTTATCATTCGCCCTTACTCATTAGCAAAGCAGGGCGATGCATGAGGTGTATGTGTGTGTATCGAGCACTGAGCTCCCATGATTTGGCTCTCGTCTTATGTCTCAGGCTGCCTGCAGCGTGGCTCTAATTAGACTAGGTAATTAAGCTGAGAGCTCGGGCTTGGAATCTGCAACCATTCGGCTCTCTCGGCCACATGTTTGACCCCTCTCCCATTTTTTCTCAATTCCCTTTTTGATCTTTTCATTTCCTTAAAGCATCACGCCACACATGATCATTTGGCATGGATATTTCAAACAGCACACATGGGGAGCCAAAACATTCCTCGACAAAGGACAGTACATGTTTCTGAACTTCCTGTGACACAGCCGGCGTTTGCAATTACAAACACATGCATACAGAAATGAAAACGCAGTGTCTATTTTACCTAGTTGTGCACAGATTAGTAAATGTAAACGTAGTCAAGGAGTTATTAGCTATAACTTGACTAGTAGTGGCATGCTTTACATCCAAAGTAGTCTAATTCACCACACTTAATAAATGCAAATAAAAAGAGCTGCTGAGATCCAGAATGTGGTGTCTTCTTAGGACCAGAGTGGTGTCCCCCATCATGGATGTGATAGACTGGCAGTCCTTTCGGTACAATGCCACCCAGTGGCCAATTAGGGGGGTGTTCGACTGGAGACTTGACTTCTTTTGGGAATCAAATCCAGAGTTGCAAGATAAAGACCCAGAGATGGCTGTCCAACCTCTGCAGTAAGTGTGCAGCTGTTAAGGGGTGCAAGTTAGATTTAATGAGTTCTTATTTGCATGATAACAATGCTAAATGAACCATATTAAGAAAGACGGATCAGATGTAATTTTACACGGTATGTGTAAGTGCATAACTGACCTTTGCCTTTGAAAAGTCTCGAAAATATGACCAATTAGAATACAGAAGTATAAAAACTAAGGACCATACATGTGGAGCTGTTTGTCCTTGTGTTGCAAACCCAGACTTTAACATCCTGAAGTTCATTATGTCACTCTACTCCAGAGATACCAACACATCCATGCAGTTCTTTTTTAAAAAAAATGATGCTGGTTCTGATTGTGACAGGAGCCCAGCGTTAGGAGGTGGAGTTGTGGCTATCGACCGACATTTCTTCCAGAGCGTGGGAGCCTATGACCCTGGGATGGTGCTATGGGGTGCAGAGCAAATTGAGCTGTCAATCCGGGTAAAGGAAAGCTCATTTGATGTCAACTTTCCTGCTAAATCCTCCAGTGCACACACACCAGACAGAGAGATGACAGACTGCATTTGCTTTTTATTTTAAGCCATGTAAGGTATTTTAGCAATACTTTGCCTGAGTGATTCGGTTGCCTTCTGTTAGTGCTTTAGGATTGCTGTGCTATGAGATGATGCCTTTTGCAAATGGAAATTTCAGCTTGGATAGTGGTCTGGGAATGTCCTGGCCCACTGATGAATGTACCAGTGTGAGAGCAAAAATGTTATAAATCAACTTGTCTGCCTGGGATGACCATTAAAATATGAAACAATATGACTAACAAACGGGGAATTAAAAAAAAAAGAAACACAGAAAACAATTATATTCTTTATTACTGAAATACAACTACATTCTTATAGGTGTGGTCATGCGGCGGCTCCATGGAGGTGGTACCTTGCTCCCGCGTGGGCCACCTCACTCGCCGCCACCTGCCGTATCGCTTCCCAGATCAGGACTTGCTTCAGAGGAACAAGATCCGGATTGCTGAAACCTGGATGGACACGTACAAGAAAATCTACTACAGAAGGGACACGCTTGCTCATTTCATCAGACAGGTGTTTGTGTGTATGTGTGTGTGCGTGTGTGAGTCAACACATCTGGTCAAGAGATTGTCTGGTGAGTGTGCACCACATACAAAAAAATGAAACTTTCTTTCTTTGTCCAGTCTGAAAACCCGAACATCACGGAGCGTCTGCGGCTGAAGAGGAGTCTGGGCTGTAGGAACTTTCACTGGTTCCTAACTACAGTCTACCCACAGCTTTATATCCCCCAGGACAGAACTGCACTGTCAGGAGAGGTATCACAAGCTCTCACATGCTCATACATGCACACGAATATATGAACAAGTTGTGTATGGATGGACTGTGAGGCATCATGTCTGTATCTGCTTGCAGCTGTACAGTGTTGGTACTGGCAGATGTGTAGACTATCCCCAAGGTCGGGGACTGCAGGGTGGGGCCATGGATGTGGCACCGTGCACTGGGACAGGTAGCCAGGTAACCATGATTACAGATTACTTGATGATAACAACAGATAAGTGAGACATCAGTGAAGCTGATCTCTTGCTGTTGTAGCACTGTGATCTAAACTCTGAGGGTGAAGTGCGATGGGGTCCCACGGGAACTTTGTGCTTGGATACTGAGGGAGAGAGGGCGGTCCTCTCTCCTTGCGCCAGCCACCGATTGACCCCCGGCAGACTCCAGTGGAAGTTCATAAAGGCAAGACGAAGAATTGAGCGACAGGCAGTTTTTATGACTACCCGGGGCATTTAGCTGACTCTCTGCATATGTTTTCCACTTTTCCACAGCTGAGCGGCCAGCTCGTTCACCAACTGTCTCAGTTATGTCTGGAGGCTGTAAAAGAGGAAGGCGACAACAAGCGCAGCACAGGAGGTCTTTTCCTGCGCCAGTGCACCCACCACCCCAGACAACAGTGGCACTTTGAACAACTAGTGGCTCCCAAAGGTGCCTGATAGAGGGACTAGCTTTAGCAAGATATAAATCCCAGGCAAATCTATCATCATATCACATATTTGTAGTGTCATACATATATTTATATTACACACACACACACACACACACACACACACACACACACACACACACACACACACACACACACACACACACACACACACACACACATGTATTTTGCAACTTTTTGCTCCTGTTTTAAGGATTGCAATTATCATTACCTGTATTAACTGTATTAACTAATGATAATGTCAGTTTCAGTACCTGTTGTCTTTATGAATATTTCATCATATATATTATTATAAAAACTGTATATTAAATTATTTTTGTGTCAGTAAATGGTTCCGTGAATTTGTGATCTGTTTGTGTACATTTCTAAAATATTTAACCGGCAGACAAAACACCACCACAGCTCTGAATTCAGGACAGTTTTGCCATTATGCTGGCCTTCACGTACACCACATCTAAGCAAAAACTACAAAGAGTTTATTTTCTCATATCAGGAAGAACAGAGGTGTTATGATAACATTAAAATGGCTGCATCTTGTTGAAGTGTCCAAACTGCTGAAAGAGTGTGTGCAGCATGGAGAGTGCCTGGATATTATATATCAACAGCAGAGGGAGCCATCAGCCTTCAGAATCATTTCTAAAAGCCAAACTCCTTATTTTGGTATTGTTAAACACAAATAGCACCCCTCCCTCCATTCTAGTCATTTATTATAATATATATAACATGTTCTTATATGCATTTCTGTCATTAGGGCTAACCTAACGGATGTGACAGTGACGTCCATCCGTCTGAGAGAAGTGGATTTGCTCGACAACAGGAAAATTTGGTTTTGTTTCTAGGTATTAACTCACAGTCTAATAAACCAGATTTTCTTTAGGCCATGGAGCTTAAGAATAGGATGGACTCTAAACTGGTTCTCAGTGTCTCTATCTTGGCCTCAAGGCAATGAGTTCTAATAACCCCCAATACTCAGCCTCAAAATAATGCTCTTCTTAACCCATGCTCCACTTAGCCCAGTGAACTTCACAGCACCTTCTGAATAAAAAATAAATAAAATCATATGGTAACCTCTTAGTATGTCTTTCTTAGTTATGCACCTACTGAGCTGTTGCAAAGGAAGTGCAACATATTTCTGTTGCAGTGGGTTTTCAGAGATGGGCTAGGGCTATCGTATGGAAGCTGTTTGCTTCTCTATCAGAAGTAAACAGCTGCTGTTGATTCTAAATGGTCGAAATTGCATGGCTGTATTTACATCGATTCCCATTGAAAAATACAAAAAAAACCCCAATAATATATGTGCTTTCTATAGCTGTTGTGCTTACACTTTAGCATACAAAATATATATTTTTTATATTTTAAAATCATCATTATCCGTCTATTGATCTATCCAATAATATTTTTTTAAATGTTATTATTTAATTGTTTTGTTTTTGTGAAGCAGTGGTTAGCACAGTCCCGTCGCAGCAAGAAGGTCCTGGGTTCGAGTCCAGTCTGGTCTTTTCTGTGTGGATTCTTCATGGGTTCCTCCAGGATCTCTCTCAAAGACAAGCATGGGGTCAGGTTAAATGGTGATGAATTGCCTTCACACTGATTTGAAAATTCATGCTTAAATTGGTTTGAATTTGAACATGAATGGCTGTCTGTCTCTGTGTGATAGATTGGTGACCTGTCCAGGGTGTTCTCCCAGGGAACAACCACACAAGTATCAGTACCCACTTCTTTTTTGATAGAGAGTACAGATACTTGGTACTTTGAATTTCACTTCAGTTACTTGATAAAGTCTAATTTACTAGCTAACTCTTGTGATGACCTCTCCACAGACACAGAAACTGCATGCATTCACAATCAGAAAGCATTTGACCTACATGAGAGCAGCACCAGGTACAAAACCTTTGCTGTCCAAACACAACATTAGAGCAAAGCTTCGGTTTGCCATTGAATGGAAAGACAATGACAGAGTCATGGTAAACATGCTTGGTGCACACCAAAGACAGCTTTAAGGGACACAGTATTAAAAGTGAATTACATGCAAGAAAACCCCTCCACCATTCAAGCCAATGTTTTGCTTCCATTAACTACACCCTGATGCCAAGCTTACTTTTTCTGCTTGCTCTTAGTGTGTGTCTCCTTTTTTTGTTAATAAATGACTGAAAAAGCTAGTTTTCCTTATGGCTTTGTAGTGATGTAATCAGTAAGGAGAAGATCTTTACTGGTCTAAAAATAGCATAAAAAAAGAAGAAAAGAATGAGATGTAATTACCTTTCCACATGATAATAATGGATTGGATTTATATAGCGCTTTTCAAGGCACCCAAAGCGCTTTACAATGCCACTATTCATTCACTCTCACATTCACACACTGGTGGAGGCAAGCTACAGTTGTAACCACAGCTGCCCTGGGGCAGACTGATAGAAGCAAGGCTGCCATATCGCGCCATCGGCCCCTCTGGCCAACACCAGTAGGCAAGTAGGGTAAAGTGTCCTACCCAAGGACACAACGACCAGGACAGAGAGCCCGGGGATCGAACCGGCAACCTTCCGGTTACAGATACGCTTCCCAATCCCCTGAGCCACGGGGCGACCGTGGCTCAGGGACACTTCTCATAGACCTCACAGTAACCCTGTGAGGTCTATGAGAAGTGTCCCTAATAACAGTCTTCTTTCAGTTAGAAAGTGTTTGATTTCAAAGAGTTGGGAAAATAAATTTCCAATAGATCATTCAGATTCATTCAAAAATCTCTGGTTTAAGGGTACTTAGACCTTCCATAAGAGAAGCCCACACAGTAACCACAGACTGCCACACATGTAGGACTTGTGCTGGTGGGGGACTGGGTGATCCCGGTGTTGACTTTATTACTGGACAAGCCTGATGGTTCATCATAGCTCTAAATTCCATTTCCACTGCAGTGTAAGACATGTGAAAAAAAAAATCCTGGCATTATATTGTTGTATTAGTACCATTATAAGTTGTTTGTGCTGATTTAGACAGTAAGATTGAAATTCTCCTTCTCCGGAGGACTCTTCTTATCCTCGTCTGATGCTGTATGTGACCTTTTCCCTCCCCTCTGTCTTCCTTACACAGCGTCTTCCATCTCTTCTCCACGCTGAGGTGAGTGTGATGAATACAGTAGACTCCCACATCAAACGCTGATTGCTGCTGGGCATGTCACAATCTCACCAGCCTCTTTGTTTCTGCTATGTTTTTTTTAAACACACACACACACACACACACACACACACACACACACACACACACACACACACACACACACACACACTGCAGCGAACCTGCGTGACTCAGATGGATCTCAGCTGCTGCGATGGAGGAAGCTGTGGTGTCTTTATGAAGATCTATGGGGCTATTTCACCCAGGACCAGGGTGGCTCTACTGTACTGTGCAACCCTCAAAGAGCCTTGGGTCTTTTTTTACAGAGACACTGTTGTTTCCAGTGATTCATAAAGCACAATTAGGTTGATGTGCATGGGCCTCAGGAGCGGGGCTGACACAAAGCGAAGATTAAGTGCATTAAAATGTGACAAAAACTGGGCTTGTGACACCAATTAAGGTCAAAGACAAAAACAGCTTTTGAATGTATCATTTAGAAAGTTCGCGTGAGATGCAAACACTTTTTACTCACACCCTGTAGATTCAGTTTCACAGCAATACCTATATAATTGTACCATTCTAAATCCTGGAAACTGCTGGTTCTCAAAACACTCAAAAATGACCCTAATGAGAAGAAAACAAATTGTTGCAGTCTTCCTCATTTGCCCTACAAGTCCAGTTTTCCACACAGACAACTGTTATGGAACCTCCCCTCCATGTGCATACTTGCAAAGCTGGAATGATGGAAGAGAGCGGGCATTAGTGACAAAAGATGTGTAAAAGGTGGAGGTTTGTTGCAAAGTGGCTTGCAGTGTTTTCTAACCATAGGCAGACTAAAACAGCTGAAAATAGCATGCCCTATATGAGAGTATCCCAGTTGCATCAGCTAATCTGCTGACTGTGGCTGAGGTACACAGAACTAGCACTGCACTCAATTTTAGCTCATCTGAAGATGCGTTTTTGGTCATCTGGTGAATACAGGTCAAAAATTCATTCTCTTTTAGTTCTGCCTCTGGTCTGTACTCCTGAGAGAAGACCTCAGCTGAGTGCTGCAAGAAACAGCTTTCACATTGTTTTCACATTGTCATTTAATACACAGTTTTTCTAGTAAAAAAAATAGTGTATTAGTCATATTAAAGCCCAGAGCTGTCATCCAAGCAAAGCGTTACTCCAAATAAAGAAAGAAAAAATGTGTGATAAATGGTTGTGAATACACAGGGGGATTTTGAGAAAAGTGATAATTCAGGCTCCTGAACAACAGAAAATCTGCTTTAAAATCTGATTCAGTGCCACAGTAGACAAATTATTGATCTGTCTATCTATCTATACATACAATCTAACCACCAATTGTGCTATATATGTTAGCACTGTTGCCTCAAGAAGGTGATGGGTTCAAATCCTCCACCTGGCCTTTCTGTATCGAGTTTGCATGCTCCCCTGTGTATGTATGGATCATTTCTTCCTCCTACCACAGTCCTGAAAAATGCAGTTAGTGGGGTTAGGTTAACTGGTGATGTTAAATTGCCTGTAGGTGTGAATGTTTGTGAAGATAGATAGATAGATAGATAGATAGATAGATAGATAGATAGATAGATAGATAGATAGACTACTTCAAATACCAGCCCTGAAAAACACCTAATAATAGGTATAGTTACTTTAAGGTGACAAAAAAATGCCCAGAAAACTAATTAGGGCTCAGAGCTAAGAAACCCATGCTGAGACAAGAGCCTTATTATTTATCCTATCAGTTTAATGTTTCAGCTGGCATCTCAGGCTATGAAATAGTCTCAGCTTGGATGGCTAAAAGAGAAAAACTGCAGGTATCTTTTTTTTTTTTAAATGTTAATTTTGGCTAGTTATCCTTAACAAAACACACAACCACACAAAAGAATCTAAAGGCACTCCATATATGGCTGTCTGACAGTTTTAAAGTGCTTCAAAGAATAAAATGCTCCTCGGCATTACATTTACCGACAGACTAAAGCTTTCTTCCTTCTCACTTAAATGTCTAAACATTTTTGACCAGACTTTTCAACAGGGACCCTTTCACCACACAAGGGAAGACCACAATTTACTAAGAGCTCTTCATGCTGATGATCCTTCTATCTTGCATTTAAAAATGCCAGACTACTGCTCGACAGGTGAGCGGCAAAAGAGGTAATTTAGCAGCCATCTCCTCTCCTCCGCTGATGGGCCCAGCCAGACCTACATCCCTAAAAGAAGAAGCAACCATTAATCTCTACATCTCACATGCTCATTGTTCCGCTGCTACCCCTACCACCACTTATACCGTAGCACCCAGAGGAGAAGCTCAGACTCATTTATCAAACACAAAGATGAAACCGCCCCTCCCCGCTTTATCCAAATCCAAATATAAGTATTTGGTTGTGCAACAGCAGCCACCATCTCAGAGTGGAACAGATAAATGTAAAGCTCTTGTACAGAGAGCCGCTCTATTTACATGTGTTTGTGTGCTCTCATAGAGGTCCAAGCAACAAAAAGGCAGCACCACACACAAACACACACACATACAAGTCAAAGAATGACACACGACAATGAGATACAAACATAATGTGTTCTTCATTTGGCAGTCTAGCTTTTTTTTTTTTTTCCCTTTCAGATAAAGCTCTGTAAGGCTTGAATGAAAAGACCAAACCATAACCATCTGGCAGATTTATATATATCTCCATTATGACTGCTGAGACGAAAGGGGAGAAATTAACTGTTTTTCCCCCTGTTACCTGTTTTTCATTAGTTCTCACCTCCCGCACAGTGATGGGGTGTTTGAGTGCTGAAATCTGGGGTGAGGGACAAGTGAAGTGGCTCTTTTAACTGGGATAAAGTGCTCATTTGAATGGAAGAGTGAATGTGTGTGCGCACACCCACGCTGTATTTCTGTGTGTGTTTCCGATGAAAAGGGTGGACAGGGATGAATAGTTGCTGTATTTGGGTCAGGGCCATCATCAAACAATGTGAATCGAGTGGATAGAAAACACACACTCGCACACACATGCACATATACAGACACACAGCAATAGAAAGGATATTAAACACAAAGTTCATTGTATAGTAAGTTTAAAAATGAAGAACCATGCATTAAATCAGTGCACGTAGAACCTCTTTTAACTCCTTTTTTAAAGCATTTCTTTAGAGCCATTTCCTATTCCGTCCATCCCTCTAAATAAAACCCAACTTTCATTGAAAACTGTAAGTGAAAAGAAGAAAGATGAAAGGAAGGATGCAAAGCAGGAAGCCAGATGGGCCTCAGTTTGCTAATGACAGATAAAGTGGAAAAGCGGTGAATAAAAGATGAGTTTTCCTACCAGGTGGATAAAACGATGCATAAATAGTCAGAGGATTGTCTGCACACCATTAAATATGGATGGGTCTCCAAGACCCTGGGCTAAATGATAGCATTCCCACAGATGTGCCGGAGGTGCTGCTAAGTACACAAGTAACCGTTCACAGTGCAAACACACCACCGCTTACCGGCTTGTCTGGTACGGGAAAAACATGACACTTTCTGGTGGGGAGGGGAGCGTTTTGACCCAACATCTTTGTTTTGATTCTAAAAATGCTTCACCCATCAACACACATCTCGACATGATGGCTCTGGTGTCTCCATCATCTCCACTGAGTGTGTTTCTGATTCAGATAGATCCAGTATTCCCCGGAAAAAACACTTTTTTAAAGATATACAAAACCAAGCAAACACACTGGAGCGGCACCTCACCAGGTAAGAGCAGCTGGATCTTTGAACAGGTGTGTCAGCGTGATCCCCGGCACGCATACTTGCTCAGGTTTCACCCCCAGCCTACGTCACTGGTGGGACCCGGTGGTTTCACTTCAGATGAAGCGTTACACAGCTAACAAAGGGCGAACACATGAGTACACAAAGAAAAGGTACATTAGTATTATAAACAAATCAAAGTACCTCATGTTGCATAACAGAAATTCTGTCTTCAAGTCCAGGAACAAAACATATTAGCTGCAGATCAAATAAAGCTCAAAATAATAAGATTATCTCAGATCAGATTCATGATCATAAAAAGGTGTCAAATGATTCACAAAGTCCTAATATTTTTCATTGTGTGCCGTACAACAAAACATATTTTAGTAATTTTGATGCAACCTTGTTGTTGTTGTTTTTTTGTTGTTGTTCTTACATTTTTTTTTGTTTCATTCACGTTCCTTAGGGAATGAATCCTATTCATTTTGGAGATTCTGTGAACTTCTTTGTCCTGCCATGAGGTTGACATTTGACAACAAAATGCTTCAACAGCTTTTTGATAAAATGCAATGAAAGTTGGTATTTATTATTATCCTCTGGGTTGTTTAAGTTCAATAAACCTGCACACTTCTGTGTTTATTGGCGCTAAGGAGCTAAGCTCAGGCACTCATGGCAGATCAGCTGATCTCCTTCCACACATCCGATTCATTTAAATAGTCTGCAAGCTACTTTGCAATCCCACCTTCTCCACTTTGTGCTATATCTGACTTGATATGGATCATTTTGATACTGATGACTGCTCAGTACTGTACTGGGATTTTGCTGCTGTCCTTTCCTCTCTCCTTTATGCACTTAGAAGGACGAGAAGGCCCCAGAACAAAGTCATGCCATCAGATACAAATTACTGCAGATGGATGTAACAATCCCCCTGTGATGATTCACATCATCACAGTTGTACTTGGACAAGGCTAAGCACCAACATTTCAGTACTGTCATGTGTTGTTCATGTCAATATTTGGTACATTTTCAACACAGTCTGAACTATCTTAGTACCCCTTTGTAGCATTCGCTGTCGAGATGATCCCACACTCCTTCAGTAATGTTGAGGTCGGGGCTCTGAGGACGCCAGTCGGTGCATTTTTCTATCCAGGCATACTTTTGCTCCATTGGCAGCGTTTTGGGATCATTATCATGCTCAAGAAAATGGCAATCATATGCTTTCCAGATGGTTTTGCATGGTGGATAAAAAAATAAAAATAAAATCTATCAGTCAGTTTTGACAAGCTGAAATGCATGAAAGAGCTTCCACTGTGTTTTACAGATGGCTGTAGACACTCACTGACCTTCTAGATACATACTAGTGACAATTTGAACCAGAAATTTCAAATATGGATCATCAGGCCATAAGACCTGTTGCCACTGATTTTCAGTTCAGGTTAGTAGCATTTCTCCCTGTTTTTCTTCCTTATGAATGACTTCTTCACAGCCATTTTTCCACTGAGAGATGCTTTCCTCATGTCCTAATGCCCTATTTCTGGCACTTTTTCTTTTGTCATCCATTTATCCAAATGCTGCATACGATGATGATGCTTTCACTAATACCAAACATCTATGGGTACACTGAGGTTCATTACATGGAATATAAATGGAGCTGGCTCCAGAGAAAAGAGGTTAAAAATATTTAACCAACTCAAAAAACTACAGGCGGATGTTGTCCTATTACAAGAGACCCACAGACCTCTTAGAGGTCCGAATGAACTTAAAACACCTGAGTTTCCCAATGTGTTCTCAGCTTGTTATAATTCTAGACAAAGGGGAGCAGCAATTTTAATACATAAAAATATTAATTTCACAGTACTCGATACAGTTATAGATCCAGAGGGCAGATTCTTAATCATTAAACTATCTATACGTGATAAAAAGCTATGTATTGCAAGTGTATATGGTCCAAATGTTGATGATCCCTCATTCTTTCACGGTTTTTTCAGTGCACTCTCTGAACACTTAGATGGCACACTTGTTCTTGGAGGTGACCTCAACCTTGGACTAAATGAAGACATGGATAGGCTCAATACAGCGGGAACTCAGCGTAATTGGCAGTCCACAAATATAATCAAACAGTATATGAGCGACTTTGGTCTTTGCGATGCATGGCGCTCCCTTCACCCCACCAGTAAGGAATATACTTTTTTCTCACATGTCCATCACTCCTACTCTCGTCTGGATTATTTTTTGGTCAGCAGCTCACTGCTGAACGACATTTCAGACACTGAGATTCACCCTATAGCTGTCAGCGATCATGGTCCTGTATCTTTAACACTAATGCACAAGAATAATAATACGCCAAGAAAAAACTGGAGATTTAATATATCACTACTTAAAGATGAAGACTTTATTAAATATTTTAAAAAAGAGTGGACTTCATATTTGGACTATAATGACACTCCCGAAACATCAGCTTCTGTTCTATGGGAAGCAGGGAAAGCTGTGATGAGAGGTAAAATAATTTCTTTCTCATCACATAAAAAGAAAAAAGAAAACAAAAATATTCAGGAATTAGAAAAAAACATCAAATCACTAGAAGAAGCCTACGCGTCCCACCAAGATCAGGAAACATTGAACAAAATACGAAAAACAAAACTAGAATTAAATGAGATAATTGATAAAAAAAACTAAATTCTTAGTACAAAGACTACGCCTACAAAATTATGAACATGGTAATAAATCCGGTCAATTTCTAGCAAACCAGCTAAAAATAAATAAAGAAAAAACAACTATATGTGCTGTTCAAGATTCATCTGGGAACACATTATATGAACCGATACAAATAAACAACATTTTCAGGGATTTCTATAAAACGTTGTATTCACCACAAATAAACCCATCTAAAAAAGAAATTGATCAGTTTTTGGACAACATAACTCTTCCAAAATTATTGGACACTCAAGCAATGGCACTGGATTCACCACTGACACCAGGTGAACTCCAGGAAGCCCTGATAAGTATGCACAATAATAAGGCTCCAGGTCCAGATGGCTTTCCTGCAGAATTCTACAAAGAATTCTGGTCGATTCTAGCACCAGTTTTCTACAGAACGTTGTTGGAAATTAAAGAAAAGGGCAGACTTCCATCAAATATGAATTCTGCAAACATTAATCTCCTGCTAAAACCAGGCAAAGACCCTGTATATCCCTCAAGCTATCGTCCAATATCCCTTATAAATGTAGACCTTAAAATAATCTGCAAAGCTCTCTCAAAGAGACTGGAGAAAATAACCCCCCTCTTAATTCATCCTGACCAAACTGGTTTCATAAAAGGTAGGCACTCATCAACAAATACACATAGATTACTTAATTTGATAGACTACTCATACAGTAAAAACCTAGAAACTACAATATTCTCTTTAGACGCAGAAAAAGCATTTGACAGAGTTAACTGGAAATTTCTATTTGCAACTTTACACAAATTTGGTTTTGGATCCTCTTTCATAAACTGGTTAAAAATATTATATAATTCCCCAACAGCTTGTGTTAGAACAAATGACCAGACATCCTCCAGCTTCTGTCTCTTGAGGGGCACCAGGCAGGGATGCCCACTCTCCCCTTCACTATTTGCAATTTTTATTGAACCACTAGCAGCAGCAATTAGACAGAATTCAGTAATTAAGGGCATAAAATGCAAGAACGTGGAACATAAAATCAGCCTTTATGCGGATGATGTGTTACTCTTTCTCCAAAATTCACAAACCAATATCTCTGGGGTGATTGAATTGATAAACTCTTTTGCAAGAATATCAGATTACTCAATTAACTGGTCAAAATCTACAGTCCTACCGATTAATTGCTCCTTCCATAATTCCTCTTCTACACCACTGCAATCGGGAAATATAAAATATTTAGGTATTAATGTTTCTCCCAAGCTTGCAGATCTAATTAAATTAAACCATATCCCACTTTTAAAGAAGGTAGAAGATGATCTGGCTAGATGGAAATGTCTACCCATATCACTCATGGGAAGGGTTGCCGCTATAAAAATGATGGTCTTACCAAAAATAAATTATTTATTCTCAATGATCCTAACTAAACCGCCACAAGATTGGTTCAGATCTCTAGATTCATGTATGTCCAAATTCCTTTGGAAAAATAAACCCCCACGTATAAGCTTAAAAACACTACAAAAGACCAAGGATAAAGGAGGACTAGAACTGCCTAACTTTCAGCACTACTTCTTAGCCAACAGGCTTCAGTTTATCTCAGGATGGCTAAAACACACCCTCTTAGATGAACCTTGGCTAGATGTAGAACAAGCACTCTGCAATAATCTAGAGATCTCAGACCTACCATTTATCAGCTCAGACATCCAACGACATGAATGCTTTAAAAGCATCAACATCAGTGCTTCTCTGACAGCATGGTGGGAGTTTCTAAAATTGACGGCGTCTTCATTAATCCCATGCAAACGTACACCTATCTGGAACAACCCTGACATATTACAAAACAATAATATGATAAACTTTTCAGATTGGAGTGATAAAGGAATCAAATATTTAGAACATATACTAGAAGGAACAGAATTCATTTCATTTGACGGACTAGTTACACAATATGGGATCAACAAGAAAAGATTTTTAGAATATCAACAAATTAAATCCATAGTAAAAAAGAAATTTAAACCGGGTCAAGTTGAACTACAAACACCACCAAGTGTGGTTCAATTTCTTACTCTTAAACCCCCCAAATTACTATCCAAAATATACAGAATGCTTTCTAAAACAGATGAATCAATATCACTTCCTATTGCAAAATGGGAAGCGGATTTATCAGTTAACTTAGACCTAAACTTCTGGTCTCAGATTTGCTTAAAAACCTTTCATCTAATTAGAAATCCCAGTCTTCAATTAATTCAATACAAAATATTACATAGAGTGCACTATACAGGTCATCGGATGTTCAAGATGGGCTTTACGTCTACCAACAACAGCTCACACTGCCAAACCAATTCAAGGGACAATTATATCCACGCTCTTTGGTTCTGTCCACCAGTTCAGAAGTTTTGGCGCGAGATATGTGAAGACTTATCGAAGTGTCTGAAATGTAACATTCCAACTTCCCCCTTAGTGTGTTTGTTGGGCAGCTTAGATAATGTCACTTCAGAAAAGAATATAGCCCATATGGTTTTCACTGCCCTATGCATAGCCAAGAAAACAGTCCTCATGAACTGGAAAAATAAAAATAATCTTAATTCTAACCAATATAGAAATTATCTATTAGATTACATTAGTCTTGATACAGCCTCTGCCACCACATCAGATCAATTGCTCTGGGCTCCTTTGATCAGCTCCATCACCTAGTGGGGGTGGGGGGTCATAGTTTGGTCCCGCCTTCACTGTTGTGATTGGTGTGGGGGTAGGGACAGGCTTAGGGCGTCGGGGGGTTCCCCGGAGGCATCTTCCTTGGGGGGCTCAACCCGGGGTAGCGGTCATGTCCGGTTAGGGGCTCTGTTGGCTCTCAGGTGACTGTTTCCTCGCGGCTGCGTGCAGCGGGGCTAGGGGAGGGTCTGTGCTGACGGACGTGGGTTACTGACCTGGTAGCCTGGCTGCCCCTGGGTGGGTCCGGGATGGGCGTGAGGTTCTGGGGGCGCTCCGTCTCTGGGCTGGGACCCGGACCGGGCCTCGGGGGCTTGGGTCCTGGTTGGTGTGTTGCCGGGGTTGTGGGCGGGTGGGTGCATGGGGGCCCAGCCCTGGAGCAGGGTGCCGCCGGTGCGTCGAGCCACCTGGGGGGCTCTTCAACTGGTGGGGGAGATTGTCACATCTTGCAGGAGCTTTCCTCTCCTCAGGAGCTCCCTCTGCAGGAGGGGGAGATACAGGAGAGGTGGAGGAAGATCTCAGCCTGGGTGTTTATTGTCTTATGTAGTCTGGAAGATGAGTGGATGGTGGGGTGGGTGCAGTTTCTCTGTGGTGGGGTTGGGTGGACTGTCCCGGGCTCTGTGGGGCCGGGCGGTGCTGCTGCACTGGGCCCCGGTCTGGATGGGCCTGGGCCCCCTTTCCCTGGCGGGTCGCGGAGTATGGGGGTGCCTACTGGGGTCAGCGGGGGAGCTGGCCCCAGGGAGGGGTCACTTGCCCCTCCCTTCCTTCCCTCCCCATCTCCAGCTGCCTCCCTCTTCCCGCTCCACCACAACCACCCACACATGCAGGGCCTTGGAGTAGGGGTATGTCACCAGGGTGCAGAGGAGGCTACCCCCCCCCTCTGTCCCCTTCTGGCTGCCTCTGCCTCAATTTTATCCCACAACTTAGACATTCACATTACTCACACTCTCATTACACATACATATAGGATCTTGGGGGTGGGCACGATACACGGAGTCCAAAGTACCATCAGGGTATACACCCCACCCCTGGCATCGTTGCCCACCTCTCAATTTTAAATACACGTAGACATTGAGGGCTAGCAGGAGGGACCATGCGCTTACCTGCTGCTCCCTGGCAGGTAGCTCCAAGCCCTCCTGGGTTTTAAATGCACCTTAGAACACACATGCATCAACACTACAATGAGCGGGTGGAGGGAGGTTTGGAGTCTTCTCTCACCCCCATTCTCTGCGACCTGCTGGAGCAGGGGGGCTAGGACTAGGAGGAGGAGTTGGCCGTCCGACTGCGGTCTGGAGTGTGGAGCCTTCCTGCTGCTGCGGAGTCGGGGCGGTCTGCCTCCCCCCACCGCAGGGAAAAGGGAAACACCACCTGGGTCTGGGTGCAGTTCCCCCCTCCAGGGGCGGGGGCACCTAGACCCGGTTTGTAGAGTACGCTTGGGGAGTGTGATCGTGTGTACAACGTCTCTTTATGTCTGTCTCCACGTTGGTTGAGTGTGGAGTAAGTGCATATGAGAGCATGAGGGTGGGAATGGATGTTTGTATCTGTGTGTGCCTGTATGTCTGTGTCTATATGTCAGGTTGGGTGTCAGGCGCCACCTCTCTGGGGACATCTCAGGCCCTCCAAGGTTTGGAGGCCTATCTCCCCCTACCACCACTTCCCCTGCCAGTGGCGGACCCCCTCAGACATCGGTGCGTTGGTGGTTCTTTGTGTCCGGGGATGGGCGTCCAGGTACACACCGGCTCACTCCTTGGCGGCCGCTTATCGGGGCCTGGAGCCTGGGGCTCGCTCGGGCCACTTCGGAGGTGGGGTGCCCCCGGCCTCTCGGCCTGGGGCTCGGTCACTCAGGCGCAGCTGGCTGCCGGCGGAGCTCACGGGCGCGTCACTGCAACTCCCCCTGGCTTCTGCTCCGCGGCTGCTGAGTGAGCCCTCATCTGGGACTCTCCTCAGCTCTTTCCGGGACAGTGGCGCAGCTGCCCCTCTGTTGGTCTTCCTTGGTCTCTTGTGTTCTGGGGGCCTCTGGATGTCTGGAGTTTTGATCTCCTCCACACCTGCTTCATGCCCTGGAGGACGGGGCTGTGGCCCCCCCACACCCTCTAGCAGATTATTACATGAAGGAACCTTTTAAAAAACAAGCGCGTCCATGCTCACAGGTGTACACACGGGTGATCACACCCACAAACTACACCCTTTTTGGCTCCTACCTCAAAGCACACTGTGTTCTGTTGATCTTATGTGCTGCACAATAATGTTTAATATTTAGTATTTACTGTCATATTCCCATATATCATTGTGATGTTGTTTATTCTATTACTCTTGTTCTCTTCTGCTTGCTTTCTTTTTTCTTTCTCAGCAGGTGATCCAGGTGATTGATATATGCATTTTTTTTCTCTGCCCATTCTGTTGGTTTTTGTCTTTTGCCCTTCTTCCCCGTCCCTCTTCTCAGCTGTTTCTCTTTCCCTCTTTCTTTCTCCCCTTCTTTCCCCCAGTCAAGTCTGTCCCGTATTCAGTAAGTGAAAATAAAATAAACAATAAAAGGTGAATCAAATGGACCATTACGGCAAGGCTGGGATGGTCAGTTTGGTAAAGTAAATCCGTTGGGCATCTTTCTTTGCCTTTAGACAACAATTCTGATGGCAAAAGAGCCAAACGGGACAGTTTGTTCTTAGCGAATCATCTTGTTGGTGCAAAAATACTATTTCATTCCTGTCAAACTATTTTTCCTCATCATTTTTTACAGAATCAACTTGAAAAATGTAAGCAAATTATGATAACAAAATTTCTGAAGATACAAGTATGGCTCCTTGTAAGGAAAATAGAAATGAGGAGTGGCTCAACACTTTTGCACAGGAAATTGTAGCTCCTTGGATGTTGTGCCCTTGAATAACCTCTTTTCAGTTCTTGAATGTTTTACTAAACAAAAAAAACAACAAAAAACATAGTAGGTAACAGTCATAATTGCTGTTTATTAGCATAACATTTTTTTTAATCTAATAAATATCAAAATGTTAGGGATAAAAGTTTGATTACAGTACATTCCATTTGCAGAGAAGCAGAGTCAAACCTACATGAATCCAAAAGAGAACAGTAGATCTGTCGGGATGAGAGTTATGACCTTTTCCTGGTTTAGGATTGCATCAGCTGATACCAGCAAACAGCACTGCCATAACTTTTTTATATACAGTAGCATCATTTACTGCCATCCCACACTCGTGCAATTTCTGAGGTAAAAAAATACAGCTTTAGTATCGATACATTCATAGAAATATAAAAGCGTCTTTATGTCCTTATTGTGCTTTTATGTGAGGATATTGCCTTCTTTCTGAGCAGTTGAGAAAGTGGATCTCAGGATTGATGACCCTGGAGAAAAAGTCTACATTGCGGATCATAAACCAATTTAGCATCGGTAATATTTGCTCCAGGCCTTTTCACAACATGGGCGACTATCTTGTGCTAAATTAATCAGATTTTTTTTTAACTAAGCCCACATCCAATAAATATGCATCAGTAAAATGCCAGGTTCAGCTATTAAAGACTGAACTGTGTTTCCTTTAAATAGATAGATAAATGGCAAGCTGGATTTCCACAGGGTGACATGCAGCATGTTAATGTTTGTCTACAGGCACTACTCAAAAGGCTCGGATAGGCATGCAGAGAGAGAGAGAAAGGAAGGAAGGAGAAAGAGAGAGAGGTGTATGGAGAGAAACACTGGAAAGGGGAAACGGAGAGGGAGAAAGAAAGTCCCTGTGCTCTTAGTGACAGACAACAGCAGGGGCTGTGGTGCCTGAGGCACACCATACCCTACCACCACCTCCTTAACTGTCTTCTTCCACCCCCACCTCCCACACTTTCCCGAGGGCCAGCGGTGAAGAGCACAATACTTCCCATCTCTCTACTCACGCCGTTCTGTGCTCCAAGTCCAACCAGTCACTGTTCCATGAAATCCAGAGCATCTGACACTGGTTGAATGAGCAAGGAAAAAGGGGTTAAAAGAGAGGGTTGCCCTCCACAACACACCCTCACCGCTTGTTCTAAACCCAGCACTCCCAGTGCTTTCTCCTCCTCCAGCATGAAACCATTTTCAGTCAAAAGCAAAAAAAAAAAAAAAATCTTCTTTTTCTCCTCCATCCTACATTATGGCACAGGCTTGCTGTGGGGGAAGGTACTGGAGGTAAGCTGATAGTTGCCGCTACGGACCAGAAAGACCAGAGCTCCACAACCGACCCAAGCCTCTAACAACACGTAGTTTCTATAAGTTAAAGCTAACACACCTAAACCTTCTGTACTTGTTTTCATGCAATGGGGATTTGAAACACGTGCCTTTAAACAAAAAGAAGAAAAACATCTGAGTTGTGTCCCTGTAAACATTTTCCAGTGGTAGAGGGGACCCCAGTTTATCAGTCTTAGCTTGAGTTTAGGAAAATATCCCAAAAAGTGTTCTTGAGAAAGTCCTGCAGACTCCAAGACATTTGTGATTAAGGTCTGCTACAAATCCTTGGTTGGGTTGTGGTTGACATCCCCGAGTCCAGTTTGAGGAGAACCACCAGAGCTCTGAATAAGACCCTCATGTCCTCCGTCCTGCGGAGGTGGACTGTGTGCACCTGGCCTAATGGAGCTAGAAGCCCTGCCTCTGCAGTGGGGAAACTCTGGAGAGCTGAGGTGCGACAAAGGCATGTGTGGCTCTGAGATCACAGAGGATGGCTGCACTTGAAGGGCCAATGAGCTGGCAGTTGGAGATGGAGTTGAGCTGGGAATACCTATGTCCCCCAAAAGGAGGTCTTGGGTTTTGTGTATGAGGGAGTGGCACAATGTGCTATGCTGCTGGGACATGATGAGGGGGGAGGAAGGTAACGACATGGGTGTTTCTGTCCACACTGTGGCAGTCTGAGAGGGGAATGGTGAAGGGAAAGTCTGACGGGAGGGGGAATGGTGTAGGTATGTGTGGCGTGCTGGGGAGTAATGTGTGGGGCAGACTACTGCAGGTTGTGGCACTGACGTCATGAGGGTCTCCATGAGTTGAGCCATTCTCTTCATGACCTGCCCCAGGTCGGCCACTTCTCTCCGAAGGGTGCTCACCTGCAGAAACAAACAAGAATCAAGAGACAATCTGCCTGTAACTATGGCTGGTATACATCATCCAAAGCACTTCACAAGTATTGAAAATAAAAAAAATATTGTGTTGGTGTCATATGGGTTACAATGTTTTTTTTGTTTTTGTTTTTGCGGAAGCAAGCTTGTAATTTATTTTAAGTCCCTGTGTGGTAGCTTTTACTGGAATCTGCAGCTACCGTCCTAGATTCATATGCATATTTATAGAAAATGTACACAATAAAGTGCATCTTTATCCCACCCTTCCCACTGTATGTTCATTTTTAACAGTCCTACTGCTGCTACTGGTTCACACTAAAGGCATTCAAATGTAAAAAAAAAAAAGGGGAAAAAAAGGTTGGCTTGGTTTGTTTGTCCCAGCGGTTAGTGCGCCGACTACAATTAGACAACCATTTAAGTTGTTTTTGTCAGTGGATCGTTTTGTTAGACTTTGCAGGAAAGTAGTGCAATAACGAGGATCCACAGTGAGCTGTGAAAAAGTACTGCATACCAAACAAACTGCACACCTCCCACCAGGGTACCAAAATTCCTCAGGCTGCTGAATACAGATCACACTCTCTGCTCCACGAAATCAGAACATGGCTGAAAATTGTTACGGCTGACTTTAGACAATGCTTTTTGGCTGTGTTATAAAAAAAATATGCCACTAATGTTGTCCATCTAACAGCAATACTGGCTTTATTGTCTAGAGGATGAGTGTCAAATTTAAGGCCTGGGTCAGCTTTGGAAAATATGAAGGAGGACATAAGTTTTTGGAGCAGCTATTCACACTCCACCAAAGTAGTTAAGTGACAGATAATGACATGAAAATTACTATTTTTCCACTGTCTATTATAGAAATTCTATTTTAAATAGAAAAAAGAACATTTTCATCAATCAACAAAAATGTTATGTCTGTCTGGGCGCTGAGCTACCAGAACCTTTTCTGTAATTTTACACATATATCACGAAGAAAGACTGAGACATTCTGTTGAAATTGCACTTCTTTTTTTTTATAATATGAAGATATTTTAGGGAAAACCGAAGAACTAACTTCCTCTACAGGCGGCACAATAAACCAAGCGGAGATGGTTCCTATAATCCGCTAATTTCCTTGATTACTTTCATACTCCCTCAGCAATTGAAAGGTGTTCCTCCCAAAGTGTACGGCGTAGTCTAAGGAGCGTGGAAAGATGCTTTTCTTTCTAAACTCCTTAGACTATGATGACTTGGATCACTGAGAACCTTCACATACAACAAAGCAAGCCAAATTATTCCATTAATATGCTCCAAAAGCACAAACAGCACCAGAACCATGTGGAGGCCCAGTTCAGCAAATCCATGTAGAATTATAATGAAGGAAGAAATTAGACACATAACCCCAAAACTTTTACTAGACTGCAAACCAGTAAGGTTGGCCATTTCAGTTTATGGGGACTGATTCAGATCCAGCCTCAAGTGGCCACTGGAGGAACTGCAGTTTTTAGAACTTGAACGTGGGCTTCATTTTGCAGTTCTGGAGGTTTATAGCTACAATCTACAAGACTGCATTTGCTATATTTTGCTTAACAAATTTGACTATAACTCTCACATTCCAGTCATTACCATCAAATTGATTTTTCTGAATATATGACACAAACTTGTGAGGAGACACTGCTAATCAACAAAAAGCCACAGATTATGAATTTGTTTTTTTCAGGTCAGCCCTTCCAGGTCAAATATCTATTTCGTGCCTGCCGTTTTGCATGTAACTTCAAGCTGCTATAATTGGTCATTACACTGATGAGGGGGGTTGCTGATTAGTAGCTCTCTGCACGTGGCGTGTCCACAGAAGGCACGACCATGAAGTGCTGCCAATGTGCCATCTGCTTCTGCACTCATGACCATTCATCAGGCCAATCATGCACGCCAGCGCAACTGGATGCACATCAGCCCCCAGCGGGACACACAACTCCAGGTGGGAATTGCTCTGGTCGCTGCATGAATATGTCAAGAGGTGATGAGGATGAGCACTCAAGTATATTGTGATCACGACAGACCTAATCAGGCTGGGAACTTCCATTTCCTCTCTCAGCTCACATTGTTATGTTGCCGCCTAGGCGAATGTTGTCCAAAGTGATTACCTGGCTCAGTCGTTTTTAGGCAGGATTTTTAGCGTCTTACAGCATTGAGGTTGTTAAACTTTGATCAGCATCACGAAACCCTGACCAAAATCCTACTTTTGCTTCTACCATAGAAAAACATCCCCCCTTTTTCAATCTCTCCCTCTCACATGTGGCCGGGTCTAAACTCTGACTCTGATAAAAATAGAAAAGCCAAGAGTGGCGGTCCAGTCCAATCTGACACGCTGTCAACGTGATTCTAGTACACCCACGTCAGAGATAGACGGGTTAGAGAAACAGCAGCGATGCAGCGACAGGTACCCTCAAAGTCAGTAAGAGCATAGTTAGACCAAACAAAGCTGATGTTTACTTATCCATGAGTGTTTTAAAAGTGTTGAGCTGTAGTGCTGCAGTGCATAAATATAGTAATCCAACATATTAAACAACAGCAGGAAATTGCATGAATACTAAAATCCTGATTGCTCTCTATGCCGCCTGGGAGATCATGCAGTGAATAAATTCACAGTGCTTCCCTTTGCTTACTGTTTAGCTTATTGCATGACATACATATGATTGATATGTACTCATTTTAGTTTAATTTAAGACAGGATTATTTAAATTTCTCTTATATGACAGACTGATTTAATTCTATCATCTGCTTAAAACTTCTGCTGTATTCATGCCTTAGTTTCAAGTACCTGACTTTTTCTTTGTTTCTTATTGTTCATTGTGTTCAAAAGTGGGTCGCTACTGATGAGCAGGCATGCCTATTGTGTTGTTTCATGTCTTTCTAGCAGCCTCTTTTAGTAATTATGCATCTAATTACTCAAGCTGTTCAGGTAATGCTCCCATTGCTCCTGCTCTCCTATGCACATGATGATTTCCTTGGCGTAGTACAGAGGTCACCATGCTAGGCCTCATTTGAATTTGAATTTCTCCCACTGGATAAATAAACGGTCCTGTCATGGCGCCAAGTCGCAGGGCAAGTGTAAGAGGCCAAAGAGCAAGAAGTATGTCTTATAGCAGCATGAAGAAAAATCTGGAGTTAACATGGTGAGAATGTGGTATAGGTCTGAATGATGTTAACCTTGTAAGCCTTTGGCTCAGATGGCCTTACTGAATTTTGAAAAAATAAAGTTCGAGCTTTGTTATTCAGTGGTAGTGACTCCTTTGAATAAAGGCAGAAACAAGAAGTGAAAATTACCCCCTTGGATTATCATCTCAACAGGAACCTCTTCTGATTTTGATTAAAAATGACAAAATTGGGTATCTCACTAATGCTGAATAAATCAGCCAGTGCTAGCATAGCTTAAAATAAATGTAATTTCTTTTTGCCTATAAATGATTTTTTTGTCTTCTTTGTCGTGCTTTTGTTGGACTAGTGTACGTTTGCATGGGGAGCTGATAGGGTTCAAATCAAACGGCCCTTTTCATCTCCTATGGTGATCGCTTTGAATGGATCCAAGTGTGGATTAACAGCCTACAAGACCATGCTGAGGTCCTTCCTGTTAACCACCGGTCACCCACAGAGACAGAGGAGGCACAGAGCCAGTGTGCATAACTGTGAAAAGGCTGTGCCATTGTCTTTCCTCTCTTTTATAGATTTCTTTCATTACTCATGCTTTACACACATCATGTTTCTACTAGCAACAACAGCAAAAAAAAAAAAAAAAAAAGTCCAGAGGATCTCATTTATTTGTCTATTTTTTTTACAGGTTATCTCTTTCTCTTTTCTCTCTACCTCAGTCATCCCATATGATACACACCAAGGCTTAACAGGAGGAGGCGAACACTCCTCCTCACCTGCCAAGGGGTCTAATGTCAATTTAGCCGCCCGCCAATCAAAACCATAGGAAACAGCACGGCAGTCTGTTTGCGTGTATGTGTGGACATTTTAAGTTTGACAGAGCACCACGAGAATTAAAAATAAAAATATGACTAAAATCTTCAGCATTTCAACTGTATGTTAATGTGAAAAAATACAAATAGAGAAAGATTAAGTAAACGAAACGAACTAATAGGGTTTAAAATGCTTATTTGTTTGTCGTTTTTGCTTCATTACTTCCCTCAGTCCTTTCATCTGTCTTGTGGCTGACATGCTGATACAGCCATATGGTTTGTGCTTACTTGAGCCCTGTCTCTCTATCTCTATCACTCTCTGTCTCACCACAGTCATGTTTCTATGAGAGCATTAAACTTAATCTAAGATAACAAACTCCTCTTAATTCTTGCTCTTACCATAAACTAATTTTTTAACTTAAAATCGAATCATTTAATATTGTGTGAACTTGCTTTTTGTAATCCAAAAGGAGACGAGGTCCCTATAAACGCACGCAAGATCCCACCTGTTGATCGAGGTGTCGCAGTTGTCCTCTGGTCTCCTCCGCTTTAGCTGCTAATTCGGCTGTGCTTATGCGCAGCATATCTGTAACAAATAAGAAATGTATAATTCCCTTCAATCAAGGACCAATATACACCCCACAGTTGATTGCACTACAGCCATTATACAGCCATTAAGCACTCTGTCTACAAAGTGTTTTTGCATCTGGGACAGTAAATGACATAGGTTCATGTCTGTGAGTTGCGCTACATGAAGAGAATACCTGTGGTTGGTGCTGAGGCACTGGTTGGTTCACTGACAGGATGGCCTTGGTTAGAGAAGGAGAAGGCCAGGGAGCTCTCTGTCCCCTGACTGTCTTCAGTACCATCCACTATCCTGCAGAGAGATATTATTATATTATTGTGCAATAACACTACACAATGTACACATTTTGGTTATTGCATTATGGTGCTATTCCCTAAAACATTTTAGGCCAGAAATATAAGATTATGTGTTTAAAAACAAACCGAAATTTTCCATATATTTGAAATTCATAGTTTTAACATCAACACAGTATTTAATTCAATGTGAAGCATATTTGTGAATGATTTATACTCTATGTCACTGACAAATATTCATCCCATTCAGTTTATTATGTTGGCTAAATTAAAATGATCCAGTCTAAACCATGATGAGCATAAAGACTGGAAATGGGGTTACATCTTTAAAAATACAGAAATGTCTCTTATAATACATTTTAAACCCTCTATTTAACCCTTTGTCCAACACATGTCATACAATAGTGTGTGTTGGACAAAGGGTGAATGTGAGTATGATATGAACCCACGTTCATCTGCTTCACTTCCACACATTCAACTGGCAAATGAGTCATGTGATTCCTACTTAAGCTTCTCCAGCCTGTCCACAGTTGCTGTGAAGATGCAAGCCACTTTGCAACCCACCTTCACCTCAGTCTTTCTTTATATATAATGTCTGACTTAACTAATACCACGTCTTCTGATGTCTGCTCTGTTCGTTCTGGGATCTTGCTGCTGTTCCCTGACTTCTGCTTTCCATGTACATGAGTGAAAGTGCATGGAGGTCTCTCATCAGGAATTAATTAATGCAGTTGGTTCCTCCTTTCCATAATGATTCATTCATGTGTGTGTCATTAGAGAAAGTTTTAACACGACTCTATTCAGTGCTGTGAGAAACGAAATGCCTCCCATGATTCAATAGCTTACAGAACCACTTTTAGCAGCAGTAACTTGCAGTGAAGGTTTTCTGTATGACTTTATCAATAACTCATAGCATTGTGGAGGAATTTTGTCCCACTCTGCTTTACAATGTTGCTTCAGTTCATAGAGGTGTCATGTATGCACAGCTCCTTTACGTTCCTGCCACATGATCTTAGAGGATCGTAGGGGTCTGTTGTAGCTTTAGCTGCTGGACAAATAACCTCATATTTGACTCTAGAATACTTTGGTTTACAAAGGTGTTCATGGTCAGCTCAGTGACTGCAAGGCATCCAGGTCATGTGGTTGCAAAACAACCAAATGACCTGTGATTCTGCTCATATGCTGTTTTTGGATTTTACCAAACATGTTGCTGTATAGCCAAATAGCTTCACTTTGGTCTCATCTGTCAAAAGGACATTGTTCCAGAAGCCTTGTGGTTTGCTCAGATGCAACTCTGCAAACCTAACCTGTGCTGCCATGTTCTCTTTAGAAAGAAGAGGCTTTCTTTGTGCTGTCTTTCCAAACAAGCCATACTTATTTAGTCGTTTTCTGATTGTGCTGTCATGTATATTATAAATGTAACATTTAATATGCTGACTGAGGTCGTTGGAGTCCGAGATATATTTCTTCCATTTTGCAGTTTCTGTAAAAACTGCACGTTTCAGGGTGTGAAACCTTTTCTGTATACCCTCACTGATAGATCACATAATAGAAATTAAGAGGATTAGACTTCCATTAGTCTGTCACAGGGTTTAGTAAATACACATACTGTTTGTCACTGATGACACTTTTGAGTCATTTCTAGTTTGCGGCATATGCACTCTTCCAAAGAAATATAAAAATAGGCATAGCTTGGATTCACAGGGAAACAGGCCTAGACAGGAAGTAAGACCAATCAGTGGAGAACAAACTCACCTGGGGCTGAGATTGGAAGGATCTAAAGTGTTGAGAGTAATTTCCTGGATCTTCCTCCGAGACCTGCTAGAGTTTTGTGCCACGCTCTTCTGGCTGGGTCCGCACATTGGAGACTTCTCACCAGCCCCCCTGAGGTTCACTGCTCGTTTCTGCTGTGATAACAAAGATACGGTCACGGCCTCTTGCTCCTCTTGCTCCTCCAGCTCCTCCAGCTCCGCATCTTCCTCATGTTCCTCCTGTGCCTCTGTGATAGGTGGATAGCCCTGAACCACTCGCCCGTTCCTCTTCACCTCTGACTGAAAAAAAAGCAAAATTAAATTAAAATCTAAAATCACTTTGGCTCATCTGTGGCTCATCATGGCCATTTCACTTTTTCCTCTCCAAAGTTAATAAAATGGTTCTTTATTTTTTTTAAGTAAACAAAATGTACTAATGACTTGTAAGTGCAATGAGTTGCCCACTCAGTTGGATAAAAGGTCAGATCAACAGTTTAGGTTGCAGATGTGTCCTGCAGAACAGTAAATGCAACACCTGACACCTGTCTCATTGAACACAGAGAGCTGCGTCTATCATTAGTGGTCTGCAATGAGCCTTCAGCTACAAGATGAGGTCTCAGCCTGATAATAGCAGAAGTAAAGACCACAGTCGCCTACTGAACCATCTTCCTCTGACAAAAATACCACCAGCGTGAGATTAATGTCTCATCGAGAGAGATAGACTCTTCTGTAAAATATTGGAACAGCTTGACAGTATATAGAGCATCTTATCGCCTTCTATTCTGGTGCCGCCATGATCTAATGACTGCAACTAATTTTGTGCAGAAGTGATCTATTTCGTCCTTCATCAAGTCTCAAACAATGATTGTGCCCATTATCGGTGACTGAAGCCTTCCGCTGAGTCACCCAACAAAGTTTTCAGAGTGCAGAAGCATCAAATTTCTTAGTGAGAGCTGATGAAAAATTCGGTGATGGCTGTTAACAAACAACATGAACTGATCGGACAAGTCTTTTAAATTAATGGCACCTGTCTAAAAGCTGTTTAGCTTCTGCTTGTGAGAGTGAGAATTTGGGTACCTGCGTCTCTAGAGCTGTTGTGGACAGTCTGGCCTTAACCTGGAAGAAAGCCAAAGAGGAAACACAGTAAATGAACTGCAGATAAGAGCAATTAAGCTGCCATCTTTCTTTTCTTTCTTTTAATTTACAGGTGAGTCAGTTCACAAGGTTATACAGTAAATTATTTTCTAAAGCCAGTATAAGAATAGAATAGATGATAATGACAAATACCCTAATGACCTTGATATAGTAGTACTGTAGTGGTAAATGCAGGATAGTAAGACCAAAAAAAAAAAGCAATCTCAACATTTCAGCCGCAAAACACCCCTCCATCTCCTGTCTTCATTTAAAGTCTATTGAGCCCTGAGATTTGGGCTGCCCCTCTGCACATTAGCCTCACCTAAAAGCCCTGCGGCATGCAGTCCGAGTGAGTGCGGGTGTGTGTGTGTTAATGATGTGTGTGCGCGTGTAAGTGGGCCAGCGGCGTTTGGGCAGGCGAGACAAAAACACCTGACTGTAATTACAGCAGTTCAGCTTCTCCAAGTCGGCTCAGCTAGCTCTCTCTCTCTGTAATTTTAAAGTTTCCAGACCCTTCTTGCTTTGCCGTCTCTAAACTCATCAGTCATTCTCACACATTAGTACAGTATCGTGATTCATTTCACCGAGAAATTGGCGAGAGCACATTAATTGCTTCTCTTGCACTGCTGTGGGTAATACCCAGGCATCGTTAATTAAAAAATATTAAAAAATCAGGATCTATTAAGGGTGTATGGAGATAATTAAAACAAATGAAAGATTTGATTTGGTGTTTGGCTTTGGGATCCCCAAATTTATTTTGCTTATTTAGTTTATTATTTCATTGCTATTGCTTTAGCAAAATTAGCACCTAACGCATGTCTTCTCACATCTTTCTTTCTTTTCATAGTTCCTTCTTTTGGCATCACAATCAAAAAACGGTCCATGGGGGATGTATAGTTAAAAATCAGTTTAAATCTCCTTCCAAGGAAAACATGATTTGATCCCGTGCTAAATTTGTAACTTTCCTCATTTATTTTGCTTGGATATGCTTTCCACAATGTAAAATAATCTCATGAGATAAGCTTTAAGAAGCTCCAGACTGAGAGCTATTGTTGATGATGTAACTGTAAATGATGTAACTCTCTCCTTTAAAATGAAACTACCACGAAGATTACAAACTGTTTGTACTAATTTCCCTCGCTTTATAAGTTAGCCAATTATATGTGGAATCAATACACCAATACTTGGATGGACTCACGTGTGCCTCGTGTCCCTCTCTCAGGTTGTACGTGAGGTCCTGCTGGATGTCCTGGACGAAGTGGTGAGAGTACTCAGGATAGAGGTCCAACACCTCATAGAGTCCTTTCAGGTTGATACACTGCAGGTCACAGTAGGTCAGGGCTTTCACATCTGCATTGGTTTTTATTACCCGGTTATCCAAGGACAGGTTTGCTCCGATCAGGTCACCTTTACCTGCTCAGGCAGAGAGAGAGTGAGATGGTCAGAAAAAGAGGTGACAGCATAATGTACACTGTGGTAAAGGGTGTTAGAGGCACAGACTCAGTAATCTTTTCTGCAGACGCATCGGGACACATCAGCGATAACTGAAAAGTTTATAAGCTTGGAGGGTGGAGAGGTCCTGGAGCAGAGTAATGCTTAGACATTAAGAGGATTATTCATTTATTCAAGACTCAGAATATAACTTCTTCTGAATTCTAATTAGTAACTTTGTCACTATTATAGACTGTATGTCTTCTATTATTACACTAAGTACTGAGCACAGTGTTGGTTAAGGCAGGGAAGGAAGACACACTCAGCTTGGTAAAGCTGAAAACAGCTGATCTCACTGCAAGCCCCCAAAGGTGATAGCTCAGCTAACACACTTTTACAAATCCTCATAGTAAATTTTATTAAGGGTGCACTACTAAGGAACCTTGGACTACATATAATTGCTGCTGCCTCTGCAAGCTTCTTTGGAACCCACCTCCACCTCAGCTTCTCCTTCTCACGTGGTGTCTGACTTAATCGATGTCATGTGTGTTGTAATTTCCACCTGTTCAACTGTGTACCTGGAGCCTTGAGGCTGCTATACCATGACAGAGCCACATACCACCAAACTCCACCTCTATCGAAAAAAGAAAGGCAGCCTGAAATTCTTTATTTGTTTATTACCCAAACGTCTTTTGCTAATTAACGTTTGCCACTGACTTCTTAGATGTTAAAGTATGAAGAGCATAAAGAGGCAACTGCAAATGCATCTGCAAGACCAAAAACTGAGCACTCTATTAACGGGAAAGCTTCAAGTAATACTGTTTAAAAAGCTAAACACTAATGACCAAGTAATACCAAATAGGAAACAAGCTTAATGAGAGAGAGAATAAACAGAATATTGCAGCGTTGTTTTGGTCTATAATTATTATTTATAAATCACTTCCACTGCTTTTAGTCAGTTTTACAGTTTGGGTGAAGTGGCTGTGACAGCTGTTCCTCTCCATACAGGATGAAGATAAGTGCCCCTTTAGAGTTAATATCCCTTAAGCAGAGATAAATTATTCATTATGGTCATTTCGTGGTGTGAACGCGGCTAAATTACACCACAGCTGATGGAGTGGCAGTCATGACTGTTCATGTTCTCCTTCTCTGTCGCTTTCTCAACCCACTCCTTCTCACCCCGGTTATTATTCCTCTCCTCTTTCATTCGCTCCCTCTGTTTTTAGAGATCCAACTGGTTCAGCTATATCAAAACCCTTTGTCACTGACTTTTCTTTCTTTTCCATCATCTTCCTTCTCCTCCATTTCCTCTTTTTCTTTTCTTGCTTCTTTGTTTCACTTCTTGTTTCCTGCTTTGTGTTTCCTGTCCGCTATTCGTCTGCTACTTTGTGTTTCCCAAACTTCCATTTTATTCTTAACATTTTAGCTTTTGTTGCATCATTCTGGTTTTTAATTTGCTTTTTTGTCTTCCTATTTACTTCTTTCTTTCTTCTTTGCTGTCTTTCTTATCTTTTTTGTATCTGTCTCTTTCTAGGTTTCTTTCATTCCTGTCATCCCCATCTTCCTTTTTTAAATTCTCCTCTTCCTTTTCAGCTCACTAGATGCTTCCCCTCTGCCTCCATCTCCTGTTTGCCTTCTAACCTTTTTATCTGCCATGTTTTACTTCTTTCTGAGTTTCTCTGTCTTCTCCATTTTGTGTTTTCTTTCTTTTTATTCATTTTTCCTTTTCTTTTCATTTTTCTTTCTGCTTATCTTTCTGTCTTGTTAACTTTTGATTCCTTCTTCCTTATGTTCCTTCCTTTCTCCCTTCACTCACCAATCTGGACCTCAGCTTGGCTCACTTTTACTCTCATCACTTCTTCTTCTTCTCTTTCCTTTTTTCTTTTCTCATCACTTTCTCTCATCTTAAGCCCCATCCGTTTTCATTTACTTCATCTCATTTGATTCCTCTTGTTTTACACTCTTCTGCTTCCTTTTTTGCCCTCCCTCTTTCAGCACACGTTCTCTCCATCTTCCCAAAGTTTCTCCTCATCCTCTCACTCTTCCTGTTTTTGGTCTTCTGTCTGTTATGTGGTACTGAGCTGTGGCTATGGACTCGCTGTGTGGCAAGGAAGGGGGTGATAGAGAGAGACGAGAGACACATGCTGAGAGAGAGAGAGAACCTTTTTTTTTTCTTCAGACACTCGAAGTTAGCCTGACCTTCAGCACACAAGCACAGAGACAACGCTCTCCGCCTGTCAAGCCTACATACACATATGCACCCACCCACACACACACGCACACAAACACATGCCATTCAGCAGAAAACAGCAGAAAACAATTCCGCCTACTCGATACACACAAACAGGAAAACACAGAAACCTTTTTTTCCCTCTTTTTTAACAGGAGAAAAGGCATGCAGGTGTTGTTTCTACAAACAACTAGATACACACACAAAGATAACAATGCCAAAAGAGGAAAAAACCATGACAGATGGAGTTTCTTGAACCATCTGGCTGTCTTCTATTCTCTGTCACACGCACTTGTGACAGATAGAGTGTATTCCTGTGTCATGAAGGTCAGAAAGCAAAAGCCAGTATGGTCACTTAGGGCAAGAGGTTGCATCGCACAGCAGATGTGCATGCTTGCAGATACAGCTCGAGTGAGTCTACATCTCGATTTGTTCTGCACACAAAGATGGGCATCATTTTATGAACTTTCAGAAAATTCTTCATCTCTAAGCTGAACATACTGGAGTTTTTTTTTTTTTTAAATCTTACTTAAAAAAATAGTCCATTACGTATTGAGTATTAAGTATTGAGCACTGAAGAAGTTGAATGATTACCTTTATAACCATGTTTAATGTGTTAAAGTCGTTTTAGGAGCAGATTTTGTGACTCTTTTGTTCTTTTATCATTCTATCATTCTACCCTGTTATTCAGCTTTGGTATTAATAGTGGCAATGAAGATACAGACAAGACATGTGGGTGGAGAGAGAGCAGATTTGCACTTTATATTTAAGTTCCCATGAATATTAGTTGCTTACTATCGCTTTATAAGTCATTGGAAAGCATAATGATTTATTCTGCATGGCTGCGTTTTACAACTGCAAGCTCATTAACTAAGTGCTTTCCCTCAAAAATGTACTTAACTGCTTCTTCATAGTAACAAATCTATTATACATGGATTACAAGCTTAATATGGTTTGTTCAGTGTTGCATGTTTAAGGTCGCACAAGAACAACCATTTCTTAAGAAACTAAATAAATATGATCTATTCTCAAGTAACAAAAAACCCCCAAACAAAAACAAAAAATGTCTAACAAACTCTTATTAAGACTACCGATTCTATAGAGAGGCCCTCGCAGTTTGACATGTTGCACAGAGCCTTTTGATTGGGATCTGCCAGTTTAAGATAACCATTTGATACTTGCAATACGTGAGATGTTTTTAATCAGGCAAATGCATAATAAAAATGAATAATAAGGACAAAGAGACTTTGCTAAAGTGAAATGCAACTTCATAAATATGAAACGTCTGCAGCACACGTTTCTCTGTTTTATCTAATTTGTTCTTCTCAGGAGACACTACTGGCTGTGATGGCTTTTATCTTTATCAAGCTTTATTTTCCTTTATGCTTTATTTTAACCTTTTTCATTTACTTTTTCTTTCATTTGTATTTCACCAAGACTTCTGCTGTATAAACAAAACAGTCCTTTTTAAATAATTATTGTAATTTCATGAACAAAGACAGCGATATTTTTTCTCGGTTCAAGCTGACTCGCAGCTTTTGAGCACGTTGTGGAACCGTTAATGAGAAGCCCGTTTCTATTTTAGCACGCGGCTTCCTTTGGAATTGCTGAATCGGGGGGATCCACCTACTGAAATAGACTGTTTTTTGTATTTTTCTGTTTCTGTTGTAGAAAACACAGGAGTCAGTTCTGGCTTCAGATGCTGTAATTAGCTGCTGCTTTAGCAAATCAAATATCGATTTAAAACTGAAAGTGAAAAAGCAAATGAATTTGGCCTGGGGTGTCACATAGAGACCTACTTCAGCAAGCAACGAGGAACTGGGATGAGCAGCATTAAAACGATCAAGACTAGAAGAAACTAAAATGACCTAACTCTGTGAATTGGACTGATTAAATGTGCTAGACTCAACTGGACAGCACAGATTAAAGATGACAGAAGACTGAATTACACTTCTGTGGAAAAGATATGATGAATGCTCAGCTGGACATAACTGGATTGCAATAGTTTAGCCTGGATGGAATTGGACAATTATGGATCGAATGGATCACTGGTATATGATATAAAACAATCGGCAAAGGTTGAATGTCTCTTTCATCACCTGCCAGTCAGCTCCGCTTGTCATGGTCTCCGTGCCTGCCCGGTCGGCCCCACAAGGCTACAATTGCTGTTGCTGTTTTCTCCCTCTCTGCCTGGGCGGAGCTCACTGTGGGCTCCCGCCCTTGGCCCACACACACACCTGACAACACTCACCCATCATCACCGGGAGCACTATTTGAGGCTGGAACACAGATCCTCTGGTCGCTGGATGATTGTACCCCTAACGTTAGTGTTCTCACAGCTCTTGTGCTTCATATCCGTGACTTGTGATTTGTTGGTGACCTGCCTTCTTGTCTGCTTCAGATCTCCCCCCCCCCCGGACCTGCGACCTCCCTGCTACGGGAAAGTGTGTGAGTGTGAGCGGAGAAGACGTGAGCGAGTTACCCTGTGATTCCCCCCGGAGTTTTTGGATCCCTTCACTGTACATATATTGCACTGCACTGTAAATAAACCACACCTTGGAGATACCTTACCGCTCTGCGTTGAATCCCTGTACCAGATCGTGACAGAATCATCCAGCCACGGAAATGGATTCAGCAGACCCAGCGGTCTCGACTCCCACCCTCGCCACTTTGGCCGCGATGCTGGCACGCCACGAGCAGATGTTCATTCACCTTCGAGCAGAGCTCGCGAACCTCACACAGGCCGTGGCTCAGCTAACACCGCTACCGGCCGCTCCTCTGGTCGCCGCTCCTCCGTTGGAGGCGCCAGTTCCAGCTGTAAGTGTCGCGCCACCTGTTCCCTCACCTGTTCACGTTGACAGATTCCTCCCTACTCCCAGGGCTTTCACGGGAGAGATTGATAAATGTGCTGGTTTTCTCACTCAGTGTACCCTTCAGTTTCGCCAGCAACCGCAAGCCTTTTCTACTGATGGTGCTAAAATCGCTTATATCGTCCAGTTACTCCAGGACCGTGCTCTAACCTGGGCTCAAGCTGCGCTTCAGGCGGAGCCGGACATCACCTTTTCTGACTTTCTGACTAAGTTTAAAGGTGTGTTTGACAGGAAAGCCACAACTGCCACCGCCGGCCAGCGCTTGCTTGCGCTTAAACAAGGTAAACGCAGCATGGCTGATTTTTCTATTGACTTTTCTACCTTGGCTGAACAGGCGAAATGGGGGGAAGAGGCCCTTAAAAGTGCATTGCTCACTAATATTAATGAGGAAATAAGGAATGAACTTATGCTCCGAGAACTACCTTCCTCCCTGGATGCGCTTTTGGTTTTGTGTATGCGGGTGGACGATCAGGTGCGCGCACATCGGAGCGCACGCGCGCGTTCGGGGCATGCCCCGCTGGACTTTTGTGGGACCCCTACTGCGGCCCATGGGTTGTCTGACGCCGACGCCGGGGATGGGGAAGAGCCCATGCAGCTTGGGCGCTCGCGGCTGTCGCCCGCGGAGCGCCAGCGCCGCCTTGCCTCCGGTGAGTGCGTTTACTGCAGCCGTAAAGGCCACTCTGTCTCCTCCTGCCCAACGCTGGCAAAAGGGCGCGCTCACCAGTGATCGTGAGGGTGCTGGTGGGCGATCTGTCGAGTGAAAGCCCTCTCCCCAGACTTCTTTTACCGGCTACTCTGCGTGTTCGGACTGTTTCTCATTCTCTCTCCGTTCTCATTGACTCTGGGGCTGAGCAGAACTTTATTGACACCTCACTCGCCGCCAAACTGAACATCACCTTGGAGCCTCTGTCACGCCCCCTCCGCGTTCACGCACTGTCGGGCCAGCGCCTGCCTGACATCACTCATGTTTCTGAATTCCTTTCATTATCTCTCTCTGGCAATCACACAGAAAGGATTTGTTTTTTTTCGTTTAAGGCTCCTCTCACTCCGCTGGTTCTGGGTCACCCCTGGCTTGTCCTCCACAACCCGCATATCGACTGGGAGAAGGGTGCCGTACTAGGTTGGAGTGTGGCCTGCCATATGAACTGCCTCCGGGCTGCGGCTTCCCCCGTTTCGCTCCCACCCACGGCCTCGCCGTCGGACGCCCCGGACCTCTCGATGGTTCCGCGGGTTTATCATGATCTGCGGGATGTTTTTTGTAAGGATCGGGTGCGGTCCCTTCCCCCGCACCGCCCGTACGATTGTGCCGTCGATCTTCTTCCTGGAGCTCCGCTGCCGTCTAGCCGCCTGTACAGCCTCTCCCGGCCTGAGAGGGATGCTATGGAGCGCTACATCTCGGAGTCGCTGGCGGCGGGGTTGATTCGCCCCTCCTCTTCCCCTGTCGCGGCTGGGTTTTTTTTTGTGGATAAGAAGGATGGTTCGCTGCGGCCGTGTATTGACTTTCGGGGCCTTAATCAGATCACTGTTAAGAACAAATACCCTTTGCCGTTGCTTTTCTCCGCCTTTGAACTGCTTCAGGGCATGACCGTCTTTACCAAGCTGGATCTGCGCAACGCTTACCACCTGGTGCGCATCAGGGAGGGGGATGAGTGGAAGACCGCGTTCAATACGCATCGGGGCCACTTTGAGTATCTCGTGATGCCGTTTGGGCTGACTAACGCCCCCGCGGTGTTTCAGGCGATGGTAAATGATGTCCTTCGTGATTTTGTTAACCGTTGTGTGTTTGTGTACTTAGATGACATCTTGGTCTTTTCTAAGACGCTCGAGGAGCACAAGGTCCATGTCCGGCAGGTCCTGCTACGCCTTCTGGAGAACCGGCTCTTTGTGAAGGGGGAGAAGTGCGACTTCCACGTGTCGTCTGTGAGTTTTCTGGGCCACATTATCGAGAAGGGGGACTTGCGGACAGATCCGGAGAAAGTGCGAGCTGTGGTGGAATGGCCTACTCCTCCTGATCGCCGCCAAGTGCAACGTTTTTTGGGATTCGCCAACTTTTACAGACGGTTCATTCGTGATTTCAGCAGAATCGCTCTCCCTCTCACTAAACTCACCTCTCCCAAGGTTCCCTTCCAGTGGGATTCTGCCGCTCAGCGAGCCTTCGCCCTGCTCAAGGACAGGTTCACCACCGCTCCCATACTCCGGCAACCGGACCTTACACGGCAGTTCGTTGTGGAAGTGGACGCGTCGGACTCCGGGGTTGGGGCAGTTCTGTCACAACAGATGGACGGTAAGCTGCACCCGTGTGCCTTTTATTCTCGCCGTCTCTCCCCAGCAGAGTGTAACTATGACATCGGGGACCGGGAGCTTCTGGCCGTCAAGCTGGCCCTGGAGGAGTGGAGACATTGGTTGGAGGGAGCAGCACAACCATTCATCGTCTGGACGGATCACAAGAATCTGGAGTACCTGCGCTCGGCTAGACGTCTCAATTCCCGGCAAGCCAGGTGGGCACTGTTTTTCGCTCGTTTTGACTTCACTATCACCTACAGGCCAGGAACACGGAACGTAAAGCCAGACGCCCTGTCCAGGCAATTCTCCATCACTGGGGAGGACTCGGACCCTGAGCCTGTCCTCCCGGCCGCCTGCGTAATTGGAGCCATCTCCTGGGAGATCGAGGGGCTCATCCAAGAGGCGCTGGAGACCGAACCGGATCCTGGCACTGGTCCACCTGGTCGCCTCTTCGTTCCTTCAGCCGTCCGCTCTCAGGTTCTCCAGTGGGCTCACACCGCCCGCTTTTCATGCCATCCTGGGGTCCTCCGCACCTGCTCGTTCCTCCGACGTTACTTCTGGTGGCCTGCTATGACTAGGGATGCCAAGGAGTATGTAGCCGCCTGTTCGACCTGCGCCCGGAATAAGCTTTCGAACCGCCCTCCACCGGGTCTTCTGCAGCCTCTCCCTACACCAGCTCGACCATGGTCCCATGTTTCTTTGGACTTTGTCACGGGCCTGCCGCCCTCCGCTGGTAACACCACCATACTTACCATTATCGATCGTTTCTCCAAAGCTGCACACTTTGTCGCCCTCCCGAAGCTCCCCTCGGCCTTGGAGACGGCCCAGCTCCTCACCTCCCATGTGTTCCGTCTTCACGGGATCCCCGAGGACATCGTCTCGGATAGGGGGCCGCAATTCACGTCCCGTGTTTGGAGGGAGTTCTGCTCCGCACTGGGGGCCAAGGTCAGTCTGTCTTCCGGTTTCCATCCACAGAGTAACGGGCAATCGGAGCGGGCCAACCAGGAGCTGGAAGCTGCCCTCTGCTGTGTCACTTCGCACAACCAATCGACCTGGAGTGAACAGCTTCCATGGATCGAATACGCCCACAACAGCCACACATCCTCCGCCACGGGCAAGTCTCCCTTCGAAGCGTCCCTGGGCTATCAACCACCTTTGCTCCCGGCCATCGAAGGTGAGCACTCCGTTCCTTCTGTACAGGCTCACCTCCGCGGGTGCCGTCGTGCCTGGCGGACGACTCGGGCTGCCCTGCTCCGTACTAAGGAGCGGAACAAGACCCTCGCTGACCGTCGCCGGACACCGGCCCCCGTGTACACCATCGGTCAACAAGTATGGCTGGCTACCCGTTTTGTGCCGCTACGGACTGAGTCGAAGAAGCTGTCTCCTCAGTTTATTGGCCCTTTTCCCGTTGAGGCCATTGTGAACCCTGTGTCTGTCCGCCTCAAGCTGCCGCGCAACATGCGCATTCACAATGTCTTTCATGTGTCTCAGGTCAAGCCGGTGCTCTCCAGCCCGTTGTGCCCTCCCTCCAGGGCCCCGCCGCCCCCCCGGCTCGTGGATGGTCAGCTGGTCTACAATATCACCCGCATCATGGACTCCCGGCGCCGGGGTCGGGGTTTTCAGTACCTGGTTGACTGGGAGGGCTACGGGATAGAGGAACGCTCCTGGGTGCCTCGAGCTGCTGTCCTGGATGTTGCCATGCTCCGGGACTTCCACCGCAGGCATCCAGGTAAGCCTGGTGGGTCACCGGGAGGCTCCCATTGAGGGGGGGGTACTGTCATGGTCTCCGTGCCTGCCCGGTCGGCCCCACAAGGCTACAATTGCTGTTGCTGTTTTCTCCCTCTCTGCCTGGGCGGAGCTCACTGTGGGCTCCCGCCCTTGGCCCACACACACACCTGACAACACTCACCCATCATCACCGGGAGCACTATTTGAGGCTGGAACACAGATCCTCTCGTCGCTGGATGATTGTACCCCTAACGTTAGTGTTCTCACGGATATGTGCTTCATATCCGTGACTTGTGATTTGTTGGTGACCTGCCTTCTCGTCTGCTTCAGATCTCCCCCCCCCCCCCGGACCTGCGACCTCCCTGCTACGGGAAAGTGTGTGAGTGTGAGCGGAGAAGACGTGAGCGAGTTACCCTGTGATTCCCCCCGGAGTTTTTGGATCCCTTCACTGTACATATATTGCACTGCACTGTAAATAAACCACACCTTGGAGATACCTTACCGCTCTGCGTTGAATCCCTGTACCAGATCGTGACACCGCTCATCCTCTATGGGCTTCAAGACATCACTAAAACATGCAGCCCAGCTTAAAGAAGAATGCAGCTCCTTCATATTATGTGCACAAATTGACAAGTCCTCCTTTGCCTACTGCAAAAGGAGATTGCTCAAAAATGGCATTTACACTCACTGGTCACTGCATTTGGTACATTTTCAACCGCTCTTTAACTCAAATATCTAATCAGCCAATCACACGGCAGCTTCATCCATCCAGCTCCATCAATATAGGCCTGTAGACATGGTCAAGGCGACCTGCCCAAGTTCAAAATGATTGTCAGAATGAGAAAGAAAGGTGATATAGGAGACTTCAAACATGCCATTGTTGTTGGCCGTTGGCTGGTTTGAGAATTTCAAACACTGCTGATCTACTGGGACTTTCCCACACGACAATCTCTAGGGTTATCAGAGAATGGTCAGAAAAGGAGAAAATGTCCAGTCAATGGCAGTTCCCAGGGTGCCTGTTTGGCTTCCAAGTTGAGCAGGCAATATGCTGCATGTGCTGGAGGGCTAAATGCTGTATCCCGGGTCTGACTCAGATCCAAGGCTTGTTGTCTCATCTTCACTGCACAATCTAATACAGACAAAAAGGAACCCCCAAGACATGCTTCTAGCTGATTGGAAGGCTGCAGAAGAATGTACAACAGATGTGCTACTGCTGCAGAAGACCACACCAGGTGGCACAAGAACAGGATACTTAGGCTACAATGTTGCCTGGTCTGACGATTCTCAATTTCTGCTGCAAAATTCGAATGAATTTTTAAATATGCACGGATCCATCCCACCTTGTTTGTGTAAATTGTTACAACCAAATGAGCATTGTTGCCTAACTGAGCTTAACCACAGCCTGAATATTGTTGCTGACCTATGACCCTGCACCATTATCTGATGGATGCTTCCAGCAGGATAACACACCATGCCACAAAGCTCAGATCATCACAAACTGGTTTCTTGAACATGACAATAAGTTCAGTGTACTTAAATGGACTACACAACCACTAGATCTCAATCCAATAGAGCACCTTTTGCAATGTGTTGGAAGATTCACATCATGGATATGCAGTCGACAAATCTGCAGCATCAGAGTGATAATAACTTCAGAGGAATCTCTGCTGAGGCCAGTGAGTTGATTTTTTAACAAGAGCTTAATAATAATTCACTGAAAATGCACAATAGCCTCTAGGACAATGTAATCCTTCAAATTCAAAACAATTAGCCTATTTTCAGGATGGGCTTTTACACAAAGAGCCACGCAGAGCTTCGTTATTAAGCTTGCTGTTTCCTTGTTAAAATTAGAAAAGATCTGTTTTCCTTCCGTCTTCCCACCCCCGAGCCCCTTCCTTCTCCCTTTTATCATACCCAGAATGGCCAGCACCATGCCATCTTTCAGCACTTCCATGGATCCTGAGCAGACAAAGAAGATGGCCTGGAGAGCGTCACCCTGTCGAAGGAGGTACTCTCCTGGAGCACAGAAAGAGGTCTTGATGTGCAGTGACAGGGAGCGCAGGCAGCCGCGACTGGCAGAGGCAAACAGCGACAGCTCCAGGATCTCCTTGTTAAGGTGCATGGTGATGTCAGATCGCAGCTCATCTGGGAAGTCCTTCAGCAGCTGTAGAGATGGGGGGGGAAATAGAAATCAGAGAAGGATGTGAGCAGCATGACACTTGTAATTGTAAGAAAAAAAAAACACATGTACCTAAAGTTAAAAGATATTATTATTACTATCATTATGTAGTAATAATTACCTTTATACACCATTACCAACCAATGCAACACCTCTGGCTGCAACACAGACAATATAAGGTGAGAATTTGGAGAAACGCTGTCATTTGCACATCATCTATCTGTCCATCCCCTCAGCGGGACAAAGATCTGCAGCTCAGCAGCATCACAGCTGATCAATGAGTCATCAGAGCCAGGCTTACTTTAATCAACAGGCCCATCTATAATTCATTTGTCTGGGTTTCATCATCATCACTCCCTCCACTCCCTGCTCTGTTTTCTGACAGCTGTCTTGCAGGCATTCACAGCCTAGAGGGACGAGTTGCTACTATACTGCTGACTGGTTGCCTCCGTTTCCCTGAGCTTATCAAGCAGAGGTGTTGTTCACCCTGTCTTACTGTGTGTTTTCTCTACATGGTCCTGAAGCCACATTTGCACACTTAGATCTGTTTGCACGTTTCCTTTCACCTGATGTTGTCTTCAACAAAAACAAAATCTGGTTTTGAAAACCAGCCTCGAATCATCATTTTTGAAACTGAAGGCCGAGAGCTTGTCCTCTAAATATCATCATGCATAGACAAAAAAGTCATGTCTTCTTCTCCCTGTGAGTCAGTGCTCAGGGCTAAACACACCTGCATTCACTGTGGGTAATCATAGTACCATTGATTGTATTTTCACCTCTACCGTGAGCCTAAATGTGGCTGACATGTAAGGAGTATGTGAACTTTCAAATGAGTTATCGGTCCCTGTGGGCTGTGCTGTTGGACATTAAAAGTACAAGTGAACAGACCAAGTAGGGAAAGGGTTAATACCAACTGAAGTAATTACTGTATTTGATGCTGATGTTGGGATATCGTCAATGCAAAGACACTTCCAATTTCAGTTTAGCAAAAACCAATCAGGTCGTCTTCCTTTCATACCTCGTTACAGTCGATGCCATTGTTGACCGACCAGGTTGTTTGAAAGTACTCCAGCATTCGCTGCTTGAGGCTCTGCGGCAGATGATGGACACGTATGAAGTCCTTGAGATCTTTGGTTTTGGTGTGGTACAGAGACCAGCGTGAGTACATCCTCTGGATAATGGCTGTCACATTACCAAAGACCAAAGCGTGCATCAGTGCTGCAGGTAAGAAGAGATGAAGAAGGAGAGTTAATGAAGTGGACAGTAAGCATGGATGACATACAGTGAAAAATGTGCTGACAGTGAATTGTCAAGACAGGGAACAAAAATAGGAAACCTGACTAAACTCTTTTCTAGACTGGTTTTGTATCTCACAGTAAACCAAAGAGAAACATCAGCACAAGTGTTACAAGTGCAGCACAATAACAGTAGAAAAACATGGAATTGGACTCAGATCATAAGTTGCTCAAAGCAGGTCAGAGAGAAACATCTAGAAACAGGAACTCTGTCATATTTCTAAAATATTAAATAAGCAACAGGAATAAGGCAGGAATACAACAGTTCTGCCTCCACTTGATTTCTATGATCAAATAAACATCAAATCAACTAAATATACACATGCATATCCTGCAGCTCTACTCCTAGAACACAGGAACATCAGGATTAGGTCTGGCAGGGTCATATTTGACTGGGATGACAGATACCTGTCCTGTTCACCTAAGCTCATCCACTTTTCAGCGGTGCTGCAGCTGTGTCGCATGCTGCAAGACGGGAAAGTGGGACTGCTGTGACAGCGATTACTGATTGTGGCATGAGCCATTAATGAAAGAAAACTGAGCTTTAAGCTTCACCACTGAAAACTAATTACATTTTATGTTTTACACTGTTGTAAGGTCATTTAGTCATATTGTTATTCATGTTTGCATTGAATGATGGAATAAAATGATTTAATTCAATTCCACCCATCCAGTTTGGCCTATGTTTCCATATAAATATGAACAGGTGCTTGGTTCAAGTTTTTATTTCGTGTAAACCCAACAGGGATAGCGTGTGTGTGTGTGTTTGTGTAAGCACATGTTTGTGTGGTGTGTCTGTGACAGCTACTGCTACTGCCCCAGGCAGCCAGGGACATTTAGCATTTAGCTGAACCAGAATTGGGAGTGTCCACAGGGAAAACCCCCACCACGGTGACCTCTCCTCATCCCCAAAACACAAATGTAGTGTAACAAGCCAGTTTAAACCGGATCAGACCTTCCTGCAGTTGTCTGCCAGTGAAATATAACAGCTTACAGTGAAACAAATGATGGACCAGGATCAGATTTTGTTGATGTTCCATCCATCCGTCTATCCTGCTTCACTGCGTATCCGATTTCAGGTAAGGGTCATTTGTACAGGTAAGTATAATTCCACACACTGTTGTCTCAATCTGATCTCATGATAAATGTAAGCATTTCCATCATTTCCAAAACACGTGTGCACTCAAGTTAATGTGACGATATCTCACGACTGATCGTTTGTTCGTGTACCTCCTATAAGCATGACACAAACGGAGAAGATCTTCTCAGCGTCAGTGTTGGCTGACACATTGCCGAAGCCCACGCTGGTGAGACTGCTGAGTGTGAAGTAGAGTGAAGAGATGTAGACGCTTCGGATGGAGGGACCACTGCCAGAACCATTAACACCTCCTGTGGGATAGTACGGCGACTCCAGACGCTTTCCCAGTTCATGGAGCCATCCTGTTTTAATATAGTGTAAACAGCAAACGGATGGTCAGACAGAAACGTTAAATTTGTTTCAATTTCTTCATTTTTACTGGTTATCATGAAATCCTATGCAGTAATTGGTGAAAAGAAATCTGCATTGTTCTCATGACCCACTGGATATTGACCGGGATCCAGTTATGAAGATGCAAGAACAAGGTAATTGTGAACAGCACAGCTTATCGATGCTAACCAAAAATCAGCCCAACAGGCCTCGTTATACATAAGTGACCTGAGGACTAAAGGGGAAGCCTTGTGTTTCGGTATGAGAAGAATTAACACATTTTGCACTGATTTTACAATGCACACACACATAAGTGATGCAGTTGTTGCACCCACCTTTTTTTACGGCTCTACCGTAAAGGCTTAAAATCCTATATGAAGACCCTGATGACAAATGCATATACAGGTAAATATAAGATCTCACTTGCAGAAAAAACCCTGTATCTCTGGTTTTAACGGCACTTCAGAAATTTAAATATGACTTCTGTCCTGTTCAAGTTTGTCTTCTTGTGCACCTCTACACTATTGGTGATGAAAGCTTTTTTTTTTTTTTTTTAAACCAAAAAAAAAACCCAAAACCTGCAGCCAGCGAGCCTGCAGGTAGTGCATCAGGTGTGAAGCATAAAAATGAACATGACTTTGAAGTTGCTGAGTTTTGGGGATGTCCAGTGTTGTCACAGGGAGAACATTCATGAGCCAGAACAGCACAATCTTTACTCACCACAAATCCAATTAAGCATATTTCACTCTCTTTGAATTTGTCCACTTCTCCATAATAATAGTTAAAGGCTAACCGTTCTGACACAGTGGAGTAGACCCTACATGCAGCATAGATGCACAATTTGCAGGTGCACTGAACAGGACTCTCCGGAGAACAATCTATCAATTGCAGCTAGCACTGGAAGCAGTCCAGAGGTCAACATGAAGGTCAAGCTGAAAGGGCCAATTTTAAACGAGTTAATGTTTTTGGCCTTTAGGGATACAGTCTAGTCTGTCTGTCTGTCTGTGTCTTTTATTATACTAGCCTTTATTATAGCCTTTGTATGAGTCTGTTTATTGCACAGATTTTGGCCCATAGAAGCTCAACGTTTCTTTTATACTGAGTCTGACAAAACTAGATAATGACTCCTTCAGCTAGAACAGAAACTGAGGCTGTTTTTTTAGCCCCACATTTTGTCCCAGCATTTGATGTCACCGGAGTCAGTTTTCCATTAGCATCCTGTAACAAAGTTGATAACAAATCTCTGCAGGCACACATCACATTACATGTACACTGTTACCACAGTGGTGGGTAGCTCTGAGACTTATTAATTTATTTATTTTCACATGGCTACAATATAATGAATTCAATTAATTTTTGGTACAAAACACAGCAACAAATCTTTTTCTTTCTTTGTCTGGTTCTCTGTGATATTCTAGCAACATTTGTGGTGAATCAGCACATTCAATGTCTTCCTGCGAATGATAGGGGGTGGGAAGATTGTATTACATTACTAATCCAAGCACCAACAGCGCCTGAAGATGCTACAACTGATACTGGCAAAGTGCCCAGTAGCACCGGTGCTATGCTGAAAAAAAAGGTCTCGGTTACAAGTCGTTGTTTGTTTTGACATCATAGGATTTCAAAGGCGCTTCGAAGGAAGAACACTACAGATGCAATGTTTTATGTGAGACTGTTGATGGAGAAGTATAGAAAAGGTCGAAAAAAGTGGCACTGTGTCTTTGTGAATCTAGAGAAAGCATATGATATGGTGCCAAAGGAGGAGCTCTGGTACTGCAAGAGGAAGTCAGAAGCGGCAGAGAAGTATGTTAGGGTGGTGCAGGACATGTATGAGGACAGATAGACAGTGTCGAGGTAGGAATGACAGATGGCTTTAAGATGGAAGTGAGATTCCATCGGTGATCTGCTCTGATCCTTTTCTTGTTTGCAAGGGGACAGATGAGGTCAGGCAGGAGTCTCCTTGGACTAGGATGTTGTGACGACACTGAGATCAGCAGTGAGAGCAGGGAGCAGATGGATAAAAAATATGGAGGTATCCTCTGGAGAGAAGAGGAATGAAAAACAGGAACTACGTGTGTGTGAATGAGACGGAAACAAGTGGAAAGGTGAAGGTGCAAGGAGCAGAGGTAAAATAAATGGGGTGAACCATCCAACACAACGGACAGTACACGTGAGAGGTGAAGAAGAGAGTGCAGGCAGAATAGAGAGGGTGAAGAGTGTCAGGAGGAATTCGTGACAGAAGGATAGCAGCAAGAGTGAAAGAGAAGGTTTACAAGATGGTAGTGATGGTAGGAAGCAGATGATCCACTGTGGCAAACCCTAAAGGAAGCAGCTCAAAGAAGAAGAAGAGTTTGAAGATTTGCGGTTAAGATTTCCCCCGCCACTGACCAATATCCCAGTTGTTCGTGTTGTCCTCCATTTCCTTCTTGCCGATGATGTACCAGATGCAGGCCATCCAGTGAGCCAGAAGGGCAAACATGGACATCAGCAGGGTCAGAACCACAGTGCTGTGCTGCGAGTAGCGGTCCATCTTTTGGAGCAGCCTCAGCAGTCGAATTAAACGCACTGTCTTCAACAGGTGCACCACTGACACCTGTAGGTAAACAATAAACCAAGGTGAATCTATTTGTAGATAATGAAGTAACTGGTTACATACAAGTTTTACTGTTAAGAACTTTCACATTAAAGTGAAGTGGAATTCACATTTTGGATTGACAGATGTATTTTTAATTATATGGACAAGGATACATTGAATCTTCTTTAAAATGGTTCTTATTATCAAAGAGTTTAAAAAAACACATAAAACTGACATTCTGTACTAAATTTCAAAGCCAGCATGAACTTTAAATGATTGTCAGTTATTAACAGTAGTCTAACCAACAAATTCTTCTCAAGAGATATAAAAAGAAGTGTCGAAGAACTAAAACATTAAATGTATTTTCAGTTTTCTCAAATTAACCAGCCAACTGGTGTTAAGAAGCTCCCCACTATGATATTTATGGGAGGCATATCAAATAATAGCCACCGACTATGTTAATAATATTTGATTAAGCCACTTTTGTGCACATGCAGCACTAATTATAGGAAAAAAGAAGCATTAGTTACTCAGTTGCTCTCTGACTCTATAATGTGATCTGTATCAAGATTTGCTGATAACCTTGAATGCAAGAGAAATCAGCCTGTGTGTTGGTTTTGTGTCTTAACTTAAAATTCCCACCTTCAGCCGAGTTTGCTTCTCTGGACTTTTTATGCCTTTTCTGTTTTCCTTCATTCTGTAACCACTTAAATTTTGGCCCATGTCTTCTGAGCCCTCCTCTGACTTGCACCTGCTCCTCAGGCAAACTGCGCGAACAGTCTATCATTTGGGACTTGCTGTCATCTTTCCCCACAGGAGATGTACACACCAGGTATTATTAAGAAAGATGTAGGACAAAGAGGACATGTGATACATGTTACATGCGTATTTGTGTAGCGAGGAGAGGAAGCAGGGAAAATTGGGTGGGAAAGTAGGCCAAAAAAATACTGTATATAAAGATAGGGTGTAGTCAAAGCATCCAGACAGTTATCTTCACTTCCACAAAAATAAATAAATAAATAAATACAATAAATCATTCAGCTGTGATATTCTAATCAAGAAATGTCCTTAAAAGGGATTATGATCCTGTTCATATCAATTTAAGGAGAAGAAAAACAGGAGATCTCAAGATCACGTCACTATATTTAAAAAAAATAAGGACTTGGTTTTGGATTTCTCTGTGCAGTAGCAATTAGTCACTGAAGTAGTTTAGGCCATCTAAGAGAAAACAAAACACAGTGATTAGATAAACTTCCTTAAAGAAAAGGAATTCTCCATCAGCTGTGTATAACGGGGCCAAATCACCAACACTGCTGATAAAAATGGTCTCCTGCAAGTGCTTCCAGCAGCACCTTAGGGTCCTCTATGCTGAGCAAATGGAACAAAGCATCAAGAGAAGAGTGACACATTAGAATGATAAAAATAGTGTGCAGGAACACTGGGACCAAAGAGGTCATGCTAGTTAGGCCTTGCACGACCCAGGTAACATGATATATTCTGTGCACAGTGTTTAATGTCTCAACTAAACATTCAAGGCAAGATAACAAACATCACATTGCAAACATTGCAAAGCTAGCCCCAAAGTATGTGGTACCGGACCCAGAGGGTTTGTCTTTAAAACTGTAGAGGCTGGGAAATTATAGAGAGTCAGAGTGAGGAACCCTATGCATTGAAGATGGGGCCCATCAAAGGTGGCCAGATTAGTACAGTGAGATTAATCAGTCTGTCACACTACAAACAGCCTCTGTCATGCACCCAGAAAAGTCGCTGACTAGTCAGCGCAATCAAGACTTCAAGGAAAATGTCAAAGAAAAAGCATAAACTGCCAATTGTAGATAAAACATTTCTCAGTATTGCATAGGTCAGTCTCACGTCTAGACGGTCACTTTAACCTTGCATAGATGTGCAATGCATTGACTGTGGTGTGGTGTTGTCAGGGTACATCTCTGAATGCTAAGCTTATGCAGACAGAGAAGCTAAACCAGGGTCCATTAGAGTACCATGTGCTGACACACCGCTGCATATAATCCACACATTGTATGCAAAGCTAACCACACCATAACAACACAAAATCTGTGTGGATGGATGTCCAACATCTGTGTCCACAGCACATGCATTATTTAACATATGTAATAAAGAGTGTCTTTTCTTTGGGACAATTTGTTTCTCTGGCCCCTGGGTTACATTTGATGTGCAGACTCAGATATTTTCTCAGGCTCTGTGCTGATTATCAGCAGGGCACCGTATAACTATTTCATGTAGTAATAACTAGAATATATCAAGGGTTGTTTGTGTGTACATGGGTGCATGTGAGGGGACAAGGAGGTAAAGGAGGGAATTACAGTGCTTGAACAAAGCTAAGAGGAGGAGATATGTGGACTGTCCTTATCAGAGCTTCTCCTGCACATGTCTCCAGTTTTATGGTAGCTTGTCCTATCGCCATGAGAAATAGAGAGCTGGTGCAGCACGAGGCGTAATGAAGCCTCCTACTGAGCCCAGGGGAGAGGCACCATCTCCCCTCCACTATCTATCACCACCCCACATCCCACCTATGGAGCGAGCAGGCTGCGCCACGTCCCGTTCTCTCCAGCGCCATGAGTGGTAAGCAATATAATGTAGCCAGCAATGCATATGTGCACCACCTGCTACTTTTTCCTTTAACTTTTCCTCCTGTCACTTCCATCTCACCCCTGCCATTCACATTTTCATTTCCTCTGCTTATCAGGTGTGAAATATATATGCTTTGCAGCCTGATTGCTTACTTCTGCTTTTTGTGCGCGTGAGACCATAAGGTTGCAGAAATGCTCATTATTTCTCCCCCTGTAGCCACGCCTTTAGCCCTGCACGCCTATCACAACAGCATGGCCAGTCATGCATGTTTATTTATTTATTTATTTTATTAATGCCACGGTATCGGCCCAATAAGCATGAATAACATTGTTCCCTAATGCCAACAGGGCATCCAGCCATACAGACCCAGGAGACCTACTCACAGCAGCTAAATCAAGCGGAGGTTTCTGTTTGCATCAACTATGTACTGCTGAAAAAAATGTTCATATCAGTAAAAAGCCAGATAATCTCAGCACACTTTTCATTTAAGAAAGAAGTAAGAAGTGAATGAAATGTACATTGGTGGTAAACATTTTCAAGTGAAGAAATGCTATTCAAATTTCCGCTCAGGACACGTTTTTGGACCTCCTGTGTTATTTTCTTGAAAAAATATTTCAGTCAAGCAGATAAAAGCAAAATTTCTGTGGGAACTAAAATGTACAGTTGTGCATGGAAATGCACACAAAATTTCAAGGTCAAGGTCAAGTTTATTTATAAAGCACATTTACAACAGCTCATGCTGGACAAAGTGCTTTGTAAACTAAAAGGCAACTAAAATAAGTAAAATGCACAACAATGATGTTAATGGGGCTGTTAAAACAAAAAATGTTCAGGCCAACATGTGCTAAAAGCCAGTGGATAAAAATGTGTTTTCGGTAAAGATTTAAAATGTTCGAGTGTTTGTGCAGATCTAATATTTAGAGGCAGACTATTCCAGAGTCTGGGACCTGTCACAGAGAAGGCTCTGAAAGAGTAAAGTTTTAAATTGGATCCTGTAAGGAACAGGAAACCAGTGTAGAGAGGCCAACTCTGGGTTATACGCTCCTTCTGTTTTGAACTAGTCAGCAGATGAACAGCTGCATTTTGGACCAACTGGAGATGATAAATAGAGGTCTGGTCCAAAGTACAGAGAAAAAGGGAAGAGTATTGAAAACACCCAATAAAAAGGAATATATCCAAGGAAAAGGACTAATCGGTGAGTATTGGTAACCTGCCTGGAGCTTGCTGTTCATATAAACAGTGGGTTTTTTTTATATTATTTAATTACATATTTCTTCTGTTCCTTTATTCCCTCACAGTAAGAGTACAGCATTGTGCTAAAGTCTTGAGCTACCCCTCATATCTTTTTAATTTTGTAGGAAAATGCAAAATAGGTGCGATGCAGTGAAACAAGTGCAAGCATAAATGATAATATAATCTATATATATCAAAAATCAGTCATGCTGAAAAATGAAGCTGCTCCCAATGAAACTCTGTGTAGAGGATCAAAATGTGATGGTACTTTTCTGTGTTCATAATTTCATCAGTGTTGATAAGCTCTCCAACACTGCTGATTGAAATGCAGCCCAAACCCATGACAGAGCCTCCACCATGTTTTACAGATGGCTGTAGACACTTGCTGTTATACATCTCTCCTGACCTCATCTGTACATATTGACTTTTTGAACCAAAAATTTCAAAATTGGATTCATCACTCCTGTTACCACAAATTTTCAGGCCAGTTCTTAATTTAATTTTGAATACCATACCTGTTTCCCTTCATTAAAAATGGCTTCCTGACAGCCACCCTTTCACTGGCACAATTTCTCATGAAGCTTCAGTGAACAGTAGCTGGATCAGCTGAAGAACCAGATGCATCTCTTAGGTCCTGTGTCAGGTCTTTGCTGAAATTTTCCCCTTTTCCTTAAGAAAACAACTTTCAAATACTGTTTATCGTTATTTTTATTTTTGTTTTTTGATCACTCTGCTTTAATGACTTACTCCAGACAATATCGAGATACGCTTCCAGTTTTAAGTTCACATTTCTTTGGGAATCACTTTGTTGGTGCAAAAATACTATTTTATGTCTGCCAACTCTGTTATGTTTTGCATTTTTTGTGCATTCAGCTATAAAATTTGGGTAAAATTATGTGTTTTTGTGACAATCTGCGGGTAACAAAATGATGCACAGAAACCTTTTCATATATACACTTTCAGCGATAACCAGTGTATAGACACCCAATATATACATACAAATTACAGCACCCAGAATCATAGACTTGCTTTTGCTTAATTCTATACTTTTCCCTCTGTCCCCTTCTGTTTCCTAAACTTGTGAAATATGTACAAACATTATCTGCATTTTATAATACACAGAGCAATGATCATGGAAAATGAGAGCATTATAGAGACTATGAAAAAGAGCAAGAAAGTGCAAGTGACACAAAACAACAGAAAAGTCACAAGATAGAATGCGAAACACACTAAAAACAGAAATGACTGAGACATATGACAAAAACAACAGGGAAACAAAAGAGAGGAACACCGCTGAGGCCCCATGGCTCATTTCGGTGAAAGATGGCTTCTGTTCTCAAAAGGGACATCAGCATGAATGCTCCTGTCCTTAGAGGAGACTTCACGCAGAACGTTCCTCAATTACTAGCCATTCCTGCTGATCCCAGCGGGGAAATGGAGGAACTCATGGCCTGGTACCCCTACACACAAATCCTGGCCTACTGAGCATGTGGTATTTCCATTAATAGAGTCTTGTATCAAACCGGTACCACTGCCTGCAGCAGCCTTTTACTACTCGCATCCTTTCCCTCCCTCCTTACCTTGAAAGTAAATATTTTTTTTCATTTTGCTGATTTTTTTCAAACAGCGGCCGAATTCTTCTATTAACCGTCTCCTTTCATAACACAGATCTGTACACTTTCTTCCTGCTCTTTAATACCTGTTCTGTTCTGAGCATTTAGTCAAACACGCACCTATTTGAGACTGGATGCTTGTGTGCATCCATCCAGTACTCCGTATTGAGCTTTTGATCCACTCTACAGCAGCTGAGTGAGCAAACAGTGATATTCAGCACAGTCAAAGCATCCCATTCTCTAAATTAGAGACCAGAGAACGAAAAGTTCTATAAGCAACCAATCAAAACCTCCCTAAAGTGCAATGCTTCGACTCAGTGACATCATTCATCCGGGGACAAGACAACACAGTCTACCTAATTGCTCCAGATCTCTGTTTCTTCCTCCTCTCAATTGTTCTTTAGGGGGATATGTATTTTACTAAAGCAACAGAAAAAAAAGTTTTAATGATGCAGATGTGATAGTTTTGTCAGTGCTTGCTCAGTGCACGTAATTAATATCCCAAAGAGACACTGAAAGAGCTCTGGAAACCAAATTATGTTGCGGTGTTAGGCATCGAGCCAGTTGCTACTCACCACGCTGACTTTCACGGCGTAGAGCAGGTCAAAGGGCAACGCGGCCACCAAGTCGATGATAAACCACGTGGTCAGGTAGTGGATGCATATCTGTCGTGCGTCGAAGACCACCTGGCCTGACTTGCTGACATAAGTGGTACGAAAATTGAAAACGATGTCTGGCAGTTGAAGAAAAAAGACACACACAGGCTTGGTGCTTATTATGAAGACTCAATTATTTACAAGTGACAATAAAACAGTTTTAAGACAGCAACCGACCTATGATGAACAATATCTCCACGGCAATGTCACTGACGGTTGTGCTGCGGGTCAGGTCGTCATCGTTACCGATGAAGCACACGTTATAGGGCACCGTCACGGCAACGTAGAACGTGGCGAGCAGAATCAACCAGTCCCATCCTGCTTTGAATGTGCTGTAGTGTAGTAAGATGAATTTGGATTTCTTGGCATCTGCTACCTTATACTCGGGCAGAGCAGGTAGGTCGCCAAACACATTCTGGATGGGACAATATAAGGGGGAAAAAGCCAGTTTATCCACCTATTTCCACCTACAGTCAAGCGAAAAAGAAAGCACGCCTTCTTTTAATTATTCAGGTCATGAAGGTTTGACAGCATTTATTAATGCACAGCTCTCATAATGTTCCAACTTTCAATCAGGTTGATGTACTGGGCCATTGTAGCACTTTGATAATTTTCTTTTCAGAAATTCTGTTCAACATCCTGTTGCATGTCCCAATTTGGGCCAAATGTTAGCTGTTTGACTGCTAATGTCCTCATTTATGACTCTGAAATATTTTGGTATACAGAGGGGTTCATGGTCTCCAAAGTATCCAGCTCCTGTAGCTGAATTTCTTAGTCTTTACCCCCCATCACCGTGCTAAAGGTTGGTATGAGTTTGGCTTTCACCGAGTGTGGTGTTGCACATTATTGCCAAATATCTCTGCTTTGGTCTCATCTGTCCAAAGCACATTGTTTCTGCAGTGTTCAGTTTAGTGAGAAGAGGGTTTCTTCTGACAGCTCTTCCACACACGCTGTCATTGTTCTGTCTTATTCCTATTGTCTTTAACTTTAACATGTAGACTTTGAGATGTAGCTCTTGGACTTTTTGCAATACTCTGAGCATTGCACAGTCTGACCTCGGGGTGGATGTGATGGGACATCATGCTGGCAATTGTCTTGAATATTTTCTACTTGTGAATCTATTTCACTGTAGAATGATGGACTTCAGATGGTTTAGAAACGGCCTCATAGGCAGCAACAATTTCTCTAAGATCATTGCTGATGACTTTCCTTCTTGGCATTATGCAACACACACCTGAATTCTGCAGACCAACAAACTGCCAGAACCTCTTCTTTCATAGAGGTGCTCACACTTGCTAATATTCAGTTAATCAAGTACATTAGACCCTCTTTTTACCACACTGCTTTTGCATTTGACTTGATTTTTTGTTAAATAAATAATCACATTATTAATACAGGAATGAAATTACTCAAACTATTCATATTGTTGTAAATTCACTGTTTGTGAGAGATATTTGCTCCTAGCCCTTGAGTGTGTCCATTGTGCTTCACTAACAGCAGTTATCTTCTTAATTCCCAAATTGCACAATCTGTCCCCATCCACTTTTTAAATGAATCCTTCATCACAGTGCATCCTGTCCCATTGTTTGAAGAGGCTGATGATATGATGATACCTTGTTGAGTTTAATCTTGCTCTTCTCTCTGCTGTGTAGGTGCCCAGAGATGTGGTAAAGTACGGTACTGCTCCGCAGACGAGCCGAGCTGAAAGGAGAGCCTGTTTTCACCCTGCCGCGCCGTCGCTCTGGAAATGCACACAGGGAAAAATTAGTACACACCGCTCTACAACGCTTTACCCCCCAAGGTTAACTGATGACTGAACCAGCCATTATACTTGATGAAATACATAATATTCTGCCTTGAATAGGAAAACATGAATATGCAGCAGTGGGAATAATTCATTTCTAAGCAAACTGTGTTATTTGATCAGAAATGCAAAGATAGTGAATGATATTTACAGTCCTTTGGCCTTTTGTTTGGTCAAAAAACATTTATTATGCGTTCATCCGCTGTACTGGACAAACCCGTTGACTGATAATGTCTTATTGTGTAAGTACCATCTCGAACAAAACAGTGCAATTTTCAGCTTTGATAAGTCGCCACTGGGGCAAAGAGGCAGTTCAGTAAGGTATATTTTCTGTGGTAAATTGCTACTGGTGTGGGACTGTGTGTAGCAGATAAAGTAGATAGTGCAGGATAGTGCAGGAGTGATGTGTTCAGACTGAGGAGTTGGGTAATGGGAGAAGGCACTTTATTGCTGCTGGGTTCTGGGCCTCATTCTCACCGCTGCGCACCCACAGGAAAGGACTAAGGCTAGATTGGCTTGAAAGGGGATAACAACGATAACAAAGCTGCAGAATAGAAGTGATAACTGCTTCTGAGTGTCCTTTGGAAAGTATATGAGTTCTCTGGTGTGTGTTGTGGGTGTGTGCGCGTGTGGACCACAGACAAGGAGAAAAGACAGGGCTCATCCATAACACGGTGCAGCCTTGGGGGACGCGACACGGCAGGAGCACAGAGGCAGAGACATTCTTATTTTTAGATCTAATGAATTTCCCTCCACTTTTAAAGCCATTCTTGTGTGGGTAGAGGGGGCACACAGGTAGGGAGGGGTGGATGTTGTGCATAAGTAGGGGAAGCCGTGGACAGATTGTAAAATCAGATGGAATAGATGAGAAACTCATGGAGGGATGCAGTTGTGAAAAAAGTACTCAAGGATGCAAAAAGTCAAGTAGAGGTGAGAAGCCGTTTTGCCAAAGGTGAAAATGTTTGTCATAAAAGAAGAGAACAAACAAAGGAATGACAGGAGATCGACAAGATACGCAAGAGTCTCGTCTTAAGCTTGAAAGTTTTTGAAGACTCTTCACCTCTCATTCAAGAGGCTTCTTCAGCTCTAAAAGCAAAAGGTGGAGGGTCCCACGTATTTAAACCCTGGTGAGTTGTCCCTCGAGAAGTGGTTGTTGACCAATATTAATCATGAAATAAGGTGTGAAAAAAGGTGTGGGTCATTACCACCGGAGGTTTTGGGTGAAACCACTGTCAGACCTTGCCCCACCCTATCATCTAACCTAATGAGGTTACTTGACACATGATTTGTGATTTGGGTAAGGTGCTTGTGAACGGAAGAAAGAAGAGTGACCTTTACCCTTTAGGTGCACTTGTACAGTGTTGTCCTGTCGAGCTCGCTCTTCTATGTTGTGTCATATCTTTATGTAGTGGCTGTTTGGGTTTTTGGTTAAAGCATAAAGTTCAGGTCATCACTAAACGGAAGATCAGTGGTTCGATCCAGTCTGCATGCCAAATATCCTTTGGTAAAAATACTAGATGGCCTAAGTTGATCTCCAAATCATCCATGGGAGTGTGAATGGGTGTGACTGTTGGAGAGCCATTAACCATAGAAAAAAGTGCTTATATGAATGGGTGAATCAGACAATTTTTATAAAGCACTTTGAGTGCTCAGGTCTAGTAGAAAAGCACTATGTAAGAACCAGTCCATTTACCATTTGCCTTAGTTCACAGGAAGACACACATGATTAATAGTGGGTCTCAAACCCATTATACTGTGCTGTTTGTCTGTGTCAGAGGCATGCAGCATCAGCCTCTTTCCTTTTCTATGAAAAGCATTTCATTATATGGGCAAAAATAACTTTGCTTTCTGCTTCCAGTTCCGCCTTATTTACAGAGTAATTAGGCAAATCCAGAAGAGGAAGGTCTGAGATGAGAAACGTGAGTTTGCTTACTTCACAAGCACATAGATTCACACACATTGACTCTGGCTTTAGCTTAGCTTCTTTATGTATTGATGAAAATCACAAAAGCTGGAAACATTGATTGAAGTTCATTTTTAAATTCCCTATCAGACAGAACATGCTAATCCTGACCAAAGCACCTGAACAAAGACTGGTTTTAGATTAAAAAAATAAAAACAAAAACCGATCTATTGTCTTGAAATGCAAGCACTTAAGTAAAGGCTTTATACATAATTTATTTAAAGACAGGGACTGATACAGTGGTTAGCACTGTTGCCTCACAGCAAGGTCTTGTATTTGAATCCACTGGACATGTGGGACCTTTTTAGGGTTTGTATGTTCTTCCTCATGCTTGTGTGCGTTCTCTGTGGTAAACTTGCAATTATAATTTGACCGCTGGGATAGGCTCTAGCTCCCTGACGCTGAATTGAATGGATGGATGGATGTTATATTAACTCTTGGTCTTTAGTTTGCACTACAACCTTTTGCCCCACAAACCTAACTTGTACAGTATGCAGTAAAGAAAGATGAATAACAGTATAAGGGGACCTTACTACTTTCCATTGGAGAGATCAAATACACTCAGCTTCAACACATATTTTATGCAACAGCTTAAGGGGATTGTTTTTGTCTACATCATGAAACACCAGTTTAACTATTGAATCCGATGGATAAGCTGTGGCTGCTTACATTATAAAAATCCACATGCAAAATGAAGATTAAATATTTGGGGATTCTGGTCACCTCTCTTTAGAGGACATAACTTCCTGTACATAAATGCACATACAGACCTTCCCTCTTGTCTTCTTGGATGGCTTTGACTTTAGTGTCAGTGATGTCCTTAAATGAAGCCAGAAAGAGCACCACGTCGCCTTTTTCGTTCTTAATTGGCACAATGTCCAGCAGGCACCAGAACAACACAGCTGAAAGGGGAAAACACACACAAGATTTACAGTTTGTGCGTATACCGGTGTGTTTATGCAAAAGCAACAGTTCCAAAGATTTTGACTTATTAGTGAGCCTGTCTACAGCTGGATGCCCCTCGGGGGAAGCAGAGACTTTAAATAGATCAAGCCACTTTTCTCCAGGCACAGCAAGAGATGAACCCATCTCTGAGGTCCCATCTCCTGCTAAATAGATTCCTTGTCAAAGAGACTACAGGTCAGTATTGTGGGCAATGTTTCTGATCAGAATGAGTGTGCTCGTTGTGGTTATTGTGCACTTGTTAAACGATTGATTTACCAAAGGAAAGTGTCATAGGAGACAGATTTGTGCATCCAGAAAATACAAGTAGACCACATTGTATCCTTTTGTATGTACTGTAGATGAGCCAAAAAGTTAACAAAATGCATACTGTGGAATTATCTCCAGCCTGCCGTCTGCCTCAACTTTGTGGAACATTTCTTTTTAGTTCATTGTTTTGGTTCCACAGATCAAAACTTTGGGACTGTTTTTACAGCTCTCATTAAAAGCCACTGTACGCTGCCTGCCGAGCACCGAACAGCAAACAATTAGGAGCATGCTAGTGAGCACAGTGGAGCATTCAGTAGCTAAGGGACAGATGTTTTTCACAGAATTTTGATGAGACTACAGCAGATTGAGAAGAAGAGCAAATATTGGGCTTGGATGGACTGAAAATTTGAAATGAAACTAAATCGTGTTTCGTGTCCTCTGGATCTGCATATGTGCAGTTGTCTGCTTATGAGTTTACTCCATCAGCTTAAAAAGTGATCAAGTCAGGGCTGTATCTAAAAGCGAGTTTGTGTTCCTTAAGGACCGTCTGGAAGTCTTCTTTATGTTAATTATTTAATCACATCAAATTATACCTAATCCACATCAAGCTGGGGGATTGTGCATGGCTGGCAGTAAATAATAAGGACAATATTTAAATAAACCTAATCTAGGTAGGTAGGTGAACATTTTAGTTCTTTAAAAGGATTCGTCTTTTTTTAGCACACAATGTCACTGTGACAGTAGAGATCTTTGCTCTACCTTTACTGCTTTTCTGCTCAGTAATTAGAAATGAGTTGTTGATCAAGAGGGATTTCCCATGGAGTTCCCTCCCATCTCTCCCACTCACTAAATCCCCCTCACCTCATGATAACTAAATCTCAGTATTTTTCGTCTCCCCGTGTGTACGTGCGAATATCTGTCTGCCTGCAAGACAAGGCAGCACTATCAAGTACACAGTGAGAGAAAGAGCCTTCTTGATTGCGATCATGCAGTGTTGGCTTTTCTCAGGCAGACAGACGGAGGACAAACTGAGTCAATCAGCCGCGTTTACTTTCGGGACGCTGCTGTGACAGACGAAAACGAGAGGGATGAGGCAACACAAAAAGGCTGAGGCAGGGGAGGAAGCAGCAAGATAAGGAACAGAGACATAGAAAAAGCGGTGACAAAAGAACAATGTAGAGATGGTAATAAGACCGGGACTGAAACAAATGGCATTGCCATGAGAGAAAGAGAGAGAGATGAAATGTAATAAAAGGGCTGAGTGAAAAGAAAAGGAGATGGTGGCAAAGACAACAAAGATGCGGGTAGAAAATCACATCTGTGATGCTATTAGCAAAGCTGTGTATACCCTGCACGACCTGCTGAATTTGCTTTAAAAGCCAATCAAAAATAAACACATGCAAACATGCTAAAAAATCTGACATGTGCACGAATCACCATCTCTGTTTTACTCGTTTTGAGAGAGCATGCAGCATGGCAAATCATCTTCACAGCTGCTGTCAAAACAGCGTAATCACAAACAGCTTTTGATCAGTTCACACAATGGTGTTTGCAGATCTCTCAATTTCTAAGTCCTCTGCAATATCAGACAGATTTGTGTGTTTTGAACATCCTCTATTAGGCGTGCACTAAAGTGCAGTAAATATGTTGCATGTGCATGCAAACTTTATTATAAACAGCAGTGAAAAAAAAAACAAAGCAGGTAGTAAGGCAGTCACACCTGAGTTCTACTTATTGCCAAACGCACGGGTGCAGGAACATCAATTACCCCATGACTAGATACTAATTGGACTTTTATATTAGCAACCCATCTACACGGGAAGCCTTTAGAATCTCCTCTGTGGTTGATTCTGCTGTGTATTGCCTAATTGATTTTGATGTGAATTTGATGAATGTTGTGAGTTTTGAGTCGATATCCTTTTGGGCTCCTGCAGATGTCCAGGTTTTTAAGATTTTTGTGACTGGTGGAGCATCACTGGTGAATATTCCACTCATATCCTAAGTGGAAGCTAGTGGAAGCAAGTAGAAAAAAAAGCTCTTTTTGGTTAATTAAAATCTTTTTTCAAACCTCGTTTTAGTCTTTAGTTTACTTTTAACCAACTACAATAACCTTCTGGGCAGGACTCGAGATGTGACAGAACATGTAGGTAGTACAACATCAGTCAAAGGAGAAGTTGGACTTCTACCGCTGACTTTTACTCTTCTGGAGATGAAGAAATGTGTGCGGTAAAACCAAGATGGAAAATAATGATTTAGCATCCAATAATTTGGTTATTTATAATATTTTTCTGTCTTTCCTCTCACACCCAACCAGTGTTGGTGGAGTCTGGTTCTACTCGCGGTTTCTTCCTGTTAAAAATGAGTTTTTCCTTCCCACTGTCACCAAGTCCTTGCTCACAGAGCCGTACCATTTCTTTCTACTATTGTTGGGTCTTTATCTTTCAATATAGTGTCTTGAGGAGTTGTCATGAATTGGCACTATAAAAAAAAATGGAACTGAATTGAATTGAAAGTAATATGATGGTCCTCTCAGCTGTAACCTCATCTACAGTATAGACTGGCTGAGCCCAGTGCTGTGTAAATTGATGGCAGCTTTAGAGACATTGAACCAACACTGTTTGTTTGAATCAATGTTTAGAAACAACAGCTCGTAAAGTGACAAGCTCATTTGATCGATTTAAAAACATTAACAGCTGCTGGAACTTGCGGTTCTAGCAGCTGTTGCAGGCTCCATCTCCGTGCCAACAGAAAATAATGTCGAGGCAGGTTCATTGCTCACCACTGATCTGTTTGGACAAAACAAAACAGAAATCTCCACAACCGAAAGTGAAAAATAAAGCAATCCAGTCAGATTATCAAGGAAGAGACTTTGCCCAGTTGCACAAGAACAGATTTCTTTTGTTTCCACAGACTTTATCAAATGTGTCATGTTGAAGGCTCAGTTGGAAACTCACGAATGAGCCCTAATGTGAAGTGAAAGAGAGACACTAAACTGATAAAATGAATAACTTTCCTCCTGGATTGTGACAGAGGAACTGCTGAGGTATTCACTAAAAAATACAACATTTGGCTGTCTGGGTGGAAACGTGTTTTTCTAATTATTTTGTAGATTCACAACTGGATCTGTTAAAAAAAAACCCAAACAATAAGAAATAACAAAAACTCTTAAATGCAGGGGTACATAGCACCATCTCAGCTTGTATCACAGCAAGTGTGTAACTGCTGGCACCCTGACGATCTCATTATTTTGACTCCATTTTGTTCATTGGCCGGCTCGCTAATCAGCGAATCACACACCGAACCATACTGCACCACAGCTAGTTTCTGGTCTCGGTTTAATTGAAGGAGACGGGGTTAAGGAGTCACTAGCAGACAGCTATTAAAGTTTAATATGTCTCAGAATTAAATAATAACTGTAGGACATTCCCGACTGGTGGCTTTGTTTAATCACCATTTAATGAGAATGGCTCAATAAAAGAAGTAATACATCCATGCCTTCTGCCATTGCTTCATCTATCGACTGGCCCATCTACGCCAGGTTAAATTGACCTTCCTCAGAAATAGCCACACACAACTGCCATCCATTCGTGGAAATCTGAAAGACAAAGTACCCCATGGTGCAGTATCTAATAGCTTTCTGAGCCTGCCTACCATCTATGATTCCACAACCTAATTGGCAAATGGTAAATAAAGGCTCAGACTCTGCACTGCGTTGTGAAGCGACTCGGCATGAGCTGAAAACAAATGATAAATGAAGGGAGCCAACAATAATTGAGCATGCAACTCAAATACTACAGCTAGGAAAGTGACATTTGACTGACCTGTCTTTTTGTAGAACATGATCTCATCCTTAAACTCTTTGCGCTCCTCCAAAGCCTCGTCGATGCTGAGGATGATGCTTTCGCTTGTCTCAGGACCATACAGGAACTTACAGGCGCAGCTCTTCTGCATGACCTCTGCCCGAGAGAAGCCTGTGAGCTCACAGAAGCCATCGGAGCAGTACACAATGGGAAACCCCTTCGACACCTGAGCATTGGCCAGGATGAAGTTGCTGTCTGCAAGAGAAAGAAAAGATAGAAAAGACTATTATCAAGGTTATGGTAGAATTTTGTTTTGTTTCTTTTTTTCTATTTACCTGGAAATAATGAATGCCTTTTATGAGGTTTCTGCTAAAAAGGAGAAATAAATGGAGAGCTCAGGATAGCTTAGTTCAATTCATAGCTCCTTTCCAAAGAAAAGGAGTAAACTGTTACATTTGGCCAGTGACCGAAAACAGATATAAAACAGAACTCTAAGAGCAAATTTCATTTTAATTCTTCTTTATTTTGCTGCTTCAAGAGGCCCTTCAGGTCCCAGAACCAATCTCCTAGCAACCAAAAAAATACACCATCTAAATTCACCATTGTTACTAACATTTCTTCTTTTTCTCCTCTTTACCTTGGTGCTTGGGTAGTAGTGTACAATTGGTTTTAAGAGCATTTTCACAGAAAACAGTAGTTCTGTATGTCTGAAAAAAACCCATTGATGAACCAAAGCACTAAGGAAACTAAGAGACAGCCTTTATTGCTGAAAAATGAGGCCAATGCAAAAGTGTCTCTAATGGCCACTTGAAGCTCATTCCAAAGGCGAGTCTGTCCCAACAGATTCCTACGACGAATTCAAGAGTATTAAAAGCATGTTTACAGGCTGGTACAAAAAGCAGTTTGGCCTTTATTCTTCCCCGTTTTATAACAACAGTACAATTTAGTGAACTTTTTTTGTTTTAAATAACTCATCCATTTGGTTAAAGCCTATAATTAGGGGTGTGGTTGCACTGACTGCTTTGGGTCCTGACAATTAATTTATTTCTAAAACTGCTTGTACCTTTGGGGGCCTCCTGAAGTATTTTAATGGAATTATCTGAAAAATGACTGACAAGGAAATTTGTGCTTCAGTTTTTTTGTGAATGAAATTCTGCTCTTTGATGAGTCTGTTACTTTGCACTGTTTAGCAGATATCTATGTACACTAGTACAGTTTATGGGTGCAGCTTACTAGCCATGGTTGGTAGCATTAGCTGATAATTTGGTGCTCTATCCTCTCATCTATGTGCTATATGGACAAAAGTACTTGGCCTTCTACATTTTATGGCTACAGGAATCGTTTGGCCATCGAAACTCATGCCATGAAGCTTCCAGTGCACAGTCTCTGTGCTGATGTTAATGGCAGAGGAGGTTTGGATCTCTGCAGTTACTTAGCGTTGCAGACCTTTATGCACTATGCACCTCAGAACTCAGCGAATCCACACTGTAATTTTATGTGGCAGAGTTGCTGATTCTTAAAAACAACACAGCTTACAGTTAACATGGAACAAATTTGACAAATAATCAAATTTCACACACAAAGTGTCAACACTGGCATCCTATTACAGTATCATGCTCAAATTCAGTGAGCTCTTTAGAATGAAAGCTTGCAAAGGCCGATTGCACCTGATCTGAAAAATTAAGAGGTGTGGCTTCATACTTTTGTCCACATAGTTTCCAAAGCTAACATGGAAATGGTCAAGACACTAACATCAAGGATGTCAGAATGTGCAGCCCAGAAGCCAGTGGATGACATCACGGTGGGTATGGCTGTCTTTTTTATACAGTCTGTGTACAAACCCCAAATTTGCTAACAGATGCCAGCATGCTTCAGAAAGCCAGAAGGAAAACCGCAAATGGGTGTCAATTTATTATTTTTTTTACCGGCCCAAATGCCTAATATGAGACATCTTTCATATTGCACACTGCCATCTCATCCATATTGAAATGAGAAACTAGCTATCATCATTTCTTTTTTTCTGGAAAGCTGAACATTATGAACAGAAATTTGGCCTGCTCATCTGTGGAAACTGTACTGCCAGCACTGGGACACCAAAATGCTTTTATCACCACCAACTTCTGAAACTTCAAACAGTATAAATGGAATCGTTTTCAACTGGTCAAGGAGTGCCTCTCTAGCTGTTTCAATGACTTTCTCTCACTTAGCCACTGCAGTGATATTTTAACACAGAAAAACTAATTCTGATAGGATGGGGGTTTTGTTTTGTTGTTTTTTTAGCTTAGACACATAAAGGCCTGTGTGGGTAAAATAAAGGTTATTTAACTAAATAAATTAGTGATTTCTGTGTAGAAAGAAATATGCCTATGAAACTCCTTGAAAGTCCCTGGCTTTAATAAACACTGATTTCTCATTTGTAATACTCTTAGTGAGAGTCGTGTTAAAGATAGGCCATGGGCTCAGGAGAAATTTTGGTAAAGAGTGAGAGAAAAATCTGGAGAAGGGGATCACTAAGGGAGACGTGACGTGATGACAGTGAAAAAAAGAATCACTGTGCTGAAGTCTATCACAATTAATTAGCCCATTTGTGTCTAACTCTAAATACCCAGTTGAAGTGGACCAGCTGTTTCTACCTGAATCCATCTATTAAGGCACACAAACATACACCCATGTGTGCAAACAAACACCCACAGTGGCAGGATTGTGCAGAATGATGCTGAGCTGTGCTGACAGACAGCTACTGTTTACAGTACAATGCCCATTATACACGACAGTTGACTATGCTGCTTTGACGGTTTCTATAGTGCGTGAGTGTCTATAGGTCTATGTATTTGCGTGTCCACTGCTGTAATTTGATAAGCAGTCAAACCAGCAAATCCTTGTCCATGAATTACACGATGAAGTAAGAATACAGATACATGCATGGCTTCATTTGGTATTGAGAAATTATACAGAACCCACACAAATTTTGAGACATTTGTATAATCAGAGCAAATAAATGAGCTGCAAGCACTTTACTCGATACACCAAACACAAACCCACAAAGTGACACGAGCTTGTTTATAATCACTGGCTGACACATCCTGCAAAGTGACTTGTTCAATTATGTTTCATTGCAAAAATCAATTTTCTGCATCAGTAAATCTTTTTTTTCTTCATTCCAGGTAATTAATAGTTTTATGTTTTATGTCAGGGTTTGTTGAAAGCAGACACCTTAGATCTGAACTGGGAATTCAACTACAGGGAACAAAAATCTTGTATGTGACACAAGAGGAACGAGCAGCTTGTTCCTTTTCTCGAATCCCATCAAGAAATCAATAGTTGCTTCAGCACTCTGACAGTGCTCACTATAAAAAAAATATAAATGTCATTATACCCGATGCTTTTAGGTTATTTAATAACAGAAACACACTTGCTTATTAAAGCTTTAGTACTATTTCCATCATCGCTATTACTTATTGTTTAATATTGGCTAAGATGTGGGAAAACAGAACAGTAACAGGAAACTGTTTTGGACACTCACTAGCCTCTTTATTAGCTACACCTTACTAGTACTAGGTTTTACCCACGGTTTAATGGTGTTTATGCCAAGTTCTGATCGAATGTGCTACAAAGCACAATCCCACGTTGAAAGTTGCATAAATCAGCTTTCTTCCTCATTCTAATTCTTGGTTTGAACTCCAGCAGGTTCTCTTTACCATGCCTAAATACACTGAGTTGCTGCTGTGTGATTGGCTGATTAGATATGTGAACTTTCCAAGTAGTTGAATAGATGTACCTAATGAAGTAGCTGGTGAGTGTAGTTTTGGTGGCAATTTGAACTGTAATAACCAATAAAAACAAAAATAGTCTTTAGCCTTTCCAAGTCCACAAGTCTGCTTGGGTCTGTTTGATGTAAATTCAAAGAATAAAGAGTTCAAAGAATAATAGCAATGACTATATGACCATCATGTCTCTAGTCGTCTGTGTCCAAAACAGAGTATAATCTATTCTTTAATCTGTCTTAAAATACTTTCTGGCTATTTGAATACCAATACAGGAAAACAAGTAATTTACAAAAACTTGCATAATTCATTTGCATTGACAGAAAAATTGAAATGTTTTGGTTTTTTACCAAGAGCTGTGGTAAGCATGACTAGGAAAACAAAATGTAACAATGTTTTGGATTCATTAGCATACAGAAAAGTCTAATTGACAGTGATCCCAATATGTGAAAAAGAAAAACACATATGAACGTGTCTACGTCAGCAGCAGTATTTGGCCTGAATGGCCCAGACAGATGGTCAGAGTGGGTCTTAGCACTGGGACTGGCTGTCAGGCGTGAGGCCCCTGAGGCTGAGGGTATGAAAAAGGGAGGCAGTCAAGACTGTTGGAGATTGAGACTCGTGAGTCCTGAGGAAAGGCCCGCAGCCTATCTCGTGGCAGCTCTCAGAGCACAGGAGGTTGGTGTTGACAAAAAACTCTACTGTGTTTGACAGCAGATTAATTTGTTTGCTTAGAATTGACAGGTATGCAATATATTGTCTGCACATACAGTATACTTGTACTGCGTCACATGGTGGGGAGACAAGGTCATCTTAGGTAACTTGTTTTACCTGGCATGACCTTGTCTCCCCTCCCCTCAGGATCAAACACATAATATGAACATACTCTAGAACAAAGCAAACATTAAGCTAAGCATGTACATTAAACTCTACTCTCCTTTCATGCCCTGTGTTAAATTCAATATGTTAAGAACTATATTTAGCCTATAGTTGCTTTCGCACAACAAAATCAGGTCAGGGCAATGAAGTTTTCTTCTCACATGCAGCTCACAGCAGGGAATAGCTTCAGACAAATTCTCACTACTGGAAATTCTCTATTTGGTTTTGTCTAGGCAGCTGCCTGGTGTTTGAGAAGCAGGACACATGACACTCACTCATCACTGTGAATTCACCAGAAAATCACCTGGGCTATTTTTCCATGGGTGCAACTGAACTTCACATGTGCTTTGCAGTATGCAACTAGTAGGTTAACGACCAGTTAATTTCTGGTCTGACTGTGTCTGACTTCTGACATGCACCTAACCTAACCTATTGGGTTATCTATAGAAAGGACCTGGACTAAAAACACCTTATAATTGTGTCTCAGAACACATACTTCAAACTTACACTTGCTATTTTGAACACATAAGAGCAGTCATACCAACAAGTTAGGCTATAAGAAGTGGCCCAATAAGCTACCCATAATGGTCCAAGTTGTAAGTGCATATAGCTGCACACTTCTTAGTCATCAATTATTATTTATTGCTGGGTCTGCTGCTTTAGAGTGGTTTGCATCACATCTATCTGAACCATTCTTTTCCCTGGCTGCCTTTTAGTACCAGTGTTTAGTACCAGTCCTCTTTTACTTTGCTTACCTATGATGTGCCACAAGGTTCATTTTAGGGGCCCTTATTATTTTGGTTATTTCAGTTATTTCTGCTCTTTCTTCAGCACACTGCGAGCACCTTTAAGGACATCTGTTATCACTGCTATGCAGATGACATTCAGTTATATATCGATTTTAAGTCTCAAGAGCTTTTGCAACAGTGCGCCCCAGACTCTGGAAATCTCCCTGTAAGCTTGAAATCCATGGACTAAACAACTAAAAAGTCATATTTTTAGACTTTTTAACCTTTGTTTTTATCCTCTGGCATTTTGTTGTGAAGCATTTGTGTGATGTTTATCTTTAAAGGTGCTATAGAAATAAAATTTTACTTATTATAATGGATACACTAGAAAAAGGGAAGGTAAAACAAACAACTAGATCATCATGTTTTTGTGTAGAAGATAGATGTGTGGTGAGAGGGTCCAGCAGTTGTAAATATTTGCAAAAATGCAGGAGCTAAGAGAACAGCTTTAGTCACAGTTTTTAACTTTTACACTTGAATTTGTGTGTAATGTAATTAAGTACAGTGTATAGAGTGCTTTACATGAAAGTGTGCTACCATTAGTACGACCACCACTACTAAATATTATTATTTTTGTTGTTTTTGTTGTGGTTATTAGAAACTTTATTTATATAGTGCATTTCAAAAAAATGTTACAAGATGTTGTCAAAGGAGCTTGCAAAGAAAAGCGTCTGGACTTCTTTAAGTTGCTTGAAGACGTTTCACCTCTCATCCGAGAAGCTTCTTCAGTTCTAAGGTCAAATGGTGGAGAGTCCCAGATATTAACCTAGTGGGAGTAACCCCCCACAGAGGGACAAAAGGACCCCTGATGATCCTCTAATCGCCTGAGCCAAGGTGTGAAACTGGGCGTGGGTCCCAATCAGCCAGAGTTTTGGGTGAGCTCATTGTGAAACCTGGCCCCACCTTATCATGCGAATTCCTGAGGTCAGCTGGCCCAGGATGTGAGTGCTGACTTTAAAGTCAGCAAAGAGGCACAGAAAAGAAGACCAGACACCAGCGAGGGAGGATAAGAAGGACAGACGCAACAACATTGTCATCCCCTATGTAGCCGGTGTATCAGAGAAACTCAGGAGAGTTTTCTCCAAGCATGACATCCCAGTGTATTTCAGACCCAGCAACACGCTCAGACAGAAACTGGTTCACCCGAAAGACAAAACGCCAAAACACAAACTTAACAATGTGGTGTATGCTGTACAGTGCAGCGAGGAATGCTCAGACCTCTACATTGGAGAGACCAAACAGCCACTTCACAAGCGCATGGCACAACACAGAAGAGCCACCTCCACAGGACAAGCCTCAGCAGTCCATCTGCATCTTAAGGATAAAGGTCACTCTTTCGAGGATGCCAATGTTCACATTCTGGACAGAGAGGACAGATGGTTTGAAAGAGGAGTGAAAGAAGCCATTTATGTCCACTGTGAGCGACCATCTTTGAACAGAGGCGGTGGTTTACGACACCAACTCTCTGCCATCTATAATCCAGTTTTGAGATCCCTTCCCAGACGCCTTAACGCCCACTCACATCCTGGGCTAGCTGACCTCAGGAATTCGCATGATAAGGTGGGGCCAGGTTTCACAATGAGCTCACCCAAAACTCTGGCTGATTGGGACCCACGCCCAGTTTCACACCTTGGCTCAGGCGATTAGAGGATCATCAGGGGGTCCTTTTGTCCCTCTGTGGGGGGTTACTCCCACTAGGTTTATATCTGGGACTCTCCACCATTTGACCTTAGAACGTCTTCAAGCAACTTAAAGAAGTCCAGACGCTTTTCTTTGCAAGCTCCTTTGACTACGATGACCTGGATGACTGAGAACCTTCACAGACATGTTACAAGATGTTTCACAAAAAATAATCATGGTAATACAATTAGTAAAACAAACATTTGAAAAAGGAAGAGCAGTAGCCCATGAACATTAAAATAGAGACTAATTATCACCAAGAATTCAAAAAAGAAAGAACATCACAAATTCTACACTTGGAAACAGTCAAATAGATTTTGCATCTACTACTGTAATAACTGGACACTTGTTTGTAATCACCACAAAACTAATTTCAACCTTTAAAAAATAATAAATAATGAAATAAATCTGTTTTTTCAACTAAATTTCTTTATACTTTTCTTACCCTCCTAAATTTCAGACTTTTACTTCCTTTTCTTGCTCCTCCACTTTTTCAATCACTCCAACTTTACTCCACTATCAACCTTTGCTCTCTCCTTCCTCTGCCCTCCAACTCTTCATGATGTCCCTCCTACCATTTTTGGCTCTCTCTACCTAATTACTCTTCATCTCCTCTCCAGCCTTGGAATTCCATCACACCTTCCTCTTACCCCAATCTGCTTATTCCCTGCATTTCTGCACACGTCCACCTTCTTTACTGCCTCTAAAAAAGTACAAACTATCTAAGTTTACTTTATCTTTCCTCTGCACCCTGAATCTCTGCTAAACTAAAATTCAATCATCTTTCCTTCTTACTTCTTCTCTGCATCTTTTACCTTCTGTCGTACCCTCTTCATAACCTCAAGTTGTTCTGTGTTCTCCATTTAAATTTTCTTTTGGCTAATTGCTCCAGTGTGGAAGCCAATAGATCATTTTGCCTCATGCTCACATTGCTGCATGACAGCTGCTGGTGAAACCCCACAGGTACACAGAGGATAGAGGGAGGAGAAAAGGCAGTGACAAAGAAAGATAGAGCAGGAAGGCAGAAGAGGAAAGAGGTCAGGAAAATAACAAAAAGTGCAAGAAGAAGCAAGACACATGTGGTTACAGAGACTACTTATGTAATTAAAGTTAAGTGAAGGTGGTGAGCAAAAGATTTGCAAATGATTTGTGATCAATTAAACTTTCTAGTGTAAATAGTAAAACCAAAATACTAAAAAGACTGTTTTCAACTGGTTTGCTATTTACTCACATACAGAATTTAGACAAACACACAAAATAACCAGTGGTATAAATTTTACAGAAAAGTGCTCTTCGTAATTATGCAAATAACGACTGTTTTCCTCACCTTAATAAACAGGTTTTAGTGAACATAGGAGTGTGGCTCTTGGAATAGAAATTCTGGTTGGTCACTGGATTGGTTGAACTCTGGTCCATATTAAATATCTCAGCAATCATGTTTGCATTTTCATTCAATATGCATAGCCTCACAGAGGCACTAGCATGTCTCATGTACACGGAGTTGTTTTATGGGCTTAAACATAAACAAACTTAAACAAAGAGAACATAAACCAGCAGCGGATAAGGAAACTTAAATTCTTAACACTGTGGGGCTTTAAAACATGGCTTTACACTATAGGAGCTCCATGTCAAATGATCATGTTGGTCGATTTTGTCAAGATTTGTGGTGGAGACGAGACCCAAATCCAGAACACAAAGGCAGACAAAGTAAAACAAAGCAGAGAAAGGAAAGTCCAAAATAAATAGCAGACAATCTGACAGGGAAATGAAGAACCAGAGGGCTATATTTACTTGGAAGACTAAATGAAGACATCAACAGTAGGTGAAAATAGTTAGCACAAAGGAAAAGTAGAAGGAGACACCACAAACACCACAAATTATTCTACAAAGTAAAACAGGGAAATATTAAAAGACAGACGACATTTGGACACTAAACAGTCGGGGTGAAGGACACAAACACATAAATGAGATCGAAGGAACGCAACATGGAAACGCTGGGGAAGCAGAAAAATAAAATCAAAACAGCAACCGAAGTTCAATATGTCACAAAACAACACAAGAACAAAAATGAGTCTGAATTTTAAAATATCACAAAACCAAAGTTCAGCAGGACTTTAATAATAATGGTCACAGGAATCCAAAAGTTAAACAACAGATGACCTCGGGACTGTGAAAGCATTGGTATAAGCAAAGAGAAAACAGGTTGGGTTTACTACAGTTGATCAATGTATTTTTTGATGGGTCAGATGAGGCAAAGCTGAAAGTGAAGTCTTTCACCACCAATTCTTAAACCAGCCCCTGGCATTATACAGCTCACAGATCTGTTTCAGTCCTTTGGTTGTACCTGACCAAAGGTGTGTAGACAATGGGAAATTAGCTTTCAAAGGTGAAAAGTATAAGAAGCTTTTGACCACGCTTTGCTCAACCAGGGATGGAGCAGCTTTGTGACATTAAGCCACTCTCTGATGGGGATCAAAGACTGTTTGGTGGAATGCACGCCTCTGTTGGTGAAACCTAACAAGACAGATTGGGAACACTGAGGGAAATCTGGAGCTTCATTTGAAAAATAAACTGATCCAGTTTGACTTTTTACACTTGGCTCTGGATGAGAGCTGTGATATCTGTAATGCACATCTTTGTTTGTGGACTAACTAAAACTTTTGAGATTACGGCGGAACTGGCAGCAATGCCCTCAGTGAAAAGGTCTATGACAGGGAGTGATTTCTTTGTGGAGGTGACTGCATGCTTGGATAGACTGTGGCTAGCTGGAAAAATGTGAATGCTGATAAAATAGTGAAAAAATGTTGACTGTTCCAGTGTTTCATTGCCTAATTGCAGTATTAGCCCTTACCATCAGTTCAGTTTGTTGGTGCAATCCTCCACAACAGTCCCAGTTTCTCGTGTAGCCTCTTGGGAAAATGAATTGCGCACCCCTGCCTTAAACAGATGGTATATTTGAGAAGAGGTGAGTGTGTGTTTTTGCTACCTTGTCCGCACACTGTTTTGTCCCAGTTTTGGGGATTTTAAACATACACACACACCGGGAGCAGCTCGTTGTCAGCCTTGTGCCGTCACTGCAAGCAACCCCAGAGCTATTTAAGTCACGACAACAATTCCTATGATGGGGAACAGAGCATGAGGAAGCAGTGGAGAGTCAGCGAGAGGGAAGAGAGAGGGAAGAGAGAAAGTAGGGAAGTAGAATCGGACAGCACTGCACAGCAGGGAGAAGAAAAGATGGATGGCAAATATGATGAGAGAATGAGAGAGAAGGGGGATGTGGACAGATAAGGGGACTAGAAGGGGAGGTTGAGAAATACACTGTGGCAGACAGATGAGGGTGTTAGAGGGGCACAAGGTGAGGGGGTGATTTGGAAAGTTGAAAGTAAGTGAGATGGAGCTGTGAGAGGCGGAATGATGAAAGATGGAGATGGAGTGTGGTAAAAATTGGTCAGGAAGTGGGGAGATGGATGGAAAAGACCTCACCACCTTTTTGACGAAATTCATGTGGGCCTCTGAAAATGCTGCTAGAGCAGCAGTTACATAACCAAAAAGAAAGTCACTCTACAGTTGCCACAGTAACCACTGACACACACCATGGCAACCAAGGTTACACATGTACAGTTTGTCTTAAAAGTCGAGTCAGTCATTGTATGGGATAATGAGATTAAGTTTCTGTGCTGTATCAACAAACTGTGTCTCGGTTATTAGTGGGAGCATTCTGTACACATTCATACAGTATATGCATGCACATACTCTCGCACCCATTCTAACAGTGGTAATCCTCTCACACCCTGTAACTGAAGGAGGAAAATCATTACACAAATCCACAGCCTTAATCACCTCTGTGCCCCTTTATCATACAATCCCCAGAGCTCTCACCAAATGAAACATTACACTGTGCATTACATTCCTGTAATTTGCAGGTGGCACACCTGCTGTTCCTTCCATGTCTGTCTCAGCCAGTGTCTTTTTCACGCTCCATTGTCTATTTCCCCCTCTTCTTCCAAATGCATAAAAAACCCAAAACAAAGAAAAACTTTCCTCCCCGTCTCACAAAATCTCACGCAGTTAATTGAGTCTAAAAATGGCCGACTTGGCCCAGGCTTCCTCTAGTGAAACCCAGTTTGTCGATCGTTCTGGACAGTCCATTAGGGATGGTGATTAGGAGAGGAATCTCGCTAATTAGGAGGTTTAACAAGGCAGAACGTCCACGGTGATGGGGAGGCTCTCAGAAGTCCCAGAAGTTTGGTGGAACAGACGAGAGGCTCACGCTCCTTTAAGCTCACGGTAATAATCAAGTCCAGTGACCTTACAGCGAGGACAGCATTTCCCAGCTAAGTCTGTACTGATGAGGGTGGCTGTGTCTTTTTAACTGAATACTTTATCAAAGCCTTATTAAAGCCAGTGGATAGTGCTGGGTTGCTATTAATGTGACACTGAGATTTAGATTTTTCACAGTTGGTTTACAGTGAGTATGGAGATAGATGCACTCTATCTCATTGCTTTTAGCATGCAGCTGGCTGTGTTGTAGGAAACAGCTTGTTTGGGATAATACAGGTTAACCAGGTTGTCTAGCAGCTGATACAAAACCTGCATCTCTTTTAAAATCTTGTCAATCTGCCTTTCAAAATCAGCCACTCGTGCACCTCTGAACTGCTTCTAGCACAGCGGCTCTCTTCTGTAATTTCAACACAGACATGCAAAGTCATCAAAATACTTCTGTTTTAAACTTGCATAACTTTTGTTTGGAGGATTGTTGCTTGTGATGAGCTGGGTCTCTGGTCACGACCGTGCTAGGGATTTGTTAAGTATGGTTTTTTATCATTTACTGGATAAGTCACCAAAAATTCAAACCATCAATGCAGATTTCTATGGCAACATGCTCAGGCACCTGATGAAGAATGTTCCGCAGAAATGACCTGAACTATGGCATGGGACATGGTGTCACACCAACACAATTATCAGTCATCACACACTCTAGTCCCTGTGAATTTGTCCACTTCCTTTAAATAAAAATTAAGTGGAAGGATTTGTGTTTTGACGCACTGCAAAGGCACAGCTGGAAGGGGACAGAAGAGGCTTTACTGGGAGTAATCCAAAATTAGGTCCCGTGCTAGAAACCATATTATCACAATAGTTCACTCACGATGCAATATTGTCGCAACTTTTAATATTTTGCAATATGCTGACTGTTGCAATAACATATATTGCAATCCATCACATTTTTTTAAAAAGCTAATTATGTCCTCAAAGTCAAACTTTATCAGTATCTCTTTTATCCAATAACAAAAGGTTTTCCCACTTTTCTGTGACGTTAGATCAGACGTTAGAGCCGAGTCCCCTCAAGTTGTGCTCATTGACAAAGACTCACTCAGACTGATGGCAACATGTTGGTATGTCTACATTCATAAATCAGATGACAATCTCTCTGAGAGTGATTGCAGTCAGACAGTGACTGTTTGCAGAGGGGTGCAAGTGCTTTACCTTCATAAGTAGTTGCAGCACTCTGGGCAAACACTTAGCCAGCACAAGTTGCAATTCCTATTTTTACTTATGTGACTGAGCCATCAGTTTGCTTTGTGTGTGTGTGTGTGTGTGTGTGTGTGTGTGTGTGTGTGTGTGTGTGTGTGTGTGTGTGTGTGTGTGTGTGTGTGTGTGTGTGTGTGTGTGTCGGCTGTTGGATGGATTTTATAAGTTCGCTCAACTAACGTTATCTCAGGATGGCGTTAATTTATTTGGTTTACCTGTATTGATACAATATTGCTACGCAAAATATCGAGATACTGTGCTGTAACGATGTTTCCCCACCTCCCCAAAACACTAGACATACCCAGTTTAGAAACTCCACCCTGGTCTGAATGGCCTTATTCCACCTTCAGATCAGAGAGAGGATATTTTAGAATATAACTAATGGATCCTGCGTTTAAGTGTGCACACCAAACCCTGTGTGGGTAAACACAATAATCTTTACTTTAGCTGTTTTCTGCTAGAATTAAGCTAAGAAAGTGAATAACAGACCTAGTTACAGACGCATCGCATGGTCACAAACAAGACTTTAAATGAAAGCTTTGTTTCTGGTGGATGTGTGAACAGGCAGCTGTCTCTTTAACATGATGGATTTTTTAGAGCTCCCGAGCGTGCAGCACAGCACCATTACTTTTTGTTTTGTTTGCCCTGAAATGTAAGAGTCTCAACATTAAGTGGGCTTTGGAGAAAATTGGAACAGTAGTGGCAATCCACTGCCAAATAAGTGAGGGCCCCTCTGCACCCTGCAGCACAACAGTCAATGATGATTGATTACTCCCTCACAGTCTCATAACTGCGCTCATTATTTCTTTCACAGCCATTCTCTGACCGAGGACAATATCGGAGCTGGCTTTTCCACAAGTTTGCATCTATTAATAAGCATCTGTTAAGAGAAGTTAAAGTCTCGCTCTTGTTTCTGTTACTATATGACATATACAATCTTGGTTAATGCCAGCACACAGTCCAGGCTTTCCTCGCTTTAATAAACCTTCCTCAAACGTACTGTATGTGCGTCAGTGTGCGGTCTGTGGTCTTTTATACTCGGTAATTAGCTTCCTCTGTCTTCTTGCAGGTCACGGGGTTGCTGTTGAGACAAAGCCGTAGAGACACCAACAGTATAAACTCAGCTCACTGGAGGCAGCTTCCTTTATTGTGTAAGAAACTCCAGTAGGCTCTTTTAACATTCACCTTGCAGCGAGTAGTAATCACAATATGGATCCCTCAGCCACTTCTTAAGCACGTAATTAGGTGTGCTGCGTTAAGGAACGTTAATCAGCAGGGAGGAAACTTCTGTTTTACTTCCCTCACGTTCAAAGGCAGTTGAGCAGGAACTACACCATGGGCAGTTCGGTGACACAAAGCAGCCAAATGCAGAAAATGTAGCATACTCTCCTGCTTCTTCTTGATCTCCGGTCTCCCTTTGTTTCCTTTTAAACACATGCTCTCTCTCCTTCTCTCTCCTTCTCTCTCGTTTTCATTCACATGCACGCTTAAACATTACGACTGGCGTTGTGTTCCAACTCAACACACAGCTGTTTCAAGTCTTGGCACCAGCGCTCGTGACAGTAATTACGTGCCTAGTGGAGGTGGAACTAGTCTGTGCTGAGAGCTAGGAAATAGCAATCTGGAAGAACAGTGCTGCACGGGAAGAAGGCGACACTCTGTGAGGCAACCAGACCTTCTGCTTAACTTGGAAGCAGGACACCCCAATATGGTCTCCTTACGAAAGGAGGGCCAGCATTAGATTGCAGAGCCAAGGCAGCAAGTATTGTGTTTTTGATGATGAGGCCGCCTTACCATTAGCATTGATATATTAAGTGACTGCTGTTTAGATAAATGTAGTTAAGATAACTAAAATAATAAAAATTAATCTTATGCCAAATGAAAAATAAGTTTTGGATGTTGAATGATTAGAATTTCTCACATTGAGTTTGGAGATTTGTCTTTTTAAATTATTACTAAATCTATACTCCACTCCCCACAATAATTAACTACCAGTGCTGGACAGGTGGTAAGATTAGTCACCTGGATGGTGTAAGGTTGTAGTGATGACAGAAGGTATCTCAGCATAAGCCACAGCCATGTTCTGTTATTTTAATCACAGCACGGGCAAACAGACCAAAAATAACAGTGATGAGCACTGTACTAAAAAGAGACGTCATCATATCGAGGGATATCTTTCCATTATCTGGATACATTTAGTCTAACTGGTGATCAACTTGCTAACGTAACCCAGGGTTTCCCCAGCATGTTCATCTGAAAGGAGTGGCAACATCTGGCCAATCACAAACACGGAGAAGTGTACTGGCAGCACATAGGCTGATTTTTACAAATAAAAATAAAACCGTTATAAAAATATAAACATGTTAAAAAAAACAGTGCAGACTGAAAGCAACACATGCAGACAAAGCTGCGAGTGTGTGTGAGTGTGAGAGAGAAAGCACTGTATAGTAGTTCAGTATTAAAAGTGTATGAATGTGTGAGCGCTGTGAATGATTTGGTCAGCAAGACTGCAGAAGAGCTACTAATAAAGTTTAGCCTATCTGAAGCCAGAAAAGAAAGCCAAGAAAAATGCTGACTGTGTAAGTTAACAGACTTGTTAGTATCATTTATTATTGTTAGGATCATTTATTAATGCTCATAAAAACTAAAACTTTGGAAGATTGTAGCCAACAAGAAAAAAAAACATGGAATAAAGTTGTGTCTAAGAATGTGTTTTAATTACTGATGCTCATCTAAGAAACACAAAGACTTTAGATGCTATTAAAAAATCTAGACCATCCTGCTGTCCGTGCACAGAGTTTCAAGCGATCTTCCAGGAATGGATGACGCTATTTACAAAGAACTGGTAAATGGACTGGTTCTTATATAGCACCTTTCTACTCTATCTGAGCACTCAAAGGGCTTTATACACCATGCCTCCTTCACCCATTAACACAAGCAGCTTTTATAATGCTGAAGTGGATTGTATCTTACATTCACACTCTGATGGAAACATCAGAGAGAAACTTGGGGTTAGTATCTTGCTGAAGGATATTTGGCATGCGGGCTGGAGCAGTCAGTTGTCAAACCGCCAACCTACTAATCAGTACATGACCTGACCTGTACCATACCTCCCAAGCTACAGGATCACTAGACAGTGACTTCATACCTGTTGATCTCTAACCTAGAGCATAACCTGCTGCAGAGAAGGTAATAATGTGAGTTACCATAGTAAGAAGTGAACCAATTTCAACCAAATGTAATAAAATGCTTTAAATACTTTCAGTAAACACATTATGCTCATTTCTACCTGCACATTTTTATTCCTGGAACACACAAGAGTAGCTTTGCATGATTCATGGTTCATAATAATCCTTATTTATCTTATACTCTGTCTTTGTTTTCCCTGCCTTTACAATTTAAGCCAAACTTTTTCTGACTGGCTGCCTCTTGCAAACAGAAGAGTTCAACGGCAGGTGGGTGGGGCTTCTTCACAGCCAAAGCTTTGCCCCTGTGATAGTATTTTATGTCACTCCTCTCAGTGACATCATACAGGCTAAGAGAGGAAAACATTGTCTGGAATGAAGCATTTAGAGTAATCTGAATTTAACATTTCATATCCCCGTTTGAACAGCTCATCTGAACAGGCATTACCTGTTTTCTCAAAGCTGTTAAAAAGCTCTCAGCTGGATCCTTAGCTTCCTGTCTGACAGACGCCAGGTGGTCAGACTGGGCAGCATCACCTCATCCCCCATCACACTGAACACTGGTGCTCCACAGGGGTGTGTACTGAGCCCTCTCCTGTACTCACTCTACACCTACGACTGCACAGCCACTAACAGCTCCAACATCATTGTGAAGTTTGCGGACGACACTACAGTGGTGGGTCTTATCACCAACGGTGATGAGACGGCTTACAGGGAGGAGGTCAGCGCCCTGACCCACTGGTGTCAAGACAACCATCTCACCCTCAACGTCGCAAAGACAAAGGAGTTGATAGTGGACTTCCGGAGGTGCAGAGAAGTACACACCCCCATCACCATCAACGGCGCTGCTGTGGAGAGAGTGAACAGCTTCAGGTTCCTTGGTGTACATCTGGCTGAGGATCTTACGTGGTCAGTACACACAAACAAAACAGTGAAGAAGGTGCAGCAGCGCCTCTTCTTTCTCAGGAGACTGAAAAGATTCGGCATGAGCCCCCGCATCCTCAGGACCTTCTATCACTGTGCCATTGAGAGCATCCTCACTGGATGCATCACCACCTGGTATGGCAACAGCACCGCCTACAACCGCAAAGCTCTCCAGCGAGTAGTGCGGTGCTCTGAACGGATAATTGGAGGTGAGCTTCCCTCCCTCCAAGACATCTACAGGAAGCGCTGCCTGAGGAAAGCGGGGAGGATCATCAAGGACTCCAGTCACCCCAGCCATAAACTGTTCAGACTGCTTCCATCAGGAAGGAGGTTCTGCAGCATCCGGTCCCGTACCAGCAGACTGAGAGACAGCTTTTTCCATCAGGCCATCAGACTGCTGAACACGTCATAGACACCTCAGCTTCACTACTGGAACTTCAACATTATGCACTCCACACTGTATATAAATGCCACTTGTTTTGCACATATTCAACTCTGTATATTTTATATATTTTATTATTATTATTATTATTATTATTATTTTTACTATTTAATTTGTAAAAATGTGTATACACACACACACACACACACACACACACACACACACACACACACACACACACACACACGTAGGAAAATATTTAGTATACACATCCAGAAATGCATACACTATTATATATTGTACATATATTTATTAGTTTCAGGTTGGCCATTCTTGTATTTTGCTCGTTTGTGTTGTTGTGTTTGCACATCTCTGTTGCTTGTGGGGCTCGCACACAAGAATTTCACTCGCATGTGCTGTGCCAGTGTGCCTGCACATGTGATGTGACAATAAAAGTGATTTGATTTGATTTGATTTGATTTGTTAATAGAATTAATTCTGAGTGTTTTCAGTTCTCTATAGACTCTGGTTGTGAAAGGGCAAATTCAGTTAATTCAGATAACAGTTGGTTGGAATATAGAAGTTAATGTTACTGTCCAGGAAAAAAGTTAAATTGATTTAAATGACCACCACTAAATGTAAAAATATTTCTCCAAGAACAAATCAGATCAACTTAAAGAGTTTTCCACTATTGCTTTCAGCCATTTATCACCGTTTAAAGGTCTGACCTGCTCTTGGATTTGGTTGATGTGATAGGAGATCGCATAGCAGCGAAACTACCTCTTCCCTTATATTTGCTCTTGGCCAGGCCATCATAGCTAATTTGTCCCGTCAGGCTCTGCTACCTCCAGTCTGCCCCGTCTTGCAGTTGAAATCCAACATTAATTTCCTTTACTTCACCAACTCAAGGACAGCAGTTCATTCTCGGGAGCTTGACAAACTGCTTGTGCTACAGGTACAGTACAACCCCAATTCCCCTAGTTAGGACAGCCCTCCTGCCAAGGCAGCTTAATAGTTATTGTCATCGTGTGCCTTTACTGGTCGTCAACCAGCAGATATTTGGACAGAAATAATGATAAATGTTTCTGGTTATTATTGCTATTCTCCAAGTGAACAAGCTACAGGAAAGGTAGAACATCCCAGGGAGCACACATACCAATGAGCTAATATATTAAACTGGAGCTTGAATCAGCCCTAAATGTAGGAAGCACTATGATGTAATAAAATGTGGCAAGTACTGGCACAGAGAGAACAGACAGAAGTGAGTTTTTGACAGGTTGTCATGACAATTTCTAGTAAATTTAAATTTGAATCACCAATCACACAAAAAGCTACTGTTCGTGTGTGTGTTTTTAAAGAAAATGGTCAATATACAGCATTGCCTTTGTTCCTTCCTGTTTACTTTACGATATAACGATTTGTATTAAAGAGCAAAGACGGTAAAATTCAGCCACAAAGTCCATAATAATCCACGCCTAAGGACATGAGTAGTTGCCCAAAACAAACAGCAACAGAGCTGAAACAAAGCTGAATGGAAAATGAGAGCAGAGCAGTGCATTGATTCTATTTGAGCAGCTGATGATTCCTGGAAAAAAATAAAATAAAAAAGAATTCTCAAAGAGAAACACGAGATAGTTATGAAATACGGTGCTTGGTGTTTAGGAATCCTCGTGGTTATTATTGAGAGAGAGTTCAGAGTAAAGTTGAAGAAACGTCTGTGTGGGCTTCGCCTGGGGAAGGACTTGCTGTAATGTCGCCGTCGACCAATTAAGTTTGATAAATGTGACCGCTGCTTTCAGACCGGCGGGAGGAACGACTGCAGTCGGCGTCTGCAGGACTTAGCCAGATAATAAAGGTTAACTTCACTGTAAAGATAAAAGAGTGGAAAGCCACAGAAAGTTGGGCTGTGTGTTTTTTTCTTTCAAAAACACAAATATTAACACTGGTTGCAAGTTGTGTGCATGCTGCCCAAATGCCTGGCGAGAAGCTGTAGGGGAGACCGGGGATAGTTGTAACATTTTTGACATTTCTGTCTGTAAATTGGAGCTCGTTTAAGGTAGTGGATTCAAAATGTAATGCAAAGTATTTACATGTCTCTGCTATTAAATAGTGCAGCTATTTTCTCTGCAGCACAATTACCCATTGCATGGTATGGTCTCAAACACAAAGAGTGAAATGTTACAATTAACCCCATAGTCTGGGTTAGTTGTAACATATCCTGGGGTGAAATGTAACACAATGAAATAAGGGTACTAACGAAACATTAACATGTAATCTTTGTTTATTCAACACATGAATGCACTTAGAGCCATTTATGTAGCTGTGTGTGTGTGTGTGACAGAATGCAGAAATCTAGCTTTTGAACATATTCCAACCCCCCAAAAAAGACAAATTATGAAATTTTCTGCAACTGAATATTTCATTAATTTTGATTGGTCTTCCTTGAGTTTGGCCTCATTGGCTCAGTGGGCATTATAACCTACAACTCTTGCACCAATTTTGAACATAACAATGAAGCTGAAAAAATGTAGTTGTTCACCAGCATCGCAATTCCATTACTTTTTATCATGGCTTACCTTGGTGTGGTTTGCAAAGTGCCTCAGAAAGATGAGGAAATCTGTTTCTTGCACCCATCCTGATTTATTTCCACTACCAGTACTTCCTACTGGTCCATCTCTGACACAGTGTGAGAATGTGTATGTGTGGGAACACAAACAGTGGAGGAATTGTGTTGCCAATGGCATTAACCGCATATACAAAAGTGACCAGTGAACCTCTCTCTGCTGATGTCGTTGCCCCAACTTGTTTAATATAAGTTAAAGTAATAGTGTGGTAAGTTGTAACATCTGCATTATTGTTACAACTAAATCAGACTGTTGCTGTTACAACTGACCCAGACTCCTATAGCCATGAACTAGCTAACATTACAGCCAACGGCTAAAACATTAGCACTAAAGACTTACACAGAATATATCCCCATAGACATACAAATAACATAATTTAAATTTGATGAGTTTAACTGCAAAGCAGATAATGCTATTAAACATTGAAATAAAGTAGAAAAACTTACTTTTTGGCATACAAATTACTTTTTTTTCATGTTAAATTGTCTGTGTTTGACAAAATGTGCTGATTTTTCACATGTGATAGCAGAACTGAATTGGGCATGCACAGGATGAGTCACATCATTTGAAACGTAGCCCTGATTGGAGAAATTGGAAGTGTTACAACTAACCCACGTTACAACTATCCCCGGTCTCCCCTACTGTAAACTGGGAGTGGACCTTTGTCGCTGTCTGTGGTGCTGAAAGCCTCAGCGCTGTCTGCTTTTGATACTGGAAACAATTTTGGATTACCTTGAACTTTAGTGAAGTCTCTCTTTGGACAAGGAAAAAAGAAATAGAAAGAAATGTGAAATACCTGGTGATCTAATGTCGCTATCTGTATCGAGGACAGCAAGCATGCAATCATACTGAAAGGTGCTGACAACTCCCTATTCTCTCTATTACAGGTGTTGGGCGTTTTGGATCAGCCTGCAAGCTTATTCTCTGGAGAATCCCAGCCGGCCAAAAATAAAGAAGAGGGGGGAAAGGAACTTAAATCGCAAACTATTACACATCCTTAAATGAGTCAATGATTTAAAATATATGGAGATTAAAAAGCAAACTTACGAGTGCCATCAAACCGAGTGGCTATAGTGTCCAGAAACGTGTTCTGCGGCGCTAGTAATCCCTTCATCACAGGCATTTTCCCTGCTTAATGTCGAATTCCCCATCAAAGTTACTGAAGAGATGGTGCAAGTCGTCCAAACGCTTGAGGTGCTCCCATCGAAGGTGCTGATGGCTATATGACCGAGCAGCTATCCAGTCAACTCAGCACAACGCAAAAGCTCCTAGTTGGGGGGGAGCGCACGTGATGCGCTCACCCGTGCGTCTGTTGCGTGTGTTAAGGACAGGAGAAGAGGGAGACCACAGGTGCTGCTCAGGTAACAGCGAGGGACAGGGTGACACTCCCTGTCAGCGATTCCATTATTATGTCGGTTGGAGCCAACGATCATCTATCCACAGCGTGCAGCGGTGAGAGACGAGCATTCTTAACAGCTGTGATTAAAGCCGCAAATCTGACAATTTCTCGGCGTGGAGACACGGTGACATCACAACAGAGAAAAACAGCTGACTCCTGAACTTTTATTGAAATTTTGATTTACAGCTTTTTAATTAGTTTCCTCCCACTTAGCGCGTCACTCAAGTGAGTCGTGAATTTCTCTTATGCCGTTGCTCATGTGCTCTGCTTAAGGACGCCGCGGTGTTAAAATAAAGCCAATAAACTACATCAGTTGTGCAGACTGCAAATAAGTCACTTAAGTAGGTGCACGACTCATTCACGTCGTTGTGTTGGAAGCGTGTCCGCACTGTTTTTAGCGACATCTGGTGGTAGGATCAAGGTACGGCCTGCATGGAAGGCACGGAAAGATGGGCTGAAGTCTGCCATGAGCTGCACAACAGCGCTGCGCAGCTCGGATCCGCTGTGCTACATCGCCATCCTGTGGATGCTAAGATACAGATCTCCATAAAGCCTGTAAATGTGCAGCACATAAATGCTCGTTAACTAGTTACAGTTTCTTATATAGATATGTGTATATAACATTACTCACACTGCACTTTATGTACATATGAAAAAAATAATCAGAGTGTATTTACTGTATATAGTAACCATTTGTAAATAGTAGAAAATACCGGTAGAGTTTTGAGGCTTTTATTATTTGTCCACTATTTTTTCTTAGGTACTTATTTTTCTATTTTTTTCTCATATATTTCTCATTCCCTTCGTCTTGTTGACCCTTGTGCTGCTGTAATGTGTAAATTTCCCCAATGTCAATGAAGTCTATGTCTTTGTCTAAAAAAATCACTTAAACCGTTTAGTGAGACGTACAATGAAAATGACATTGAAGAAGCTGTAACGGCAAGACTCAGTTTTATCAATGTCATAACAGTACGGTCGAATATTTCAAAAGCAACATCCCATGAAAATGTTTGTTTGTTTGTATTTTGTTTTTGAGGGATCTGGACAAGCATCCTTTTTGTGGCTACAGTGGACCACTCCTTAGTGTATCACTCATTTATCAGCTAAAAGCTTCATTGAGATAAAAATCTCTTTTCTAAGAGAGACTATAACCAAGAGGGCAGCAGAAATTACAAAATATCCTTCTGTTGCAAGATGTTTGGGGTTTTCATTTATATGTTTATATGATTGCTTAACATGGCCGTGGTCAGGAGGTATAGTGAGTCATCTACCAACAGGAAGTCAGACATTTGCTTCCTAGGCATGGAAAAAAGCACTAGTATGAATCTATCTGTGTGTGATTGGGGGGAATAAGGCTTGTAGTAACACCTGCTATTAAGTACGAGTCCATTTAACATTTATTTTAATAGGATTCAAACATAGACTATACTCTTTAGTCTTTCTGAGGCACTCTTTAGTAAATTTCCTCCTGTGCTTATGTTGTAGAGAGGCCCACTTCTGATTCTGCTTCAAATTCTTTGATATGATACACAATTTATAGTTGAATCAATAGCTGCACACTGCTCAGCTCCTGAGGCAACAAGAAAGCCTCAAACTAAACATTTCCACCGTCATGTTTCCCAGCTGATATGAGGCTCTTCTCTGGAAAAGCTGTTTTTGGTCTGCAGCAAATATGTCTGTTGTTATTGTGGCCAAACAGTGATATCTCTTATTCACTGATCCAGGATGTGTTATTCAAAAAAAAAAAAAAAAACGTTGGTATGTTCAGTAGTAACGTGTACCTTTGCTCTAATGTTCTTTATAGATAGCAAATGCTTTTTCCTGATACGACTCCCATGCAGCTCAGATTTGGTTTTGACAACAACATTAGCGACAGATCCTGGAGATTTCTTTGTGCATTAAACAGTTTTGTTCTTAGGCTGAATTTTCTGGAGCGGTAGGTCACGGAGAAACTGGCAGTCATTAGAAATCACTGCCGCTTGTAGATGATTTTCTTGCAGTGGAATGATTTGATGTTCTTTTTTCCACAGACTACCAGACTCATAAACATCCTCAACCTTTTTCTAAAGACCTGAGAGAGCTTCTTAGACCCTGATGACACGGCACACTTCAGAAGTAAGACAGCTCCAGAACTGGCAGAGGACTAAATTAGACAGTTTCCACTTTCCCTACAAGTTTCTATTTATTGGTACTTAATCTGCAAGCCTAATTCCTAATTTTATGGTTCTAAAGTAGTAAAATTTGTACTTTTTCCACATCATTAATAACTTTTCTAATTAAAATCTGCCTTTTTTCTTAAATCCATGTACTGTTATATACTGTTTTAAAGATGATAACGCGAAGTCATTCTGTGCTGCTGCGCTTGGTCTTTTCTGTTGGCTGTGGGCACTTGTGGTTTCTGGGTTCGTGCGGGTTCTCATCACCACTCTGTGCTCTGATGTTTTGACTCTAGTGATCAGGGGAACTTGATGGAAATGCTGTTGTCCTTACAAACCACCATACTGCTTGTTGTTGCGCCCCTCCCTCGTCCTGCGGAAACCCTGATAAGGATAAGTGGAAGAGGATGGATGGATGATGGATGGGAGTAGGACACCTGTAAATACTTTCTGAAGCTCAAGAAAAAAAGAAAATAAATAAATAAAAGATCTTCAAATGCTTCACTTGTTTGGATATTGTTCAAATAGTAATTTTTCTCATGATGTGCTTCTTTTCCACATGATAATATCTTCTAAAATGCAAACCTTTCCTCAACAGGAAACATTCAGTATAAAAAGCAATTTATTTCAGCATAAGCTCAAGGTGCTCCTAAGGAGCAGAGTTACTGAGATATTGGCTAACAGTAAGAGACGTTTAAGAAACTGCCTCGTGTAATAAAATCCCAATTTGCAAATCCTTATTTTCTCCAGTACGTAAATCAAGAAATAGGACTACATCCAAGTTTTCAATTTCAAGGTTCATGCTGCAAGTACAAGATACCTCTAGGAAATATCTTGAAACCTATCTTGTAAGTTCATGAACCCACAAATACACACATGTTCAACAAAAGCCATAACTAAACTCCATTCTAGGTCAGTCCCATTACCTACAGTGCTACAGCATGGGCCTAAACAGCAAAAGTCAAAAACAGTGCCTCCTACTCAGCTCTTTCCCAAAAGTGAAGCAGCTGTTTTAGTGTTTATGTCATGTGGAAAACATGTAGTCATCAGGCGCTCCCAGGCCCATCGAAATGTGAATCATATGTCTCCTCTGTGCCTTCAAACAAGCTCACGAACTGTACACGCATTCAAACAAATGCATTCAGGATCCACATAAAGAAATATGTGAGTCATGTCCCCGAGGTGAGCCAGAGCCAAGTAGTTAAGCACACAGAGCTTCTTCCATAAATGTGTCAGCTAATAAAATTAAAACAGACAGCCAACACACTGCGATGCTCCACCTGAGTAATTAAATGCTTAATGCATCGTTTAATCCTAATCACTGCACCAAATACACATCTTGCGTGCATGTGTGTGTGCGCCTCACAGTTAAGTTCATAGCAAAGTGACAGTCGAGCCAAAGTGAGTCGCTGTGGATTCCAGCGTTACCTCACCAGAAATGTTATTAAACCTCCAAAGATTAGAGCCAATTAAGCTTCCGCGTAATTATCAATCAATCACTGTAGCTGTGACAACACTTAAGGCACTAGAGAAAAAATATTTGGGATATTGAAGAAAAATAGTTTATTTGCAGAGCTATCACCATGCTTTTTTATAACATTTACCTTACCCCAAAGGGAGAAAAAAAATGTATTTCCCTCCACACCACCTCCCATCTGTCCAAATTGTTTTTAATGCTTGCAAACACGGCAACTTTACACCTAACTTTATTATTAATCTACTGCATGAGGTGACATAAATAAACCTCTCTTACAGCAGATATTTTCTCAGCTCAGGTGTAACGTTTTAAATGGCTCTCATTTGGACGTGTCAGTGCCGGAGTGCTGCACACTGGGTCATTGTTATTGATTACTGAGACCGAGGCTTTGTTTACATTACTCATTACACCTGAAATGGCATTTCAGAATGTCTGTGGACATCCTGACACGTGGAGGTAGGGGGGCAATGTGTATTTGTGTCGCAGAAAACATTAGACAACCCTTGTCAAAATTTGGTGCAATGGATAGATTTCTTCCAGCCACCGTTCCCTAAGTCAGATAGCACCGCTAGGGGGCGGCAAAGTTACGTTTTATTAATCCCTCAGCTGGATGGTGATGTTGGTTTAAAAATGTACACGAACCCATTAATATGCACCAATTACAAGTGAATTTAAGATGTTTGAATAGTGCACAATAATAATAACTGTAATGAAGATCATTACGCCTATATGCATTTGTACTGCTTTACAGTAATCTCAGCTCCAGCTCTGAGTCTCTCTGTGTTATTTTGGTATAAACAGTTGGACCCTAATCAGATCTGACCTTGTGTCTGTATAATGTACAGTCATGCATTTATACTGAAGATTCCCTTGCGGCATTAAAGCAACACAATGCTAGCATTTCAACTTCACGTTTTTTGCTATGCGCGGTGCAGGCACACCTAATGAAAGAAACACACACACCTTTGCAACAGGCTATTTTACATGAAATATGTACAAAGCCACATTTCCACAGATCAATACTGGTGTCCTCACTCACAATCAACACTGCACGGGATCTAATGATACAGGCAATTACAGAAATGTCACATGACACATCACACCTGCCCTCTTCTAACCAGTACTTACACTTCCTATCTTTTGTCCTTTCTTTCTTGTCCTTTGTTTCCATTATTCCCACAAAACAAAACCCATCAATTTTTCAATCAAGCAAGTAAGTAGGGCAGCATCTCGCATCTGATCCTGAGCTCACAATCTAATCTGAAACCTGGAGGCTCCTAAATTCAAACCTTTTTTTCAGAGACTTTCTGATTTGTATACATTTAACAAAGCCACCTTAACACAAGGCTATGGTTTTTCAGGCAGTGTTTGATACCCATGCTGGTACATTAACAGACTGAGGAGCCTGTGCACGCCCCAGATCAGGAGAGACCTGAGGAGAGACAGTTGCCTTAAAGCCAAGCTATGATACAATGTTAGAGATAAGATTATAGTATGGCCATCTAATATGTTTGCAGAGAGATTTTTTCTGGTAAAGATGTTTCATATTAGAGCAAATGATAACGACAGTGGCTGAATAAGAATGAAGTAATATTACCAGGAACTCACAGCCCAAACCCATTGCAAGAGAAAGCCCTGCATTCAAAACAGGAATTTTAGACACAAAAAGATTTGGTTGTGCAGAGAATTGCCCCTGACATACATGTAATTCTACATTATATCATCAAACTTTTAATGTGAACAAAAATTCAATAAAGATTGTCAGTCAATCAAAGTGTAGCTAGTTGTTTACTCCAAGGACATGTAAGATAGCAACACACAAACATCTGTTGATACATTTAAGGGGCCCAAACTAGACACGGGTCATTTGTAACAGAGTCAAAAACAAACAGCTCAAAAATAGAACTTTTAGCAATATGCTGAATTTTATCGTCTGATCATATTTTTTTTTCTCCCTCCATTCAGTTTATTAACTGCTTATCCAATTTAGGGTCATGCAGCCCATCCCAGCTGTCATTTTTTTTAAGTGCTATCTTAATTTATGACTGATAATTACGGCTGCCAAATACATAACGGCTCATAAGTTTGGAGAATGACATGAGAGCTTATGCTCAGATTCATCAAATAAATTGTAACATTGATAGTAAATAAGCAAAGATATAAGCAAAGTTTTTTTTTCAAAGTAAAACAATCGTTTTGTCTTTTCATCAAATTTTGCAGCATCAGAGCCTGAATGACCTTTGACACTAGATGTAAGCTTATGGAGGTAATATGGTTATGCTTTTCACTCACACTTCTTACAGGCCATGTGGTCAGCTTGTTTCCACAATAGTTCAGTGACACTGAGATCCATTAACTATGTTTGATATTCCTTTTTTGTCCACTGCACTGGACAAAGACAGCCAGCTGCTTCTGCTGTTGTATATTTTGTAATAGTTTGGAGCTGTGTATAGGACCATTATCCTGCTGTAAGCAAACAAGTGTCCTAGGAGTATATCATAGAATTAAATAACATAGCTAGCCTTCTTTTTTATCAAGATCACTTTTATCTTGTACAAATCTCCTACTTTTATCCCACCATATTTATATTAGGCTTTTGACATCAGGCAGCCCCACCCCTCCTCCTCAGCACCTTTTTCTTTTTTTGTTCCACATCTTAAAACCTTAGACAAAGATAGGAATTGAAGGAATTGTCTGTCAGCAAGATGTGCCTGGGGAACCCACACCAACAGGGGGCCCCCAAGAGCGCTTGAAACGTCACAAAAGACAGTTTGATTAAATGTATTTCTTGTGCATGTGACATATCAGTAGTACAAGTTCATGCTACTGCTATAATCATTTTTACTGTCAGAGCCAGGATCATGCTCATGCACAGTGTAAGTATTTGTAAGAAGATTGGTGTCCAAGTAAGTTTTAAAAAATCATTTATCCCCTGGGGCTAAAAAGAAAAGAAAAAAATCAGAGGAAAAAAAAAGGAAGATAAACGTATGTTTCTGAGAATAATCACATATAAGCAGTTAATCATTAAGACTGGCTAACAGTGACATTAGCTAAACAAGAGCTTTTGGTTCAGTCAAGTTGTAGTGAGCTTAGGTGATGCTGCATGGAAAGTTAATAATCTAGTGCTAGCTCTCTATTTAGTTATTTTCTGTTTAATTTGTTTAATATTGTCTGTTTTACATTTGTCATGTGGCACTCGTCATGTAAAAATGACAAATTAAATTTAGGTCATTATAAACTCTTGTTGTGCCCTTTTGCACATTTAAAAAAAACAATTGACTTGTTTTAAAAGGGCACTGTCTGCTCGTTTATTTTATTTCTTTCCAGCACACTAGAAAAACATAATAATGGTTTATTAGATGCATACTGATCAAGCATGGACAACATATAGTTAATAATGGTGGCACTGAAGTAGGCTGTTGGTGATGAGTTTAGCTGGGGGCGGGGCCCCGAATCAAATTCTGCCCAGAAATATAGAGAACCAAGAGTGACATATTTTAATAATTCGTTAAATGTGTCAGGAACTAATTAAAATTGGAAATAAATAATGAATTAATTATGTTATTAATTCAGTGAACTTTGAATTAATTAATTAATTAATTAATTAATTAATTGAATGCGGCATGAACTAATTAAAAATGGAAATGAATAAATAATTAAATATGTCATTAATTAATCAAATTTGGAAAAATAAATAAATAAACCTGTCATTAATGGATTAAAATAGAAAATAATTAATTTATTAAATCTTTCACTAATTAATTGATGTTGGAAATAAATAATTAATTAATTAATTAATTTTCAAATATGCTGTCGAATTTTCCACATAGGGCCTCTTTGCAAAAAGTTCTCTGATGTTTTCAGAGATGTGATGTTTCGTGAAAAGAGCAGTACACCCCGCTGCATGAAGTCTGTAGCCTTTTGGCCCCTTAACTCTTTAGAGCAAGCACATGAAGAAAGCTTTTTGGGTGGGATTGTATTCTGGACATGCAACTCCCCCAATTTATTGTTTCTTTGATAAGCACAAGAGATTTCATCTATGCTAAGATAATGAAGACTTTTCTCTAAATGATTAAGGACCTATTTACATTTATGTAGATGTAATCACGTAATGTTTATGTTATGTAATCATGTGATAAACCTGGATGAAGTAAAACAACAGGACGCTGTAATACACAGGTACGATGGCTGCTTAGAGAGCAACAGGACTGCTTTTCTTTCTATGTGACCCAGAACATCTGAGCTAAAATTGAGGTCACTGTATGCGCAAGTAATCCCTATGAGCCAGAAGCTCAGCCTTCAGGCTGCTCTAAATGCCTTGCTTCAGTCAGTATTTGTAATCCTAGGTCTGCATGACGTCACTGAGAGTGAATATTTTGGAAATGTCCGTCACACAGCTCTGGCCGTGAGTATTGGAGCCCCACCTATCAAACCTCCCGTTTAAAAGGGGCAGCCAATTAGAAGAAAGCTGGCTCAAAATAAGCATGACCTTAAAGGGTGAGGAGCTAAAATTGCTTCTTTCAGACAGCACCAAGTGGCAGTACAAGACTAACGAGTATTATTTTGAACTGTGAATCACACAAAGCTACTCTAGTGGAGTACCGGAATAAAAATGTGAAGCGTAATAGGTCCGCTTTAAGATCAGGGAGCAGGCGAAACAAAACTGTGCAATACTTTGTGCCGGTAATCCATTTCCCCTTTAACACCCTGACGTGTTGCCTCCACCCATGTAACGGCAGCCACCTCACTAACCACATCATGAGGTTATAATAACCACATCACATCTATGGCGAATGAGGTGGCGTGAAAATCTAACCTAATTTGGCTGAGATACGCGACTGTGTAAGCAGCAGGGTGTCCCCTGAGATGAGGCTCCGATTGAGGGAGCTGTGCGGTGCACTGCTAGCACGCTCTGTGAGCGTGTAATGGTCTTAATTATCATTTAGCACGGCAGCCTCATTGATGACGTATCAGGCCAGTGATGAAATAGTAGAGCAGAGAATAACAGAGGGGAAGAAATTTCAACATATAAAAACTTAAAGGCACGTGCACACACAAACTAGTAGATGACACACTGCTGCGAACCTTACTTAGCAAAATACCCAGAGGTGCAAGGGGAATGCTGCAAACACACACATATATACGCACGCACTCGTTTCCGCCCAGCTGAGTGACATCTCTCTCTGTGAATTAGTCACGATGAATGATGTGTAACCAGCCATGACTCGTTCTGGCTGGGGAGATAGCTAATTCACTTTGTTTAATTAGTCAAAAAGTAGTAGAGCACACTCCCGCTCCCCAAACATACACTTCCACTGCACACCATCCACCCTATAATGAACCGGTGGAAAACAGACTGTCTGCCAGCATGAGTGATCTCTGACTCTTCATCTCTTTCTGTCTCCCTCTCGTGCACGCACGGAGCGCACACTTCGCCCGCTGCTTTGTGATACCCTCACAGAGATTTCAAGCACTGTCTGAGGATCTCAGCTTCCGAGATGGAGTGCACCTCCTCTGCAGTGGACCGCATGGGGGAGGTATGCTTACGCTCGGCTGCAGCTTAAGGTTGCTGCAAAAAGGGCAGAAGACAAGTTGGTTCCAATGATAACTCATGCAGCCATATCAACACTTCGAGGTACACTGAAGAAGTGAAGCCCCTTGAAGCACTTTAAAACGAAATTTAGTCATTAAAAACAGCGAAACAGCCATTCTGAGTGTACAGCAATATACCAACTACTGTATACTTTAGCTTAATATAACCTTTACACATATAATATGAGCTGTAGTATAAACACCCTACACTACTGTAAATTTAGTATAGAGCTCATTCCTGCTCTTCCTGTAGTAGAAAAAAGTGATCTTCTGCATATTAAAAATGAGCCTTAGATAATCTTGTGACAACATCAGCGTTCAAAAGTTAATATCAGTGAGCCAGTTCCACCTTGCCCTGCTCCACTTTGTTACCATGGAGAGCTCCAATACCCTAAAGACAATAATAAGTGCGTGCACAGCATGCGGCAGAACATAATAAATAGATTTATGCGCAATTGTCACATTTAATACATTTACGGAGCGCGCTAGTGAATTCATTATTACACCATATGTTAATGCAGCTGGGTCCGTGGATTTTAGAGACTGTGTAGGGAGGTCTCCCCCTCCCCACCTCTCTCTCTCTCTCTTTCTCTCTCTCTCACCCTCTCTCTCTCGCTATCTCTCTCTCCTCGTGCGCACAGCGCTTTGAAGTGTAACCAACAACTGCTCTCCCTGAGTCAGTGGTCTAATATATGACAGGAAATATACTCCAGGAGCTCCTCGGCGCACATTGTTCTTTGTGGAGCTTGATCCACAGAAGCAGCGTGCCCCGGTGCTCTGGCTGGGAGGTCGCTCACAACTTGTGCTGAGGCTAGTTTAATCGGAAAGCAAAGCGCTGTCGGGGAACAAGGGAGGATCGATCGAGATAGTTACTCCTGACACAAGGGGAAAACGAGAAAATTCAGATGGTAAACGGTTATTGTGAGTAATAGGACGCACAGGAGCGTGTCGCGGGACATACAGCCGGGAGAAGCGGATCTGTTCTCCAACTAGAGATCTATGGAAGCGGGGAGAACCATATGGATACAGACGCCGTCTGCGGGAATGGGCTGCTGATGTACGATAGCGGGTCGGGCATGCACGTTGTGCAGACTGAAACAGGTTGGTTTCGCCTCAGTCAAACTTCAGCAGAATCAGATGTCGGACTGTTTTTTAGCTGCTAACATTGAAGCGAATCAGCGGCGCTTACAAGCGGCGCACCGGGAGGCGACGGCAGTTTATTGTGGGGAAACTGCGCTGTAGCATTCACTGCATCTTTTTTGTTATAAGGGATTTCAGTGGTTAGCCTCAAAGAGGCATCTGGGTGAAGGTCATCCCCGATGCTGAGACGGATATTTAAACCTTTGCGTGCACGTGTGTGTGTTTAAAAATATATTTTATTATGGCTACTTTATGTGGCAGTTTCCAGCTCACATTCTCTTGACGTTCACTATGTATGCGAATGTTAGAGCAGTTTGCAGTTATTTAATTGGTGTCTATGAGTACATATAAAAAAAAAAGTTTGTCAATAAAAGTTTAAGGAGAACTGGTATAAGTGACTTTTATTAGCTTACCTAGTGTAGTATTTGATGTTTAAGCGTCTTTATCTCTGTATTAGTGTAAGACCACAGATGGATCCCTTGTGTAATGGAATCAAGAAAGCTGAGGGCTGTGATCTTGCTGTAGACCCTCGCCCTCCTCCTGCTAAGCTGGCTCGAGTGGAGCAACATGAGGGGGGACCCTCGACCCAGGAGAGGAGCAGACAAGGTAGTCCTGTGGCCAAAAACCCCTGCATGGCACAGAAACCCACCACAGCGAGGTCACAGGGAAAGAGCTGGCACAGCAGAGGTACATGGGGTGAAAAGATGAAGCCTAGGGTTTGAACCCATATATGTATTTTTTTAGTTTTACACGGATCTTCTGTGATTATGGCTCAGCTGTGTTATCAAATTCATTGAGCTTATCTCATAACCCTAAATGTGTTTTTTTAATTTCAGCTAGTTCTGATGCAAATGCATGTATAAAAAAATACTTTGTATAAGTTGATGAATTACTTCTAATTACCCAAATGGTTTGGTGTATGGCATCATGCATGTCTGTCACCGCAGGGAGCCTGCTGCCGGTGTTCTGTGTGGTGGAGCACACGGAAAGCCCTTTGGAAGGAGAGAGGAGAGAAGAGCATGCTGAGTTTGTGTTGGTTAAGAGAGATCTGCTGTTTAACCAGCTGATAGAGATGGCCCTGCTGACACTGGGATATTCACACAGCTCTGCAGCACAGGCAAAAGGTAAAAACACTTGCAGTGCAAAGAAAGCGCAGCTTAAACTCTAAATCTTTCTTATTTTCACCTATGTATGTGCGTGTGTTCAGGTCTGATCCAGGTGGGTAGGTGGAACCCGGTGCCTCTGTCCTACGTAACCGACGCTCCAGATGCAACAGTGGCAGACATGCTGCAGGATGTTCACCACGTTATCACACTTAAAATTCAGCTGCACAGGTAGAGAGCAGACAGCACTCATATCAGTATGTTTGCCTTCAGGGTCATATCTTTGTCCTGTTTGTGTGAGTTATACATTGCTGCACAAATGTACATTCAGATGAAGTTTAAAGTGGTTAAATCATAGGTTTTAGTAATGACACTGAGTCAGCATATGCAATACCAGCACTTTGACACCAAATGTACTTTTCCTATTGTTTTTTTTTTATATATATATTCTATGAAAACAGTGTACTGCAAATAAAGACGGACCTGATATCATTATTGTTATCTGAAGCTTCTTGAGCTTAAGTGTGCTTGTGATTTCTTTATTGCATTAGACAGTACATGTGCTTCAGCATTTAGACAACAATCCATGTTGGTGTCTTCTTGAAGGGATACTACTGAGCTTCTCTGGCTCTGACCGGAGCTTTTTCAGTAAATAACCATGTTGAGAGATTCTAATGAAATATGCCATTAAGTTACATCATGGAAGGTCTAGTAGTGTTTCACTTTGTTGTCAAAGTAAAACACTGCTGAGCTTAAATATACCTTTAAACAGTAATATACTAAAATCATCTAGTTCTTTTTTTTCTTTGACCTTTGTGTAGCTGTCCTAAATTGGAGGACTTGCCAGCCGAGCAGTGGAGTCACTCGACGGTGAGAAATGCTCTGAAAGAGCTCCTCAAGGACATGAACCAGAGCTCACTGGCCAAGGAGTGCCCACTGTCCCAGGTATACAAAAGAGAGATAATAATCTAAACTTGACTAAAATTCAAAATTAGCATTTAACATGCATGCAATTTAATCTTCTGTGCCCTCTTTGACATGTGGCAAAGAGTAAGCAAAGGGTCCAGTAGTTAGACAGGAAGTCCAGATGCAGAGATAGATAAGGTGTGGGGGCAGAGCACAGGAGGGAGAAACAGATAAAGAGAGATGGTTATCTCCTTAAAAGCCATGCTGCCTGCTTGCTGCCTATCTTGATCCTGTTGATTTTCAGTCCTTTGCTGTTTAGCCTTTTCTGCACTCTGGACTGATTCAGCGATAATCTAAATGTAATATCTTCAATTCTTGTGTGTTTAATTAAGCAAATACAGACACAACTGCAGAAATAATTGTCATTAATCACGCAGTGTTTGGGGAAGGCCTTTTTATGAATATTCATAATTATCAACCTGGTCGATCTATTATTTTGCCCGAGGCGTAGGACAGCTACAGTCTGATAGAGGATAACTGTTCACCGTCTTCTCTCTACCTCAGATTCCTCTCTTCTCTGCCGTGTTAAAATCTGATACAAGCAAATCCTTCCTCCCCCATCTCTCTTCCTCTCCTATCACTACCTTAACCCCCCTCTCTTGTTTGCGGGAAGCAGATTAAAATAAATATGAGAAGATGAAAGGTGTAATAAGATGTAAAGATTGCACAGGATAGTCTTCAGGGACAAACCATGTGTGTGTGTGTGTGTGTGTGTGTGTAAGAGTGAGTGAATGAGAGACAGAGGCATAGTCTCTGATGACCTGTAGTGTTTTGTTTAACTGCACACTCACACACGCATGTATGCATGGATGCATGCATACCCACACAGCTCACACACTGACACTCTCATCTGTCTTTATTATCCTATTTACCTGGGGGTCTTTTTAATAACACAGATCTGAGTTCATTAATATCAGATGTGTGAACAGCTGAGACACCCAAGCCGCCCATAGCAGGAGCTCAGAAAATGTAATGAATTTCTATTGTCTTTTCCCCTCTGTTTCAGAGTATGATATCGTCTATTGTAAATAGCACTTACTATGCAAATGTCTCAGCTGCCAAGTGTCATGAGTTTGGCCGATGGTACAAGCACTTCAAGAAGTCCAAATGCTTCAAGGGTGAGAGAACTCAAAACACACCTGTGAAGTATTACAGCATGTCTGATACACTCTAGATACTGATTATATGAGCTTTGTCCTACTAACAGGCGTCATACACTTTTAGCAACTTGAATAAAAAGATGAATGCTTCACCATTTTCATTTTATAGGGAAATTTTACAGTGCAGTAGCAGGAAAAGCTGTTGAACCCTTTAAAATAAGCCGTATGAATTTGTTTTTAGAGATAGCCAAATCGTTGAATAAGTTATAACTATGAACAGATACAATTATTTTATGAACTTTTACAAAAATAGTTGTATTCTTCAAAGTAAACCTTTGATCTTGGTTACACACAAACACAGTTCGGTGCGCTTTGCACATTTGTGACATTACTGTGGTGACAAAAGTTCGCAGGCATCCACCAAAACATGCAATTTAAAAGTGCCCCTTTATTATAATTCAGCACAGTATACCACTGCCAGTTACCTATAACCTCAATATTACACATACAGCCGAATTATTACCAGTACTCCTCAAGGGATTTGGATAAGATTGTCCAGTGTTGAGTTGGTGGGGTGATGTCAGTGGCTTCTGCTCCTCAAATGCAAAAAATCTTAGCTTATCTTAGCTTAAAAATCATTAACTGTTCAACAATGTCAACAAAAAAAAAGAAAATATTGCATGAAAGCAAACTTTATGATAGAAGTGTTGTAGGAAATTGCATGCTATTAGATTAGTACTTAATAAAGTGAAAGTTTCCCACCATTGTAGGTGTCTCCAAGACCAGTTTGTGCAAACCGCACAAACCACCTGTCACAACTACTAAACATGTACAATAGAGATTAAAAAAAAGTCTCTGAATATCTTTGCTGATGACCACAAATGCTATTTAAAGCAAGGACTCAGTAAACATGGAGTCTAATCCTTGAAATATGAATGGAGTACGTCTTAGAACAACTTAACTTATAAATTAAAGATGATCTTGAACAGGAATCATATCAGTTCCCAGACAACACCCATCTACCATCTGGGGCCAGGATGTTGGTGTCAGCTACACAGCTGCAAAGTGTCATGACTGTATTGTACATGATTGTGATGTAACCATGAAGGGACAGGCTTACACACCTGCCAAACCTGCCAAAGTTCCCAGAACTGGCTTTTCTTTTTTATTCGGGATGAGGTTTTACCAGTACGACAAACAGTAAAATACAAAATGCACAACAATAAAAGAACCAGAGCCCAGAGAGACAGTTAATCAATAAATTGTTTATGGAGAACACAAACCACTACTTAGGGCAATAAAAGTGGACTGTATTCCAAAGTGAAACCATGATCCCATGGGTGGAATACAGTGGAGGGAGTATTATGATACATCAAGATGCTTAACTAGCTACAAAATGGCTTCAAATGAAGAAAATCTATCTTCTGGTCCAGTCTAAACTTAGGCTTAAACCTAACAGAGATGCCAGTTGATGACCTGAAGAAGCTTATTTTGTTTTTCTTTACTTAAACTTGCGATCATATATGACCTGGTGACCAGATATTGAAGAAAACCTGGGTTCACCCACTTTTTCCTGCCACAATGTAAATCATCCTGTGACTTGGAGATGTTATTAGCACTTGAACAATGAGTAAAAAATAGTCCTGCCTCTTCTTTCCTTGTCCTTTACCAGACATTGACAACTTTTCTGACCAGTCCTCACATATGACCCTCAGCCAGCCAGCCACTGGTACCCCCGCTGACCAGAGCTCAACTCTCCTTTTCCCTCGTGGAGCGGTTGCCAACATATCCAACTGCCCACCTCTCAGTCTGCGCCCTCCTGGGCTGGTAACCCAGCCTCTGAGCTCCCAAATGGTCAACCAGCAGCTGGTGATGGCCCAGTTTCTAAACCAGCAGTATGCTGTTAGTCGCATGCTTGCTGGCCAGGGTTTGGCATCGTCACCACAGCAGTATCTGAACCATCCCCCTGTAGGGAGGGCTCCTGCCAAGGTCTTCTCTAAAGCTCCTGATCCCCAAGCCCTGCAGCAAGTGCAGTGCGGCCCGGGTGGAAGCTCTTCTGCCGGACTGCAAAACCAGACCTTGGCTGCGTCTTCCACTGGACCATCAGAGGTGCCGATTGACATCTACCAGAACGTGAGGGAGGAGCTCAAGAGAGCAGGCATCTCCCAAGCCGTCTTTGCCCGGGTGGCATTTAACAGGACCCAGGTATGGTTGCAGGAGAGAGCAAAATAAAAGATGCTGAAATCGAATTTTAAAGCAGTTTTCAACTCTTTGGTGGTGATTAGGTTGCTCGTGCCCTGGTGCTGCGGTGATAGCTAAGTGTGTTCTGTGAATATGTGAGTGTGAGATGGTTGGCACACTGGCATGGCCTTTGCCGTAGTGCCTCCTCCCCCTTGTGCATGTGTGTTTGTATGCGTGTGTGAGTGTGTGTTTGTGCCAGCTCTCTGCGGCACAAAGCCGGTGCCAGCACTGAAGCAGCAGCTGGGCCAACTAATCACAACCCCTCAGAGAACTGCTGCCTCCCTCTCTACCTCTATATCTCGCTGTCCATCTCACCACCTTTCACTCTGGCAGCCCTTCTATTCATTTAATCTCTAACCCCCATGGTCAATCCATCTATATTTAATCTCTCCCTTACTTTGTCCATTGGTCTCCTTCATTTTGTATCCATATCTCCCTCTACTATCGCCTCCTCTCTAACACTAAAATGCTTTGTTGTCTGTGTCCATCATCTTATATTCACTAGTGTGCCCACAGAAATGGGGCTCAAAGGACCGGCTAAGCCCGTTGTTATTATTATTATTACCTTCATTATCATTTTCATCACAATAAGCAGAGTTAGTTATTATCCACCCCCATGTTTCCCTGTTGCCAAGTCCAAGGTGCTCTGGTGCCAGCCATACAAGTTGGGCACGATGCCAAAACGTCATCTAAAAGCGAGGGAAGCATTTGTCATTTGACGACTCACATCAAGCCTCCATCTCTTCAGAAGGCAGGGTTTGCTGGGCAGCTCCAACCACAATCTATTATTTGAATAAGAAGGCTGTTTCCTCTAAAGCCATTTCTCTGCCAGTGTGAAATCTGATTTCCTTTCAGGGAAGGAATCCCTGAAATTTGCATGTGGTGTTTGAACGCTTCCCTGTATAGACAGATACAGACAGAATAATGCTAGATGTACAGGCGAGCAGCATGCTAAGCACTGACTAGAAGCTGGCTGTGAAACCCTAAACTGCAAGGTTTTGTCAAGATGCCACTGAATAGGATTCAGAGTTGGATACGAGGCTATTGCTGAATTCCTTTAGTTTCACAAGAAACTTTACATTTATCATCTTTAAATGAAGACAGTGAAAGAATACATAATATTTCATGAGACCTTTTCCATTTGTGGTTCCTGAGAGACTGGAGCTTTTAATACCTGACCTGAATCATTTTGTTTGTGAAAGCTGAACATTCAACATGAAGGAAAAGAATTCAGGTTTATGAGTTCATATAGCTTTAAAGCAGAATTACAATATCTGTCATCCCTCTGTACAACTGAATGCTTACTTTTCCTCTGCTTCAAAGAAATGTTGCAGTTTGGAGTTAGATGAGCTCATCAGTATTGCTATCATATTTGATAAGAGCATTACTGATTGTTATCTTAACTCAGTAGTTCTTCTGGCATAAACCTTTTCAGAAAATGTCTATCTACCGTTAAGAATGAGAAATGATCCATAAGTAATTCTAGAAGAATAAAGGTCAGCATCACGGCACTGGTGAAGACTTGTTTCTTTTTTTCTATCATATATGGTGATCATCGCTAACCATTTCTCACTTGAAGGTCGAGATATTATCTTAAGTTGCCGCTTGTTTTAAATTATGTGAGTTTTGAATAAAATGAAGAAAGCAAAGTTGGTGTCCCTTAAACCATTTTTATACCACTAACATCATGTATGTTATACATTACTATATATAGATCGACCTGGAAAGGATGTGCTGCTAGGACATTTACTAACATGTACTTGAGAAGCCAGATGGCAATCCTGTGGAGGTAACACTGTGCGGTAGAGAGGGCAGTGGACTTTTTGACCAGATTGTATAACACAATCTTGGAGGATGAGAGGATGCCTCAAGGATGGAGAAGAAGTGTGATGGGACCACTTTTCAAGGAAGAGAGAGTACGTGAGTGAATGACAGGGAGACAGGTGGAAAGGTGAACATGCAAGGAGCAGACTTAGAGGTAGATGAGTTTAAATACTTGGGGTCAACAATCCAAAGCAACGGAAAATGCAAAAAAGAAAGTGAGAAGAAGTGTAGGCAGGATGGCTCTGGTGGAGACGAGTGCCAAGGTTGTGACAGAAGGATAGCAGGAAGAGTGAAAAGGAAGGTTTACTAGATAGTCACGAGACCTGCTGTGATGTATGGTTTGGAGACTAGCAAAAAGACAGGAGGCTGAGCTGGAGGTGGCATCACAGGGACAGCTCTGGTTGAGCAGTTTGGAGACAAAGTTAGAGAGGAAAGGCTGAGATGGTTTGGACATGTGCAGAGATGGGATAGAGGATATAATGGACAAAGGATGTTGAATACTGAACTTCCAGGCAGGAGGAAAAGAGGAAGTCCTCTGAGGAGAGGACATTCACAAGGTTGGTGTGACAGAAGAGGATACTAAGGATAGGGTGAGATGAAGATGGTCTGCTGTGGTGACCCCTAAAGGGAGCCGCTTATAGAAGAAGGAAAAAAATCCATCACAAGTATCAACTTACGCTGATTTTTCTGTGTGTTTATCAGGGCCTACTCTCTGAGATCCTGCGAAAGGAGGAGGACCCGAAACACGCCTCCCAATCTCTGCTGGTCAACCTACGGGCAATGCACAGCTTCCTGCAGCTCCCAGAGGCTGAGAGGGAGCGCATATACCAAGAGGAGAAGGAGAGAAGTCTGACTGTATTCACACCCAGCTGCAACAACACGCCACCGAGGTCCTCACAGGTCAGCCAGCAAAAGACTGAAAGACATGAAAACAAAAGTCTTGTAAACCAGCTGTGAAAGGTTAAAGTTGTTCATAAAACAGCATTGAAATATTCAAGTGTGAGTTCTGTCACTTGGCTCAACTATGCCTGTGTTAGCTCTCAAAGTGGAGCATTTTCAAATAAAAAAAACATAAAAACCTTTGCCTGTTATCTGTTTCATAGTCCTCCTATTGCCCATTACTTTGCATAGCCTGTATTTAAACCCGGTTTTCCTTCTTGTTTGCTTCTTTTTAGTCAAGACTGTCCCCAGTTACAGCAGACAGAGGACTGCGGACAGACAGCTGCGTTCTCAATGTCAGCGCCTCTATCTATGAGGAGATCCAGCATGAGATGAAGAGAGCCAAAGTGTCTCAGGCGCTGTTTGCGAAGGTTGCCGCCTCCAAGAGCCAGGTACTTTGCTTCTTGTTAGTTTAAATCTGAGCATACAAACCACCCAATCGTTTCTATCGCTTGATGAAATGCTCAATTTTAGCATTCATTTATGACTCCATCGCCTCAGTTAAAGCAGCGATGGATACCGTGTGTGGAGGAAAGCCCAGATAATCAACCAGCAGCTGTACTCTGCAGAGGACTATCATCAGTGCATCAGACTGCTATTGTGTCCTAAATTATCGCTTTAATAGTCACCATACACACATACACACCACTCGCTTGTGCACACAAACATACAGTAAGAGCACATGCAAGTAAAACGTGATCGCGCGCACAGAGACACAGCAACACTAATACAAATACACACACACAAGCACGATTTGAGTGTTTATTGTTCTCATTTTTATGGCGGCCCCATAAGCTTGTTATTGCCTTTTGTTTTGAGGATAATTTCCCTTCATGGAATGGGGGGATTTTAGCTGTCTCATTTTCTCTTCCTCTCGAGCACATCTCCAATTTTTAGCTTCTTTCTTGCTTGCTTTCTTTTTTCTTTTCTTTCTTTCTTTCTTCTCCCATATAACTCCCTCTTCTTTCTACTCATCATCAAGATGTTTGGAGGTCATTCAGCGGTCATGCCAGTACAGCCAGGTGGTCCAAAACCCCTGAGGTTCTTTCACTGGCCTCCATTTTTTTTTCCTTACTTTCTTTAACCCCCACCCCTGTTTCCCTTTATTCTCTCGCACTCTCTCTATCTTTTATCCCCCACCCCACCCCCCGTATTACCCGGTTGTTTGGCAGGCAGAGCCATGCAGCATCTCCCTGTTCTATCTGCACTGTGCATCTGGATGGCATTGTGTGCTAGAGTTGGGCTACAGCCAGGTGTGTGTGCGCGTGCGTGTGAGCATATCAGCTTGCTTGCAAACATAATCATCCTCAGTTCATGAGTCTGAAACTAGCTTGGCTTTACGTTCCCCAATCTGTCACTCACAAGTTTCTTCCTTCATGATACACAAACAATTCATGCTGATAAGAAAATCTTGCTATAATCTTCAGATTATCTGGCAGATCCAAAAAAATTTTTTTGATTTTGTATGTATATTGAGAACACACTGAACCAGTTTGGAGTCAATGTATAGAGAAAGTTATTGTGAATTCATTTTTTTCCCCCTTTGGTCAATCCCTTTCACTGTATATAGGGTGCCAACATACATAAGCTAATTAAATGTAAGGCTGCAAATGCTGTCGCTAAACATGCATCTTCAAATTTCTGCTGGCAGTCTACAAGGCTTAAACTGAACCCCAGCTTAGCCTCTTTTTTAATGTGTGAGTTTACTCATGTTCTGCAACCTTTAAATTACCTTTTTTATCTTATCAGTCTGCTGTACTGTACTGTAAGCATTTTAAAATAGACATAAACAGCCTGAAAGGGGTTGTCAAACATAACAGCATAGTCATATTGATATGGTCACGTTGTGTGATCTAAGTGTGTCGTTGGGGAGAAAACAGCAGCACTTTGTGCTGGAAATTTTTCCAGTGACATGACTAAACACATTGAAACCAATTCTAACTGAATGTAAGGCTGCTTATTCCCTTGCCCTTTATTAGTGAATGTGCTTTTAAGATATTTTAAGAGTTGTTAAGCAACTGTAGCCACCTTGTGCATATGCACATATTTCCTGTAGGGATGGTTGTGCGAGCTGCTGCGTTGGAAGGAGGAACCCAGTCCAGAGAACCGGACGCTGTGGGAGAATCTGTGCATGATCCGCCGGTTCCTCAGCCTGTCCCAGAATGAAAGAGATGCCATCTACGAACAGGAGAGCAGCAACATGACTGCACAACAGCACTGCATTGACAGGTTCACCCTGCTAAGCAATGACAATACATTGGTAAGACTTCCAAAAGTGACAAACATTATTATCAACAGACACTCTGACTTCAGTAGATCTTGCTTGAGAAGAAAACTATTATGTATTAGAGTTTTAAACAGCTATATACATGGCAGAAAACACTTGAGGCTAAGGTGTACTGACTTTAATTTTGTAATTTAAAAAAGTTATGGATAAAAAGTTATCAGAAATCTGAAAGTGAATACATCACATTGAATGCCAATAGATCTCTAGGGCGTGCAATGGAAAAGCAGCAGAGTAATGACAGCTAAATGCCAGAGATGTCAGAAAAAAAAAAGATGATTACCACATTAAGCAATGATCCGTGAGGCTGATTAGTTATTTTTCTTTCCCTTCCATTGCTTGTGCATGGATTGATGGCTTGATTATAGGACAAACTCAAAGATAAAATGGTTGCATACCCTTCTGTTTGTGAACATACAGCCCACTGCCTAGCATATCATTGCATCATTGCCCATGTAGTGTTGACAAGAAAAGTCAACACCACATGGGCAAATTCAGATCCTGATGTGCATTTGCAGACATCAGTTCTGGGTGGCTGCACTGCAGATCACCTCACATGTGAACACTAAGGAGATTAAGATCAAACGGTCTCCACTACCCTTGATTTCACACCAGCCCAGATCATCGTGTCCTGTGCCTTTGCTCATATAGCAGCAAATCAGTGTCTAAACTCTGCAGATTCAATTAGATATGGTAAAAAAACACAAAAACAAAACACAATGGATGGGTGTGCATGTTAAGTTGTAGTTTCATTTTAACATAAAAGGTGACATTTCTTGAGCGAAACAGTCTCTGTTGACTTCACTTTATTTCATTCACAACTATTTAAAGTCAAACATAGTACTGCTCACACTCAAAACTAGAAAAATTTAAATACCAACCTTTTTGCTCTAATCACTTCTAATTTCTCTCATCAGTACCAACGCAGCTCTTTGATGCCACAGCAACACCATCTACAACCCCATCAACCCCTTCAGCCCGAGACAGGACCTCACCTTTCCCCGACACAACCCTGCGCTGCATCGCCAGCCGAGTCTGATGCTGGCGGTGCCTGGCAGCACTTGAGAGTACATTTGCAGGGCAGAGGCAGCAGCAATGGTGAGGGAGGGGACAGTAAAGAATGGGTTGAGGGTGGAAGAGAAAACAGGGACAGTTTAGGTGGGGACTGGGGTTGTGCTGGAACCGTGAGGGACAGAGGTGCAGAAAACAGCGAACAGGTATGGGATGGAAATATAGGGAAGGAAGACATAGATGACATCACGGGAGATGGCAAAAAAGGGAAGGTTAAGGAGAAGCTGTCTGTGAAATGGCCCAACATGAAGAATGAGGAACAGTGTAGGGCTGGGGTTTGTTCAGAGACAGATAATGAGGTAGAAAGTTACAAGGAGGTCCAATGTCAGGGGTTAAATGTGTCCAGAGATGCCCTCGGTATCCTGCAAAGTTTCATCAAGGACGTGGGCCTCAACCCAGACGAGGAAGCGGTCCACACCTTGTCTGCCCAGCTGGGCTTACCTAAACATATAATTCGCAACTTCTTCAATAGCCAGGACCAAGGACAAAGCCAAGACTACAGCCCAAAACACAGTCGCGACCACAAGCATTACTGCACAGACCCAAACATCTTGCAGGCTAATGTGACTGCACAGGAACTGGAAGAAGGTGGAAAAACAGAAACAGAACAAAAGGAGGAGAACTTAACAGGAAGAAATGAAACAAGTGAGATGACTGTATTAAAAGAATCGGATGTTGGCACTCAAACTATTCCCCCTATGAAGGAAGAGCAGGAGAGCTACATTTAACCCGCATACATCCAGTAACATACAGCAGCTTGGACAAGCCATACTTACCATTTAGACCCAGGACCGGGTGCTTCTCCTCTCTGAAACATAGCAACTTCGGTGCAAATGCTTCTCACTTAAAATATTGCTCCAGTCCAGAGTCACAGCGTGTTGGTATTTATGTGTTTATAGGCTTGCATTGTTACACACTGTGGAAAGACTAATAAAATACTGTGTATACCACAGCTTTCATAACCAGAGACTTAAGTTATGTAATTACATAGAAAGCTGTACTGTGATTTGAGGATTCTTGATGCACTTGAGACAGTTTACTGTGACTGAACTTTAGTACATAGTTTCCATGTATAGTTATATTTCTGGGTGGAGTGCTGGGAACCAATACAATGAGCCTCAGATTACATATCTCTATTTAAAAAGAGTAAGTGTAGTTGGTTGACTGACATTTTTGAAAAACGGCCATACCAGAAATGCCTTGAAGAGAGTGGCACTGCCAATCATGTTGTTCTTTTGTTTTTTTTAGGTGTATCTTCACCATTTTTGTTTTAATTGTGCTAACCGTGCTTTGTGGTTTGGCTTTTGTCTGAGTCGTTTACTCTTTACCTCATAAATTTCACTGTTCACGTTTCGCTCTTATTAAATAACAAGTTTCCTGTTGTCGTTTTAAATTAAATACTTACTGGGAAAGGACTGGGATCATGTAACACCCATAGTATGTTACTAGCCACATGATTACATTAAACAATATGTCATCTTATAAACTTCAAGTATAATCATTTGGAAGAAGTTATTTTCTAGGGACAGATGCTGATGATGACATTAAATTGGTAAAAAAAAAAAAAAAAGCCAGTGTCAATATTCTTTATATATAAACTGTATATACAGACATGTGACAAAGAAAGTTTGTGTACTGGCCCACTCTTGTTTACAATGTTGATTGAGTTTATTGAAGTTTGCACTTTTGCACAACTCTCCTAAGGTCCTACCTCATCATTTTAATCAATTATTGAGGTCTGGACTTTAACTGGGTTATTCCAACACATTTCCTTTTTCAGCTATTCTGTTGCAGTTGTGGGATCATTGTCATGTTGCAAGATGCAATTTTTGCCAAGTTTAAGTGGTAGGAAAGATGGCCTCACATTCGACTCTTTAATACTTTGATATACAGAGGAATTCGTGGTCAACTCAGTGGCTACAAGGTGTAAGCCCAAATAATCACCCCTCCTCCACCATGCTTGACAGTTGGTACAAGTTGTTTGTACTGATATGCTGAGTTTGGTTTTCACCAAGTGTTGCACTGTGCATTATGGCCAGACATCTCTACTTTGGTCTCATCAGTCCAAAGAAGTCTTGTGGTTTGTTCTTTGCAAAGCTAAGCTGTGCTTTTTAGAGAGAAGAGTCTTTCTCTTGGCAACCCTTCCAAACAAGACATACTTGTTCAGTCTTTTTTTCCCCAATTTTTCCCTTCTAACAGAGGCCTGTAGAGTCTGAGACGTAGCTCTTGGGTTTTCTGCAGTTTCTCTGAACATTGCACAGTCTGACCTTGGGGTAAATTTGCTGGGAACAATGTGTCATTTTGTTAACTCACACACACGAATGCTCCAGACTGGCAAACTGCTAAAAAATTCTGCTTTTATAGAGGTGCTCACATTTGCTGATGATCAGTTAATCAAGTGTATTTGATTATCAGTGGGGTCTTTGTTTACTAACTATCCAGCATTGCATTTTACTTAACAGCCTAACACAGAGACACACTCCGCTCCAAACAGTGTTGAGACTACTGTAAGGTGTAGTGACACCACTTCTAAGTTGCCATATGCATAATTTTCTTCATTATGTTCTGCAAGAAAAAAAAGGTATTGTGTTGTCACACATCACTAAATTTACATGATAATGCTGATATATCTCTGATAGGCCGACACTGGCCAATAACATCAGCCAAAAGATGGACAGGCTCCATAAACAGTGACATTTGAATTTACAAAGAATAATACAGGTTTAACTGCAGAACCTATTGAGCCACTAAATAAAATAAAGGACGAATAACCAATCAGAATGGTATCTAAAATGTCTGTACTTGAAATGGTGCAATGTTTATTCCTATATCTCAAGATTGTCCAGTATCAGGCTTATCATTATATGCTAACGAATGAACAAGTTGGTTTCTGAAACAGTGTACACATAGAATTTCTATTCATGTTTGAATCTGTAAATCTCTCAAAATATACAGTCAATATTTTAAAAGTCTTTTAAAAGTTTAGTTCTCATTTTATTCTTCCCATAGAGTGGGCTGCAAGTGTGCGCAGTGTTTAAAGTTTAGCTCTGAAAGAAAGACTGTGAACATAGTGTATATTTAAAAAAAGAAATTTGGAAAATGTTTAACTTTTAACATGTTTTCATTATGGAGTGCCAAGAGTGACAAAATGAATGAATTAGATACACCATTAAATAATTAATTAAATGTGTCAATAATTAATTAAAATTGGAATTAATTAATTAATTAAATATTGATGACACATTTAATTAATTATTGACATATTTAATTCATTATTTATTTGTTTGCATTTTAATTAATTATTGACACATTTGATTAATTATTTATTGATGTATTTATTTAATTCATTTTAGCAGTCCTGACCTCTGGCTGTTCATGAATTAATTTTATCTGTCAGCCTCACCCATCAAACTCAGGGGACAGCGTTACTGCTGCCACTGCAGCTTGTCTAACACCTGATTGGTTACAATGCAAAGTAAGGTCGATCCTAGATAATCGATTGCTATGAACTGGTGGTAGTGTGGACTTGGGGCAGCTTGGAATCCCACGATGCATTTCAAATCCCAAGCAGCAATGGTGCCGGTACTCTAAACTGTAGGTAAAGTTTTAAAATACCCTGTTTTTCTGTCACCAACTACACTTTTAATGTTTTAGCCACGAATGTAGTGGAGTAGTCTTCACATGCCTGGTCAGCTTGTCACGGGACACAGACACTGTAAATGTGTGAATGTGTGTGTGAATGGGTGGATGACAGGTTGTGTAAAGCGCTTTGGGGTCCTTAGGGACTAGAAAAGCGCTATACAAATACAGGCCATTTAATTGCTGACCTCATATCAAATGTGTACGTAGACTCAGGAATGTGTTTTAAATGAGCATCGTGCTGTACTAAAATCTCTGCGCAAACAGTGCCTGGCATTGTCACGGGAACATCCGTGTATTAATACATTTATTAAATGTATAAATGCTATTATACTTGATTCTAATCTGCTGCTGAGTGTCTTACACTGATGGAAATGCAGATAACATAGAACATGCAATAACACCTGTTCAGCCAATCACATTCTTTCCACTTTGATCTGCAACAAACTGAAGCGTTGATCTCTTTTACAGCAGTGTTGTGTTGCACTGCTATATTTTTGTGTTCTTTATACTGTGGAGTTCACGTCTCTGGAATAGTTGGCAGTAATAAGGATGATTTTCTGTAAAAGAATATCGATATGACCTGTGAATTAAATTCGTAGATGACCGTTAGATTAGTTTGATGCTGCCGCCACTTTCATGTGACCGAGCTGGGAAACTCGGGGTTAACTTAGAGAGCTGAAGATATCCTGGATATGCTGACCTCGCTCCATGGTGTACTGGGCTCTGAGGCAGCAGCTGGACTGCCCGTTTACCCTCATGATTAATATTCACAACAAAAATATTAGTCGAACATTGTGAAGTCTGTGCTTCACAGTGTCTAACAAGCTTTGTACAGTTACTACATGATGGAAACACCAACATTATCTATTTGAATAAAGGTTATGCGTGTATACACAGGTCATGCTGATTACTGAACAAAAAACACAAAGATCAGATGTTAATCAGATTTGCTCTCTCCTTAAAGATATGTTAATGCTAGTTATAATTCAGAATTGGCGACTTAAAACAAGTATGACACGTATGAACATCAAGAAATAAAGACCTGATAGATATAACCTCAGTAAATAAAGTTGGTGCACAGTCAGTGGAGGTTATGACATTTGTGTACCAGGACCTGAGCTTTGTCGGCGGTATAACAGCTCGAGCATTTGCGATGCAAGCAGGTCTATCACACACTTTGCCGTGAGACTGGGCTGGGCGGACATCTCCGAAATCGTCGAAGCACTTTTGCAAAGAGGCTCTTTGATCCACATGCAGGACTTCCAGACAGCACCTGCATGTGGATCAATAGCTTCCTCTCGGGCCGTAGACAGAGAGTCAGAGTTGGCCATCACACATCCTCAGCCCTGAGTCTCAGCACTGGCTCACCCCAGGGCTGTGTGCTCAGTCCACTGCTCTACTCTCTCTACACACACGACTGCACTCTTCGCCACCACAGCAACATCTTTGTGAAATTTGCAGATGACACCACAGTGGTGGGGCTCATTTCCAAGGGAGACGAGTCTACGTACAGAGACGAGGTGGAGCAGCTGACGTCATGGTGTAAGGCCAATAACCTCCTCCTCAACACTTCAAAAACCAAAGAACTCATAATAGACTTCAGAAGGAAAAAGGCAGAGATCCAACCACTATTCATAAATGGGGACTGTGTAGAAAGGGTGGCAAGCTTCCGCTTCCTGGGAGTCAATATAGAGGAGAACCTTTCCTGGAGTGTGAACACCTCCGAGCTGCTGAAAAAGGCCCAACAGAGACTGTACTTCCTGAGAATTCTCAGGAGGAATAACATCACACAGAAACTGCTGGTGTCCTTCTACAGAGCCACCATTGAGAGTGTTCTAACTTACTGCATATGTATTTGGTACACTAGCTGCACAGGGGCTCAGAGGAAAGCACTCCAAGGGATCATTAACACTGCCCAAAAGATCACTGGCTGCCCTCTCCCCACACTGGAAGTTCTACACAATGCCCACTGTTTTAAAAAGGCCCAAAACATCATAAAAGACACCTCACATCCTGGCCACTCCCTGTTCGAACTGTTGCCCTCAGGCAGACGGTACAGGGCAATCAGAGCAAGGACTAATAGACTCAAACACAGCTGTTATCCAACTGCAATAACACATCTGAATACTACAAAAAAATGTCCATCACGCCACTCTTGTGTTAATCTATGCACGGTCTGAAGCATGTGTGTGTTTTACTGTTACATCTTATTAGTATTTTAAGTATTCTATCTATTTTATTTATTGAATTTTATTGTTTTATTTATATTTTGATATTGCTAGGGATGATGCAATGATCGGGGACCATTCTTCATTTCGTTGTTCTCGTGACAATGACAATAAAGTTTCTGATTCTGATTCTGATTCTTTGACAAACTGACCAGATATCTGAAGATTAAACCACTACATTGTCAGCTAAATAAAAATATTAAAAGTGTATTTGGTGACACACAAACAGGGTTTGTTTTTTTTTTTTTCAAAGTACAGTTCAGTTAGTTTCCCACATGCCAGTTGCTGGTGTGGCGAAACGCCCACTAAAAAGAATGGCCACCAGGCCAAAGCAATGGTTTTGACTTGATCAGATCAATTAAAATTAGCTAAATGTGTCAATAATTAATTAAAATGTGAAATAAATAAATAATTAAATGTGTCAATAATTTATTAATTAAATGTGTCATCATTATTTATTTAATTAATTAATTCCAATTTAAATTAATTATTGACACATTTAATTAATCATTTAATGGTGTATTTAATTCATTCATTTTGTCACTCTTGGAGCTCCATATATCACAAGTATATTTTTGGTTGCTTTAATCTGTTTCAGCATGGTCATCTTCCAGAAGAAAACCATTTTCACAAAATTTAAGTGACAATAATAAAGATTTAGGCAAGATTTATCTTTTGATAATGGCAGGAAATAGTTAATCTAGAATCATCTCTGGCAAGCTCTTTTCATCAGATATATTAAAAGTAAAACAGAAAGTGGCACATCATATTTCCCAGGTTTATGGCCCCCATGTGATAAAATCTGCAGCGGCTAAGATAGCTGGAAGGCCACCGTGCTATTACTGCTTTCTGACAATAAAAAGAGGGTTGCATTCATCTTAAGTAGCATATTACCTCTAGATTACATTTGCACTTACTAAAATAGCGCATTGGGATGTTAGCAATGTGAAGAGCTGGATATGAAGAAAGGATGAAATACTTTAAAAGACACTACGAATCAAGTAAGAGAAGCAAAAATAAATACATAAAAAGATTAAGCTCATTCATCAGGTGACCATGTTAAGCCTGTTGTAACAGATCTGTTAAAGACTGAATCAATCAACCCTTGTTATGCCCATTGTCTGTATTATTGTTATTAGTACTAATGATTTTCTCTCGTATGACTGTCCCTGTGCTGGTGAATCGGTGTCATTGTTTCCAGCCATCAGACAATATTCCTCTGTGCTGATCACCAGTTCACTCTGTACCAGTGGATCTGTGACTCCCTGCAATCACATGACCCTCAGTACTGCTGGAGTTTTCTGTCTTCTGTCTCTTTTTGCTCCTCTTTTATTTGATCTGCACGAAGAGCTATTTTCATCTGTGTTTCTGTCTCCCGCTCTCTGCTCCTGACTCTCATCTGTCGCTCCTCAGGACTTCTCACATTGATGCTTCTATACCCCACTCAGACAGTGCAGCATTCAAGCCCCATTTGGTCAGAATAGCATCAGTGTAATTCAATAAAGCTATGCTCTTTTCTGTCATCTGTTTCCATGACAATACCTTAGTCAGGGCCAACAAAGAGGCCTCATCATCAGTAATATTAGCTATAATAATGATGATAATGGTGCTCTTGAAATGCCATGCCTGTGATGATGATGGTAATAGCGATAATGGTCATTATTCCTGCTTTGTGTTAACCCCCCATCAATGCACAAACACAGCACCACCACCAGTGTACACATTTGAATCAGCAATGTTACTTAACGGCTCCACCTGTACATACCAGGTGGATTTACGCTTTTCCCCATTGTGACCATCTCGCTGCTTTGATTTAATTATATTTTTGTGCATCTTGTGTTTTGTATATTGGAAGCATTTTGTGATAAAGCGGTTTGTTAAAAGCACTCCACGGATAAACTTGACTTGTTTGACCTCAGAAATTGCTGTAATTAAGTCTACATAAAACTGTTTTAATTAGCCATCACGTTGTGTAGCCCCTTCGGTGTTCTTCCTCATTCAATGATGTTTTTTATTTCTCCTTGGTGGTGTGATCCACCTCAACATTCTATGTTGCCATTACAGATTAAGATCATTATTCTTTTTTTTTTACAGCCTTACCACCCATATTTTTCTTTTACAAAGCAGTATGTTTTAGCTGATGCAGATAAGTGAACTGAAAGGCATAATCTTTGTGCTGATAAATCGGTAACTGAATTTGCAATCTCCTCTGTCTATTTATCTTTGCAATCTAAAGTAGCTAGAGTAGTCTCAGTTTTTTGTTTTTTGCTGTTGTTGTTGTTGTTTTTTGCAATCCTGCCTTGTGGGGAGACTGTGCAGAGCTGTGGGAAGAAGTACAATCTGTGACATGTAAGTGTGCAATCTGTGAGACTCAGTCCTCTCTCATAACTCATCTATGGATATTCCTATTGGTGGAAATATGAATAACTTCATATCTTGCATGTTTCATTCAGAGCTATGAAGATTACTGGAACTCAATCAGAAGTTGTTAAAGCCTTATCAAATTCTAAGAGGTGTCATTTACTGGGCATTTATTCTTCATAGACTGGTTATAGTAATAAAAAGTTCAACCTTTGCTTAGTCAGGTTGTTTTTTGTTTCTTTGTTTGTTTTTTAAAACTTACTGGTTGTTGCTTATCCTCTTCCAGCAGCCAATTGTTTGGGTCCTTGTCTTTGCAGCCTGCTGTCTGCTATCTTCTAGAGATCTTCACAAATGAAATGAACGCATAACTTCACTATATATTACAAAGAACTTATACAAGTAATGCCACAAAGCCTTAATAAATAATTATTAAACATTATTGCACAATTTTGCTGAAATATATTGACCCCCTTACTTTGCATTTAACAAACAAGTAAGGCTTAGCTTTTGGACAAATCTAGAACAACCAGCTACCTGCAGGCAGTCAGTAACGTCACAGGCCGGGGGTCACGTGACCAGTCAGCTGGTCTTCAGCCAGTGAGCCTGACACGCTACTGTTTACAAATCAGCGGAGCCCGAGTGAGCAGAATGAGGCTTCCTGCGTGATCCGAACAGGTACGTGAATAAAAACTGCTAACGCATTGCTTTTTGGTGCTAGTTCCTGAGCGTGCGGCGCAACTTTGTCTCGTTTAAAGCAGAAGCTGTGTGTGTGTTGGAAGTAATAACAGGGCCCCGAGTTGGCTCGCTAGGCTAATGTCATATTAGCCTTCCTGCTTCCTGTCGTTTCAACTCTTATTCAATCAACATGAAGAGCTTCAGCTGCCAGAGTAAGTTTAGTTCATATTTAGCTTTGCTAGCCGACGGACGATACAAGCTAGCTTAGCTGCTGTTTGGCGTTTTATTTTGCTTTTTTAAGCCCCCTCTGCTTCGATCATCTTCCTGGCAGCTCATTCGTGCTGCATCCCAGACGGACCCTGTGTACGTTTTGCTTCAATTTGGACAGACCTTGTCATTGATGTAAGTTACGATGTCAAAAAAATGTGGGGAAAAACAGCTAATCGTGGGTTTGCTAAGTGGAGGACTAACTATGGGTGAAAGATTCAGTGACTAGTTCAGGGCAGTGCAGAGGTTTGGTAACAGCTAACACCACCTGCCTGTGTAGTTTCGTGTGGTTTCACACATACTTCTCCACACTGCCAAGATGAAGTTCAGTACAAATGTCCGTGTGGGAATCTTTCTGTAGGACACCGTGGACTGCAGAAAGGCCGTTTGGACTAGAAAGGAGCGAGACCCGGGACTTAAACACACCGCCTGCTAATAATATTGGAGGAAATGTTCAGTACTTGCTGACTTGAGTGTTTCTGTGCATTCAGAGTTTCGTTCCCTTTAGTGCAATGCTTCCTAGCTGTTGTTGTTGGTGGTGTTTTTATTATTTTTGTTTAACTTGTGATCTTTTATATGAGGTTACATGTAAATGTCATTGAGTAGTCCAGGCAAGATGTCCCCTTAGTTTTATCTGAATAGCTTTTATCAGCGAAAAGGCACTTTAGAAATGCCCATTTTTTAGATTTACCTTGCGACTCTTTGTGGATGTCCTCTTCCCCCATGTTACTAACGAGTTGTCCATTTCAGTACAGACAGATGTCTGTCAGATTTTATCTTTGGTAATTAAATCTTTCAGGACCCAACAAGTTCTTGGAATTTTGGTAAGGCTAAGGTTCCAGACATGTTCTCAGTCTCTTGCAGAGCATGTGACCATAAAGGCTCTTGAGCTCTCACTGTGTGCTGAAGTAGAGGCATGTGAGTTTGTTTAGCTGGGGTGTTTCGCTGCTGTCTTGACTGAAGCTGCCATTGACAGTTCCTATTAGCGCTGTTTGCCGGATCCTCTTTGAATATTCATCCTGTAAAAGCAGTTTCCCCCCACATGAAACTGCTGAGACTCTTGTGGATCAGCTGTTACTGTTTATTACTACTTTTAAAAAAAACATCTGAATTTGAATGCGAAATGATAAAAAGCATATCCCTGAGCGGAGAGCAGAACTGTAGTTGCAGTTCAGTCAGATGTCTTCAAATGGAAATACTGCAGGCACTTCAGCAAAATGTTTAATACAACTGACTAATCTGGGTTTAGTTTCCAGCTTATCTAGCCTGGAAAAAAAATATATATATATATATATGTATATATATATGGATGATTTCCATGAAGTATATTTATTAGACATCAGTCTGCAGAGTCAGCTTTACATGTTGAAGTTGCCACACAGCACCAAGGTCCTGGGTTTGAATCCACCCCAGCTGTCCTTGACTTTTATAGAGTTTTCATGTTCTCCCCATCTCTCTGTGGGTTTTCTCCAGATACTCTGGCTTCTTCCCCCATAAATTAACCTAATTAATTTGGTTAACTAGTTAACGTAGTTATTAAGTCAGTTAACTAAGATCAATAAACTGGCAATCTGTTTAAGGTGTTAAGAGTAATATGTCTCTGATTACCATTGCTAGCTTTGATCTTGTGTCTTATAGGGACAACCAGAAATTGTGTAAACCTTTTAAAAAAAAAAAAAAAAAAAAAAAAAGCAGCTTGGATGCTGCAACCATAGATGATATAAAAGCGTACCATGAGGTCATCGATCAACTTCTGAGTTCTTGAGATTACGGTTTTCCCTCTCACTGTTTTTCTTTTTCTTTTTTAAATTTACATGAAACACTTTATGTGTAACACCGAGGAGCCCTGCTCTCAAAAACTGACATAGATGTAACACTGTCTGCAAAGCTGCATTTAAGAAATAAGCGCTTAAAGTTTTTAAAACATATTTAGAGCCATGCCCGTACAGAACATGTCATCACCGGGTTGGTTGGTTGGTTGTGGTCAGTAGACTGTCACTTTTGCAGTAATTTGCTCTTCGTTGTTTGGCTGTTATCAAGTTAGAGCAGTTTTCCCATAGATTTCTACAGCACCAAAAGTGTTTTTGCGACCACAGATATCGCCATCTGGTGGTCTGAAGTTTGAATGCAGGTTGAAGGTCCTTCAGAAGTTACGTCTGTCTTTTTAATTGTCCGTCACTGAAACGCAAACTCAGCTGGATTCTTGGTTGGCGTTCTCTGGTACGCATGTCCAAAATGAGGTAATTTTGGAAACCACAATGTCATCGCTCAAATAGTGCACTGTGTAATAAAGGCAAGTGGACAGGAATCACTCATTGTTCTGGTTCTAATTTTAATTAAAACATGTTTAACTCTGGGGAGTCATTACCACTGCACAGCTCTCTGAAAGACAACCCATGTGCTTCATAGAACAGTTGCTTTGCTGTTGCCCAACTATCAGAGCAGACAGGCTTTCCCTGGAGGGCGGTAGTAAAGAGACCATCTAAAATGAGGCATTTCACACAGCTGGTAAAAGGAGGTTCTGCAGAAGTGTACAGTATGGTATGAAAACATGCCAAGATGTGGAAATCTGTTCTAGCAGACCCCAAAGATAAAATCATGAACCTATAGTTGAGCATACTGTGGGCTCTATTTAAAATGTGATGCTTCTTGGCTTAGATCAAATGGGAAGTGTTAGTCTGTGGTTTTTAAGCTCACTTTCAGACCGAATGTGTGTGATGGGAAATGAAAAGTGAACTGTTATGTTGCACGCCTTGTGGAAGACTATTAAGGATTGAGGTTTAGAGTGAGGCTGTATGCTTAATTTTGAAATCATTTCAGTGTGCTTCCCACAGTCCCGGGCATCAGCATAGCTCATTTGAAATCCCATCTTGGGTAAGAACTTAAAGAAGCCAAATCCTAAAAAATCTGCAAAACTAACACAGGATGATGTCACTGCTACAGTTTGAGTTTAGCTTTGCAAGCTTTTGTTAGCAATTCCCAGTAAGTGATCTTCTACCTCCGAACAGATGGACTCGCTGTTATTTGCCTGTTGATTTATTTATGCATTTCATTATGTATTGATTTGATTATTTCATGAAAGATTCGTGCTTTGAATTATTGAGGTGTCTCCAGGTGCCGTGGATTAAATTATGCAGAAGCTAATTTGCCTTGATTATTATGTAGTAAAGTTGGGATGTCATTTTACGTTCGACTCCGGGAAAAAGTAATGAAAGCAGCAGAAGGCTAAGAGAAGAGTCGCTTCAGGCAAGGCTGTGCTAACACGGCGAGGCCTCAAGACGAACACCCGCGTCATCTTTCACTCGCTCGGAAAGGCTTGCGGAGACACGCACATAAGATATGCCTATGCAAAGAACAAGTAGGGATGAGTGATCTCTAAAGTTTAGAGTCACTTTTTACTTTTGGAAAGAAGAGACAAAGCGACGAATGTGACTACAAGACTGTAGGGAAAAGAATTTTCAAAGTACTTTGCATGAGTAATTTTGGTCACAGTGATCATATGAATTAATATTCTATGCAAGATGACTACCGCTTGTATTTGTATTCACTCAGGAGACTTTAAATCTTTCATGCCAATCTTTGAAAGCAGAAGATGCTATTATTGGAAACACCTATTCACACCATTCTTCTGGAGGGGGTTTGTTTTTTCCCATAGTTGTGGACTGGTGCCGATTATTTGATAGGATAATGTCCTTTTTAGGAAAGCAGGGAGGGGGGGGAGCACACAGATTTAAGGAGAGCATTAGTCTTCGAGTAGAACAGATGTTCCCCGTGAAAACAGCCGCATATATTATGCATATAAAATAATTTCTATTTTGATGGCATGTGTAGCTAATTTATCAAGCAGTGTTTCATTCACATGGTTAATTGGTTTAAGAAATGCCTTTGTTGTGTTATTTCCACAATTATTAAATCGAAAGAAAACACAATGCTTTGTGGGCACGTGCTATTCTGTAGGCCTGCGCATTAGGCTAAACATATTCATAAACATGGAATAATCCCAAGCCGGATAAAGAACGAAGGCAGGATTGGTTAACCTAGATTGTGATGTCTCACGGAAAAAGTAAACTTCTCTCAGAAGTTGGCAGCGAGTACTTGGCTCACGGTTTACCTGGTCGGGATATTAATAGTGGGGTTTTTTGTTTGTGTTTTCTTGGAATTTATTTATTTATTTTTAATGAATCCATCTTTCTGTTCTGGTAAACCACTCAGTATGGCATTAAATCATTGGGAAATCTTTCTATTCATCCTCTCTTTTTAAGATGAATCAATTAATGTATTTCTATGTGAAAAATGAACATAGGGGGTGGGGGGAAACAAAGGAAAAGTTTCTCCTAACTTCTTCAAATTGTTTTCTTCGTATTATATGTTTGGTCGTTAATTTACAGTCAAAACAGAGAAAAACAATATTACATTATTATCACACGGAGATTAATTTGTGGTGTGATCAAAGAGGAAGGCACGGTGCCCGTTAAAATTAGAGTCATATCCATCATCGCCTTGAAGGTTGTCTCTTTGTGAATCTCAGCACCACGTCCAACATTCCTCCTGCATTTGGATCGCTCCCCGGAAGTCCCGTCCTGACCGCTCGCCAGAGCTGATTTTTGTTTCAGAAACACTGCTGTCCGTGAGCCACGCGAAGACAAGTTTCTTCACATTAAACATCAGTAATTAATGCATTAATTTGCCTACTTAATGACCTCATTAGCTTCACCAGTTATGTTCAATGTATCACAAAGAGCACCGTGGAACATCAGGCAGCTCAAGTGCTTCTTGTTAATTTCAGCCATTCTTCACTGACTGTAATCAATGTCAGTGTTTTATTTTATGTTAAGTTGAAAATAATACATTTGAAGGGAGACTATGCCATATCCCTTTGTGCGATTGCCACAGTGTAGGGAAAAAAAAAAACTAAAAATACAACCCTGCTATTTTTTTATTTTCTTTTTTTTTAAGCATTGCTTGAAACATTGACTTTTTCCTGACATACTACATTAATTTACTAATATAAAGCATATTTCAGTAGTTTTACTCGCTGAAAATCAGTATCAAACTCAAAAAAGCAAATTTTGATCAAGTCGCTCCTTCATGAAAATACTTTTTGAGAAATAAATTGTTGGATTTATTCTTCACTATGAAATGCATCTGCAGTCACTTTAGTCTACGTCTTTAGTGCTGGGTGTTTCTACAAAGCATTTCTTTCACCAACGTCTTTTAATTTTCTTCCAATGCTGCCTACTTCTGCTCTACTGTATTATATTTCACTGAGTCATTTTTGGCCCTTTAGCAGCTTTGTCCTTCATTTCCCCTTTATTATCAGTCCTTCTCCCTCTACTTGCAGAAACGATCCTTTCCTTCTGAGTCTCAACTGACGAGAAACACGAAGCTGTGACAGTAAGTACCGAGATCAAATGGTGTGCTTGGAGAAACTTTGCTGATTGCGGTGGACTGATTTGCCAGCACTGTTATATAAAAAGAGGTCAGAGGCTACAATGTTCATGAAAAGTTGGCAAAGTCAGGACAGGTTCTGAAGCTGAAACTGAAGCTCTGTGTCCCTGTTAAAAGAAATAAGTTTAGTTTGTGCTTTAACACCAGGACTTTTTGGGAGATCGTGTTCAGTTATCTTTCTTCTTTATATCTTTCTCTTTTTTGCTCTTACCTGCTACCTCATTCTCCAGGTCCAGCTGGGTCGCAGTCATGCAGCATCCCAATTTTGAGACCCGCCATCCACTCCAGAGTGAAGATCATCAGGAGACAGGTTTTGACGCGCTCCAGAGTTTCAACAAGAATGAAAACAGTATGTCAACTTTCAGTTAAGACTTCCAAACCTCTGTTATAGATAACACCTGTAACCATTTCCCCTTCCTTGGACCAAGACCCACATCATAATATACCAATGCTGCAGTCCTTTTGGGACTAACAGGCTCACAACAATGGAGATGATAAGTTTAGGTTCATTCTGGAGATGATTAAAAAGAAAATTTTGAGCTGACTGAAGTGTGAGTCACAGATGTGGCTTGCGACACCCCCAGGCTGAGTGTGTTTTTTATGTTAACGTGTGACTGAAAGAAAACGTTGGTGGCTGGCATGTTGTGGAACTGATGAATATTCATACTGAGCGTCCCTGTGGAGCGATCCACTCCTGTAACTAATGCTGATAGACAGCTCTCCAACTTCAATGCATGTTCACCTGCAGGCCAAATTAGACTTATTACGGCCAATAAAGAAGAAACAGAGTATGTTACTTTACTTCCTTTAATCACCTTCTCTGCTCCCCTTTTTGCTCTACTGCGTGCCTTGTAAAAGAATAACTGATGGGTTATTGTGATGCAGTAAAATTGTCTAAGTATGCATTTTTGTTGCTCTGTCATTGCCTCGTCTAAAAAAAATATATATACACACACACACACACACACACACACACACACACACACACACACACACACACACACACACACACACACACACACACACAAATTGATTTCTGCTTTGACGCCCTAGCACTTGTTGTTTACATCTCCCCCTTGTGGCTGTGTCTGTTCTCAGTAGGAGGATCTCTTGACAGCAGCACTTCGGAGTCTCATTCTACCTTTCTCTCATATAGGTGAGTTATTCCATTAATATCCCTTCATGGTGGTATCGTGAACTCGTGGCCCACTTCTCTTAGCTTCTTATCTTGTTTGTTTACTGCTTGATGACACAAGTTGCCCAAGTTGAGTTGAAGCTGGTAAATCCCCTCATGCTTTGCCTCCACCACCCCCTCCCCAATGCAGGAAAGAATGGGACGACTTGTTTCTCAACAGTAATTACCTGGCCAGGATCCGGCAGGCAGGCATCAATGGGCGGCTGAGGAGCAGCCGCTTTCGGAGTGTGTGCTGGAAGGTAACTGCCAGTTGGATCAAGCGGTCCTATCGAGTTTGATTAAGGGGGCTTTGGCAAATTCCCTGTCACAGAAAAGGGAAGTTGTGGTGGCTTACAGACTTTTTCCTCAGTGGATATAACAGCCTCGAGCGTAGTTCTGAAAGGGCTGATTTTTCTGCATGTTAGTGATTTCTCAAAGATGAACTGTTGCATGGACTGATATGTGCATTGCATGTCTATAGCTGTACCTGGAGGTTCTTCCAGAGGATAAAGAGCAGTGGATAAACAAGACAAAGGAGCTCCGGGCCCAGTATGAGAAGATCAAGGAGATGGTGAGAGCACCCATCTGTGGCCAGTGTGGTTCTAAGATATAAATGTTCTCCATTAACCTCACTGCTCATTCATATGTAGAATTTATAGCTGCTTATATCCTGAAACACAGAGCATAATATGCAGCCCATGAGGGAAAAAACTGATCACTTATCAAATCATCAAAGGTTGTAACTAATTGTTGTGCATTATTGTTGTGTTGTTTTGTTTTGTTTTGTTTTTTTCTGTCACAGCACATTACCAACCCCCGCAAGGCCGCAGGCCAGCAGGACCTTGTGGTGAACAACCCACTGTCCCAGGATGAGGGGGTGAGTTTTCTCCACAAATGTTTCATGGTTATGTGCAAAATATGACCCTGACACTTTGACACTTTGTGACCTTCTAATAATTATTGATACTGTCAATGACATATTGGTTTTTAACATATAGATTTACACACATTGTCATTGTAATGACAACAATCTCTTCCCTTGATTTTCTGAATGTAATTTTTTTTTTCTGTCACATCCAGAGTTTGTGGAATAAGTTCTTCCAGGATAAAGAGCTAAAGGGAATGGTCAAGCAGGATGTGTTGAGAACGTAAGTATCTCTGTTACTATTTGCTTATTTTATTTTATTTTTCTGTTATTAACATGGCAGGAAAAAAAAATTGCTCTTTTTGTATTTGGATTAGATTCCCTGAGATCCGATACTTCCAGGATGAAGATGTGAGGACCAAGCTGACTGATATTCTCTTCTGTTATGCCAGAGAAAATGAGCAGTTACTGTACAAACAGGTAACATTCAACATCGTCCCGTGTGTTTGTTCAACAAGCTCACACAGAACAAAATGCCTTTGTAACCTAAGCATTACAAGTGTCTGTAACAGGTGCCAGCCTGTGAATAGATGGCCAGCATAGCATCTTTTTTACAAACTGGAAGTGACACATGGCTGAGTAGTGGCTAACAATATCTAAATTAAACCTGTCATGACGGATTAGAAACCTCGTGCATCACTATTAAAGAAAGACTGACCACAATTGAACTGTATTTGTTTCCTCTCCCTTCTGCCTTTTATGCATCTTACATTCTCTCTGCCTCTGTCTGATTTTCTGTCTGTAGGGGATGCACGAGTTGCTGGCTCCCATAGTGTTTGTGCTGCACTGTGACCATCAAGCCTTTCAGCATGCCAGTGAGACGGCCAGCCCCAGGTCAGTTTGCATTTCACTGAAAAGCCATTAACACCTTCAGACCTGCTTCTCTGATGACAACATATTTTTTGTATTTATTTGTCCAAAGATTAAATTGAAAGATTCTCACTTTTTTCAGTGAGGAGATGAAGTGTCTGTTAGACCCAGTGTACCTCGAGCACGATGCCTAGTAAGTATCAGCCGATTAAAAGGGTTCAGAATAAGAAATGTTTATACTTTAAAAAAATCTCACTACATTTATCTTTGCCTCTCTCTGTAGTGCCATGTTCTCGCAGCTAATGGAGACAGCAGAGCCGTGGTTCTCCAGCTTTGAAAGGGAAGTGAGGAAGGTCTGTTCTAATTTGAAAAACTACTTTTGACACTGAAATTGATTGTAGATTGTAACACAATACCAGCTGATTGCACTGTCATGAAGACATGACATTATATTAACGCTAAATTACAATGTTGAAGAGCTCAGTCCTGGTTAATTTGACCACTCAGGTGGTTACCATGGTAGCAGCAATTGCATTTTTATTACTATAGTGAACATAGGACGAGAGGCTTCGTTGTCAGAAATGTAGACGAGCAGCTGGATCTGTTTGATGTACCCAACCGATTTGTGGCACAAGTGCAGGAACAAACAGAAACCATGATTATCACTGACTGTCAGTCAAATTGTTACTTAAAACACTTCATGTTTTGTGAACTTTTTTATTAGTTTTTTTTTCTTTTTCCACTCCAAATTAAGCAGACTGTAGAGGCTCTTCAAAGCTCTTAGAGACAAATTTGCAATATAAGACTTTATACTGTCGCAGATATCTAATCAGCCAATGACATGGCAACAACTTGGTGCAATTAGGTTTGCAGACATTGTCAAGTTGACCTGCTGAATTTCAAACGGAGAATCAGAATGAGGAAGAAAGGGGATTTCAGTGACAGCCAAATGGGCTGGTCTGTGTTTCAGAAACGGCTGCTATGCTGGGATTTTCCCGCATGCCCATCTCTAGAGTTTACAGAGAATAGTCTGAAAAAGAGAAAATACCCAGTGAGCAGGATTTCTCTGGGCAATAATTTCTTGTTGACATCAGACATCAGAACAGAATGGCCAGACTGCTTTGAGCTGATGGGAGGGGAACTGTAGCCTGATTCGACAAGTCTCAATTTATGCTGCAACATTCAGATGTTATGCTCTTTCATGTTGGTGTAAACAACTTGCAAACATGAATCTAACCTACCATCTAAGAACAGTTTAGTGTGGGGAATTAGTTTTTTTTTTTTGTTTTGTTTTTTTGTTGTTGCCTTTGCGCCACTGTCATTGCGAGCATCACTTAAAGTCCACAGCCTACCTCAGTATGGGCACAATGTGCCGATCTTCTGACGACTGCTTCCAGCAGCATAAGACATCATGTGACCTCAGCCCATCTCAAACTGATGTCATGGCCATGACAATGACAATGACAATGACTTCACTGCCCTCCAGTCACCAGATATCCTCCTATCCTGTTAATATGAATCAAAAGATCTAATAATTAAACTCCACCTTATTGAATTAAATAAAGTAAAGCAAGTAAACTTAACAAAACTCAGAATAGCATATCCTCCCAAAAGGATACTGCAGCTCCTCATTGTTGCTGATTTTCCTCATTTATGTTTGCATGAAGATGTTTCAGTTGTGATGGAACAATCTGCTTCCCCAGGGTAAAGAAGAAATGCTGACCACCATCCCATTCGCTCGACCCCAGGATGCAGGGCCATCTGTTGCCATAGTAACCAAAGTCAACCGCATCCAGGACCAGCTGGTGAAGAAGCACGATATCGAGCTGCACATGCATCTCAATCGGCTGGAGATCGCCCCGCAGATCTACGGGATGTCAGTATTTACATCTTTGGGCAGTCTGACTTTTTTTTTTTTCCTGATCCACTGCTGGACACAAATGCAGTAAAGCTTTTTTTTTTTTTTTCTGTGTCTTTAGCCGGTGGGTTCGTCTGCTGTTTGGCCGGGAATTTCCTCTTCAGGACCTGCTGGTGGTGTGGGATGCCCTTTTTGCTGATTGTATCACTCTGGACCTTGTGGACTACATCTTTGTGGCCATGCTGCTCTATATCCGAGATGCTCGTACGCACCATTTATTACTTAAATAATCCAATAATGCCATGTGTTGTCTTTGTAGCATGTAATTTCGTAAGACATACATAAGTGGAAAACTGTGAATTACTCCGGCTCATTTAGTTAGACAGAGTTATATTACTTTGGACTACAATTGATCTTTTCATATAAATAGCATAGACTGCAGTTCTGCTTGTATAAGTGCTACTGTTATGCCAATGAGCCAAAATGTAACACAATGCAATTTCAGTCTGCAGTTAATGAAGCTTGTCCATTCGCACTTTTTTTCTTTTTTTTTTTATATATGAAAATAAGTCTGCAACTTCTCTTTTTTTTTTTTTTTTTTAAGTTATTTATTTATTTTTTTTATTCTGATATTTTGTGGACTCTTTTTGTTTAGCTTTGTTTTTCTTGGAATGCAGAGTCTAGTCTGTGACAAATAAGTCAAATAGAAAACACTAAGGAAGTGAGACTACAGCTTGAAACACTCTTGGTGATTCACACTTGATTAAAGCAAAGCACAAGCTGTTACCAGATTTTTATTTTTATTTTTTTAAGATTCTTCTTAAATCTGTTTTTCTTTTTTTAGTAATTGCTAGCAACTTCCAGACATGCCTGGGCCTCCTAATGCACTACCCCCCAATAGGAGACATCAACTCTCTGCTGCAAAAGGCTCTGTTCCTTCGAGATCCCAAAGTAAGTTATTATACCAGCGTACTTAACTAGAAAAATAATACATGTTGGTTTTGCTGATAGAATTGACAGTTGGTGATGTAAGTCTCTATAAAAGTGCTGATGTGTGTTATGCGCTCACGTGTCTCTTTCACTGTCTAACTGGTCACAGGTTAAAATGGGGAAGAGAGAAAGAGACTCATGATCAAAATCAGAACAAACTTACAGTTGATAAACAAGCTCTCTTCTAGCAGCTTTTAAGTACTTACTGTAAAGGCGATGCCTCACTCAAAACAAGTTGCCTTTTGTCCCCATCACAGAGGAAGTAGAAGTTTTGCAGAAGTGAAAGACTCATATGCACAGTGGGCTAAAATCCTCGAGCAACACACTTTTAGCAAGGACCAAAAACCTTTTTGTGGTGTTGTTGTACTCTCAGAAAGCGCTTGGGTGTAAAAAGTGAAGTTAAAATTGGCAGCAAGTATTTTAGTTTCTCATGCTTGAGAGGTTACATTTTAATGTCGGGGCACTTACAGTAAATACAGGAAACGCAGGTGTAGTCAATGAAGTGGTCACTGCAGTTAATGACAAGTAGTCGTAGCACAAATATAAGTGCATTTTAATCTTTGTGTGTAACAAATAGGCCTCTGTGTTTATGTTTGTATGTTTAATGTACAATTAAAACACATTAATCTTAAACTAGCACCCCTTGCATATCAGAGTTTATGGTTGGGTTAGTTAATGTTCAGCTCAGCAGTGCATGTTTCATGGTCTTTGCAACAGCACTTCACTCGTTCCACATTTTGTCATGTTTACAACCTTATTTAAAATGAATGAAATAAATTTTTCACCTCAATGTCCTAAACACAATATCCTCTAATGGCAAAGGGGAAAACATTTTCTTCCAATTTTTGCAAATTTATTAAAAACAAACATACAACATGTATATAAACAGTCACAGCCTTTGCTTAATATTTTGCTGAAGTACAGTTGGCAGCAATTACAGGCTCAAGTCATTTTTAGAATGGTGGTTTATTTTTGGACAGCTTCTCTCATTCTTCATTGCAGAAGCTCTCAAGGTCATGGTGGGGAGCATTGGTCCTCAGCCATTTTCAGATCTCTCCAGAATGTTAAGTCGGTTCAAGTCTAGGTTCTGGCTGGAACATTAACAAAGGAAAGAGACCCCCCCTTCCCCTGCCAGTCTGAGGTTTAAAGTGCTCTTGAGCAGGATATCATCAAGGATGTCTCTGTACATCACTGCATTCCTCTTGACCTTGAGTAGCCTCCCAGCTCCTGAAAAACATCCCAATAACATGATGCTGCCACCACAGTGCTTCATTGTAGGGATAGTATTGGTCAGCTGATGAACAGTACCTGGTTTCTTCCAGACATGACTCTTGGCATTCAGGGCAAAGAGTTCAAGCTTGGTTTCATTAGGCCAGAGAATTTTTTTTTTGTTGTTTCTCATGGTCTGAGAGACTTTCAGGTGCTTTTTGCCTTCAGGTGGGCTGTCGTGCCTTTTACTGAAGAGAGGCTTCTGTATGGCCGCTCTGTTACAGGCTTGACTAGTGGAGTGTGGCAAATTGGCCGGGCGGCCAGTTATACCTGGTGGTTCCAAACTTCTTCAATTTACATATAATGGCAGCACGGTGGTTAGCACTGTTGCCGCACAGCAAGAAGGTCCTGAGTTCAATTCCACCATCAGGCCGGGGTCTTTCTGTGTGGAGTTTGCATGTTCTCCCCGTGTTTGCGTGGGTTCCCTCCGGGTACTCCGGCTTCCTCCCAACGTCCAAAGACATGCAGCTTGTGGGGATAGGTTAATTGGATAATCCAAATTGTCACTAGGTGTGAATGTGAGTGCAAATGGTTGTCTGTCCCTGTGTGTTGGCCCTGCCACAGACTGGCGACCTGTCCAGGGTGTACCCTGCCTCTCGCCCTATGACAGCTGGGATAGGCTCCAGCGCCCCCCGCGACCCTGAAAAGGATAAGCGGAAGCGAATGGATGGATGGAGGTCACTCTGCTTACTGTGACTTTCATTGCTGCAGAAACTGTACTCTTCTGCAGATCTGTGCCTCAATACACTCCTGTCTCTGAGGTCTACAGACTTGGACTTCATGGCTTGGTTTGTGCTCTGAAATGGACTGTCAACTATGGGACCTCATATAGACAAATGTGGGCCTTTCCACACCATGTCCAATCAACGGAATTTACCACAGGTGGACTCTAGTGGCAGATGATCAGTGGAAATGGGATGGACCTGAGCTCAGCTTTGATGATAAATGCAGTGGAAAAAAACTTCCAATGTAAAAGTCCTGTCCTGAGTTTGATTACGAAAATCCTAAAATGGCACAATGATGCAACTGCAAGACAGTTAAAGTAAAAACAGAAGTACTTGTGCACTTGGTAAATGTGAAACTATGTGAAGTGCAAAACTCTGGTCTAGTTTAGAAATCCAAAAAAGACCTGATACATTTTTGCCAAGATTTCCCCAGCCCTGACCATACTTTTCCTGTCATACACTTGTTTCTTTCCTCCTGCGGTCTTTCTGATTTTTGTTCACTTAACCAGAGGTCTGCTGTGCTGTTACTTCTCCCACGCAGAACGTTTGTAGTTGTACCGTTTTAGTTGCATGTAAGCTCGACGTTGTTGTGTGAACAAGTTAAATCAGCACGGAGTCTTTGACCTTAGCGAACACCTCACCTAAATTATCTTTTGTTCCTCGTCCAAATTCATTGACCTGTATACTGAACAACTCCACCAAACTCCTGTTCACCACTCTCCTGAGATGAAATTTCAGGAAGGTGTTGATCTGACATGACAGTGTTACCCCCAGGTGAACAGCCATGTCAAACCAGGTCAACATCAGATTTATACCTGGAGGGTGGTTGGGGAGGGTTCATCCCTAATAACAGTGCAAGAAGGGGCATGGTGGAGGTTTGTTGCTCATAAGTACTGACTCAGAAACATATATTGACTTATTTATGTAGTCATGCATGTGCACATATTTTCGGTTGACTTGTTTACTGTGAGATTACTTGTTTGTTGTGCACAGCAGAGGTTTTTAATCTGTCTTGTTAAAGTTGTTAACAATAACAGTTTAAGCTTAAGTTATTGTTTTTGTAGAACAACCCGCGACCTGTGAACTACCACTTCCAGCAGAACCTGGATTACTACAAAACAAAGGGAGCTGACCTGATGAACAAGACAGGGTAAAATAAGGCACAGCCTTGTCTTTGAATGGACCTGACATTGCGCACACACATGGGTATAAACATATGGGGCATGCATACATACATGCATGCATCCAGGACAAAAATGCATGTTTCCAATTCAAAATTAATTGGACAAACTAAGATATTTTAAAATATAAGGAATGTTTTTAATACTTTCCAGTCAAAGACTGCCTGAAGTTTATAACCCAACCCTCACCAAATGCTGCGTTTCCTCCCTTGAGATGCTCTGCCAGGTTTTTACTGCAGTCTCCTTCAGTTGCTGCTTGTTTGTGGGTCTCCATTTAATTTTGTATTTAATAACTGAAAGGTTATTAGGTTGTGATGAGGTGACTGTCTTGGTATTCTTTAGATCATTATCCATTTGCATTGTAAAGCACCATCTGATCAGTCATGCTGCTTTTATTTGAATCTTATCTGAGAGCATCACCCTGTGGTGAAGTTCAGACCAAAGAAAATGAAAATTTTGTCTTTGTCCAGAAAATTATGGACTCAACTGTATCACATACAATATGGGTTACATTAGTGGCCGTTGATAAAAATTGCTTTAGTTTAGTTATGTGCAAGTAATCCCAGTGAGCCAAAGGTTCAGACTGCTGTTTCAAACTACCCCCCCCCCTCTATTCTGGGCTCTATATGACGCCCATGACAGCTTGCAGAACTTTGAACCTTCACACATAAATGACAGATGGGTCCATTTGACTCGAACATGGCTACAGTTTTCAGTATTTATCATTATTTATATATTCACATTAAAAATGTGTCTATATGTATAAAATACTAAAATTGCTCCTGCACTGATCCTTATGTTTTATTAAAGCATAACCTTACCTTGTAAGTCCACTCGCCATTAGTCATTTTATTTCCTGCTTTCTATTCGGACATGTTCTTTCACATGAGCACATTCTTTAGGTCAGTGAAACTGTATAAAAGTAATATAAAATAGGCAGTGTTTGTAGGCTCCCTTGTGTGCATGAGACAAGAATGCGGTCATTAAAAAAAACCTCAGATGAGCTATTAGAAATCAGACCTCCACTCGGAGCATTAAAGTTTTATAGGGTCTAAAACTACCTTAAGATCTGCAGTCGTTAATATTAAGAACGAGATGTCAATTTATGTTATTGTGCTGGGTAATCCAGGTTTTAAATTCTGGGATAACTGTTTTGCATTCAAGAATTGAGCACCAAAAAAAACCCCTCTCATGAGCCATTTTATAGCATTTGTTTTGTCTTTGAGACTTCTCAGGCTAATCCCAGATTTCTGGAAGCAGGGTTTAATTTTTCTATCTTATAAAATATAAACCTCTGGATACCTTGAAGGTAGAACATTTGTTAAATAATGCTAAAAGTAGTAGTTTGGAAAATCTTCTGGTAAAGATGAGATCAGGTGAAGTGTCTCATATCCTTTTCTTTCTAGCTCTGGCTCTACAAAAGCTGCTCCACTCAACATCAACAAGGTCTCCAGCAGTCTGCTCAACTTCGGCAGGAAGCTCATTGCTCCAGCTATGTCTGGTGCGTCTATTTCACCAATCAACAGCGAGGTACACTCCTCCTCTTCCTCCTCCTCGTCCACCTCCCCGGCCTCGGCCCCTACGCCCATCTTACCACACCTGCTGGCAGATCCGTCAGCTCCGACGCAGACCCAGGGCCAGGCCCAGACTCAGCACTATCGCCTGCTCAAGTCTGAAAGCATGCCTGTCCACCTGAGCAAAGGTGAGCACAAGTAGTCAAAACAGAAATGTTCCAGATTTGTGGCAGGACAGATGTGATGACATCCTTCTTACCATCTACTAGTTGGTGTATTATGTACCCGGTGAATTACCCTTACACCCTTTTTAACACTGGTTGTTGAAGTTTGTTCAGCCTTTTGGTTTGTGTGGTTATGGCAGCATCGGCTTTGACTCTCCTGTCTGTTAGATGGCGTTTCAGGTGGAGTGTCTCAGGCCTCAGCCCAGACTCACAGTGACACACAAGGTAACTGCTGTCATGGCAACTGCTTGTGTGACATGCCCGCCCTTATTTGTCCGTGCTTTCATCACTGCCAGCCCATTTCTAAGCATCCTGCATGTTGTACGCCGTTTGCTCACCTGTCCCTGCTGTTGGTGTGCCAAATGTTACCATAAACAGACATGAGTGTGTGCTGCATGTGATTTTCAACTGTGACCACCAGAGGGAGATCACAGCTCGCTGCATCAGTGCAGATGATGGCATAGGCATCACTAGTGAGCTGCGACATCTCTCATCAGTAGTGCTAAGACTGTGTCCTTTAAAAAACCGAACAAAAAACCTGTCAGCAAGTTTCTGTTGTTGCATCACTGTAGCTGTAAACCCCTATTTGTCGTGTGTGTGTGTGTGTGTGTGTGTGTGTGTGTGTGTGTGTGTGTGTGTGTGTGTGTGTGTGTGTGTGTGTGTGTGTGTGTGTGTGTGTGTGTGTGTGTGTGTGTGTGTGTGTGAGCTTGCTGTTTAGTCTGCAGTGACAAAGAAAAATGCAAAGAAATGGTTTATCTAATGACTCATTATAGACCAACAGATTTGCAGTCAATTAATAACTGCAAAAGTCTGTTATTAATTGATTACTTACATTTGCATTTAATTGCTGCATTAATGAGCATCATTCTCTGAGCAGCAGGGACTGCGCCTCTCCAATCAGCTCCTGCTTTGCTCTGTGGTGAGGCGCACTGCTGCAGATTTGCATTATCTAAAAACAGATGATGACATGAAAGCTAAAAACTCTAGGAAAGGAAATATAACAGACAGACTCATTAGCACTACTAGACACTTTTATTTATTTATTTATTTATTTATTTATTAATTAGATGCACTTGGGGAAAAAATCATTTATCATTTAAAACACAATGTATGTCTTTTTTGATTGTGAATTCATGAATACATGAATTCACAATTTCTACATCTCATTCAGCACGGGGGGAAAAATCTGCAATTCCAGCTTCACAGTCCAGGTTTCAGTCTTGTCTTGCACTTAGCTGTTTAATATCTTTCTAAATTACAGATATTTCTGAGATTTGGCCTCCATAAATAGGGTTCTTCATAGAGTTTAAAGGAACAATAGTTTCTTTCATGTTTATTTCCTGTGCAGGTTGTTCTCCCGTAAATTCAAATAAGGTGACGTCCATAGGTTTTCAACTTCCTAGTGTTACTAATAAAAATGTCTGTCTGTGCTTCTTAGGCCAAAGCTCGAGGACGGTCAGCTCCTCTACAAGCATAGAAAGCCTCTCTGGTGGCCGTGGTCAATCCACCGCCTCCCCGCCTCTTCCCCCATCCAGAGGGAGTGATGTCAGCACTTCATCCCCGCCCCTCTCCGCCACCAAGAAGGAGTCCTTCTTTAACATCACTCGCTCGCGCTCCCACAGCAAGACTATGGGCAAGAAAGAGATGGTAAGTCTTTTTAATTTTCTCTCACAGCTTTAACCATAATCCCTTCTTTGTAGGGTTTCCTTCAGTTTCCAGTTTTCTCTGTTTGTGTTTGTGGGATCAACAGGAAGAAGACCTGGAAGCCCAAGTCTCTTTCCTGCAGGGCCAGATCAACGACCTGGAGGCCATGAGCAAATACTGTGCTAAGATGATGAACACACACATCTGTAAGTTCAGCCACACATGGTTACATGGCTTAAAAAAAAAACATTCAGTCTAATTCCACTCGTGCGTCAGCGTCTGCTGCAGGTTATATTTTTGTCTAACTTAAATTTGTAAATTTCTAATTTTGCTAAAAATTTACTGACTATAATAATACTGTTTATGTTTTCGAATTGTAATATAGTGATAGTAATATAGTCGATTTTTGTGGCCGATCAGTGCTTGACCACTCATTGTTCCTCTAGGTAAAATCCAGGAAGTGATTCTCCAAGAACACATCGAGAAAGAGGATGAGGTCCTGGTCTCACTGGCTGGACTCAAACAGGTGACTGTGTGAGCAGATGCTATAAGTGTGTATTCATTTTTGTGATGTCCCTTTTATAATCATATTCACTAACTCATCTCTGTGGCCTCCTTCTCCCTGTCAGATTAAAGACATCCTAAAGGGAGCGCTGCGCTTCAACCAGAGCCAGCTGGAAGCTGAGGAGAATGAAGAAATCACCATTGCTGACGATCACTACACGTCCACAGCAGCAGCAGGTGAAACTGTTCTAAGCACCAGCAGCCTCCACAGTGGCCAGCAACAGCAGGCAAACATCAGGCCGAGCAGGGACTCCGAGCTGGAAGGGAGCGCGAGCATGGACGAGAAGGAGGAGGAGCAGGCCATGACACCATTTGATCAACAGGTCAGCGTTTTTCCTGTCTGCGTAAATTATTGCTCTGTACCTCTGCCAGCTGTATTGGCATCAAATACAGTTTAACGTTCACTCCATACAGGATTATGTTTCGTCGTCTGTTCTGCTGTTTGACCCTTTGATCCCAGGATTCATTCATTTTAAATCCTAATCCCTTTCATGTCTGCAAGTCTGTGTTCAGAGTGGTTTTGTATCTTTCCAGGATTATGGTGTGTCATGCTAAATCTGCTCTCCTAAGAATTATACCATTTCTGAATGATACCGCCGAGCACAGCAAGTTTATCTCAAAACACTCAGCTTTAGGCCAAGGCAAGCGTGATCTCACACTTTAGGCATTTATGCAGTTTTAAAAAAAGATTCTTGCATGCAGGTGGCGTCTTCTCTGGGGTTGGAGGGCAAAAACTGGGACGATTACATCCTTATTTCCCAGGACGGAGACCTACACGCCGAAACTGGAGGAAGGTCTGCATCCGAGCGCACTCCTCAAATCAGACGGGGGCGTGGCATGGTGCGGATGGAGCCTGAGGGTGCGGCTGGAACTTTCCAAGATCCCCTAATGGCAGGCACCACCTCAGGTTCCTCCAGCCCAGATGAAGGCTCCACCCACAGCAAGGACTCTGACTTTACCATCGTTAACCCGAACGACCTGTGAACGTGTTAAATCACCGCCCTATTCCTTCACCTATACCCGTTCTGGTTCATATCCATTCAGCGGGGTTTGATCAGAGAAAGGTGACCTGGAATTGGTGAGGGGACTTTAGGTCAATGGTGAAACTGAAACTGCTCTCAACATAGAAATTGAACACCTGGACTGTGACACTTGTGTCACAAATGCCCGATACTCTCTCTTTAATCTGTGCCACTTCAGTCCTGTCTGAGCTGATGCTGTATGCTGTCTCATCTCCTTATTATGCTGGGCCTTTTTAGTGGGTACAATCTAACCTCATCCGTCACTCATGATTTGTAGTTCCCTGCTCTACAGAGAGAGGGCGCCATTGAACTGCTTACCCTGTCACTACAAGATGATTCTAAAGAGTTGGACCTGAAACTGCAGTTTACCTTCAGGAGGGGACTCCTTTTCTCTTACTGTAATGATTGAGAGTGTGGAGCTGTTGTTCCTCGTGAATGTGGAGCTCTGGCCACACCTCTGCCTGTGTTCTGTCTGCGTGTATGCCTCTAAAGAGGAAGCGCTCTGCCCTGATACTCGAAGGAAAGAAGGATGGTGTCGTCCTGTCACTTGTTGAGGGCAGCTTTCTCCCCCCCCATAAACCAGTGCCTCTGACCGTTATTCTTCTCAGCCAAACAAAACCTAACTCTGTGATCTTTTTTTTTTCTTTTTTCTTTTTTTTTTCTTTTTTTTTATTTAAGAAAACTCTTTTAAAGAAAACGGTTTTGTTTTTATTTTTAACCCTTTAGTGCTTTAATTTCCCTGGTGTATATGATTAAATTATGGAATAAATCTCCTTTACCTTTGTTTTAAAATTGATTCCAATATGGACAATTCAGTGTCTGTTATCTTTGCTCACGTTACAGGTAAGTTGTTCTCGTGTTCTGTGGCAAAATTACACAAAGCAGCACACAAAGAATGTTCCTCTATAGCTGCCTATTCAGCCTAATTAACTCTAGACCAATAAAACTACATTGCTCTTGCTAAAATGCTGAACTTCTAGTGTCTTCTTTGGATTACTTGCTCTCAAGACTTTGAGTTAACACATTGTCCTGATTGGATAGCAGCAGTAAAAAGCAGACAGGAAGTGTGGGTAAATGGAGTAGGAGCATAACAACTGAACCATGGATTCGCAGCTAATGGTATTATTACGTATGCTGTGTACTTTGAGCAAATTTTGCAGAGATATCAGTCTTTGTGGTTTATTTAAAAGCAATTCTGGGGTTTTGGTTAAATAATGGTCTTCATCTCCAGATATTATTCATTGTTGCGAGGAGCTGCTACAGATGTTTTGGATGTTTATAACGTATTTAACTGCAAAGCCATCCATACTTATAGGCTTACCCATGCTGCTGCTGTATTTCAGTGAAACTGAGAGATGATTATGTCCAGGACAGTAAAAACTTGGATCTCATGCAAATAAAATGTGCATTTATATGTACAAACACTTACTATGTTCACATTTACAACTGCTTGTTAATGCAAATATGTAATCAGCCAGTCACATAGCAACAACTCAATGTGTTTAGGTTCATAAAGTTGGTCAAAATGACCTGCTGGAGTTCAAACCAAGCCTCTGAGTGGACAAGAAAGGTGATTTGAGTTTGAACAGTTGTGTCAGATGAGCTGATCTGAGTGTTTCCAAAAACTGCTGAGCTGCTGGGATTTTTCCTGCACAACCATCTCTACACTGAAAAAGGGGGAAATATCCAATTAACAGCAGTTTGGGCAAAAAAATTGTTGATACCAGCCGTCAGAGGAGAATAGCCAGACTGCTTCGAAATCAACAACAACTCAAATGACTATTTATTACAACCACGGCAATTTTTAAATGCAAGACACATTGAACTGTTATGGAGATGGGCTACACCAGCAGAAGGCCATACCACTGTTGTTATGCTGTTAGCTAAGAAAAGGAAAGAGAAGCTACTTCTGTTCTCCAGTCAGAGTAGAAAATTGGAAAAATGTTGCCTGGTCTGATGCCATGATTCCTACTGCAAGATGGTAGAGAGAGAATTTGCCATAAGTGACATGAAAGCATTGGTTCATCCTTCTTATCATCAATGGTTCAGGCTAGTGATGATGTAATGGTGAGGCTGATCTTGTCACAGTTTGAGCCCTTTAGTACCAGTTCAGCATCATTTAAACCCCAGACTATTACCTGACTATTGTTGCTGACACAGCTATCCCTTTATGACTACAGTGTGGGCATGCTTCCAGAAGGATTACATGCCATGTCACAAAACTAATCAAACTAGTTTCTTGAGCATGACAATGAGTTCAATGTACTCAAATGGCCTCCAGTCAGCAGCTCTCAATCCAATAGAGCACCTTTGGGATATATTGTAATGGGAGATTCACATAATGAATGTTCAGCTTATAAATCTGCAGAAACTGATATCAATGAACCAAAATCGCTGCCAGTATGCTTGCAAGGTGTACCTAATAAAGTGGTCATTGGTGCATGTTTTAATGGTTGGAAATAGTCATTAATTGTGACCTTTCAACCGTGATGCACCGAAGCTTTATATGGAAGCTGTAATTAGTTTTTTTTTTCCACTGCTCATCGCAGCAGCATCACAGGTCTGCTTCCCCAGCTGTCATCGCAGCACTCCTCTTGCTTGTGTCATGCGTCACTATAGCTGAAAGCTCCATCAAGTCTTGCAGAAAAACAGAGGCATGCGCACAAGTCATTTAAAAACTAGTTTATTTTCATCCTGGCTGCTGAGGAAGGTAATCGTGAACTGACCTTTTACAGAACTGCTCGAGCCTCATTTATCTACACCAATAATATGTATCTGGAATGTTTTCATTCAGGATCAATAACTTATGTAAAATATTCTTTGCAGTAAAAGGATAGAATTACTTAATAAAATACTGTACAGAGTTTTAAAACACAAACATAACAGTATTAGTTCCCTCTAACCACATATTTACACTTCTGGAATTGATCATTTTGGTAGGTAACACCGGGTTCATTAGCACAAGCCTTTTTTTTTTTTTTTTTATGTAAATACAAAAATATAGAATACTGTATGTAAGACCGTAGTAAGATGGCAAACTGGTGGATTTTTAGTAAGACAAAGGACCTCAAGTTAATTGAATCGAAGTTGAGTGAAGAGCAGCGACTGGGGACCAAAAGACAGGTAATCAAAATCTAGAGAGACAAAAAGAGACTGCGTTGGTCCACAAGTAACGACAGAAGACCTCAAACATCCACACATCCTTTGACAAACTGTTTCTTTTAACTCACACGCAAGCTGTCTTACACACCAATCTGAATTTAATCACTGTGGAGTAAAAGTCACCATCATTTTTTTTCAAAAAGGTTTTGGCTTCTGGTTTCAATCATCCCCTGACCTCAGAAAACATTGCACATAACAAGTGAACATTAAACATTTGGCTTATTTACAGTTTAATACAGTACAAACCGCTCAACCTTGGCTTCAGTAACTACATTCATCTCGGCAGCTTCGCATTTCATTAGTCTTCCCTTGGCTGTGCACCGCCTTCTCTGGCTCGAAGGTTCAGTAACAGGTGAGCTTACAGTGGCTGCGTTTTGAAGACTTGCATTCATCAGTTCTCCTGTTTCTCTTTCTTAATATCTGTTACTCTCTGTAATGCCTACAAAACACTTTGATAGCTTGCCCACTCTGGGAGACTAAGACAGTGTCTCACACACACACACACACACACACAGACACACACAGAAGTGAAAAGAGTTTTTCACAGCAGCTAGGTGCCCTCTTTTTTTTTTTTTTCTACTTGCTATGCCGACTGTCCTCTAGTACTCATTGCAAGTTTTTCATTGTGGCCTCTGCGTGTTTGGGAGCTTGCCCGTCTTAATCCGGCTCTCTCCTTGGTGAGGTTTCCAGCCAGAGCAGCATCACGGACCTGCTTCATGTTCTCCAGGACTTCAGCCTTGGCGTGTTTCAGCAGGTCAGCCTGGCCCTGGGTGTCAGGAAAGATGGGGAACACAAAAATCAGGAGGCAGGGGTTACAAAGAACAAGGGTGAGGGCAGGGAGGTTGAAAGAACAAAGTATGAGCAACCAGCCAGAGGCTGAAACATGTTCTGATACTCTGCCCCGATTGGCTGTTGGGCTTTTTCAGCGTGCATGAGTGTATAACTGACCTTAAGGATGGTGATGTTCCAGCTGAAACGCTCAACTGCTCTGCTGACCTTGGAACCTTTCAGCCCCTCTTTCGTACCCAGGCTTTGCAGTTTTTCGTGAAACTCCATGGCTAGAACGAAAAAGCAAAGAACCACAGCAGATCAGACTTCCATTTAAGTCCAATCTCGTACATTTAAATTTAATTTAAAAAAAATTAAAAAAAGAAGTATATCATCCTTTACAGGAACATGGTGCACTTTTCTCCAAGGCAATCAACATGGCTAACAGGCCATACTAACATGACAACACCTGCTAAACATCTGCGCAGTGCCACTGTTGTGAGCATGTTAGCATTTATTTCAAATTACTTCCGTGCCTCAATCTATACTCTCATTATGAAAATAAAAACAAAAATGAATCATGTTAAATAAAATTGTTTTTTTTCCTCCAAGTGAACAACATAATTATCACTGACGCAGTAGCCTTCAGGTCTCCTACTTCCACACAGAGCTGTGTCCAATATGAGAACATTTCATCTGACCTTACTCTGACTTTCTAAGGATGTCATACATAATTTAGCTTACAAACAGAGACAAGCTCTTTTTTTCCCCCACATCATTTGCCCCCCCCCCCAAAAAAAATAAAATAAAATAATGCCCCATCACACCACTTTTTGTTAAGTCATACAGCGAACGAGTGGAGCAAAATCTACCAGGAACACTGAGATAATCATGCTAGGGATGTGCTGGGCATGTCTCGAGTACTAAAGCTTACCTGCTTCACAATCTGACTAAGAGGAAAAAACTGGAATTACACGATTACTACGATTGAATGTCGTAGTGACCTTTTATATTAGATGCCAGCTCTATCCTTTCAAACATCCATCCGTTCAGTTTCTTTAAACCTTCATTATTATTCATTTGGGGGTTATTGAGGGGCTGGAGTCTATCCCAGCTGGGACAATATTGATCATGGCAGATAGTTGCCCCTCCCTGAGCCTGGCCCTGCTGGAGGTTTCTTCCTGTTAAAAGGGAGTTTTTTCTTCCTATTTTCACCAAGTGCTTGGTCACAATGGGTTGTCTGGCTGTTGGGGTTTTCCCTGTATTACTGGAGGGTTTTTACCTCACAATATAAAAGCGCCTTGAGGCGACTGCTGCTGTGATTTGGTGCTATATGAATGTAGCTGAATTTTGGTTAAGATAATCTTTGGTCCACAGCTCGCACACGTTGCTGGCCGGGTTTTATCTTTCCAAAGTGACTGCTGCAGTCAGTTGCTTTGTGTGCTGCAAATTCAGAACTGTAAAAGTATGAGTCTAAACATCAAGCTTGCTTGAGTGCACCCTGCCTTTCTCTGATGGTTTTTTTTTTCCCCCTCTGACACTTGCAGCTACATTTTAACTTGTACTGCATATTTAGCTTCTCACATCACCTTTGCTCGGCTGTCCCCACATTCAATGTTCATATCTGCCCAATGATCTTTGTGCTCTGGGTCAATCAGTGAGTTTCAATATTACATCTGCATAAGCTTAAGCCCCAGAAGATTCTACGCTCACCTTTGGATCGCATTAAGGAGGTCTATTTGACCAACTCTGTCTCTGTTCAGTCAGTAAATACTGATGGCCATTTTTCATTATTCTCAAGCCTGGAGTCTTCTTCCAGGCTTCTTAAGCCTGGAGTTGATGACGTTTTTTTGTACTTTTTTAACAAACCAAATTCTAGAAGACACAGGTGGAGGATGTGTACCTGTGTAATCTTCAAACTTTTGGGGGAAATTAAGTCACATCATACACAACTTAACAGATTAGTGTTAAGGTGTTCATACTATACAAGTATTGACAAAATGCATGATAAACTTTCTTGGCTTTCTGTACAAGCTAAATTATACTATGGCTTACTTGTATTTTTAAAGAAAACAATACTGTTAAACACACCACACTTTTTTTGTGCTCAGTTGCAATATCCAGATGAAATTCATAATCATGCCACACGATTCTCAACCAACCACAATTTAGTAATTCCTCGTGTTAAAAGTAACTTTTTGAAAAACTCTGTTATATTCAGAGCATCGTTTCAGTGGAATAAGTTGCCTGAGGCAATAAGAGAATTGGCTTCAATTCATAATTTTAAAAATCACCTAAAAGCCTATTTAGGCAGTTTTTAATGTATTTGTAAAAATTGTAGAGGGTAATATCACTTGTAATGGAAATTGTGTATTTTGTTTGAGTGTTTTGTTTTGGTTTTCTGCTTTTATATAATTTTTAATATTCACATGTTTACATTTCAGTATTGTAAAACTTTACTGTAGATCTAATTGTTGTAACATTTTATTTGGAGATATTTGATGGCTTGGGCCCCAGGAAGACTAGCAACCACTGTTGTGGAAGCTAATGGGGTTCCTTATAAATAAACAAATAAACAATAGCCGATTACAAAATGAAACTGCCAGGCGTCTGAGAGACTTGAGAGAGAAAGACGCAGAGAAATTAAGACAGCGTCACAGAAGTCAGGCCGGCAGCTAGTTAGCCTGTGTGCAATGAGTTGTGTTCCTGGCTTCCTCTGGCCGCTCCGGGCCACTGTCCCACTGTTACCATGGAAACCCAGAAGTGGGTTAACATGGGGCACACATCAGTGTGAGCTATCAACAAGAACCCAGACGTTAGACATGCCAAAATGTGGACCACACACACACGCAGAAGAGTGAACAGATTGGGTGCTAGTCTATTTCACCCATCCCTGACACATGATTCTTCCCGGTCAATAAACGTCTGCAAACGTGGACACGCACCTGCACACACATACGCTGTCACTGCTCTACATTCACACACACCTACATAAGTTGCCTGAATAATAACCTTTACTGCGTGGTTGCTAGGCAACTCAAAGCCTACGTGCCACTGTAGTGTGCGTGTGCGACTGTGTGTCTATTTCCCTGTGAAATCAAGCGAAGTCGAGGGTGGGGAGGGGGGTATTTTTCAAGCCAATATTGTTCAGTGTGTGCATACACAGGCAAACAACACTCCCAGATACAGGGTCTTGACCCAGAGATAAAATAGCCTTCAGGGCCAGCCAATCAGCATGTGACAGGTATTTGTCATCGTCACTTTATGTCCTCAGCCTGAACCGTGAAGCAACTGAGATGGAAATGATCCGACTTCCAGCAGAGATCTCGTCAAGAAACGACCGGGCTGTGAGCATCTGATGAAGTGTAAAATCTATACTTCCAGATGTCACACAGAGGCCAGCGCCCTGAGGGAAAAGCAGCTGATCATCTGGGGTTAATGACGGACAAGTTCTCCCAAAATTAGAAAAAAAAGTGGGTATGACTCTATATCCCTTGATGGCGTTTTTCATCTGTGACCGACCTCTCCATACTGGAGGAACAAACTGTACTCCTCCAAATGTTATGCTCCCGCAATTAAGATAATTTTACTACCTAACAACCAATTTAAAGAGGCCCTCAAAGAAGGAAAAATGTTGCTGTTCTCCAATAGTCTTTTTCCTGACCCGTTTCTCCTGTCGCCACCCTCTCAGAAGAAATAAGGAGTGAGAGAATAAGTCCAGGACGAATGATCCTGTCCAGTTTGAAGACGGAAAGGAGAAACACAAGAAGAGCAGGTGATAAGACGCGCAAAGCTAGGACTACTGTGTGCAGGCTTCCCTATGAGCCAATCAAACTTTCTTCTGGATTATGCTGTTGTCTTGAGAACTTATTATTTCACACAAAGAAACATCAATGCAGGGAAAGGAGAGAAAAAAAAGTGCCTTTTAAAATCTTAAACTGGGATCAGGATGAGATGAGAGGAAGGTTATTTCTCACAAGCAGAAGTTTTATTGACGATTGATGATTACTGAGATGGGATGGAAAACAAAAAGATAAAAACGATCCATGTCTGGACTTTACACAAGCATCTGCTTAGAGTCAACCTTTTTCTGTCCTTTGTTTAGATTTTTCATTTAGTTTTTAATCCCATTCATTTGAGCAGGCAAGCCTTGCAGATTCATTTTACTGCTGGATTTGGGGCGATCGTGGCTCAAGAGTTGGCAGTTCGTCTCGTAATTGGAAGGTTGCCGGTTCAAGCCCCGGCTTGGACAGTCTCGGTGGTTGTGTCCTTGGGTAAGACACTTCACCGGTTGCCTACTGGTGTCCAGCAGCCTCGCCTCTGTCACTGCGCCCAGGGCAGCTGTGGCTACAATGTAGCTTGCCATCACCAGTGTGTGAATGTGTGTGTGAATGGGTGGATGACTGAATGTGTAAAGCGCTTTGGGGTCCTTAGGGACTAGTAAAGCGCTATACAAATACAGGCCATTTACCATTTACACACATCCGAGAGAGACTAGAATTATATGTGAGGTGTTCACAGCAGCATAAATTGACAGTGCATTTGAATCAGTGATGGAGCATCATCTCTGACAGATGTGAAAATTAACACCCACAAGAATCTTGCTTTCGCTTTTTCTTTGAGGTTTAACTTCTCACCTCGCTGCCTGTGCACTTCAGGGTGTGACAGAAGTGAAACTAGTGTAGCTCGTGAGCAGGAACAGCAGCAAAGCAACAGCTTTTGAGGCTGGTGTTATAATAGTTTCACACTTAACAAAAAGTTACAAAGCATCTAATATACATGTATACCACTAGTGACAGCTGAGAATTCCCCTCCCCAGCACACCCTTAAACTGGAGTGGATTTCCTTTCTTCTCCCTTGGTGTTCTTGTCTCCCTCCCAGCATTCCTTCTAGCCATCCATCTCTCCCATTCATCTTCCCACGGCTTTTGTAACGGCTGATGCAACTTCCAGCCAAGTATCTCTGTCACCAATCATCCCGTGCCCCCCCAAGTGACTGGTTTATGCCTTCTCGCTGCCAACTCCCTCTTCCCAGGCTTAGAGGTGGACCTCCGCCTTTGGGATCACTTGATCACCAGATTTCCTTTGTACACAGGAAGAGCTTTGCTCACAAGATCAGACCTAAGGCTCTGCAGCAGCTCTTTATCAGATGAGTGCAGAAAACACACACTTTAGGGATCTCTCGGCACAGAGTGGCCATCGCTGTACTCGTAACTGCGAAAAAACAGATGAATATGTCAAATGCAGTTTGATCGCAGAGTCGAGCAGCGGCCCCGAAAACAAGAAAATAAAGTCCAATGGAGGATGTGATGAGTTGTCTGGGAGCAGAGTGGAGGAGTCTGCAAAGTTGTAAACAACATTCATCTCAGTCAAATACTTTGTCTCTCCACTGGAGTGGCCCCAGCTGAACCATCATCTTTCTCTCCGAATATCATTTGACTTGGAGTTTAACTGGAGTCCTCCCTTGTGTGGTTTTTTTTTTTCTATTCATATTTTGCTCAAGGGTGGCATTGGAAAAGCCAACAATTTTTTGCATCATTTCAAACTGCAACATTCTTACAAAGCTCATGGACGCTTTAATATTTAATGTGTACTAAGAGTTCTTTAGAAGGGAAAACAAAAGTGAGACATTTGTAAGCGCAGCTTCTGAAATTCACCGCCTTCAGATTCATACATATATACTGTGAATGTTTATCACTTTTTTTCCCCCCTTTGCACCAAACCGGTTAACATGTCTAAATGTCAGTCAAGCTGTTTCCTGGGTGACAGCCAGACACTAAAACAGGGTGATGAACGTGATGTGCGTAATGTGTTGTGTGCAGCAATGTGTTTGAGGGGGTTGTTTATGGCCTCTATGACAACAGTCTGGCTAACTAAAGTCAGATGACCCAAGGGATACTGCTGAAGTAAACAAACCTCTGCCAAAGATCACAGAAATGATATCGGCAGGTCAGATTTCATGCCCTTCACTTAACAGACAGATGGGTGATGGATGATGGGAGTTGCACCAATTTAAAATCTCCTCCAGCCAAAATATACACACACAAACTGAGCCAGTATAAAGCCTCATCTAACCTTGTCTAACAGCGGTGATAAGACAGATAAAATATAGTGGGAGAGGAAAGGAAGGGAGCTGACGGTAATCAGCCACTGCAGCCATCTATATAGCACTGCTAAAGAGGCTGTGTGGGAGTATGCTAGAAATATGGAGATAGATTGGTTTATACTCATTACACGCACTCTAGATAGGAGAATCTCATTTAAACGCACGCACGCCTACACACCTGTTGTCTGTATATGCAGGATCTTGTCGTGGATTCCATCTGAGAGCTCCATCACTGCTCTGCTCGCCTGGACCATCTGCAGACAGGGAAGCATCAACATGATTCACATTAAAGAGCATGAAGGAGAAGAAATCACAGAGTTTAACTTTGAAGAAATGTGTCTAATCTGCTGAAGAGGAATATAGTGCACAGCACTGTGCAAAAGTGTTGAGCCACCACTCAGATCTTTAAGTCCTTTAAGATCTTTAAGGACTTTCAAGTCCTCTTGAATAATAGTTCTCCAGATTTTCTTGGATTTTAGATGCTTTTTCATCCATTTTCAGAGGAATGTTTGCTCGTTTGTTAATTCATTTACTTAATCTACTGACCAAGAATTATTGCATTAAGCATCTAACTCAAGGGATGAACCTTGTATCTTTGCAACAACAAGATGATTCCCAAAAAGTGATTAGCCAAAAACTTTTCTCTGAGCATGCTCTGCAGTGTGTCCTTAAAAACTGTTAAGAGACTTTGAGAAATTGAGGGCAAACAATGAACTGGCTTAAAGAAATATGAAAAAAAAAATAATCCAGCCCATCTGCTGTTCTCTGATAGGATGGCTGTTAAGAAGCCATTTTTACAGAAGGGAAACAGGGAGAAAAGGCTGAGGTATGCCAAAACACAGCGGAGGCTCAGTCATGGTTTGGGTCTGCATTTCAATAAGTGGTGTTAGACATCTTGTCAAAACTGATGGAGTTATAAACACAAAAGTATTGCTCCACCATGCAATACAGTCTGGAAAGAGTCTGATTGTCATTCTGAAAAAGGAAACCGTTGCCAATCATCCCAAACACACTGCCAATACAGCAAAAGCATACCTGGATTAAAAAACAAAAAAACAAACAAACAAACAAACAAAACACATAATGGAAGACTATCGGTCAAGGATTAGCCTCCCCAGACCTCAACATTATTGAATCAGTGTGGGATCATCTTGACAGAGAACAAAACAAGAAGGCAGCCAACATCCATATAAGAGCTTTGAATGTGTCAAGAAACCTGGAGAACTATTCCTGAAGATTACTTAAAGTAATGACAGGAAAACTTACCTAAGAGAGGTCAAACTGTGTTAAAGAATAAAGTTGGACATAATACATTTTGACTTTCAAGCACATTATAATCATGGCCAGATATATTTCTCATTTTCCCAGCAAAATTTAAAGAAATGAGGGCTGACTCAAAACTTCGGCACAGTACCGTCTGTACATACCACACTGTGCACTTCAACTTAAAGAATGTAGTAATAACAATAACAACAACAATAATAACGTGTTGTTCCCACATTTAATGGATGACTGGAAATTGACAGGTGCATGCAAATAAAGTCATCCCCAGACTAATATGGCAGCTCTTTGAACATGACCCCACAAGACAAACACAAAGACAGATAAAACAAGTCGCTTCTTCCTGATCAACTCTCACAAACCCTTACAGGATCTGACCCTCACGATGTGCCGGGGGGGGGAATGCTATTCAACAAATACGGGATTAACCACACAACATTACTGTGACCAGATCTCGTTCAGCAATACAAACAGACAGAGACACACACACGCAGATTCATTCATTCAAACTTTGATGTCTCTGTTGTTTACTGCTCTCGGCAGGCACCAGAATTGAGGTGTGGAATCCATTTATGTGAACAACATTCAAATCTATGCAAATAGTATTCAGCAACAGCGGGAGCTTTTTCAACTCTGATCTGCTCGGCTGGAAACAAGTGTGGCTAATCGCACGCACACGCACGCACGCACACACACACGCTTACATCCTAATTCACAAATAGACAGCCTGTGTCTGTGCAGAGGCTAGATGCATAGCATTGACAAGCTGTAGTTAAATTAAGGGGTTACAAATCATTCTGCTAAACATTAATCATGACTCAATAAGAAGAAACCCTTTCATTTTTCTCCATGACAGCAAGTCTCTTTTTCTCATTCACACTTGCGCAGCCTCATTTCATATACTCTCCCGATAGCGCTGCTAACTTTGCAATTCATACCGACTGTCCATCATCCTGCCCGAGAGATTCCCGGGATACATCTAATATGAAACGGGAACAAGTGCACTTTGAGCAAATATCAATTTCAAGAAATAATGTTGCAGGCAGGCAGATGGTGGAAGGAAAAAGAAAGAAAGAAAGAAAAAAACAGAGGCGTAGCGTTCTTCACCACAGCAACACTTTAACACTGCAACACAGGCAAAGCAGTCCACTGAATGCTAGCCCACAGATGTACAAAACCCACTTATGCTGGACAGCCACATTCACAAAGAGACACCAGAGGGACCAAGAGAACGCAGTAACTGCAAGAGATTAATCAGTGATAGAGGAAATATGGAGGGCATTGAAAGATGGCGGCAAAAACCAAAGGGAAAATTATTGAAAGTGTTATATAAAAGCGAGGATGGAAAGAAAGACTCATCCTTTCAGTTACGACACAGGAAAACCCACTCGAACACACCAACTCACCCTGCCTCATTGACTGAATGAAGAGTTAACTTGCAGACCAATTGACCCTGCTTGGTTTTTTGTTTTTTTTCCCTCCTCTCATTGTGTTAGTTTCCACGGGGGAAGTTCTTCTTCAGTGACTGGATTTATTTTTAGACGCCGTTACATAAATTCAGTCAGTTAAACCACTTGGTGAATGAAACTCTGCAGTTCGTTTTGGATGGAAACACAAAGTAGATTTAGGTCAAGGTGAGGATGTCGCCAGCGTGTTTATGAGACTTGAACAAATGGGGATGTTGCCCGCTACATAACAATGAAAAGCTCATGTCGGGTTTCAGAAACTATTGGCTAAAAAGGAAGCTTTTGTTTGGGAGGGGAGCTTTCATTGTCAAGCCAAGCGGTTGGGGGATGACTGATACGTTGCCTTTGTTTGGTCTTTCCTTCCTTTTGATGAATTTCAGATTTATGAGTCACATAGAGCCCTTTATCTGGTGCGAAAACATACAGAATATTAACTGTCAGGTCTCTTCCTTTCTCACCATCTCATAAGTAGAGACAACCCGGCGGAGGACATCAGGCAAAGACCCCTGGGGCTCCAGGGTGGGGTACTGGTCCCGCAGGTCAAACAGTAGTAAAGGCATCCCCTCTGGTTCTGAAACTCTAGAGCTCAGAGCCAGTATGCACTGCATGAGGTTAGCCACAGCCGACACCCCACACAGCTCCCTGAACACTGCTACTGAGTTCTGTTTAAAAGAAAGAAAGAAAAAAAGCAGGAAGGACATGTTTAATCAGTAGCTAAATAAGAATACACGATCTTCTCCTATTCACTGTCCTAATTGGACGAAAAAAAAACAAAAAAAACAGAGGCACTGAATTGCGTGGAAAAAAAAAGACAAGAAAACCAGTGAAATCTCTCCTACACTCTGCGACACAAGTCTGCGACTTGATTTCGTTTCATTCTCTGTCACACACATGCACACCCTACACCCCAAATCCTGCAACAGAGCTATTTGTATTTGATTGCGCTCCTGCTGCTGTGCTGTGGCAGTAGTTCAGAGTGAAATGGAAGCAATCAAGAGATGTGGATGGCCAACAGTCTCATACACATTCACAGAACATGTAATTACTGTTTGGCATAGGGTAACAAAAGGACCCACAGACAAAACTGCCGCTTGGTTCATAAAGGTTAATTCGACCATTAATGAAAGACAATGAAGCTTCTGTGCAAGTTCAACACATTCCCGGGCATTTGGGTTAATAATTTCCTTGCCTGCTTTCTGGGAGCTAATCAGCCTCTGTCCCTGCTGATATAAACCTGAGTGCTCGTCTTTCATTTATCTCGACCTCACCCTGTTCACTCAGAGATCCTCATCCAAGTCTCCAACCTGCTTCAGCTCAACCATGTTGGGACTCTGCCACGTAGTTTCAAGGTTAACCTCTATTAATAGTTTACAGAGGCTGATAGTTTATTAATCCAACACTCAACTTATAATAAAATTAATTCAACTCTTTCGGTGACCTCGTCACTTGTCCCTCTGCATCGTCAGTCATCAGCTCTGTTTATCACCTCTGTAAGCTTCTTTAGTGCAATGTCAGTTGATATATTTATATCAATATACAGTGTCTTCTTCACTCACTGCTTTGTACTCTCCGTTTTGCATTTAATTATTAGTTATTATTCTCGGACTCTCTTCCACAGCGTGTCTTTTATCCCATCTTCGTTCATTCACCCCCAACCGATCATGGCAGATGCCTCTCTCTGAGCCTGGTTCTTCCAAGGGTTTCTTTCTGTCAACAGGGAGTTTTTTCTTCCTGCTATCACCAAGTGCTTGCTCATAGCGGCTTGTTTGTTGGGATTTTCTCTGGGGTTTTTACCTTACAGTATAAAGCGCCTTAAGGCGACTGTTATCGTTGTTACTTGGCACTATGAAAAATAAATAAATAGAATAAAAATGGGACTGAAGTGAAATATGGATCAACTTATATCTATTAATCTTTAACTGTAATTTAATTTCCTCATGAAAAATACATCAATTTAGTCCTAAGGAATTCCCATGGTTAAAATGCAGAAATTTGCAGGTAAAATAAACAAGTTTACAAATCGGCAGAAAAAAAGCCAACTTTACTTTGTATAGTCAGTTTCCTCCACCACAGCTGGGAGATGCATTTCTCAACAGCAACAGTGCGTAAGATCTTACCATTAGATGTCAACTGATTTCTGTTTTCTTACCCCTCTCAATTCATGTGCCTAATCCTAGCTATGGTGGCTGCTTTAGGACAAATAACTCTGGACACCGTTCACTCGTAGTGAGTGTAGGCTGTCAGTTTGCAATAACAATAACAGCGATATTCAGGTGAGTTGTTGAGGATATCAAACCCTTAGACTCTGATAGCTGCTGCCTCTGCAAGCTGCAATGGCTCTAACATTGATGGACTTGGACACTTAGCGAATAAACACTCATATGATTGACTCATATGTACTCAAACTGTTTATTAGAGACAGCCTAACATTAGCTGGCATAATGTTAGAGTATAACCAGCTGTTGTTTAGCTGGCTAATCCAGAGAGGACAGGGCTGCATGTCTAATCTGCTGACAGTAACTAATCGTGACAATATCGGGAATCAATTAGCATGTTTAGGTACGTTTTCATGTGCTAGAGGCCTGACTAGGAGGAGGAAGGAGTGAGGAATGAGGAGGAAGAGGATGACATTTTATTAAGATTCTGATTCCTGTGTTTTCAGTTCTATGTTGAAAGACGACCCCTTCTCAATTTGTTGGAAGACGTAATTACACCAAGTAATGTATATTTACTATATATGCACGTTCTCGTTTTGTAGAATGACACGTTTTACTTTATTCTTGTTTTCTTCCTCAGCAAGTGTGAACAGATATCGTTTTACACTTCGAGTTCCAAATACCATGAAAATGGCCCAAAAAACACTAAAGCTGATCCCAAACTAAATGGTGACATTGTGCTGGCTGTGTCCAGTAATAGTTTTCCTCACCTGCATGTTTCCCCTCAGATCGGTGGCTTCTCTCAGCAGAGGAGCAGCCATTTTGAAAACTTCATCCACTGCTCGAATTCCCAAGTCCCTCAGAGCTGTATAGTCCCTCCCCTTTCGGGCCTTGCGTACTGACAAACCCCTTTTGTGAGGTTTTCCTCCACCTCTGCGATTGGTAAGGGCCACGTGCACGAACAGCTTGGCATGTGGGAGTTCCTCTCCTGTCAGAGACTGCAGGGGTACATGTCGGTAACCAGGCTGGAGGCACTCCAGAGGTATGGTATACTGACCTGTTGTGGTGGAGAAATCACATACGCATTGATTTCATGGTTGCTACACAGGAGCTGTGGGGCTCATAAATAAGTATAAAACTTGTGTGTACTGACCTATGAATTCATCCCCAATAAAGTCATCATCCAGCACCACAAAGCGAACCATAGCAAGCTCAGGCAGGTTGATCTGGAACTCAAAGCTCTCATCGAAGATTGGGTTGTCTCCATTCTGGCTCACAGTCCTAGTGCGGCGCTCTGTGCAGTCGGCTGGGATGCCATGGATCTCCACATATACATATGGGTCCACCACGTCCCCTTTAGCCCCAGAACCTTTGGGTTTTGGCAGATTCTGGCCGCTAATGACCTGCAAGCGAAAGGTAGATCATTTCATTAACTGTTTCAGTCATTATAAACTTCTTGTTTATAATAAACTAGTTAAGCTAGATTATATGACTTTGCTTGGAAGTAAACGTAGAAGCATGCACTGTCCAACTTAATCCAAAGGTTCAGATGTTTAAATAAGCTTTGCTAGACTGATGGCTTTTTTAATGCAATGTATGCCATTCTGTCATGTTATGGGGTTCTATTGTTACCCAAAGGAATGAGGGCAAAACTTCAAAGGACAAAGTTCTAATAATAATAATTATTACTGCAATGTCAAACATTATAAGAGAATTTTTAGAAAACTTAAACTGCAGTCTACACACTATTCCTGCACACCTTCACGTGGAGCAGCTGCGGAGACACACCAGGCACCGTGTCTCTGGTGTCAGCGCTGAAGTAAGACACCTCCTGCCGCATGATGGCCGGACGCAGAACGTAACCGCAGTTCCCATTCTGCCGGAACCAGGCTGTGTTTAGGTCCATCATCAGTCCTGCTGTCTGAAAATTCATTGACACTATCTGGCAACCGCACTTCCACAGGTCCTGGGGGTTCATGTTGCTCGAGTCAATACGCATAGGGTTGGGGTACACCCGTGACAAGAAGTGCTTGTTGTGGTTGACAAAGTCCCCGGGGTTCTCGCTAGCAAGACGCACTGCTAAAGACTCGTGAAAAGAGCACACCTCCCAAGGTTTTTGGCTTTTGGACGAGGTTGGAAAGTCAATAAAGGTGACAGACTGGCAAAGATTTACTAAGTCCGAGAGCTCCTTCAACAGTTGGAAATGTTTGGGGGGAACGCTCGAAGGACTAGACGTGACAACGATTTTCTGCACAGTGTCCTTCTCACTTCCTCCAGGCGCTGCCCCTCCACTATTAACTGCCTTTATCTTCTGGCACATCTCTGCTCCTTCATCCTCCTCACTTACCTCGCCATCTTCCCCATCAGAACTCGGCACTAGCTTTTTACCCTTTAATAGTATTCGATGTCTTAGGGCATGCGGGGATGGAAGGTATGAAGCCTCTTCATCTGGAGGATCTGTGTACAGCTTCTCCCCTAAAATCCTCATGAGATGCTGCCACATCACTTTCTGCTGTCGAAGCGAACAGTGGTTTTCAACACACAGAATTAACGGGTACTCCGATGCTGCGAAGGCAAACCTTCTGATTGCTTCTAACACACAGTGCAGCAACAGCGGCGGGGAGAGGCTGTGGCCAGTACACACTAGCGGCTCCTCATCTGCACCATCCCAAACATCTAACTCCACGCACCGGCAGCCCATTTTGAGGGCACGAATGTAGCCGGAGATATCCGAGGGGCCTCGAAACTGGTCTTCGATGAGGTAGGTGTTGTGGGACGAGTTGATATAATAGTGAGACAAAGGCTGAGTCATGTCCTGGCATATGATGCTATGCTCTTGGTCAAAGAGGTGGCACTCCGCCGAAGTGAGGTAGCTGGTGAAGCCGTCCAATGACAGGTATCCCTGCTCCCGCCCCTTCTCCGATGGCTCATGAGCCTGGATGAGTTTCAGGCTGGTTTCCTCACTCACCTAGAGGGCAAGAAGAGTAAACAGACATTAGATAGACTAGGATTATATTTGTCCTGAATTTTCTGTGTGATTAAGCTAAGTTACCCACTTGAGCCATGCCCTGCTCAGCCTCAATGAACCTCATCAGGTCTTTGGTGTCCAGGAACTCTTTGTTACTGGAGAACTGCACTAGGAGAAAATAGATCTCAGGACGTGTGCAAAAGTCGTGGAAGACCTCAACGAACTCCTGCTTGGTGACCCGCTCATTTCTTGCCGTTAGCTTTTTGTTTTCGCTGTAGTCTTCAAGTCCAGATCCATTATCTATCGTAAGCTCGCACATCCTCTCTCTGAGTCTTTGAAGCTCCTTAAACCTGTGCTCCACTTTGCCACTGTTCACCCCGGGGTTCACGCCTTGTATTAGCTTTATAGCCAATTCCAAATGAATCCCTTCTGTCGCGTCTCCCCGTGTGTCCTGGTTAGCAGCAGAGGAGAACAACTGCTCCAGCCAGCCAAGACGAAGACTGTTCTGACTGCTAGCAAGCATGTCGAGGGTATGTTTCCCATACTGCATCAGATACCTAAAGACAGAAAAATGTAGAAGCACTTAAAAAAAGACAAAGACTGAGCTATTGTAGGACACAATATTTTTGGTATAAATGATCAAATCTACAGCACAAACATTTCCATTTTAATTTATATTTCAGACATCTCGCACAGTGCTTGAAATATAAAATACAACTACTGCAGCAGTAAAATCAATTTAAAATCCGCCCATGTTTGACGGCACAAGCTTTTATAAAAAGAAAACTTAAAAGGACTACATAATAAAGGCAACCGAGCAAAATCCCACCGTTCATCTCAGTACAATCAATACCAAAAAAGAACAAGATAAAAGAAAAGTGACAAGATATGAAAGTGAACTGGCATGAAAGAAAAACACACTTTATGTCTGCTTAACCTTCCCTGCAAGACAAAAATCTCAGTTCAATCACACATTAAATCCTTCGTCAGTTCTTGTTCACCGTAACATCAGTCAGACCACCAGAGGATTGTTGGGCTTTATTAATAAAAGCAGCCCGACTAAAGCATGGATGGAACATGGTGGCCGTCAACATGCACATTGTTTGCAGAGATGGCCAATATTACAGGGATGAGCTGTCTATTACCAAACGTTTGGCTTACAATGAGTGTGAATTACAGGGCACATAGCTTTTGACCTATAATAGACTAGCTTTGCATGATTTAAAATCCAAAATAAGCCATTTTTATCTTGTTAAACCTTGTTAGTTCATTCAATGTCTGAAACAAGCTTGCTTCTCCCTCACCAGGAAAACACTGCTGGAAACAAACTGTGTTGATAGTCTGAAGATGTTGGCTCATAGGGAATACTTACACATGCATATTGAGTGTAGGCATCTTTAATATGAACAAAGAATAATAAGAAAAACATTTAAATTTATGTTTGAACTAGTCCTTCAGACTAAACTGAGTAACTACAAAACAATAGGCTTAGGATGCTTTATGTAAATTTCACACACAGCTGGTTTTTTATTTATTCACATATTTGTGCTGTCATATGCTGCTTAAGAGGTGGAAAACACACAAGGATTAAAAGCTAAAGAATGAGTGTACAATGTAAAACTGCTCTTTCTTCTTTCTGTGTCTTACCTCAGACCAATAACCCAAATGTTAGCCACCTCTGCAGAGTTGGCAACCAGGTCCAAGCTTTCATAAATGTCTCCATAGATGATGGAGAATGCACAGTCCTCTGAAATCTGGTCATAAACTCCACTGGTGCGGAAGGTCTCCGTGTTACGACCTGTCCGTACCTGGAGTTTGAGACACCCGAAGATGAGGAAAAAAGAGAAGAAGAAATTATGCGAGGTTTAATAAAATCAAATGAACTGTTATCCACCGTATGGAAACGGTTACAAACTTGTACAGCTAATTCATTTTAAAAGGCTTAAGAAGGCATTCGTGAAACAAATCCATGGTGGGCTGATTTAGAAAAGTCTTTCCCTTTTCTTGGACACCGACCTCACGTATAGAGGAGAGAGAGATCCGAGCTTTGTCTGACTCCTTCTTGGATGGCTCCCAGCATAGAGCCTGGAGGCCGGCATCAAGGAGATAGTATCGCTGATAAACACGGGAGTTGGGTCGGATTTTCTTCAGCTCGCTCCCCTCAACCTGGAAACCAGATATGGTTAATCACTCACTAACTTTCAGAGTAGAGCTCAGTCGACTTCAGCCATGTTGGAAAGTAAGACTTTGATCTACCCGAAACCCTTGATGCATGGATACTACCTTAGATATATTTCATGTACAGCTATGTAAAGCTTATATTTTATGTAAAGGCTCTCACGGTAGCTGACCCACCATCGAGTGGATGCAATCAGAAGCACTGCTGATCTTTTTCTCTGACAGACTGCTGCTGAAGGACACCGTCTTCTTCTTCTCCCGACCAGCACGTGATCCATCCTGAAAAGGAGGGGGAGAAAAAGGATGTGACAGATAAAGAGGAGGAGGAGAAGAAGGGGGTGTAATAATAATAAGAAAAATGACTCAGGCAGACAGCGATCCCTCTGAAGAGTACTCTTTGCTTAGTCATGACAACAGTTTTTCAGCGTTGAATGGATCACAAAGGATTAAAATACATATCAGCTTATATAACCAAACCTAAATGAGATTATTGGGTCTACCTCATAGAGCCACCTCCTCCCAATTTGTTATTGTTCTTCCTGATACCAGGCTAAAAGCCTTTGCTCGTTCTTGCCCTTCACCATTAATCACACCTGACTAGACGGAAGCAGCAGGCTCCAGCATTCTAATTCTGCCCCTCCACAATGACACAGGCCGACCCAATCGGTTTATCTGAGCACACCATCACAGCTCATCCATCTGATTTATTGACCAATCAGATGTCGCCCCCGCAAAGAGCCTCATGCTTGCAGATAAGAGCATATATGTGGGCAAATATATTCAATAATGGATATACTAGTCCTGATTAAATGAAATCAGAGACTTAATTGACGCTCCAAAGAGGAGCAGGATAACTTAATTACAGCTGAGTAGCCTGACTGAGAACACCCACAAACTCAACCTGCTGGTGACTCTCAGAAGCAAGGAGGCAAAATGTAATTGATGAGAAATAGAACATTGTAGCACTGCAATTACCCATAAATTTTTAATTAGAGATTATTGTGTCAGTGATTGTTCCTTAATTTATTTAATCAATATTTTATGCCCTTAAAGTGGACCTACTATCCTTTGCCTTATTTATGTCTTATACATATATTGTTATAAATGATAAATGGACTGAAAGTTATATAGATCTTTTCTACTGCAAGCCTCATTCACCAGTTTATATGCACATTCACACAAGCACTTTTGTCTGTACCAGAACATTTGTTCAAACACATATACGCCGATAGCTTCAGTACCTTGCCCACCATAGTGGGCATGTCAAAATACTGGAGTACCCGAGGGAATCGATCCACCGTCTGCTGGTGGATGAACTGCTCTACCTCATGATCAGCAGCACTATGGTGGATAAACATGACCACAGTTCCAAATGGTGCAATCATCACATGTGGAAGTATTCCCTATAAGTAAAAAAAAAAAGCTTCTTAATTTGGATGATGCCTCATGATCTACAATTAGAACTGATCTCCTTAATATGGCAAAAAGCTTTGGCTGTTAGCACAGCAAACCTTCTGTTTGCAAGGGACAGCCAATCATAAAGGTCGTGTTAAAGGGAGGGGGTAAAATGGCTTGGTTTGGAAATTGTTCATGTAGTAATGGTTACAAGGTTAGCTTTGCATGATTCACATTTCAAAGTGGAAACTGGAATTCTGCAAAAAGACCAAAACTAAATAAAGAAATAAATCAAAATCCGTTAATTCATACCATTTTTAGCTGTTAACCAAGTAATTAACCAATTTAAGGTATGAAGCTGAGGTGCACAAGAGCAATATCCCTGTCTGAAAGAGTGATACATTTGCGAGGGTTGTTTTGAAACAGTGAACAAATCAAAGCAGCACAGAGGAAGATCAAATCCAGCACTCTGTTGGTCCATAGCTAACAAGCAAACAATCCTTAATTTATTTATTTATTTATTTTTAAATACAAACTTTTTAAATACAAGTCTAACAGATTGCTGCTTAGCAGCATAATGTTTTCGCATTCAGAGCAAATATATGTGAATATTGATCGGCGGCTGATGAATCCCTACTCATCTGCACAACTCTGGTTTCATTCAAATAAGACTTCATATGAACCTCGAGAGCACTTGTGTCTTTTATGAGGGGAGAGAGAGGCGGCACTTGATATGAAGGAAACCCAGCGGACATGAAAGGCAAAAAGAGATAAGAGAGAGAGGGCAGAAGGGGGGGAGGGAGATGCGTTTCATCTGAGGAATATGAATGAACACGTGATAAAGGGGGGTGGGCATAATTAACAGAGGACGAAGACGCTCCCCTCAGACGGAAAGAAGGGCACATAACCATCCCAAATCCTCACAGAATCAATCGCCTCATTAGGACAGGAAAGTGTTTCCAATCACAATAACTCTTTTTTTCTTTTTTTTTTGAGTCACTTTAATGAGGGAGTGCTCTAAAAATACCCCTGGTGCCTGCAGGGATGATACAGGGAGCGAGAGGGGGTGTGGAGGAGATGCCCTTCCAATATGAAAACTACAGAATGAAAAAGAAAAAATTAAACTCTCTGATTTCGTTTTCTTGTTAAAAATCCCACACCCCTGTGCACCGTTGCACCAACACCTCTAAATTTAACTCAGTTAGAAAGACTCAGATGCATCAGCAGGGGGGAAATCTGAAAATCAAACCAAGATTGATTCTGTCTTGTTAAAATAATTCATTTGGAAAAACTGGCAAAGTTCCCAGTGACCCAGAATGAGGCACGGCAAACAAAAATGGAGATGGATGCACCTTCGCACAGCAGTTTGGAGGACCACCCGATCATTCACGAATTTCTTTTCGCCGTCATGCACTGCACTGACAGGCACAAGAGACTTATGATGGCCTCAATGTGCATCACTTCCTGTCTGTGGCATTACCAGTAAGGGTCTCTCTGTGGTTGGATCTGCACCCAATTGCAGTGCACATATTACCCATCATCATTACCTCTACTGACATTTGCACGTCACTTGACCACTAGCAAAACTCGAGATTGCGACAAACTAAATCCTTGCCATGCTTTGCAAAAAGCTGTGATTGATCACCCCTGTTATCCTCTGACATAAATTACTGACAGAAAGAGACAAAGAGCTTAAACATCAAACCACCTAGCACTGACGTCAGGAGCTAAATAAATTATTTTGGCAAGATAAAACTGGAGGGCACATTTTAACCCCGCAAGTGGATAAACAACTGAATAAAAATGCAAATGCAAACACATCAATTTTTCTTACAAGAAAAAAAATAAATAAAAGAACATGCATGCTATTAAATCAGACTGGAACACCCAAGGACACGGAAAACAAACAAACAAACAAAAAAAAACAAGTTCTGCCTCCATTCCCGTATAAGATTTCCCATTTACTTTGTACTTCTATACTGCATGTCTCAGTCTGCTTTTTTTTCTCACACACAGAGATGAGCCTCTAAAACCACCAACTGCGCTTCAAAACAGGAAGCCTGTCAGCCCGTCACAGAGAGTTTCCTGTGGGCTCCACCAAGACTTGAGTAAAGTGACGATAGAGAGAGACAGAGCGGAAAAAAAAATAACGTGTGAAACCCTTCTACTTGATATGGTTATTTTTAGGTTTAACAATGTGACCAACAAGTCATGAACATGACTATGAAGAAACTGATCTCTCATAATGTTGCAATACCAGCCATGCAGACTAACAGTCTTTCTTAATTGTTCAACTATTGACACGTTAACAGTCATTTGCAGTTGTCCTTCCACGCTGCACGAAAAGTAGGAAAAGGGTAGGGTTGCTCACATGGGCAAGATGCATGAAGTGAATATCTATTGTACCATATGGGCTTTAAAAGCAGTGAAAGTGTTGGAGTTTCCTCCTGAAACCAAAAACAACTGATTAAAAAAAAAGTTTTTTTAAAAAAAAGAGTCACGAGAACCAAAACTGCAAATTCACTGACATTTAATACCAAAGCAAAAATGAGGCTTTGTCTGCAAGTTTTTAATTGTTCAAACTACACAAAAGATTACTGCAGATAGATTCGGATTATCGTGAGACTACGAGATTACTGATGTCCCTGTTAGGATTTCGACACTGACTGAACAGATGGAGAAATCCGGGATGGATGGATGGACGAATACAGGGATAGATAGATGGAGAGTGAGAGAAATGGGAGGAACTGGGTGGCAGAGCACACTAGAGGCAGTTTTTAGGGAAGGACACAGAGTACAAGAGACGTTACAGCAAATTCTAGCTAACACAGGAAAGAGGAAGCAGATAAACTTCTGAAAAATAAGTGCAAAGAGAAATAGATAAAGATGTTCTCTAGCTTGATTGCTAAATATCGTCAGTGCACACGATCAGAGGATTTGCACTTGGTCTCCCGCAGGGTTCAGGACGCGGTGCAGCACGGTGTTTTCATTAGTCAGAAGAAGAAGAAAAAAAACGAGTGCATTGTGTCATGTATGAGCTTGCGAGATGACATAGCTGGTACATCATACTAGCAGGATGAAGATGTAGGTCATCAAAGGAAGTTGCCTTTGATTTGTTAAATGAGACAGAAATAGAATGAAAGACGGCTGTTTAAGTGAGAGGAAAAGAATAGAGGAGTGAAAATTGGAAAGGGGTCCTGCCTCTGGACTGTTTGACAGTGGATTATGGACTCTTAATAGCATAGATTTTTTTTCCCTCCAAGAGTCTTTTACCCTGGAGCACCGTGCAACCAGGGGGGCCAAGGATGTGATTTAGAACCACATTAAAATGGGGTGAATAACAGCTGGTTTTCTAATGAAAGGATTGTTTATATTTTTCATGTATATGGAGACGTTGGTTGTTTTTTTTGTTTTTTTTCCAATCAACAAAAGAGACTGAACCGCTCTTGCCTTAACTGATGATTTAAACAGTTGCACATTGCTGCACTAATCAGGCCAATTCTTCATGCATTAAGGCAGGCTAATCGCACGCTGATCTCGTGTTCACATGCTTGGTATCTGTATGTTGGGTGGGGTGATGGGTGTCGGGTGCACATGTGTGGCCACAACAGAGCCCAGGACACTGGAGATAAATAGAGCAGACAAAGCAGCGTGTGGTCAGCTCTGTCTGAGGCTCCATGTATGGGAAAATGTGGCGAGCCTTCGCAGTAACTCAGCTGCTCGCTCTGACTATGAACACCTGCCCTTGTGGCAAGAAGAGCAGCAGATGCTCTTTTACGCTTAGAACCTTTTGAAGTCCCATGTGCGCGCACACACACACACACACAAAGTGAAACAAGCAAAAGGTTGACTTGAAAAAGGTCACCTTGTCAGAGAGATAACCACAATTTCAGCTGACAAACGTCAGAGACGCATTTACTGAAGAAAGAGCGGGTCCGTTAATACCAAGAACAGGCTGCTGAGGACTAAGTCGGGCAACACCTGCAAGCGCATAGCCAAGTGAGTTTCTCACGTAACTCATCAGCACCTGTCGCTGCACTTATATGGGGTCCTTTTGCAACGAATTTAGAGTGCATGTGTGGAGCGGTTAAAGCTATGAGCTGTCAGCTATTAGGGAGACTGTCCTGCAGCTCCGTCACAGTCAGTAGGAAGCTTGATCCCCTCCTCGTGCTGTGCAGGGTCATGCTTATGCAGGCTGAAGCGGTACAAAGCTGACTAAAGATGTTGATGTGAACTGTGCTCGGGGGCTCACTCTCACTCCATCAGCTATCCTCCCCAGCTGTGTTCACCTCCAGCAAATGCTGCTCCCTCAGTTTGAAAAACATGCAGTGACACGCACGTTCCAGGCACACACCCGGATCACACCACTGAACGTGACCACGGTAGAAAATACAAATAATGTGTATACACACACACTCTATACACCAGCCAGCCACAACATTAAAAACCATTTTCAGGTGACATTTACAAAGCGATATGCTGCTGGGAAACCTTGGATTCTGGCAATAAAGCCAGATGTTACCGTGATACACACCACCCATCAAGACATTGGTGCAGATCAAGCAGAGTCCTCGTGGTAATGATGCTCACTGATGGCAGCAGTCACCGCCTACTGCAAAGTGCCCATGGCGTTAAACCAGCCCCCCATCTCCCCAAACCCACATATACGAACATCCAGACGTACAAACAGAAGCCACGGCATGCAGAAGCCAAAGTATCTGCTGCTAGAACACCCCCACTGGTCCTGTCTCCATGCACCCAAGAGGTCATCGATGCTTTGGCAACACATGGGGGGGGGGGGGGGGTTCACAATATATCAAGTAGGTGGAACTAATTTGTTGTCTTTATGAGAGCTAAGCTACAAAAGCGATACCAACCTCCTACCTGACTGTTACAAATTACACCTGGAACCTGGGGAGCTGTTGCTTTTTGCTTTCAGTGTTTACGCAAGGCCGAGACGACCATTATTCAGGCTTAATAGATATACGAGTGCTGTCTGTCTTCTAATATAATGCTTGGCGAGAAAGGAAGAGTAATCCAAAATGTCAAATGACTCCTTTACTTACTCAGACAAGTGTAAGTGTTACAACACACTGCATAATTTATAAATGCAGAGGAAAAGCAGTTCATACAAAAAGAAAAAGGAAAAATCTTTGAATATATACAGTTTGTACAGGACTGCAGTATCCACACATACGCCTTGTGTCATATTAAACACACACACTCTCACAAACATGCAGCAACTCTTTCCGGGTGTTTTCTAAAGTTATGTTGGCATGAATAATGAGTGAAGAGGAAAGCAGATATCAGCTGTGCCAAGCTGTATTTTACTAGAAGGCAGGTCTGTGCAAGTGTGCGGTGTTTGAAACTCGGAGACTACCTGATGTTATCTACATCAAGATGAACTCAAAGCAGGCATAAACTCCTGATCATGCACATAAGAGCATGGCAGGAAAAAAAATGGATTTGCAGGTGGAATAAAGCCCACACTGAGGAATTACAGTTGCCGAGACCTCCTGATACTGCAGCCGAAGCTACTGCGAACATACAAACGCAGGACACGAATCCCTGACTCCTGTTAAAACCGCTCTGGAATGTCATGCTTCCTGTTTATCTACCTACATACCACCCAGACTCCTGTTGTGAGCAATTCTGTGTTTTGCCATAGTCAAGCAAACAAGTGTTGTGTGGTGCTGTTGTGCTGACAGATGCACTCATAACCCCTCGCTTTTTTTTTTTTTGCATCCCTCTGAAACTTATAAACGCGAGCACCGAATCGTGATCGTTTTTTGCTTTGACACAAAGGAGGCATGTGATGCGTACAGCGAGCTTTCCCACGCTGTCCTTCATCACCATCCATTGTAGCAGCGGGTCAGAGGGATGTCCTGGAGCCATTAAACATCACACATCAAACGTGGCGCTGTGTATCAGGTGTGGCCCTCGCCAGGAGGTATTTGGACAACATTTGCGACCCACAATGAAGCAAAGAGATTTTTTTTTTTTAATGCTTTGTGTCAAGCTGGCCACAGCGTCCAGGGTAACAGAAGAAAGACAGGAGCCGGCCTGCGTGTGGGCGAGGAAGTGAGAAACATTTGCCTGTGTGTGTGCAGTGAAAGTGACTTGTCATAACCAACTGTTCATGACTTAATAGCAATATTGCAAAACGAACTGTGTGAGGAAATTGGCCAACAGGCTGGCATCCTGTCTTGCTGAGTTACAGCCAATGGTACTCGGACGATGGCATGTGCAAATAATCAAGTCCTTACAGGCAGCAGCTCTAGAGACAAGTAGCAACTGGAGATCAATACGAGACCTCCCACGGGTCTAGAGGGAGGCCTAAAACCATAAAAGGACAAACTCAGGGGATAACTCATTAATTAGATGTTATTGATCTGGCAATATCTGAAACGCTGTTCCAGTGGGGTGGGTGTGGGTGTATTGGGGGGTATGATTAAGTCTGGAGGCTTTCATTCAATAAACGTTTGCTCGCGTAGACACTCAGGTAAGTGTGGGCAGAGCGGTTAATTGAACATGGGGTGGGGGGTCTTGTAGTCTACTGTGGGCCACAGAGGATGGAGTGAATGTAATTTCCCATTTTAATCAAAGGCTGCAGCAGGTGGTTTCACCTATTAGCTCCTACTCTGGTCTTGCACTGACAGGATGCCTTTAGGTAACACTGCTTGAAGCTGTATGGCAAAGCAAATTTGGAACTGTGAGCAAGTTTTGGTTTGAAGTCGTGGGCCCAAAGGGCAACACTTGTCCTCTAAATATGTGACACACACACACACACACACAATCATCTCCAGTGTGACAGGAACTAGCCTGATGTGCATCTTAATGCACAGCATGCCTTCATCCAGCAGCACACACGAGGTGAGATGAGGGGCCTGATTGTTGCCTATTTGGCACACACGGTCAGGAAGTTAACAGAATGTGTCACAATGCAGCGTAACAGTTTATTTCCAGATTACAACTTGATTCTATCGAGTAGTGTTGGCGAGATATTCTTTGGTGATAAGTCGCCACATCTGCGCACGGCTCGGTGGAGCTTTTATTCTCACTTAAATCAACAACAACACAGTATCAGCGTGGCGTTTCTGCACTGCTGGTTGCGCTATATGAGACATGCTTTCGGTGTTTTCTGGAGTTGCAACAGTTTGCATCCCCCCCCCCCCCCTCCAATAAGGAAGATGAGCCGTTTTCTGCTGATGAAACTGGTGGCCTACCTTGATCAGACTGCTGCGTCGAGGGATTGGTTTAGCAGCTGAGTCTGGACCCGTGCTCTCCCACTTCGGAGACTCGCAGCTGGAATCGTTCTGGACCTTCTTGCCGGCGTTTGGCACGCTGCAGCTGCCGTTCGACACAGGCTCTCCTCGGTGCGTCTCCAGGCTCGTTCCGGTTCCCCCTGACGCAGCTTTACAGCCAGCAACCGGTGGACCGACGGCGCTCATGTTTTCTCCAAATTCTGCCATGGTGTCACTTTCGGGGTTTTTTCCGTTTTCCTAGCTTTCATGAAAGCAGCCGAGCTTCCAACAGCGACAGCGATACACACTGACACAGCCGTGCCATCGTGTTACGTGAACGATCGGCGACCGTGCGCCTAAAGACAGCGGAAACTTCTCTCTCTCTCTGTTTCACTCGTGCTCTCTTTCTTTTTCTCACAGCCGCTCGCGCGCTGAGGGGCGAGGCGACAGGAGGGACAGCAGTGACAGACACACCTTCAGACCTTCGCCAACTGCAGCTCTCACATCTCGCCGACAGCTGGATGTGTGCTTGTGTTCAGGAAATTTTAGATGCAGCTGGGCCGGCCCGCTCCGCCCCACCTCTCCACCACGCCCACCACCATCTCCTCCCCTTACTCCTCCACGGAGTGCTAAATCTTAAATGAGAGCACTGTGTCACACAATTGTGCAAACTATTTATGATTTGTTTTTATTTCGTGTCCAGACTTGATCCTTTGAAGCTAGATACGCGCGCGCTAATAAAGTCGTCACGTGTCGATAATCTCGGGGGCGGGTTTTTTTGTTTTTTTGTTTTGGGGGGTTTTATGCTTTTTTTCGTCCTTCCCAAGAAACGAGGCTCACATAATGCGCTTTTTGTTTCATACTTGTTTTTTGTAAATAATCAGCTTTATGCGTATTCACAACTTCTGGGTTGTGAGAAACTCCCATTTTGCCATTTTGGAAAACCTGTTACTGCAGTTACTGAACAGTTGCCACTGTTTTCAGTAGCCTTGTTATGATTTAATGTACCAGCTCTATGTAACTGTCCGTGTGGCTGATAATGCATTAGCTTGACTTTAAAGTGCAGCGGCATATCCTCTTGATCACCCAGATTTAGGAATAAAGGCAGAACTCATATTATGGATGAATGGAAACCAGTGATATTAAAATGCTATGAGGATTGTTTTTAATACTTGAATGAAAAATCCTCTGCAGTGAATGACTGCTTGAAGTCTAGAAGCCACAGACATTACCAAATGCTGCATTTGTTCCCTTGAGACGTCAGGCTTTTACTGCAGTCGCCTTCAGCTGCTGCTTGTTTGAGTCTTTTCATTCAGTTTTGTATTTAATAGCTAACAAGCTGATCTGCTGGGTAGAGATCAGGTGACTGTCTTTGACGCTGGGCTGTTTTTGCACTATGTTTGGGTCGTTATCCACTATCACTGTGAAGTACTGTCTGATCAGTTTTGTAGCATTCGGTTGAATCTGAGCAGAGTGTCGCCTTGTATGATTCACAATTCGTCCTGCTGCTTCTATCAGCCGTTACATCATCTATAAACACTAATGGCCCATTCGCATGCCATAGCATTGCCTCCACCATGTTTGACAGATGATGATCATCAGCTGTTTCTCTCCTTTTCAATGCTTTTCTTTCCTATCATTCTGGTACAAGTTCGTCTTGGTTTCATCTGTCCAAAGATTTTGTTTTTTCCTTTTGTAGAACTGTACAGGCTTATTTAGGTGTTTTCTATTACACCCTGATCTGAAATTCTTGCACTTGAGTGTAAACAGTGGTTTGCACCTGTGTGTCTCTGTTTCCATCCACAAAGGTGTCTCTTAATTGGAGGCTTAATTGAAGTTGACAGTGATTCAACTACCAACTTGAGACTTTTCTTTACTTGGTTAGAAGTGTGAACTGTTTTTCTTATTCGAGGAAATGATTCTGCGATCATGCACTGGCCTCAGTCACCTTCAGGCCTTTTGGTCTTCAGTCTTTTTAAAAGTGAATCAGAATGTCGATTTGACCACTGCTAAAGTCTTTGCTGTCTCTCTGATTGCTTTATTTTGGTTTTTCGGCCTAATGATGTGTTCCCTAACTTACTTCAACATCTCTTTGGACCTCATAAAAGCGTCCAGTGAAAACTATCAAATACACTTGGATAAAGGACATGCAGTTGATTCCATCTCAAAATAATGAGGGCACATGTCTCAGTTGGCCATGAAAAAGTTTGTCAGTTAGTTGTCCAGTAACTTTTGTGCCTTGATGTCAAAGCAAAAAAAGTGTCATGTCCAAAAATGTATCGTCCTAAAAAACACAGAGGACAAAGTATTGTCCTTTTAAAAGTCATTAGAAAGGTTGTGGATTATGCTGGAGAACACAGGGGCAATTTACTGTGATGCATTACTTACAGGGATAGCTGCCAAGATGATTTCCTGAGTGGAAAAGCCTAATAAAATAGGTCCATTTTTTCTAAGAATAAAAGGACACTCAGAGAAAAGTGTAGCCAGATCATATAATGTCACTCTGTCCTTTGCTGCACTGTTTATGTGCTTCTACAGGACAAACTTGGTCTAAAGTACCTTAAAAAAAACCCTGGTCCTTTTAATTGTTGACTCACTGCCATTCTTGCACAAAAACAAGCTCAGTGCAACAGCCACTGCTACATTACAAAAATCAAACAGTTGTGTGATTAATGAGACAGCAGTTCCCCATTTTCAGTGTAATAACACCGTAATAAAATACAGTATTAATTATATATATATATATATATATATATATATATATATATATATATATATATATATATATATATATATATATATATATATATATATAATCATTAAACAGTAGCTTATCTGAAGAAGCAGGAGAGGCTTGCATTTTATCAGCTTTGCATTAACATAATATAATGACTGTGGACTCCAGGGTGCCGTTGCTCATAGACCTGAAGCACAATTTCTGTAGTCTTATTCTGACTGAACGAAGGTGTCACTCTTCTATCAAGCGTAGGAAGAGATGCCTGTGCTTTGACGGTTCACTTTGGTCATTTCATTAAAGGGATGCGATCATATTATTCTCCTGGGGGCTCTTTCTGGTAGACATTTACACATTAGCTTAAGGAGGCCTGTGGTGAGGAGATAACGGCTTTTACAAAGCTGGAATCCTTAATGTTTTGCCTCACTGCAAGATTCCCCAAAACACTGCGATTCTTCTGTATTTTTGAGAATATACACACTGCAGACCACAGCTGCTGGACATGCGTCATCACTTAAGTTTGGAGCATTTGACACGTCCACCTCCATCAGCTCCATTTGTATTAGACATACATTTAAGGTTGCAATATTTTATGACCTAGGCAATGTGGTGGGTAATGGTGCAGCAGCTGGATTCAGATGTCAGATTATTTATGTTTAAACTCACAAGTGCTGACCACAGGGAACATCAAGCAATGCTGACATAAATACAGCCAGTGAGCACCACTCAGCAGCCACCTGATCTAAAGTTATTGTGTTGGAGTTTGTGAAACTACACCCTGGGGTTTCAAATGCTAAAACAAATCCCTTTGCAAAGGTTTACATGAGCCGGGTCTTTCGTGAAAACATTCAATGGTGATTTGTGGCATCCCGTATGCAGAGAATATGAATCCAATATTGAATTTCAGCATTTCATAATTAGACCATAAATCTGCTGTCATGGGGGAAAATTATTGTCACTTCAGCCAGTTTTCAATCATGGTTGGTGAAGCAGATATTTGGCATCATATTGGGCCTGAGCGGAGATAGATGACCTGCTGTCATGCTTGCACAAACTTGAATCTGCTTGCTAGAAATATATCAACACTAGTGTTTCCTTTCAGAGTTATCTGATGAATGGACACATGAATGTTTGTTATTTGCAGAAAATGTATCTGACTCAAGACGCATTGTGCAAAGGCATTCAGTATTGTGAGTCCCCGTTGCACTTTGTTAAAAATGATACAAACAGTGCTTTTCCTTTGCTGCCATCTAGTGTTTGATTTCAATAAATCCTGCCGCTCATTCAGCCTGATAAGGCGCACTCTTATATTTTGATATTTATGACTGAATGTTTCCTACGCAGATTGTGTGGTGTAGTGGGTTAACAGGTGAAGAGAAAGATGACTCCATTCACTTGTGACAGTTTGATGGCTTTACTAGAAAGAAGTTCATGGTCGGTTTTGAAATGTTTGTTCCTTACGGGTTTAATTTAAACACAGTACTTTCACCGCAGGCATTCTTGGTTCCCGAGAATAGTGTTTTTTATACTACCTGTCCAGTTCTGCAGGACTCACCCAGCACTTAGAGGTGTTTTTGTATTTTCCTATTGCGCCATTTAGCTGTTAGCACAAGTTTGTCAGGAGTCTGCACCGTTCCTTCGTTTGAGGAAGGACAGAGTGCAAGCAAGGAGAGGGAGGGATGGGCGGCCTTTGTTTTTGTTGAATTTTTGTTTGGTTGTTTTTTTTGGGGGGGAGGGGGGGGGGGGGTCTATTCACTTCTACCATTAACAACTGATTGCATGTCCCCTGTTATCCAAGCTTCATCAAGGTCTTTCTCAGTCAGATTTTTTACTTGGAACATCAAAGGCCTTAACAACCTGGTGAAGCGCTCTAAAATATTTTCAGATCTAAACCCAGATATAGTAATTTTTTTTACAAGAAACACTCCTGCAGGATACACATCATTTCAAGCTCAAGTATTCATCAGTTGGGGAGACCTTTCATTCAGCTTTTAACTCTAAAGCCAGAAGAGCAGCTATTTTAATTAGTAAGAAGGTTCATTTTACAGTTTTTAAAATAATAAAGTATAAAAAATGCTAGATTTCTTATATTTGCTGGTAGTGTATTTCATACTCCCATTTTATTAGTAAACATTTATGCTCCAAATTTTAATAACCCAGATTTTACAAATAACCTATTTAGCACTCTTCCTTTTATTGATACCCATTGTTTAATTCTCGCTGGGGACCTAAATTGTGTAATGAACCCAACATCAGACCGCTCCTCACCTCGTATCTTTACTCAGTCCTCTATGTCAAAATCAATCTCGGACTTCATGTCTCAAAATGGGTTTGTAGATAATTCTGGCTCTTAGGCCTAACAAAAAGTCATACTATCATACGCTTATGGCGATCGAATCTGACTCATCAAGTAAAATCAGAACTTTTTGAATCATGGTGGGGAAAGGTGAATCTCCCAATACGTTCAAGTACACCATGTGTTAGGCTACAGCTTGTACCGTTTAAAGTAATAAACAGAGTCCATTTTTCAAAATCTTGTTTATCTAAAATCTTTCCTTCAATTCTAGACCAATGTGACAGATGCCAAACCTCCCCTTGCCATTTAAGCCACATGTTTTTCTTCTGTCCAAGTTTGCACAAATTATCCCCTCTAATTGCCATATTTGGAATTCCAATGACCCCTCTTAATATATCTCCCCAGGAAACAGATCTTGGCTTCCTGTTCCCTTTGAGCTAGGCACAGTATTCCACGTATTTGGAAATCTCCCACGTCTCCATCTGCATCTCTATGGGTTAATACTGTAATAATTTTATTTAATACTGCAATGCTTTTATTTAATGTAGACATAAGATTTAAGTGACCCCCCCCCACCCTTATAAATGAAAGAAAAATCTTTTTGTTTTGTTTTTTCTAATTTATTTAATTTTTCTTTAACTTTCTGTTCTTGTGTTGGTATGATGTTTTGCATATTTCAATTTGTAAAAGTTAAAATGGTTGGAGAAATCTAAAGTCATCTAAGATGCATAAAATGTGTATAAGTCCCCCGGCGGGCACCTGGTTTTGTAAAGAGGACATACATACATATGTTTTCATGTCAAAACTTGTCCATTTCTCCTGGTTTATGCTTGGGCAAAGAGTCAACCAGAATCTTGAGGAGAGACTCTCCGATGTTCTGCCTGTCCCAGCGTGCCCCCTCCATGAACAGACCTTTGATATAAGCTCCGTCCTCTGGCTTTTCATCCATTTGCGACTCTTCCGTAGTTACCTGGAATACAGCTCAAAGGTGTAAGTATAAAATATCTTTAGATCAATCGGAGTGAATATGACCAAAAACACAGAGGGAAGTTAGAAATAGAAATACATGCCTCAAATTCAAAACTGGTGTAGTCAATGGGGATGTTGTACGTCCTGGCAAAATTCTGAAGCTGGAGAGCCACAAGACGTGTAGGTTGGCCGTTATCTATCTAATTCTGTTATGACAGACAATAAAAAAATAGTCACAGCTAAAATGCAGGACAATAGATCGTTAGTAATAATACATATTCTCAGTGTTTTTGCTTGTACTTTTTCTGCATGCATTTTTTCTGAATATCTGAACAATAACTGAAGACCTAGCAAGCTGCACATAGTATGCTGCTGACCTTCAACTCTTTAGTATGTGCAACACTTATTTTGGCAGTCATATTCCAAAGATGGTCATGGTCTAGGTGACTCACAACAATCATAAATCTTACTTGTAGAAACTGTAGCCTGCATGGCTAACAGATCAGTCATGTAACTCCGCATATGATTGAAAGAAGTGTACGACTTGGCCGCCCACATAGCGGGCACCTTGCCCACCAGCATGCTGTTAAAGATGCTCTTGAGTTCAGTAGACATAGCAATTTGGCCCTTCAAAGCTTTTCTGATTTTTACCAGCGTGACACATACCACATCTGTAAGTCTGACAGGAGGGGAGAGCGATTCAGGGTGAATTGTAAAGAATTTCAACAGATCAGTGAACACAACACATTTGTTTCCCAACTTCATCTACCTGCATGGCATCACAAGTTAATGCTACCTGTTAAATCGGATGACTTCCTGCCTCAAAACAGCGTTCATAATTCTGGGCTGTGGAGAGAATTTAAATGGAAGGTGGTCATGAGATATTTTAGAACCCCAGAGATAATTGCCAAAATGAAGCCTACAAATCCTGACACCTGCTGGTGAAATTGTGGTACTTATTTAGGAACCCACTCACATATATCCTGGTCATGCCCAAAAATCTGCTCATTTTGGAATGACATATTTAAAGTTCTCAATACAGTTTTCCAACAACCATTAACAAAAGACCAACAGCTAGCCATTTTAGGAGTATTACCAAATGGTTTAGCGGGAAACAATAAAAAGTATCTCTTAAGAATCTTGCTTACAGCAGCACTAAAGTGTATTACTATTAAATGGCTGAATCTTGACCCACCTTCATATAATATGTGGATTGATAAAGTAAGAGAAATTTACCAAATGGAGGAAATAACATATGCTCTGCGGATTCAGAGAGAATTGTTTACTGAGCGTTGGCGACCCATACATGCTTTACTGTTTCAATAATTTAGCATAGGTCTGTTTCGTTTTGTTCATTTATGGCTAAGATTGTCACGTGTTATTTAATATTACATAAAGTTTTTGTTTTTGGTTTTTTTTGGTTGTTTTTGTTGGGGGTTTTTTCCTGTAACTGTCCTACTTGTGAACATTGACCAGTACAAGTTGCAATGTTGTAAATTATAATAAAAATTGAGTTAAAAAAAACTGTGTTCATGGACTCTTCATACTTGACTGGGTATTTATCCATCACCATTTGCATGCCAAAGTCTGTGGGCAGCTTAGACAAGATGTCCTCTGCAAGCTCATCTACTAATTCCTACAACACAAACAGACAAGAGCATGAAGCCTCATGATACCACCCAGGCAGTTGGGTGGTAACCCCCACCCAACTGCCTGCAAAGTGTCAGCAGTACTCCTTCTAAGAGCTGATTGGTCTCTTGATTGTCCTTGGTGATTTCCGCGTTACTGTTAAGTCTGAACACACAGGGATCAGCAGAAATTGGCAGGCTTCAAATGTAGTCTACATAAGTCTGGAATACATAAATATATTGTTTTTGTATTCAACTCTTTATCAGATTGGACTATCATGGACAGACTGGTTCTCCAAGGCTCAAGATAATCTAGATTTAATTACAGACATATATTACATTTGCTAATTAAAAACTAATTAATCCTTCTGTCATGATGTTTTGTTAAGAGTTTGAGTTTTGGCTGCTCCTCTTTTATTTAATTGTTATCCTTCTCATATTTGACATTTTCTCAATGTCAGCTGTGGTTGTTTGTCTCCCCTTGTTGTTTCTGTGTGCATCTCAGTGACATTTACTTTTGTGCTTTTAAACTTTCTTTCTTTGTGTCTAATTGCTGTACTTTGTTTCCCACCTTTTTATTTTCCACCATAGTTGCTTCAACCTGTCTTGTTTTCTGTCACCCCTCATGGTATATCTAGTCCTGTCTCACCACTATAATTTTGTCTGATGAAATACTTCTATGGCTGTATCATTTGTCATGAAGTTAATTAAATAAATGTTAAGTGTTAAGTGTCTTGCACCATGGGTCCTCCCTTAAAACTGCTGGTGACACATAACACCTCTGGGTTAACAATAAAATCTGTGGCTATTGTGTTCTTTTATTAAATGCAACTGTATGTACTTTGGGAATAATGGCCTGATAATATCGATGCTCCATCTAATATCACTGAAAATTATGGATATCTTACAGTGTAGAGTTAACAGATGACAATGTCACAAAAAAGGTCACATAAAAAAAAAAAATCACATTTCCTCATTTGCTGCTGCTCATTTCATTGGTGTTAACTGATAACCTGCTCAGTAAACTGCTATGTTGACTCTCACCTGTAAGGTATGTAAGGGCCTCCAGTGGAACCTCTTCATATTCATTAAGGAACATCTGGAGCATGGAAGAAGGTTAGGCCGAACAGGAGCTTCTGCCAAATGACCTGTTTCTTGGAACCACCAAAAAAGTCCGGGTCAGAGATGGGGATGACTCTGGTATGAGTGCAACAGGTTGGCTTTAATCCCTTTAGGAGGCTTGTTTGTCATTTTCAGCCCATTCTGCAGGATATTGACTGGGAACTTATCAGATGGGTAACTGGTTAACGATAACCTGAGTGGAAAAGCATAAATGTATAATTTTGGTTTTTTATGTTATTGATGCAATAAATTAATAAAAAAAAATGTAGAATCTGCTACTTAAAGCTTGGGTGTGTCTTCTCTGGAGTAAAGGTTTCCTCACAGAGCCGCTCCAAAATGGGCATCCAGCTGGTGGCTCGATGACAGTTCTGCAGTACCACCCAGGTTCCCTCCTTGATGGCTTTGTCAATCATTCGAGCTGCTATGGGTCTCTGCCCTTGAACAAGGGAGATGGTTTGGGTCTTACTGCCCCCCATATCTAGGTCAAATTTCAGCAGACCTAATGACACAAAGCCAGACTTTATTAAAGCCTTTTATGATTCAGATTTATAATAAAAGAGTCTTTGTAGCTCCCTTCCAGGCTAAAAGCAGGGGGTTAATACCGACGGGAGTTAAACACAACAATGCCATTGTCTGTGGAGAACGAGTCCACTGGCAATCTCGCAATTTGCCATGCCCTGAAGCCACCTGGCTACTCTGGGTGTTAGTGAGGGTAAAGTCCTCAGAGCAGGGGATTTTCTTCTCTTTACATACAATATGCCACTGTGCCTGGCATTCTACACGATAATCTACAGTAAAAGCCCCAAGGTAAGACAGACAAATATGATACAAACCCGATTAATGCTAAAACTCAGGCACACATGACCATACATCTGAACTAACAGTAAAAATGAGCACATCATATACGTATTTTCACATACCTAATTTCTAGTTGCCTTGCAGCCTCTGTCCACCTATCCTTCTTCCCCCCAGTCCTCCTATTCATTTCTCTGCCTTGATCAGTTTCTGAGAACACAATTCGATGTTGTCCTCCAGTTCGTTCTTCTTTTTAATCATGGCTGACAAGTCATCATTCAGGCTCTGTAGATGGTCTTGCACTTTTTTTTCTTTTTTTTTTTAGCTCAGCTCTTTTCACAGCCAGCTTTTCCATCTTCACAACCAGCTCATTCTCAGTCAGCTTCAATCTTTACTTTTTGGGGGCTACAACCTTGGCTACACACTCATAAACCTCCGTTGCCCTGACCCATTTGCAGAGACCCTCTCGGGATTGTGTGAGACATTTTCATTACCTCTCTTAGGAAAGATATTATTCTTTTTGAGTTTGATGGTTTTGGGCCGAGGGTGCTCATCATACATGTCCATGATCAGTTTGCGGTAGAAGACATCAAACTTCTTACAACTATTTCCAGTTATGATAACACCAAGAGACCATACCACAGTGAATAGGAAAAGACCCTGCAACCACATGGCTATCTGCTGGCTGACAATATTCTGTGTGGTTTCTGGTGCACAAATTTCATCTGGTGTTGACAGAAATGTTAAAACAAACACATACACACACAGTGAGAAATATGAATACATTCTGACCAACCAATTATTAATTAGAAGTCATTCTTACTAACCCATCATGCAGGAATACAGTTTGTATAGGCTTTGTGCCAAGTGGATAGGATCTTTGGGACAAAAGGTCAAACCATCAAAGATTATCCACCGTCAATCTTCTGAGGTGGAGATAGGTGGAGATGATCCCTGAAGGAGGTGGCCAGGACACCATCATGGCTGACTGGATCGAAGCAACCATACAATTGATCCATGGCCTAGGGGTTGATGATGCAAAGATTCACTGCAAATTCATCCATGAACTTGGCTAAATGGAGATAATTTGCATAACAATTTAAACAGAGGAACAAAAACATAACATAAATACATTTAATTAATCAATAGCTTGCAATGGGTCAGTCTGAAGCAAAAATGTGGCGGTCAAAGAAACTTGCTGGCAATCACAGTAAAAACTGTGTATACTATAAACTGTGAATATTTGCCATTGTAAAGATCTCCAAGTGCAGGAGTAAGAACTTTATAGACAGAAGTCTTTCCTCCTAAAGGATCCCCTACTATCATGAAGCCATGACACACCAACATCATCTCATACACCTGTATATACAGTAAAATTTATTCTGCAAACATTTATAAATTTGAATCAATACCTGGATGATTTTGCCAATGAACCATGGAACAGGCTAGAGGTTAAGCTTTGCAATGTTGTCACTGAGTGCTTTGAGGAGGAGGTCATAGTCTGGATTTAGAAGGACAACTCCAGGAAATAAATCAGAGATGATGCCGTGCAGGGAGCAGCAGGAGAATGATATGTTAACATGCCCTGATTTATAGCTAACAGACTCAGTCTATCAGTGGACGTGGTACAAAATCTGACACCTGAAACAGTGGCACATCCTGCGCCAGACATTTGGCCATGTTGACATCCATCAGCCCTCTAAGCAACAGCACGCTTGCATTCTCCTAGGGATATTTCAGCTTTAGGTTCCCTGCTGCAGTCAGCACAGATTTCACAGCTCGCATACCGTAGTCGTAGTGATGCTGAGAAGACAGCTGCTCAGAGCACAAACGACAGGTGGCCACAATCTTCTGGGCCAAACTGTCAGTAAAATTTGAATTCAAATTCAAATTCAAATCAAATTCAAATTCAAATTTTATTTGTCACGTACACAGTCATACACAGTACGATATGTAGTGAAATGCTTGGACAACTGCTCGTGACCTAAAGAAAACAAAAAAGGAAAAGGCTATGAATAAGATAGGAAGGGTTGAATTAGAGGGTTGTTGTTTTTTTTTACCAAACAAGTCTTCTTCTTAAAATAATTTTCAGACCAAAACATTTTGTGGAATATTTTCCCCATGAAGCCCATAGAGAATAGTGAGATTTCACCAATGAGACCATAGTCTGGCGCCATCATAGCCACGGTATGGAAAGAGCCTGGAAGACTAAGACTGCCAGCTCAACATACAGTATATTTTATTCACCTTACTGTTTATATTATATTATGTTAACAGTGTTGTTAGCCTGTATTAACTGTATAACTGTATTAACTGGTCTGATATGTACCTTTAGGTTGTCAGGAAGCTCAGCCCTGCCAGCATAACCAGGGTTCATGGTGATAAAGACAGATAATGAAATGTCCAAAATTAATTGAGTATTTCTCTGCAATTACAAACTTTGTGTATACAATCATGGTATCAAAATAAAGCTAACATTTGTGAAATTTCATCAGATTGATAGACATGACTATAAATTTACGCTACAGTAGGATGTTTTGACAAAGTAGGACGTTTTGTCAGAAAACCAGTTACATTAACTCTGAAGAATTTCTGGTTCTGTTTTGTTTGTTTAGCGGACTTTTGCGCATTTAGGTAACAGCTCTTTTAATCATGGCTTGTTTTCCTTGTGTTTGGTGGTTGTAGAAATGGTTTATATGAGATTTTAGCTGAGATTCAGAGGTTTCTGTGGATACCACACATGTCAGGACTTCTATTTCTGACCCCGTGTTATAACCGATTAAACGTGATCTCCTTCTTTTTGCCCCCGGTACTGGGGCGTGGGGCTTAACAGAATAATTACAAAAGGGAGAATAAAACTAAACATGAGGAACCAAGAACACAAGACTCTTTCAAAATAAAACAGGAAACATGTGGACATGACGTGAGCAACATGAAAACACAGAGACAGAAAATACATGACACAGAAGACTGGGACAGACTTACACCAGGGGACACGAAGAGTCTCATAACTAAGCAGACATAAAAGAACCTAAACTATACTGCAATTCAAGGTAATAATAATAATAATAATAATAATAATAATAATAATAATAATAATAATAATAGACTTAATATCATTTCATAAATAATCAAAAAATACAAAATAACTAATTAACCCTCAACTTAAGAACAGCACATGAATAGAACACAATATAAACATAAGAAAATAATACAAAAATAATACAAAACGCTGGGTCACAGACCCAGTCCCTGACAGAGAACCTGCTGAGCCACCACAGAGGGCACTTCCACCCGTGACACGCAAAAATCTATATTGTGAGTAGACTTGTAAAGACATTTCTATGTAAATATGTTCGTATAATAACAATATGAAGACGTACTAAAATTGTTAAAAAAAATACTGAAGTGCTGTTCACACTAAATAGAGCAAACACTATTCCCTATTTAGTGATCTATTTAACTTTAAAATTTTCCATCTTCTTTCCCTCTGACATATCAAGGTTGTACATTTCTTCTTGTTGTTTTGATCCCTCTAACACCCCAGGACCCACCTGTAAGCTCGAGGGGGAGAATCTGCTTCTATTTTAGAGGAAGACAGCATTTATACTATATTAGGTTTAAATAGGGTTCGTTTCAATTGTAAACTGGTTCTCATTTGGCACAAACGTATCTCAGTCACGCATTCGTACACACATTTGGCCTAATTCTTTACCTCAACACGATTAAATTAATTCAAACATGCCCAAGCTCCCGACTGAGCAAGTCCTTTTAAGAATTTACTCATGGCCTTGTAGTCCAGACCATCTGATCAATTGAACACCACACACTAGTGTCACAGGTGTATGCTAGAAGGGAAACCCTTCTAAACGGGACGAGCAGCAGGGGATGATCACGGAAACAGAAAGACATGTAATACCCGGTTAAAATAATTAATAAAAATATATACTTTATTTACAGCATAAAGATACCCCGATCAGGGAAAAGAATAATTTTTAAAAAAGACATAAAACTAAGGATAACAAAAGTCCAGTCCTCAGTCCGCGAGCTGAAGCCCCCAAGGGTCCCAATCAGTCTCCGCCACACTTAAGGCCACTAAAAGTCTGCCGAACTCCACCAGTGGGGCCAGGCCAACAGTGTCCTCATGTAGTGTCCTCTGCCACTCTGTTACCGCTAGACACAGGAAAGCAGCGGCAGTCACCCTTCCTAATTTACCGGGGATGTCTTTATGCATTTTAACAAACGGGACTTACCCCGCGAGGGAGGAGCTCCAAACTCCGCTCGCCACTGTTCCATGCCTTAAGCTTTTTAGCTGGCGTCTTGCTACCACCTGGAATAGTCTGCCACCCACGAACCGAAGGCCCTCTCTCCTTCTCCTGCGACTGCGGCCGCGACCTTCTGCCTTCGGCTGGGTCCTCTTTTTATATTTTATAGCATTGCACTTCAAGCTAAAACCATAAGTGACCAAACCAACTGAAAGTTATCTATAGCAGCGATCAGTAAGCTGTGTGATGACCAGACGGGGGGAACTGCCCAGATATTCATAGCCATATTTCAAGCAGGTTGTAATCATCCGCAACATCACTTCTCCATCCTCCCAAAAGTAACGCAACTGAAAAATCCACACAAAGTCATTCAGTGAGGAGATACTGTCCTCTGCAAGTTTTGCCACAACATCTCAAGCTAGGAGAGAAAAAACAAAACAGGTTAAACACAGATAACATTTTATGTTAAAACAAAATCTAATATTTTTGATATTTAGAAATTACCATGAACATCAATCGCAGTAAGAGCACCAAGGGTCATCCTTGCCCCTCCAGGGAACTTCCCACGCACCAGGTCTACAATGTCAGCAATCTGGGCATTGCAATTCTCCACATAGGCCTTTGGAAGATGAAACCAATAAAAACAAATGTAAAAGAAGTTTTAAGTTTTAAAGAAACCCACACAGTATCATTTCATAATTGGATTTTTTTTTTCAACTTTTACATTTTTTTAAAGACTGACAGGCAGAGGGTTGGTCTGGATGGCTTCAGACACTTGGCTGGTCTAATATATAGAAGAGGCACAAATAAGAACTTGGCCAGGCCACTGCAACACCCACTTCTTCCGGGGAATCTACATGAAACAAAATTCAGATAAGTTTGAACTCTTGATAAAATAACTGAAAACACTATTTGAATATTTGAATAAGGATGATAGGAGTTATAGTATTCTTTAATCATATTTTACAACCCCTCTATATTTTAGAGGGGTCTATCATATGCTTTCTCTAGATCCACAAAGACTCAGTGCAGCTCCTTCTGACCTTCTCTATACTTCTACATCAACACTCTTAAAGCAAAAAAATAATCTGGCATGAAGTCGCACTGCTGCTCGCTGATCATCACCCATCTTCTTAACCTAGCTTCAACAACTATTTCACATATCTTCTCACTTTATTGTGTTTTAAACATGCCGAACACTTCTGAGCGTTGGGTTCTCCACTTGCAGCAACCATTTATATCACTACGGTCGGGCACCTGGTGTTCACGCGTGACCCCGCCAAATTGTCTGTCGCTCGGGAGGAGTTTGCGACCATGGAGCGCCTGGGCATTGTGCAGTGTTCGACTAGTGCCTGAGCTTCCCCATTACACATGGTGCCTAAATCTGACAGTTGGTAGCGACCTCAAGACAGATACATTAGCATTCCTTATCCTAAAAACAAGATAAAGAGTAAAGTAAGCATTTATTTTGTTAGGAAAAGATTTGATGGGCATACAAGTCAGAGTAGCATAATCGAAGAGGAAGCTGAGATGCCTGGTTGCCTCATCAACCTCGTCTATCAGCTTGTGAATGGTCACATCCCTGGTGTTTTTAATGTACTGGTTAAGAGACAGTAACTCTTCTGAAGTTTCCGGGTGCCTCTGACCATCTTCGTAATTTCCTCATACATTTTACATATCCCAGTGAAAAAAAGGACAGCTGACCAACCATTTTTCCAGCAAACCTTAGAAGTGATCATAATAAAAAGTCACAAAATATGGCCTCTGCACTATGTGAAGTGAAAAACGGCAAAAGTATAACAATGTAAATCAGATATGAAACAGGAATCTATTTTATGCATATGAAATATGTAAAATAGTTAGTAACACAACACATGCTAACACTGTTTTGCTGTATACCTTAGCTTGAGCTGGATAAATCTTCTCCTTGTCAGTTGATATTTTGCCAGTAATCGCCATGTCCTCAGTAAATTCCAGCTTTGCTATGCCTTCAAAACACTTATTCAGGTGGGGTTGGACACACAGGGGGTATCTGGTCTGTGAAAGAATCTCCAGGAGCTCATCATTAGACGGAAAGAAGAATCTGGAAACACAGTGAACAAAGAAAGCTGAAACAGCCACTTGAGAAGATCCTTAACAGTATTTCTAATATTAGTAAATTAATTAAGTAACTCTTCCATATTTATTTTTCTGTATTAATGTAAGATTTTCCTACAGGCATCTACAGCACTGTAGATGCTTCTGCTTTACGTTAGTTCTATTTTTTTTTTTAATTTTATTTAGCAAACATAGACTGTCAATGTGTATTTTAGCCTACAAATGGGAGTCAAAATAGCTGAAATATCAAATATCTGAAGGTACTATCAGTGCTACTGATAGTGCCCTTGGAAAATAGAGCCTCTTCTTTTCCAGGTAGGTATTGAGGCCTTTTTGAATGTCATCCAGAAGCACATTGGACTCCTGCAACTGTTCCAGCATGTTGGGCTGGCCCGTAGCCACTAACACACGCGTATCCTTAACCTGGAAAGTGTTATCACACAGAATTCGAAACAAAATTCACGAGATCCAATTACAGAAACTAAAACGCCTTTTGACAGTGTCATAGGGATTATACCGCCTCCGTCATGATATTGTTCCAGTAGCTGTCCACAATGGCAAACTTGCGTCCCTCCTCAGGCATCTGGGCAACGATGTCCTCGGAGCTGAAGATGGGCTCAAGGTAGAGCCACATAGCCTGACACTTCAACATGGCATCTAGTATGTCCTGCATACGTCCTGCAGCTTGTCCTCCCATTGCTATTTAGGAAAGTATCAGTAAGAATAACACAACTGCATTTAAAATGAGCTTTTGTTGTATCTCATAGTCATAGCATTTCTAATGTAGAATTTACCAACGACTAAATTCAGATAAATGTCTTAAAGAATAAATACAAGACTAGAGATGTACATGACTGTAATATTAGCATGGAAGAGCATAAAAATGGAAATTCAGAAAAATATACACTAAAAGGATAAATATATTGTAATTTCGTTGCCTGAGGCTGTGCTTAAGCAGGTCAAGTAATTTTGTTCTTGTTGGAAACAGAGCTTGCATATCACTTACTCAGACCGCTTTTTAAACGGAAGTGCACGCTAATCCCACAGATGTTTGAATTTGAATTTTAGCAGTGCCAGTGCCCCATTATTACATCTAGTACGCATTCAAATACAAATATTAAAATCAAAGTAAAACACCTGCATCCATTATAAAGCAGCAGGAGTGAGCCATCTGCAGAGTTTCATGTTTATGTAATTACACATTAGTCACAGTGGCACTATTTTTGCATGCAAAATGTTGGAACAACATGAACAGTAGTGCTGCTGCTTTATTCTATAAGCAAGGAGGGAATGAAGAAATCATGTCTGCTCCATATCTAGCAAAGCCTGTTCTTTGTTGATATGCTGTATGGAGGAAGAACAACAACAATCGTGCAGCACCCTCTGGCCTTACAGGATAAAGAAAGGTCTATGTTTTAACAGGTACAAAAACTATTTAAGCTACATTACCAAATGAAAAGATAACATGTGTACTTTAAGGGAAGTAAGAATGTAGCCTCTCTGACCTCCAGCTCAGTGACAGCGTCCACCAGGTTGGTAGTGATTTGAGTGAGATTTCTCACATTGTTCTTTATTTCCTCCATGTTCATCAGTTTCTTTTTCTTAAAAGCCAGTATCTCTTTCTGCACATCTTGCAGCCTCTGGTTAAAGCTAAAGACCCTGAAACAGTCAAATGGGGACAGGGCAGTCAGTTTGAATTGTTGGTATTTACATTAAAAAGAAGCTGGGAAAACAGACAGTAAAGCTGCATTTCTTACCTTGTTTGAAGGTGGTCCTCAATCTGTTTTCTGTTTATTTAGACTTGCTCTGCTGTCTTCAAGCTCAGTCATGATCTCTTCTGTAGTTTTTGGGGTGCCTCTGACCATCTTAGTAATTTCCTCACTCTTTTCACATATCCTAGTGAAAAAAAGGACAGCTGACCAACCATTTTCCCACCATACCCTAAAAGCGATAACAGTAAAAAGTAACAAAATATGGCCTCTGCACTATGTGAACTGAAAAACTGCAAAAAAAAAAAAAAAAAAAAGTGAAACAATGTAAATTAGATATCTATTTTTTATATATATGAAATATGCAAAATAGCATTTTTTGTGTTACTAGCTAACACTGTTTTGCTGTATACCTTAGCTTGAGCTGGATAAATCTTCTCTGTCAAGGGCACTGTCTCCTTTTCAGAGTTGATATTTTGCCAGTAATCGCCATGTCCTCAGTAAATTCCAGCTTCGCAATGCCTTTAAAACACTTCTTCAGGTGGGGTTGGACACACAGGGGGTCTTTGGTCTGTGGCAGAATCTCCAGGAGCTCATCATTAGACAGAAAGAAGAATCCGGAAACACAGTGAACTGATGACACTGTAATTAATAGATACACTGTTTTTAATTCTTTACAATCAGATGTTGACTTTCCTTCTTTCGTAAGAGAATGCTTTCTTTTTAGATCATATATTTCGATTCTATTGTTCTAATTGTATTAACATATAAATATATTTGATACTTTTTTGTATCCGCAAATTATATTTGTGTCAATTTGTCCATTTTCTTAGCTGCTTATCCAATATAAGGTAAAGGGGTTGCTCAAGCCTGTCCCAACTGTGACAGTACATCCTGGATAGGTGGTCAAAAAAAACCTTGTCAGTTTGTATCAGCAATGCAAAGAAGACATTGTGTACTTTGATGCTATAGTAAGAAAAGAAAGTGCTGGAATGCCACCATACTATGTGTATGAATTGGTTGTCAGAAACCCATCCAAAGGTGCACCTCCTCTTCCTGTTGCTACATATGTCATGTGTGACCATATTACAGCCTCTGTAACATACTTCTTGCAGGCCTTTCAAACAGATCTGGTGAGAGCTTTTGTAAATCGGGCCTACAAAAGGCCTGTCATGTTCATGTGTGATGGATCACTAGTACTCCTCTGATCCATTTCCATCACATTCTGCAGAACAAGTTGTGAGGATCTGCTGCAGAAGAACTTTCTCTTGCTCACTGGCAAACATTCATCACAGACATTCAACGTTCCCATTCCCAGTGTGTGAATGTGTGCGTGAATGGGTGGATGACTGGATATGTAAAGCGCTTTGGGGTCCTTAGGGACTAGTAAAGCGCTATATAAATACAGGCCATTTACCATTTTACCATTTTCTTCATCGGTATTTGAGCCACGTCATGAAAAATGCCAAGGACCTTTGTAAAAAACAGTATGCACATTTACATCAATAATTCTTTGAGAATATAACATTTCTAATTTAAAGGTACTACTAACAGTGATTCCATTTCTTTCTTTCCCCAGCATTCCAGAGAACTACAGGCTTGGAATGCATCTATTTGGGCTGCTTGCATGTTGTGCTAACTTAAAAGACATGGATGAGGTTGTCCATAGTGCAGCAGTAGTGTTTCGCAGTCCTTGTAGTGGAAGGAATATAACAAAGCATTACAACAACCTGAAACTCCTTATGCAAAAAAGGGGGACCCTAGATGTGGATGAAAAGACTGTGATTGCTGAGGACTACAAAGTTAACTTATATTTATTAGTAAAGTAATATTAGTAATAAGTGTTTATTTGTCTCTGTCCCATAACAATTCATTACTTTATATTATTAAAAATAACAATGTATTTTTAAAACTCAATAATCTGTTAAAAAAATGAAATAATTATGAAAACATGCTTTCATATGTACATACTTTAATGAATTTAACATTGCATGAAAGTAAGAATTTTATTTTATTTTTTTTGCTTTGTGATATTACTGATTATATATAAGTTTAACAGACTGATGTTCAGAACGCCCCCTTGAAGACCCATTTCCAGGAAATTGTTGACAGTGCAACACTGGACTGTGAGGGTGAACGAAACCTCTTTTATGCCGAAATGTATTTCAGGTCTCGTAAATCACCTTCTACCACATGCAACTTTGTGGTCAGCACTGATGCTCGGTACATTTTATTTTTTGTATTATTTTTATAACTTGTCATTTATAAATAACTGTAAAAGTGACAACTCAGTAAAGATTTGTCAGTCAGTAGCTTTGGTTTGTTACTTATATTTCTGAAGTATTTGGATGCTCCTCAGGGGATCTTGGACGTCATGGTACTGATCCTGATTAACTCCATGGTGACATTCAGCAATCCAAGAACCAGGTATCATGAAGAGAAGAATAAGTGTAAAAGAAACAGAAATTGTAGATAAAATTGAAATACATAGATTGTTTAACTCACTATGTACTATTACATTACATCATTTTACACAAGACAACAGAAGCCAGCGAATCATGGAGAAAAGCCAGTAGGATATGAAAAGAATCCGTATCCAGAGAAGGAGACTGACACGGCTTGATGACTTTGTTGACATATATCAAAAAATGCACGATGCCCTCCTTCTTGAATATGCAAACATGAAAATATCAAGAAAGTATGAACAATTTCCTGTTACTAAAAATGATATTTTATACAAATAGAGCAACATAGTCAGAACCAGTGAAAATATTTGCCTATGTACAGAAACAACTGGTGATGGAATCTGTAAGCATTAAAAGTATGTCTGTATACTCAACAGGCATGGAGAAATGGAAAGACAAACACAGTCTGAGTGACCCAGGGTCCGTGAGCAGTTGTGGACTTGTATAATATCTTATATGTATGGTTGCTGCTATGCTGCTGTCCCTGTTTCCATGCTTACATGTATAGGCAGGTGTTTGTGTGTGGGTGCGGCTGTATCCGGTAGGCCGGGCTACAGGCACCTTCAGGCCTGGTGGGTGTGGCCCTGCCAGGTGGCTGGCCACACCTGAAGATGATGCCACGCACCTGCAGTTGATCAGCCTTGTCAGGGGAGCTATTTAAGGGTGTGATTGAGCTCCTACTGATGTGCGATTGTTGTGTGAGACGGCATGTCAGTTGTCTTACTGAGCAAAGTCTTTTGAGTGTATGCAAGCTGTAGTTGTGTATCCTGACAGCTGCCTCTGTTATTTCCCCCCCAGGCGGAGCATGGAAACGAGAGGGCAGCAAGCACGGGGTGTGCGGACACACGGGAGCTGAAAATACAGAGCACGGACTTCGGGTGTAGAAAGACACGACAAGGGAGTCAGGGGAGCGCACGGGGATCTATTGTGTAATATTCACAGCACTGTCAATAAACGCACTGTTTTCTGCACCAGAGTCCTGCATTGTGGGTCCTGATTTCCCCACATCCCCACGGTCTGCCAGCCATGACAGTGTGTACGTGTCACCATTAGTGACAGGCTTGCCACTGAAAAAAGAGAAAACTGAGGTATGTTTTAATGTTCCGTTAATTTCAAGAATTAAATGACAACCGGACTTTCAATTCTTTAAGCTCACAATTATCCTTTCGTCGTTCTATAAAATAAACAAAAGAAGTCATTCAAAAATGTTATTTGTTAACAGAGAAAGACACGACTCCCACGGTTCCTGTCAAAACCTTGGAACAGGAACAGCTCAAACAACATGATATTGTCTAAAACCAGGTATTTTACGTTTATTTTATGTCTACCGTTGTGTGTTATTATCGTACATGAGTCTGATTATTGTCACATGTCTGTCTTTGTAGGATGAAAGCCAGGAACAAGTAGCTGTTTGCCAGAAAACTGCAACATACATGGCTAAGAAAGCGTCAGTCACATTTTGGAAAGGAGATTTCAGTGCCTTCGAAATGGCTGCAATTGTGAATGCTGCTAATTGAACTCTTTCTCACATGGGCAGACTTACAAAGGCACTAATTGCCACTGGTGGATGTAATATCAAAGCAGAGAGCAATGTCTTCTTTGGCAAAAATGGCAAATTAAAGACAGGACAAGTAGCGGTAAGCAGGGAAACTACCTTGCATGACGCTTATTCATTTGGTAGGCCCATGTCTGCAGAATGACCCAACAGTGCGCATGATATCCACTGCTAAAGTAAAATAAAATGATAAATTAGTCCACAAAAAGTAGCAGTCATTAAATAGATTCAAACTATGTTTTTTTTTTTTCAGCTGTTATGATTTCTAATCAAACACACCCCACAAATATTATGTGTAATATATCAGCATTAAAGTGTTTTACAAGAACAAGAGTAAATGAGACAAGTATGAATTTCTGAATTTTGTTTAACATCACAAATAAAACGCATTTCAATTATTGGACTTTATTTATGTAATCATGTAAAATCTGGAGATATTTTGTTGTTGTTGCATGATGTACTTTTTTTTTTTTTTTAAATTACATTTAAAACCATTGTAATCTATTACGGTACAATGAATGTTCTCAGAAGAATGAGTTTTTGAACTCATAACAAATTACTATTCTGTTGTTGACTCACAGCTCACATATTTGTGGAAACACCATGAAACAGAAGTTGTCTTTGTGGTCCTGTCTCAAATTAGAGGTAACGACTTCATCATATGTCACAGTGAGCTCCTGTCCCTTAGACCACACAGCTGGCTTGTAGGAGATGTATGTACTCCTAGTATTAAAAACAAAACAAAATCTTCAATTAATTCAATACAAAATATTACATAGAGTGCACTATACAGGTCATCGGATGTTCAAGATGGGCTTTACGTCTACCAACAACAGCTCACACTGCCAAACCAATTCACCGGACAATTATATCCACGCTCTTTGGTTCTGTCCACCAGTTCAGAAGTTTTGGCGCGAGATATGTGAAGACTTATCGAAGTGTCTGAAATGTAACATTCCAACTTCCCCCTTAGTGTGTTTGTTGGGCAGCTTAGATAATGTCACTTCAGAAAAGAATATCGCCCATATGGTTTTCACTGCCCTATGCATAGCCAAGAAAACAGTCCTCATGAACAGGAAAAATAAAAATAATCTTAATTCTAACCAATATAGAAATTATCTATTAGATTACATTAGTCTTGATACAGCCTCTGCCACCACATCAGATCAATTGCTCTGGGCTCCTTTGATCAGCTCCATCACCTAGTGGGGGTGGGAGGTCATAGTTTGGTCCCGCCTTCACTGTTGTGATTGGTGTGGGGGTAGGGACAGGCTTAGGGCGTCGGGGGGTTCCCCGGAGGCATCTTCCTTGGGGGGCTCAACCCGGGGTAGCGGTCATGCCCGGTTGGGGGCTCTGTTGGCTCTCAGGTGACTGTTTCCTCGCGGCTGCGTGCAGCGGGGCTAGGGGAGGGTCTGTGCTGATGGACGTGGGTTACTGACCTGGTAGCCTGGCTTCCCCTGGGTGGGTCCGGGATGGGCGTGAGGTTCTGGGGGCGCTCCGTCTCTGGGCTGGGGCCCGGGCCGGGCCTCGGGGGCTTGGGTCCTGGTTGGTGTGTTGCCGGGGTTGTGGGCGGGTGGGTGCATGGGGGCCCAGCCCTAGGAGGAGGGTGCCACCGGTGCATCGAGCCACCTGGGGGGCTCTTCAACTGGTGGGGGAGATTGTCACATCTTGCAGGAGCTTTCCTCTCCTCAGGAGCTCCCTCTGCAGGAGGGGGAGATACAGGAGAGGTGGAGGAAGATCTCAGCCTGGGTGTTTATTGTCTTATGTAGTCTGGAAGATGAGTGGATGGTGGGGTGGGTGCAGTTTTCTCTGTGGTGGGGTTGGGTGGACTGTCCCGGGCTCTGTGGGGCCGGGAGGCGCTGCTGCACTGGGCCCCGGTCTGGATGGGCCTGGGCCCCCTTTCCCTGGCGGGTCGCGGAGTATGGGGGTGCCTACTGGGGTCAGCGGGGGAGCTGGCCCCAGGGAGGGGTCACCTGCCCCTCCCTTCCTTCCCTCCCCATCTCCAGCTGCCTCCCTCTTCCTGCTCCACCACAACCACCCACACATGCAGGACCTTGGAGTAGGGGTATGTCACCAGGGTGCAGAGGAGGCTACCCCCCCCCCCCCCTCTGTCCCCTTCTGGCTGCCTCTGCCTCAATTTTATCCCACAACTTAGACATTCACATTACTCACACTCTCATTACACATACATATAGGATCTTGGGGGTGGGCACGATACACGGAATCCAAAGTACCATCAGGGTGTACACCCCACCCCTGGCGTCGTTGCCCACCTCTCAAGGTTAAATACACTTAGACATTGAGGGCTAGCAGGAGGGACCATGCGCTTACCTGCTGCTCTCTGGCAGGTAGCTCCATGCCCTCCTGGGTTTTAAATGCACCTTAGAACACACATGCATCAACACTACAATGAGCGGGTGGAGGGAGGTTTGGAGTCTTCTCTCACCCCCGTTCTCTGCGACCTGCTGGAGCGGGGGGGCTAGGAGGAGGAGTTGGCCGTCCGACTGCGGTCTGGAGTGTGGGGCCTCCCTGCTGCTGCGGAGTCGGGGCGGTCTGCCTCTCCCCACCGCAGGGAAAAGGGTAACACCACCTGGGTCTGGGTGCAGTTCCCCCCTCCAGGGGCAAGGGTACCTAGACCCGGTTTGTAGAGTACGCTTGGGGAGTGTGATCGTGTGTACAACGTCTCTTTATGTCTGTCTCCACGTTGGTTGAGTGTGGAGTAAGTGCATATGAGAGCATGAGGGTGGGAATGGATGTTTGTATCTGTGTGTGCCTGTATGTCTGTGTCTATATGTCAGGTTGGGTGTCAGGCGCCACCTCTCTGGGGACATCTCAGGCCCTCCAAGGTTTGGAGGCCTATCTCCCCCTACCACCACTTCCCTTGCCAGTGGCGGACTCCCTCAGACATCGGTGCGTTGGTGGTTCTTTGTGTCCGGGGATGGGCGTCCAGGTACACACCGGCTCACTCCTTGGCGGCCGCTTATCGGGGCCTGGAGCCTGGGGCTCGCTCGGGCCACTTCGGAGGTGGGGTGCCCCCGGCCTCTCGGCCTGGGGCTCGGTCACTCAGGCACAGCTGGCTGCTAGCGGAGCTCACGGGCACGTCACTGCAAGTCCCCCTGGCTTCTGCTCCGCGGCTGCTGAGTGAGCCCTCATCTGGGACTCTCCTCAGCTCTTTCTGGGACAGTGGCGTGGCTGCCCCTCTGTTGGTCTTCCTTGGTCTCTTGTGTCCTGGGGGCCTCTGGATGTCTGGAGTTTTGATCTCCTCCATACCTGCTTTTTATTTTGTGATCTTTGGAGCGATAGAAATCATCAGGAGGCAAAGTTTGTCCAAGGTAAATTTTTATTTCATATATTAGAGATTTCTGATTTTGGAAATTTTGTAATGTCTTTAAATAAATGGAAAAAGTATTTCTGCAGATTTGTTATGAATTTCTAATGTGTCACAGGTGAACTTTGACAACTACAAAGCCATTGTATCATTTGTACACATTGGAAATATACACCGGAAGTCTGGTTAGTACTAGCAACATTTTTGTTACACTAATTTTTTTTTTCCATTAACAGTGTTCATAATTTATGTAATTTTAAAAACTAGATCTATCACAGTACAATGACAGCTCTCTGTATTTGGGCGATCCTTCAAGAAAGTCTTTGGAGCAGAAAGAGTCTGACCGGGTAGCCCAAAGATTCTGGTAATTATGCATTATTTACGTCTTTATTATTATAACAAAATATTAGGTATTCTGTGATGTCATTAGAAAAGTGGCAGGACCAAGGGCCTTTATCTAAAGGTGCTTTCGAACTGCGTGACACAGACTGCCCTCTAACATAATTTTTTTTTTTAATTTGTAGCTTAATAAACTGCACTAAAGATGAATAAAGAATTGTTAGAAAACAGTCATCTTACATGAATTACAAAGGATTAGTATCTGAATAGGGCATTCACCTGTTTATGGAGGACATCTGTTTCTATATTTGAACATATGGTTGGAGATGAAAGGGTAATAAAATCCATGGTTATCAGTTATTTAAACAAGTATTTCCAAACTAGACACAAGCAATTTCCAAAAATAAAAATACCCTTACAATGCTTAAGGAGAAAGACATTAGCACAATTTGTAGATTTAAAAGAACATATGTATTTTAACTTCATGTAACATAATATAGATCACAGGGCATTCTCACACAGCTTCAAAAACATGTTGAGATTCATTCATGTGTCTGTCTGATTCATGAAAAAGAAGAGAAGGATCATTTTGTGTGTAACTTTTATCATGCAACAGAAACTGTACCTGCTGTACTGATATTTTCACTTTAATTCTATTTTTGTTTGTTTGTTTGTAATGGACGCATTCCCAAAGAAACCTGAAATTACATTTTGACAACTAAAAAAGAGATGGCCAGGCACAAAGGACATTGCCGCAGACAATACTTGAGGCCTCAGGTGTGTAACATCTTTAAGTTTCATTTATTTATTCGTGTCAAACTGCTGAACACTAACATATATGTATATTTTTCCATGTATTAGTATTCAACAGTGACAACTGTGTTATGTGTGCAACAGTGAAACCACCCAATCCAGGACCCTCCATCACTGACTGGGTACAATGTTTTAAAAATAGTTTTGTTGTCTAGGATGACATATTTGCTTCTGATTCAAATTATTTTATTTATGTACTTATTTACTTTATGTCTTTATGAAAACTCATGTATTTGTTGTTCACAGATTCAGTGTGATAACTGTAACCGCTGGTTCCATTCTGAATGCCTGGACATGGAAAAGGCACAGCTCATCAATACACAGAACAGAGTGGAAGTGTATGCTTTGTCTAACCTAAGTCCACATGTAGTAAAAGCCACTGACTTGTTTATTTGTGTCAGTCATTATTGGTGTTTTGAGGAACACATGTGCAAAATACATTATTGATAACATTCTTCCTTTGAGCACATTATTTAAAGGTAAGGTAACCATGCAGGTAGGAGTTATGCATACAGGAATTAACATACACATGCTAATTTCTACAGATTACAATGGCTTATATTTCAGTGTTCTAGATAGAAATCCCAGAGGACTGCTAAATGGTCTAACCTGAAATACAACAGACATACAAAGGTATTGATGGAATCCCAAAAGGTGGCACTGTAAGCGATCCCTGAAAAGGAGTCTGACATGGGCCTTACAGAGTGGACAGGGTTGAAACATGAGCCAGCACCTACAATTGGATTTGCCTGGGCACATACTGCAGCTCTATGCCAGCGTAAAGCTACACTACAGTTATTAAGTGTGGACATTAGCATACAAGTTTCAGTGACAGGCTGCCTGTTTTGAGGCAGTCTGTTAAATTGGCAATACTCACTTTTGAATCAGTTTGAATCAGTTCTCTTGTACTTTGGCACTGTCTCTGGACAAACTTCAAACTCAGATGGTAGGAGGGGGAGGTTGGAGGAGAAAAAGGTCCTCTAGCTTGATAAACCTCAAGGAAGAAAAGCTGAAAGGAGATCAAAGATAATGACTTGCATTTCACACTTTAAAAGTTACACTTTTAATTGGTTCAGTCAGTTAATTAATACAACCTAGTACAGAAATTCAGCTTCACACCACAATACTCATGCTGTTTCTCTTTGTATCTGGCATAACATTTTAGCTTTACATCTTAGAAACTGAGCTGAATTAGCTGTGGGGGAGGCATGAGGTTGTTTCCTGTGCGCTCAGTATGACAATTTACAAGTGAAATACTTCACTGAAAATATCCCATGCACTGCAAGTAAAACAGCATAATCTAAGTGAACAGGAAGAACACATTACCTGCTTAGCCACACCTCCTGCAGTAGGAGCATAATATGAGTGACAGCAAAGAGATGCTGTCTTTGCCACAACTTAACATCCCTGTAGCTGGTTGCCCTGGACACTGCACGAAAAAACCTCCTGGGGAAAAAGCTGAGGGACACTGCATATGGATAATCGATGACGTTCAAATGGGTCCATGAGAATGTAGTTCACTGGTCAAATGATCATGAAAGAATCATTAGTTTTTGTCTGTTTAATTATAGAACAAATGCTAACAGTGGAGATGTGTGCAATCACTAAGGATTACTATCACTGTTTAGTACCTACGCTTTTCAAGCTGAAGTAATAATCTCTTTTGACTTCCTCTTCCATGGCAGCACTCAACTCTGGAGGGGTTTACTATCCTTAGTGTTGGGAGACAGCAGCTGCACGATGTTGATCATCTGCTAGCAGGGCTGGAGGGCCAACACTGAGCTGGGAACAGTGTTGATGTAGTATATTTACCTCTGTGACAGCAAAGTCAAGGTCATACATGTGTTTAAAAAAAGGGGTTTAAATCAGCGTCTGACTAATTACACACTAAATTAAGTGATACTTGCTTCCAGGTCTGTGTCATTAGGTTCTGCCTGAGTGGCCCTGATCATCTTCTCTTGCTCAAGCATTGTGTCCAGCTGCTCTTCAGGACTCATAGGTCGCCTGCTGGGTCTGGGCAAGCTTCTAGACCTGGACCTGAAATGATACATGAGGAGATGCATCCCTATGAAAGGGTGAGTGAATTAGATCAAGTGTTTTACGAAGAAGAACACCTTAAAGTTAAGTTACTGATGTCATTTGTTTGCTTAAATGTATAATTACCTGCTCCTTGGGGTTATTGCTTTTCTCTTTCCAGGTGGTGTTAGTGCTAAAAGCCTCATTAAGATCAAAAATATATGCTGAAGTGAAGTTTCTCAGGCAAGTCTTAAGAAGTACTAAATTATCAGATAGCAAATCAAAGAATACTGCAGTCTCACATCGCTTTACAAAGCCTTCCCTTTTTAATCCCACAGCGAGACAAGCTCAAAAGGATACAAGACCCCGCTGGTTTTGCCAAGGATTGATGGAGAGTGTGTCGTCTGCGCTGGAGCTGATTAATTTTCAGATCCTTAGCCCAGGGCCTGTAGTTGTTTCCAATGGACTCACTGGGGGTTCGGTAGTGACGCTGCTCTTTAAATGGAACTGCCAGCGTCCATGATTTGATCTGGAGAATGGTTTGGTATTCGCTGTGCCTTAAGACGATCTGAGTTCAAATAAAAGGTTAAAAGGTGGCACAAGGATTTTTGCTTCTAACTCCAGACAATTACTTAACTGACTTTTCTAAAGCACTAGTTCATATGCGGCACCGTAAACATTATTCGTATTTGATTGAGTTCGGAGGGTTCGCTGTTACAGCTCAAGGGCAAAGGTGGGGGAACAGAATATTCTCTCTTCTGACTTGTATTAAAAATGGAGTCGTCATCCATCTGTAAATCGGATGAAAACAGTGAGGGTTGGAACCAATGTTCCCTCTAATTTTTCATGTGTCTGAGCGAACACACAAACTCCCTGAGCGGTCCCGTGTACCACTGTGAGCAACAGCAGACGTGTGCACTGTGGTCACGCCAGCATCAAATCCATCCAAGTTACATGGTTTATTAAAATAATCAAATTACAGCATTTACATTTATGTTAGACTACTTTTAATTAACTGCTTTATCCCACTTACAATGAAAATTTAAAAAAAAATTGTTCATGACCTGTGTAGTATGTTAACACTATTGGAAGTAAAAATAACTTGAACCCCAATTTTGAAAACACAACTTTCTTCTTTTTTTTTCTTTGTATAAAGCTTTGACTTTTATGAGTATGGTGGTCTGGGAAAGAGTCCTGTAACTCTGTCTGCAAAATACAGTAAATAATGATCAATGTTGGGCAATTAATTATATAGTTCTTCAAAAAAAGTAACTGAGTTTTGCAAACAACAAAGTTTCTTGCAGCTGTTTACCTAAAAATGCAGCCAAGGTGTTTTTTTTTTTTTTTAAATAAACATTTCAAACTATTTACAGAACAATCAGCTGTTCTGCATCAAATTTGATGCCACACAAATCATTTGTGCCACTCCAAAAAACAATTTCTGTCCACTATGAGATAAAGGACAACAACAGCCTGATACCTGCAGGCCTGACAACAGGAGATGTATCACTCCTGTAACACCTGTAACATTCAGCAGTCACCTCGTTGTTCTGACACACACAACAAAACTATTGACTACACTACACACTAACTACACAAGATTTGTGCTAAACGTCACAAATCTCTCACATCTCAAAACACCGCCATCACTCCTAAAACTTTCCCCCTTCCTAAACAACTAAATGCCATGTTGCCATATCATTTTTTGATTGGTCGACGTGGTACATTTTTCGACCAATAGGAAAGGGTGGGGTTTTTTTTGGTTTTGTTTTTGCTCACAGGCGGAGAGTGCTTTCGAGCGTTTTCCTTATAAAACGCTGTTTTACCATTTCTTCCCACAGTAAATATAAACAAGGATAGTCTTCAGGAAGAAAACTAAACATTGCAGATATTTTTATCATAACTCTGGTTTTAAATGGCCTATCAACACAATTTAAAAACTGGTATAAAGTCCACACTTTTTCCGTCAATTGTTCCGTCTCTCCTGCTCACATCTCCAATGGTTGTACACATTGTCATTAACGTGGCTTCACTCCACATCAGCCATGCGGCTTTGCTAGCTAAAACACATAAGGTCGCTGTGTCCCAATTAAGAGACCGCACGCTTGAAGTACTTGAGTGCGATTACGTCACCGCCACGCGACGACGGCTGTCCCAATTCAAAGTGTACTTCAAATGCATACTCCAAATGCGCCGTCGATTTCCCCAAATATCAAGCGTGGTCCGGTGCACGCTTCGCGGTCCCATATATCCCACAATACATAGTGCGGCGGTGGGTGTGGATAATTTTGCCACAAAATACGGCAGACGGCAGCGTCCGAAGAGTGAACTGTCAAAAGTAAGTACTGAATATGATGTCACTTATTTATGTGCGAATGTTTAATAACGAAGAACATTAAATCATTACTGTTGGCCACATGTCGGGAAAGTTATGTGACATTAGTGATGTTTGTACTAACTTGGTTTTAAAGCCTTTACTTCAAAATATACGCCGTTCAATAGTCGACCTTAATCTTACAGAGAATCTGATGATTCTGTGGATAATTAAAGTCAGTCATATATCCACAAACACAACAAGCTGAAAGTCAGTGATGCTGCTCAGTTTGCAGTCCTGAATATCACGGCACAAGCAGGATTCACTGCACTGTTAATGTTAGCTTTGTTATATCGCTGCCTCTGTTCGGTGGTGTCGAGCCAAACGGACTTTAACGTGTGTTTGAACGAGCTGACGGTTCACTCGTTAAGCTGAAATCACAGGAGTCACACATGTGTCCACTGTACCATCTGGAAACTCTTCTTGTTTAGCACTCGTAATAACACAAACACTAAATCCTCCTTCTCTTGTGCTGTTTTGTAACAGTGTACACCTGAGACTGTCACCTGTCTGTCCTGCAATCTCTCTCTTTTTCTTTCTCTCTGATTGTGTAATAAAAGTATGAACATGTATTTAGAAGTTACACTTGTGTTTGAATCCTGCAGCTTATCACACATTTGATTTCCATGTGTGACAACTGCAAGTGTCCAGAGTGAGGACAGACTGAGGGACCCACTGCTGCACATCATCTGTGAGGCTTTGCACCCCTGATGATCCACCAGGACAAACTCAGCAGTGTGCGAGGAAGAAGAGGAAGAGCCAGCAGCAGCTGACAGATGGAGAGAATAGACAGACTGTTCCCTGTTTGTGAAGGACTGATAGCAAAGTTTAAAAGAACTAATTGTCTGTCCTAAATCAGTCTCATTAGGTAATGTTCAAATAATTTTATCATTCCAGTAGGGGTGCAACGATATTCGTATCGATATTGAACCGTTCGATACAGTGCTTTCGGTTCGGTACGCATATGTATCGAACAATACAACATTTGTAATTTCTTTTATCAATTTTCCTTCTGACGATGCTGTCTGTGTTGAGCGCTCAGTGAATCTGTGTTCGACTACTCCGCCTAGGCTGCACTGTCCAGCGCAGATCCACTGAGCGCTCAACACAGACAGCATAGTCAGAAGGAAGAGCGCAGGGCAAGCTAGCGAGACAGAAGTTAAGCTCTACTTGCAACAGGCAAATTGAACCTCATTCAGATCTGGCGTTTGGAATTATTTTGGTTTTCATGTGACGTATGACCCTGAAGGTAAGCGAGTCATGGACTAAAGTAAAACAGTATGTTGGATGTGCCATGCAATGCTCAATTACATTGGTGTGAACTAGTGTGTTAGCGCAGTTAGCTCGTTAACGTGTTGGCCGTCTAGCCCCATGCACGGAGTGATCGGCGGTAGCTCGTTAACGGAGATTTGCCGTGTTGTGGCGTTAAGGTCATTTCAACGAGATTAACCTGAAAGCACTAGTGGGAACACAACGAATATGACTGCACATTTACGCCGACATCATCCTAGTGCAAAGACAAGTGGAAGCAGACAAAAAAAAGCAAGCATGCTACTAACTTTAGCCGAGTCATTTAGACAGCTGTTAGCACATGATTCTCCTTATGCTGCTGAGAATATAGCCCAGAAGAAGCGGATAGTATAGCTTTTATTTTGGAAAGAGCCATTTCTCTGTAATAAACTCTCTTTTCCAAAGATGAGTGATTCCTCAATCAGATACAGGGCTCGCAATATCGCTAGCCCGACGTCCTGGAGCTAGCGATTTTTTTCAGTCGGGCTACCAAAATCTTTCTCTTCCCTGCCCGTCGGGCTATTGTAGGAAAAATATATGTCAATGCTTTTGCATTCTTTCAGAAATGTAGCTGGGTAATTATGTCATTGGCATCGGTGAGCCACTGTCAATATGTGACATATTGAAGTCGCGTTTGAATTTGCGCTTGTTTTTTTGCTTTCACTTTGCAATCGTGCGAACTGTGTATAGAGAGCGACAGCACTGATCTGTGAGTGATGATAATTTGTGCACCAATTCCTCTGACATCGTCTTATTAATCGTTAGCTTACTATGCAAACATGACAAGTGAAATCTCCCGCAGCTTACACATGTGAGAGGTTGATCGCGCAGAGAATCGCTGAGCTTATGTGAGTGAGCGTGTAAAAGCATTTCAGTTCTGCTGAGCCAAATAAGACAGGTCAGGGTGAAGAAGTGACAGCCAAAGAAAAGCTTACCACAAAACGGAGAAGTTATGACAAATCAGACTATAAGGCAAAAAGAAAGTGCAGCTTTATGGTTTCATGGACAAAAGAATTTCTGTGGCTGCGATATGATGAGCTAAATAACCAGGGCTGCACATAAGTGGTCCGCAGGTGCGCATTCGCTGTCAAAATAAAAAACACGCACAAGGGTTAGGGTTAAATTTAAAAACTGTACTTTTGAGTTAAAATATATATTTATAATTTTAATAAATGACAAATTAAAAAGGCATGAACATTTTTTGTATCGAAAAAATATCGAACCGTGACACCAAAGTATCGAACCGAACCGAACCGAACCGTGAATTTTGTGTATCGTTGCACCCCTACATTCCAGTGTTTTCAGTGTGGGAGAAAGTACTCAGGGCCTTCAAGTGAAACACTATGAAAGGCAGAAACAAGTTTAATATTCAGTTCAATATGTATCAGCAGCAGAATGGACCTAAAAATAAATGTTTGTTTCAGTTCTATGAAGCTTTGAGTATTTTGGATTAGTAGCACTGCTGTGTTTGTTGCATCATATTGCTGTAATTGTTTATATGCTTTATATATTCTGAGGTAAGTTGATCTATAGTGTTACATCATATTCTATAAGGATGTTATGTGTTTATAGACTTTCTGCCCAGTTTGACCCATTTAGCAGAAGTCAGCCTGTTTAAGGCTCTGATATCTATTCTGTATGACTTTAAGCAGTTATGACATGGTCTGATTTTCTCACCCAATAAAGGAATATTTAATATATCAGTCTACTCTTCATTCTATCAGAAACAGTTTTCACAGCTCGTACATTTTCCTTTTTACACATATATGTAAGCATTGAGCCAAATGTAATAATGCCAACATATTAAACGAACAATAATTGTCTCATATGTATAATAAATCTATATATACACTGTCAAAGATACTTGTCTTTGAGTGAAGATTTAAGGTGATAGGAAATATAAATAACTGCAACTTGAATCTTTGACCCAGAGTTCAAGCTCAGTGATGTAATATCTATCTATCTATCTATCTATCTATCTATCTATCTATCTATCTATATCATAATAATCTGACAATACATATTATATTTACATTACCACAGTGAGATGATTTTAGTCTCATGACCAACATTAGCTAATTGTTATTTAGTAACTAATCTTGAAATGACTGTTTAGTACAGAAATGACGCCCAACTATCATGTTTTACAGTCCCGTGGTCTCAGCCTCAGATACTCAATCAAAATGATGTCATGACAAAAACGAATGACCAACAAAACATTGTTTCTCCTTCATTTATGTCAAACAATGCTGTATGAAACGTTTCTCGCGGTTAGTATCATGGTTGCTAGGCAACCTGAACAGCCCAACGAAGGCTAGTCCGTCCCATTTCACAAGCCTCTCACTTCCGTACTTCTCGTACTTATAGTACGCACCGTACATAGTACGCGTAGTGCGCGTACTTCAAGCGTGCAGACCCTGAATTGGGACACAGCTATAGCCTGTCAACGACGTTGATTAGCTGCGTATATACGAATGTGAATCGCATTATTAGCTGGACTATGGGATAAGGTGGCATCCCATACAGGAGCAGCCAGTCACTTACTGACTAACACTGCAAAACAGAATTGTTAACGTATTTATTTTAATTTCAATTCAGGTTAGATTTTTTTTTTGTGCACAACGCAGATTTTCTGTGCGCAGAGACCGTGCCAGCAGTGCGCAATTGCGCACGCACGCAGCTTAGAGGAAGCATTGGTTGGAACACAAAGACACTTAAACACACACTTAAAGCTTTATTACCGTAATTTGCATTCTGCATAAACCAATTGTTTTGATCTGTCAGTGCTTATTTTTCAATTAGGATTAACTGATAAAAGAAATATTACAAACATGCTGTAAATTAAAGAAGGATAAATGCATAGGCAAGAAAGAAGGAACTGATGCAGTTAGAGGCCAGAGCCTTTTGTTTGTTGCTGGAACCAACACGACAAAGTTTTCCCTTCCAAACGTTTATAAACTGGAAGCCAACGTTAAATTTATCCATTAACCATCACGTATATTCTGTGGACATTGACAAGCCTATATTTTAACCCAATTTCTCTCTCCCCTATAAACCAAATAGAGTTCAGCGACCCGTGGCAGAGTAATTTTTTAGTTTTATTTTTTTTACTTTTTTCAGCCTTTCCATTTTGTTCAGCTTTTCTGTTACAAAGGAAAATAAAAGCATGGGAACTTGTGACTATAGAAGCAAAAATGATATAAATTCACATCTTGTCAGATTTAAAGACTAAAGCCGGAAAAATGCAGGTGTGCTGTCAGTTACCTCGTTTCGGTCTTTGTAATGTTATGCTAGCAGGATTCAGTGATGCCAACTCCTCAGTAAGGAAAATCGCTATTGGCTGTCCTAAAAGTCGCTAAATGACGTCATCGCCTAATTTGCATAATTGGTCACATAAAGTCAGTGAAAACGTCCCAAATGCATGTAGAATGTATTTAGAACTACAAATTAATTTTCTTTTGGCAATTATTGTTTTTTTTAATGTCACAATTCCAACCCTGCTCCTTTATCCGGGCTTGGACAGGTGTTCTGGGAATCCATCCTACCTGAAAAAACATCCTGCCCAATGTTTCTGCGCAGACGCGGAGCATGCGCACTACACCAACGCCGAATTAACTTCTTTTTCTTTCACCCATCCGGAATACTTCTTAAGGTTATGGGTAGGGTTAGGTTTAGTAGCAAGTCACTGTCAAATTATAATACGGGTAGGACGTTTTGTCAGAGTAGGATGGTTTCTCAGAAAACCGGCAAAAGTGCCCGAAATAGGCACCACAAAACAACATAACAGTAAAAGAAGAATTGAACGGTCAGGGCGGGAGCAGCGGCTTCGCTCATGCGCGATTCATTTGCAGTTTGGACGCATAGGTGTGAACAACTCCTGCAGCTGGGGGAGGACTAGGGTTGCCAACTTTTTTTAACCATTTGACTTGAAGTTGATTTAAGTAGATGCATATTCTATTCTTTGTGATATCAACACATGTGAAACAAATGATCATTTAGCTATTTATTTTTAGCTCAAAATGACAACATTAACACAATAAAACAGGTCTCTTTCTTAAACAGAAGCCTGTCATGCTTAACTTTTGAGAATATAAGTAAATCTTTCTTTAAAAGAACTCTGTCCTGCTTAACTTAAAATAATAGAAAACAATAGAAAGAAAAATATTCTTGTAACAGTGCCAAGCTGGTCAAGAAGGCTCACCAGCGCCTCTTCTTCTTGAGGACTCTGAGGAAGAACCACCTGTCCTCAGACATCCTGGTGAACTTCTATCGCTGCACCATCGAGAGCATCCTGACCAACTGTATAACAGTCTGGTACGGGAACTGCTCTGCCTCGGACCGGAAGGCGTTGCAGAGGGTCGTGAAAACTGCCCAGCGCATCGCCGGAGCACCACTTCCTGCCATAAAAGACATCTACAGGAAGCGGTGTCTGAAAAGGGCTGGGAAAATCATCAAAGACCCCAGTCACCCATCACATGGACTCTTCACCCTCCTGCCCTCTGGGAGGCGCCACAGGAGCCTCCGGACTAAGACCACCAGGTACCGGAACAGCTTCTTCCCCACAGCTGTCAGACTCCTGAACTCTGCCTCCTGACATCTGACCCACGTTAAACTCATGGACTGAACATACACACACCCACAATGGACAACTGTACCCTCAAACACAATAATAACATGAAGTGAACCACCACTCACAACCACTAGCACTTTATATAGCCTCTGTAGAAACTATCTACACCCTCACTTATCTTAACTGCACTACTGTATAGCTCTGTGTAAATAATCATTCTGTACATTCGATAATCTTTAATCCTACAACTGTTTACAACTTGCATAGTTCCCATTTCTGTATAGCTGTATATCTCAGATTCTGTAAAGTTATTTATTTCATTTCATATTCTGTATAGTTTTTCATATTTATATCCTGTTCATATCCTGTACATAGCTTGTACTCACTACAGCCTGTACATACTTATAGTTATAGAATATTCACAACATACTTCATACCGTGTACATTATAACATACCATAATAGACCCATTTCTGTAATATACTCACATATCTATATTATTGCTAATATATATTGTAATATATCTATATCACTAAAGCACTTCTGGATGGATGCAAACTGCATTTCGTTGCCCTGTACCTGTGCATGTGCAATGACAATAAAGTTGAATTCTATTCTATTCTATTTAGTGCATTTAGTACAATTGGCTTCAGTTGAGGTATTATTTCAGCTTTTCTAATGCTAATCAGCTGCTCCTGTTTGTAAACCCACTTGTTCCCATGATTACGCATCATAACTCATCATCATTATTCACCTATGTATTACTTTTATGTATTAGTCATCTATTTGTTGTAATCATCTATCCTTGCAGTTGTTTATTACACAAAATAAATTATATTATCACACTTCTGGCCACATAGCGCTGATATTTACTGCACATGCCCATATTAACTTTTTCCAGTCAGGTGTTTTCCTTTTCCCATTCTTCCCTTTCTCTGAGGGAAACAAACATTGCTGCTCTAATGCTGGGCTTACACTGTGCGGTTTTAGGCCCATTTTGAGCCGATTTTTGAGTGATCGGACCGATTTTGGCCTTCATCGTGCGTCATGTAGTATACGTTGGGTAACGAGAAGTGATTAACACCTCACGACCAGTTCCCGATCATCAATCGCTCGTGAGGGTGTCACCGCAGCTGCTCGCGCGCAAACACGTAAACGTCGGTGAAAAAGACGGAGCAGCGCGGCTGTGCAGCGTGTGATCTGGACACAAGCGATGGAGGCACAACTTGTAGAACTTTGGAAAGCTCATCCGAGCCTTTTCGATGTGGCCTCACAAAATTATCACGACCACAACAACTGTGAAAATAGTTGGATTTACACTGCTGCTTAATCACAGCTGCCTGATCAATGTTTTTCATTAGCAATTTAGCAAAGTTGATGGTAGTGGTGTGTCTGTGTGAATGAAAGACAGAGAGAGAGAGCGACAGATTTTCTGTTATAACCTTCATTTTATGGCGGGGGTAACTACTTTGGCACAACAGCGGCACAGTGTGAGCACTCAGGTCGCATCAGAGCATCGGGCGGTACAGTGTGAGAGTACATCGTGACCTATGAACTTCTAACCCCTGTGAGTCAATCGTGCAGTTTGAGCAGGAGCTGAATAACGTGACTGAAAAAATCGCACAGTGTTTGCCCAGCTTTAGGTGTACTGTCGTCCGAGACTTGCACCGCAGTGTCGGCGTTTGTTTCCCTGTTGGCCATGCTTCTTGTTGTGGTCACCTGTTGTCTTCCGGTATTTTCTCCGAAAGCGACCTTTCCTCGACCAATGAGATGAGCGGTAATCTGAATTGTCATACTCGAATTGTCATAAGTGTGCTGTCAGCTCATTGGTCACAAAGCAGGAGAGGGGCTGGGAATTATGTTTTCAAACAAGGCGTTAATTCCATAAACATTTATAGACTACTTTTGGTTCTCACTGTATTACGGGACAAAGTGCGTCCCTTATTAGCTCAATACGGGACGTGTACTTTTGTTTCGAAATACGGGACGATTCCGTATTTTAAGGGACGGTTGGCAACCCTAGGGAGGACTATCCTCCACCTGTGAACACTCTGGCACGGGCGAGATGCCCACGGCAGCACCCGCTGCTTGTTGAGAGCGATACGCGTTTTCACAGCAAAAAGTCGTCATAAATAAGTCTCCGACAACACCAGAAAAAGTCGCCAGATTTGTCGCTAGTCGCTTTTTAGAAAAAAAAAAAGTCGCTAAGGAGGTCTGAAAACTCGCTAAATATAGCGACAAAGTCGCTAAATTGGCAACACTGGCAGATTTTTGAGCAGCGCCAGGTTAGATTTTCAATTTAAAAGTCCAGCTGTTGTAACCTGTAGCTTGGAAATGCTGCGGTTGTAGCACGTATTAATCCGCCACTCACATATTGCACATATCTGCACACACTCTACCTCAGGCTACCGTTTGCTCTGTCAAGGCTTTAAATCAAGAATAATCATCATGTACCATAAACTGAAACACCGTTGATCTCATTCGGGACGGTATCCGAACAAAATGTCTTATGATAGAATATACCACACATCAAATATACTTCTGATATAGCATTAACATTGATATAAAACGATGAATACATATAGTGCATGCAAAATACAAAATACTATATATATATATATATATATATATATATATATATATATATATATATATATATATATATATATATATATATATATATATATATATACAAAGGAGGACAAAGGAGGACAAAGGAGGGGGGAACAACTAAGCTGTAGTGCCTCTGCACCTCACTGTACAATACCTTGTGCAATACTTTTTGTAAATAGTCAACAGTGCAATAGACTCAATACTTGAAATGTGCAATTCACTTGTATTTTTATTTTTTATTCCTATTTATTCTATTTATCCCCTTTGTATATTTTATTTATATTTGTCTCTGTATTTATATATATGTGTGTGTGTGTGTGTGTGTATATATATATATAACAGTTCTGTAACTGTAACTTTGGTCGTTGCTGTGCTTTTTTTTGGAAGTCGAATTTCCCAGAGGAACCCACCCGAGGGATTAATAAAGTTCTATCTTATCTTATCTTATCTTATATCTCACATAAATTCTGTTGCATATGTAAAACACAGCACCGAGTCAAATTGTGAGTCATCAAAACTTTTCATATAAGTTTACATACGATTGAGAGATTTTAATTTGCAGCTATTTCATTATTCCATGCTATTTAACTTAACAAAATTATGAAAATAATGACATTACTCACGTCCTGCTTTAGTTAGTCACGTGGACTGGGTGGGCGTGGTTTCACCACGGGTGGAGGTCACTGTTGTCGGGCAGAACAAGGTCGACGGCGTACCTTTCAGTGTGTCTGGTCAGGTTTTAGACATGGTAAGTTCCACTGTTAAATTTCTGCACCCGACAGTGTAGCACAACAGTCTTAGCGATACAGGTTATTGTACTTGTTAACTTCTTAATTGGTACGGCGGCTCACCAGTCATCACTGTGCTAACTTTCTCTTAGCTAGCTAGTTGATAGCTTGACCTTGCCTGCTAAAGTTAAAAAGGCGCACTTGCTTTAGCTAACAGCCCATTTAAGCCACATTTAACAATAACTGTTAAAAAAAAGGAAAAAAGGTAATGTTAACATAAATTACATGGCTTACGAAACAAACTTGTGTTTTCATACTGTTTTATTATTTTGTAGTTTCTATTTTTTTAAAGATTTATATGTCGAAGACCTCGGTGCACTACTGCTAGCATCAGTGCCTGAACAAGCTGATTTTTTTTTTTTTTGCGGGAAATCGCATTAAAAATAAGGCTTAGACACTATATGATCTTTACAAGGGTAGTTAATGCTAAATCTACAGTAAAGTTTTGTAACTTAAATAAGTCTGCACTTTTAAATTGGTTTTAGTGGTTGGGCCAGCAGCCATCACATGGTGGCAGTTCCGAGTAGCGAACGCATGTTAGGCACACTCGCGATCTTGTAGAGATAGGTATATTCCCGAAATATAAGCTTGTGAATTGAAATGGCTTGTTTGTTGTTTTCTTTCTTTTTTAAATTTTAAGGATATCAACAAGCCCAGAAGCGCTAACCAGACCTTATCTTCTTTGAAGTTGTCAAATGGATACATCTTACCTGAGGGCAAATTGACTCCTAATGCCCTCTTTGTTGGCGGGATCGACATGAAGGTAATGCCGAAGCTGTCAAGCCAGAAAGTATTTTCCGACATTTGCCAAAAAACGCCAGTATTTTAAGTTGTTGTAAAAGACTTGTTGACCTTTACGCTAACATATCTCATTACTGATAAAAAGTCATTTTGAGTCACACAGAATACTCCTTTCATAGGGCAGAAGCAGCAGTTGTTTTTTGAACTCTTGAATATCCTTTACTTATTTAGCTTAATACTAGTTAATATTAGAAGTGTTAATTTCAAGACAGAGCTGGTCATAGGGCAGCAGAAATTGCAAGAAAAGCAACAAAACAGTGATACGAATGTATTTTCAGTGGCTAAAAAGGACTCGATTGATTATAGTGTGGAACACAGAGTAGGGTAGAAAAACGCAGACTATTAAGGATGCTTGTAAAAGAGGTAATTTCTTTTTCTTATATGTTACAATTTGTGAATCCTGTTTACTAGAGCCCATTTACCAATATAAGCTAAAATATGACATTAAAAATTATTAATAATTAAAATTTAAATCACTTAAAATTATACATACATGCCACTCTAAATTTGGTGAATTGTGTATAATCCTTTTTTGGGGCGGGGTTTAACATATCGAGCAAAAATTTAAAGAAAAATAATTTGCTTTCTTTAACCGCACACATTTCGAGAAGAAAAAAAAAACAAACTACATGGTTCTTTTAAAACGTATTAATTAGAACATGTGGCAATAGCCAGGCACTGCAGCTCACAGTAGAGACACTACTTGAAAGGAGGAGGAGACCCCAGAACAGACCTGGGACATGCTGGAGAGATTACATCTCTCAGATGGCCTGGGAATAATAGGACTTTTCTGGGTATTTTCTTAAGAATTTTGTTTATAAATCTATTGAAAATCACATGAAAACGAAGAGATTTGTCAGGAGCCTGTGGAGTCAGGTGTGATACACCCTGGACAGGTTACCAGTCTGCTAAAAATCTGGTTTCTCTCTTCACTTGTTTTAATCTTTAGGTGGATGAAAATGAAATCCGGGACTTCTTTGCAAGATATGGTACTGTTAAGGAAGTAAAGATTATCACATACCGTGGAGGAATCTGCAAAGGGTAAGTTTTTTCTGTTCAGAGTAATTCGGGTTTTGCTCCCAGATTTTGAAGAGGTAATGAAATGACTATTGCTTCACTTTCTGTTTCAACGTACTGAGGTTAAATTTTGGAGTGTGATGATCAGATTATTGAACATGTAGAAGTATTAGTGAAGTTTATTAATCTACTTACATTTCAGACTGAATGTTATTACTTCTTTGATATATTTGGATATTCTGATTTATTTTGTGTGTTTGTTCCTAGTTATGGATTTGTGTACTTCAGTGAAGATGTCAACATTCAGTCAGTCATTGAGGTAAGAAGCCCGTCATTGGATCTATTTTGTGTCTATGCATATGTCTAATGTGGAATAATAATAATATATATTTTCTGTAAATATTTTTGCCATAGCAACAGATCAGTTTTAAGGGACGGAAACTCAAGTTGGGCCCTGCCATCATGAAAGAAAGGGTCTCTCGTATGTATTCTGTTTGTTGGGTAGTGCATGTACTTATTGTTCTGTTTTCACTAAATAGGGTTTATAATGTTAATGCCAAACTGATTCCCCCCACCCCACATCCAGGGTCGATGCCGTCGCGTCTGGTTGGCCCCGCTCCTTGGGTGAATCCCACCCAGTACTTCTACTGTGCTTGCTGCTCACCCATGGGAGGTGGGGTGCCACAACCTTCGCCCATCATAAACGGAGGCAACCCATACAATCAGGTATCTTACACTGAAATTACCTTCAGATTGTTATTGAATGTTGTTAAATGCTGATCATTTGTAATCGATAAGCGCTTGCTCACAAACTACATATTACCATAACCACCAATTTTAGATAAGAAAACATGGTTACCTTTAGATTGATCATCAAGAAAGTGCCAAAGCTATTGTAAAACACAAGTCAGGCGGCTGCTTGAGCAAAAACAAAAGAATTTCCATGTAGAAATTGATACAATAGTGTTTCCTTGGGACTGGTGGTGGTTTTTATGGGGGATAAAGTAAAAAGCAGGCTGAAACATTTGAGATGGTACTTGTTGTATCCAGTGAAACAGCACAAGTGGGGGGAGAAAAAAAAGAAGTTTTTACATCAAAATAAATGTGGTTGGGAAAAACGGCAACAGACCACTAGAAAAGGAGGAAAACAGGTGGAAGATGAGGGCAATGTGATTTGTCAGTCACAGCTGAGAAACTCCATGCAATTACTGGAGAAAAAAAACATGCATGGATGGAATAATGCCAAGAAACTAGTGCGATGATGTTCAGTGAAGTTGTTAACCTATTTTAATGAATGTGAGTTTAACAAACGGAGCTATTCAAGTTTTATCATTGTAATTTGTAAAATGTTTAGAATTTTATTGTCATGTTGGTTTTGTTTTTAGTTGGAGTCTCTTTTTAAGTATATATATATATATATATATATATATATATATATATATTTGTTTTGTGTTTTCTCCAGTGATAATACTTCTGAAATATAAAATGGAACATGTATTTGCTGAGACAGTTGGTTAATCCTCACAAAGAATAAAGTTGCAAAGTGTACAATAATGTATAACTTTAATTGAAAAGGCAACAATTGTAAGTAGCTTTGTTATAAATAATCTCCAAATTGGCCGGTTATTCAGTAAATGGTATGTTGTTTGGCTCTACAAACTCTGTGCTGTGGTTTCATGTGTTGTTACTGGCTTTGATTGCAGCCATACTCCTATGCCAACTTTGGAGGGGTCATGATCCCGCAGATGCCAGTGAATTACGCGCAGAATGCCTATGCCTATCAGGTACACGCACACAAAAACACACACCCCCACACAAAGGGTCTCGCAGCCATTGCACATATGCTCCTGCATGTGAGATGAGGGGTTCAATCTGGTTAAAGTACACCTGGCCCTGCTTACCCCACAATCCAACATACCCTCCCGTCCTCCTATAGTAGCGAGTCTGGGTTTGTCTGTTGCCCTCTGTTTGACAGCTGACGCCTCTCCCCTCATACACAGTACACCCCACCTCCCTGGACGCCGGACCAGAGGACACGGCCTGTCAATCAGGTGACTGCATTGAATAGGAGTAAGAATAGAAGTCATTAAAAAGAAAGACTAAACAGATGTTCTTTGAGAATTGGTTAACTATTGCAGATGAACCTTGTTTTTTCTTTTTCGTTTTTTCCCTTCTTTTCTTTTCCCTCCGTTTTTGGTTTGCCCCCCTAGGAACAAAAGTCATTGTTGTCCAGAACTGTGATGTCCATGTACACCACTAGATGGTGTTGTCTGGCCTGTGTTGGCATCCTGAAGAATGGCTCAACAATGCACTCTAACCTTCCCTTTTTTCCACAAAAGTTAATTTTGTGGGCTTGACAATTCATGACACATCCAGTGCTTTTCTGTTTGTGCTTGTTTTTGTAGTTGTTCATGTCTTTGAAGCACATCTATAGGATTATTCCACCAAACTCTTTTTCTTGTGTTACACTTTGTTTCCAGAGCTTTGTGGACTGTGGAGTCCAGACCATGCTGACTGTGCTGTAGTCCACAGCTACTGAGAACCATGCCAGGTAAAGCAGAACCACTGCAAATGGTTGTATTTTCCTAAGAACTTTGTTAATCTTTATTGAAGTCACACAAAGCAAAAATGTTTGACCAACGCTTTTAAAAATACTTTTTCTGTTTGTCTGTGTGATTTGGGAAAACAACTTTACTTACTTGTGATTTATTTATTTGTCCTTTCTCTGCAGGCCTCAGGGAGTCAGAATTTAGACAAGATTACACCTTGATACTCTGGACATCTGGAGTAACCCAACTCTTCAGGCTGTTTTCCAAATGCCCTCGCCTCTCATTCCATGCCTCAAACGTTTGAGAGCCATTTTAACACCAAACTGCATGATCTTTACACTTCAGCTAATCTCATCCCACAATTACAATTTGTAGTGCTGACCTGCAGTCAGCTGCTTTTAACCCACATGGATCACAGTGACAGCACAGGAAGAGCAAAGCACCCTCACCAAACCAGCTGGCACATGGGATCACTTTTTTTTTTGTTTGTTTCTTTCTTTTTAAGTATCCCAAACATAGAACGGGACGACTTTTTTAAGCCCACCTTTTGTGCTTATTTATATTTTAGTTTTAATTTACTTTTGGAATTATTTTAAATGTTTGGTTGGAGGGTTTTATCCTGTGCTTGGGCTCTCTGTACATATGTATATATTTGTATATTACTACAATGTCTTGACCTCAATCTGTTTTTTTCAGCATTGGCATATTTGTCTTCTAACTCAAGTTCTGGTCTAATGCTCCTCAGATTAATAATCTTCATTAACTTGTTTACTATAGCATAAGAGCACTTGGTCATTCCATTAATTTGGAGCGCACCACCCTCCTTTTGTTTCCTTTCTTTTTTTTTTTTTTTTTTTTTTTGGTTGTTTATTTAGATTCATGGGGTGTAGGTTGAGGCAGTAAACCAATCTCAGTCGCCTCATCATTATTACTTACTTCTCATCTTCATCATTGGTCTAATGTTTGTCCAGTGGTTCCACACTCGAGGACAATCACGGCATAATTTTTGTTTACATTAACTCATTAATCAACTCATACTTAAAAAATGAAGGACATGATTTAAAACAATATGCTGTATTTCATCTCTTTAAGACAAGGTTCACTGTTAGGGTTTAGTTTGTATTTGTTTTGGGATTTTAGTGCAGTTTACACAAAGTGTTTTACAGATATGTCATAATTGAGAAATGTTTTTAGGCATTTTTCTTCCAGTAAGTGCACTTAAAATGTGTTTGAGGTTTAATAGTAGAAGTAGCTTTGTGTGATTGAAAATGCACATCGGTGTGTGGTGTACATCACGGCTTTTCTTTGACCCAGTTCTGTGTAGTTACATATGGAGATTGACCTCTGAGGTCTTGTTGCTGTGCGCAGACATGATTGTGTTGTTTTGTTCAGAGAGCCTGGGCACAGCACTGTTAGGGTTGTTACTGTTCATGTTTTTCAGGGTTTGTTGATAAATAAAAGTTGAAATGTGTTATCATTTGAGGCTGTTAATGTTTTTCCATCTCTTGCTTATTTTGAAACTTCCTGTTTGTCATACTTTGGTGATCTGTGTGGAGGTACAGACAGGCAACATACCGGTTGCAGCTGCTGCTCCCAGGCCTCATAAGCCTGTCTGTGGCTGCTAGTTTTCAGTCAGGGTTGGATTGCCTGTCTTTCCCTGGCAACAAGCCCATCATCTCCTGGTCACAGTTTTTTGTTTTTGTCACAGTCTGGTGGTGTGACAGGGTTCCCCAGGGTGCTCTGTTCAGCCCTGTGGCCACCCACCAAACCGCACCCACCCCCCTCAGTCAGACGTTTCTGAATTATGGATAAGTCTGGATTGCTTCTTATGAAATATGAATTTTAAAAGGGGGGTAGCCCTTGGAAAAACAAAAGTCTCAGAGCCTAATGACCCCAATAGTACCCAGAATGTGACTTGTGACTACTTATTGGAGCAAAAACATCTGTAAATTACCCTGGGGTAGTCATTGAGATAACTTTTTTTTCTCCCTCATCTAAAGGGGTGCATATTTCTCCTAAAGTGTTTCAGAGAATCCAAACCTAGAGCAGCGAGTGAGGAACAACAGGAAGGAGGAGAGAGGATGAGATAAACCGCCCTCTCCTTCACTCGTCTCCACCACACGCTGCTGCTGCAGGGAGGAAGAGGGACTTTATCGCTAGCCTGCAGTGAAGTCAGTTGTTTCTAAATGAAGGATTCGTGTTTTCTACCTATTGGAGCTGTCAGAGAGGAGAGTGAGTGCGTCTCATTCCAGCAGCAGTGACTGGAGCGCACACGGCAAAGAAATAAGAGAGAGGAGAGGGAAGCGCGTAGACTGACTCAAGCGTGAGGAGGTTTCCAGTACACCGTAAGACCGGGACTTGCGTGATCGTGAGTAAAAACAACTATAGGGTTTTCTTTAATTTCTGTAAAGTAATGGGAGCAATGTATATATGATTCTTGGCGTTTGGAGTTTGCGCATTTTTTTTTAAAGTGCACATAATGTTTATATAACTTTTCTCACTGTTGAGTAACTTATCTTCTAGAGCGTACAGCTTTCAAAACAACTTAAAAGGCGGGGTTGCGTTTCCAAGAGTAAGAAATCCTTCTTTCTTTAGTTCTTTTTTACTTTAGATTTGGGAGCCTTGCACTATAAAACACCGGTGACAGCTAGAGAAATGCTTTTGGTTTAGACGTTCAGACAGTCATTTGATTTGTGTGATGTTGTGTGCCATTTATATTCATGGCGGAACGAAATGAATAAGCTTTCTGCTCACTGTCACAGGTTGAAGTGAACTCAAGATATAGCGTGACGGAGTAAGCTAAATGTGCCGAGCGGAGATGGAAAAGCGCACGTGTGTGTGCGTGTGTGCGCGCGCGTCACATCGTGAAGGATTTGGTGCGTAAGCGCCCTGTCATGTATCATTTCCCGTTCACTAAACTACCGCCGTTAACGGGCTCCACCAGCCAGCCACGTGTTGTGTGTGTGTGGTTGGGGTTGAACACACCAGAGAGGAGGGGGGGGGGGGGGGGGGGGAAGGAAAACCAGAAACATGTAATTTCAAGCTAGGCTGCGCTCACAAAATGCACGGGACAGCGATTAGTTACACGGGTATGTTTGACTGCTCACTGTACAGCAACAGCGGTGACTGACACCCAGTTTATCATACTGGCCGTGCTAAGAGCTGCCTGATGTTCTCTGTGTCACCAGTTATTCTCGCTCCTCTGATATCCAGTCTAATAGGCCCGTGTATGATGGATTCAGGAACCTCGGGGCTTAGTAAATTGATGCTCCAGTCTAAGCCATCTTCCTTTGTTCATAAACTGTGCTTTAAAAAAAGAAAAGAAAAGAAAAATAGGCTGTGCGAGAAGCTGTGAGACAGACCAATACATCAATGTCATAATTTGTTTTTATCCTCCCAGTGCATCCTCATTAAAACACCGTTTGAGGTGACTACTTTGTTGCTTAGGGGGAGTCACACTTCGCTCCTAGCAACTTGACATGCTCCCTCTCTGCTCCCTGCCTGTCTTTTATCACTCTCTCTGTCTCCTTTTGCCTCATTGTATTTTTTCCCCTTCTCTTTCCTGATGATCAGCGTCCATCATGCTTGAATAGGATCTGAGTGGAGCTCCCCACCCAGTGGGAGGTGAGCTGTCGCCCCAGGGCTTAGTCTGTCACCTCTAATTTTGAAATTCAGTGAAATACTGTGCAAACGCATGTATGTAAGATAGCTAAAATAAGCATGCAGTTTTCATTATAGTGCCTTGATTTACTGTTAAACAACTGCGTAAACTGCGTGACTTAAATCAGAGTTCCAAACTATTTTGGGAGCCAAGCCAACTTTATTTATAAAGCGTTTTAAAAACAGTAACCACTGACCAAAGTACTGAACAATGGACTTAAAATATGTCATATAAAATAGAAAAATAATATTTGAAACATATTTTATATAAAATATATATAAATTCAACAAATACATAGATTTTAAAGGGGAATAAGATAAACTAATAACAAAACTCTGCATGTACACTAACCTATTTATAATGCCATCCACTCACAAATAGTGCAAATTGTGGCTTTTAAAGTTGGCCCATAAAGTAAAATAGAAGCTAGCAGTGACTGTTTTATTTGCCTCTTTGTAGCTATAAATCACTTTAGTGCAACAGATACACAAGATAACAAGCACTATAAGCTGCCTTTTGCAGCAAGCATAAGCAAACACTCTTCTTTAACTTCTGGTAACAAGCATGGTACAATTTCAAGCCCCTGTTATATTTTTACTATCCCAGAAACTGGAAATTAGACTACTGTAATCATTTGGTTTAAATAAGCATGTGGTTTTCATTAGAATTTGGTTAGTATTTCATTATGCTAGCAAATAGCGAAGAGATATTAATGTTATTACTCTGATAATAATATACTTAAAGTCACAGTTTAGAGTAATCCTTGCTTATTTTACGCTGGCCCAGAGTGCATCCCTCCCTCTTCTTTTAAGTCAGTTTTCTTGTGATTGGCTGCCCCTCATAAGCAGAAGATTTGAATGGCTGGTGGTTGGGGATCACATCCAGAGCTGTGCACCTGAGATGACCATATAAGGTGTGTCTGCTCTGTCTGACAGCATAAAGAGCTAAGAGAGAGAAACCTGTCTGAATCTGAGCCTTACCAGCAGTCAGAGGACTGACCTTTTAGTTCAGATGATTTACTTGTAAATATGCTGATCCATGTTTCTGTGTATGATGGAAACATCTCTATTTTTGTAGCAGCACATACTGGAATATATTGCAGCCAAGCTCTGACATTCTCCATTGCTTTTAAATAATTGGCAACTTGCCCTGATCAGTCAACACACAGACACACACACACATAGACACACACACACACGCACACAGGTAGGATTTCCTCTTTTGTTCTATTGTATTTTTGGGAAGATGTCAAATGTCAGTAAATGATTTTAGGGTGTATTTGTGTATAAGGTTGTTTAAAAAAAAAAACTCCTACACATTCAAGAAGTGTCACATTTATATGCATCTGTTTTGTTTTTTAGTTTATTTATTTTTATTTAGTTTATTAAACAATAAAACGCTAAAACAAGAGTTCATTTAGTCATGTAGATATGTCAAGATGTTCAAAATGAACTTCAGTATGGGAGGTTCATCAAAATGGGGAAGAAAGGCAATTTAAGTGACTTTGTATCTGGCATGGTTGTTGGTGCCAGATGGGCTGGTCTTGATCTGATGAGATTGTTACACACGACCGTCTCTAGAGTTTACAGAGAATGGTCCAGAAAGAGAAAATATCCAGTGAGCAGCAGTTCCTTGGGGAAAAATGCCTCGTTGATGGGAGATTTCAGAGGACAATGGCCAGACTACTTTAAGCTGACAGGAAGGCAACAGTAACTCAGATATTCCCCCCTATTTACAAGCAGGTTATGCAGAAGAGCATCTCTGAACACACAACATATTAAACCTTGAAGCAGATGTGCAACAGCTGCAGAAGACCGCACCAGATGCCACTGTTTTCAGCTAAAGCGACTAATACAATAGATTATGAGGGGCCTAATGCAGGTATGCTATTGAGTTAGACCTAAAACAATAACAGTGTTCAGTATCAGACAGAAAATGCCAGTTTCAGCTTTTCACCATTGTGGTGACTCCCAAGTGGTTCTATCTGCATTTACTGTGAAATTCCCACAGCCTGCGTCCATCATTTAGCTCTCACTCTGCTGCCGATGAATATTGCTACTTGGAAATCGGGCATCCCACACCCCCACCCTCCCACCCCTTCCCGTGTGGCACAGGAGTTAGCAGAGCGGTGGCATAGTGCAGACGGATTATGCTCTCGCGTAAATCTGCTGTCATTTCAAAACTCTCTGTTACAAGAGATTCTCTAATGAGAAGCCCTCTGCTACTCCCTGTCTGTCTCCCTCTTCACTCTCCTCTCTCTCTTCTTCTCTCCTTTTATCTGTCTCCCTCTCCTGTCTCTACCCGTTTAATGGATGTTTTTTTGCTGTCAAGGCCTTTTCTTGCCTGTGTGTTTGCGCGACAGCAAGCGAGAGATTCTGTTTGAAGTCGACATGTAGAGAAAAAGGCCTCGCGTGTAGCGAAAAAGGCCTCAAGTCTTCAACTCAGACGAGTTTCTGTTGCACTACAACCTAGGTTTTTCATTTCAGTGTTGCGTCCAATTACAGATACAGAATACAACGAAAGGGATAATGAGGTGTCGAATAAATAGAATAGAGCAGTTGGCCAGTCAGGACCAAGACCAATCACAATTTATTTAAGAACAACTAAATCAGCTGTTACTATCAAAACGGTAAGTGTGTTATCCCAAGTGGTGATGGTTTCCCACTGTTGCATAGTGCCTTGTGAATGGAGTGAGACTTTGAATGGATGTGATGTGTCTGAAGATTTTGCATGGAGTGGGGCAAAACTTGGAATCGGATGATGAGCAGATCCAAGGGAAGTGATGGAAGACTGTTGTCTTTCTATATGATTGTACTCCCCATCTTTCCTCCTCCCTCCTAAATTTGATCCTACCATCTACTCCCAAACCTAAATCCCTATTCCCTAACCAGCCAGGATGAAGTCTGCTAAACATCCCCACATTACCCTACCTTTACCCCCGTCAGCAGACAGAGTGTATTAAAGTAGAGCCCAGGAGGGAAAATATTTAGGAGTGGATGTACATGCTGTAACTCAGTCATAACTCGGGGCCTACTCGACTGTCTGTTTGCCTGTCTGGAGACACTGTAATACTTTTACGGGACTTAGTAGGCTCTGCAGGGGAGAAGACTCGTGAGACAACAGACAAAGGGAATGGATGGCTAGAGGACAGGGGGTGTGGAAGGGCACACTGTAATGTTATATTGTAAAGACAGAAAGGATTAGAAGTGGCACATGGCAATAGATGCGGCAAAGGTTTAGTTTATTGGAATTCCCATCAGCTAAAGCACAGCAGTATCTATTCTTCCTGGGGTCCACACGGTGATATGAGGGACACAGTGAGAAGCGAGGTCGGGCAAGGTGAGGACTGAAATGGCATGACTGGAGAGATGTTAAGAAAAGAAATGTGGTTGGATGAAGCAAATGTAGAGGTCAGAACTGGTGACAAGAAAGAGGATGTTGCAAGACTGGCAATCAGACGGACACAAAAAGCAAGAATGAGAAAAATGAAGAGTTTACTGTAAGGATAATCAAGGCCATTGTGCCAGCAGTGTGCACGGAGTGGCCCTAATCAAAGGTGGTGGACAGAAGACGTAAGAGCGAGCGTTCTGCAAATTAAGAACAGGAGACAGCGAAGATCTAATGGTTTATGGGAGTTTAAGAAGGGTCAAGAGGAAAAGGGAGACAATCTGATAAGATATGCTGTTGACTCTCTCCTTGTCCTTCCCCCAAAGCATCATCCCTCCATCTCTCCTCATTTGTCCTCATTATGAAGCAGCATGTTCTATTGAAAGAATGATGAGTTTTAATTATGTTCTCTTTGCAAAATTTATTATAACGGAGTGTACTCTTTTAAGACAGATGACCTACAAAAATATAACAAAGCTGCTTCCCTTTTTATTTTTTGCAACTTTTTAACCTTTCAAAAATGCATGTACAATACGATAAAAACTGTAAGTCACCCAAACCCACATAACGCACACACACATAGACACGCACATGCATGCATGCGCAAACCAGGCTTAATGTAGTCTGTTGGGATCGTTAGCCGAGTTAATGTCCATGCACTTGGCCCAATGGGAGCGTCTGTGTCATTCTCCATGCTCCCTGAACAGATATGGCGATACAGATATAGACCTGGCCCTGGGGAACACATATACACGCTCACAAGAACACACTCGCACCCATAGATATGCAGATGCCTCATCTTGTGACTCTTACGGGCCGTGGTAGACAGGAATATTAAGCTTATCTGTGGAGATGTTTGGAGAGTGCCAACCCTGTCACATCTGATTAGCTTGATTTTGGCCACGCCCCCCAGTCTCTTGTCATTTAGCCCCTTTCTCTGCCCCCCTCTTTTTGTAATTCTACTTTCTGTTCCCAATTATTTATAGCATTTTCCAGAGAAATTTCAAGCCATACACTGAGCTGTTTTTCCAATCACCTGTTCTCAAGGCAATCTGGTGTCCTTACATCATTTTTTTTTTACATTTATTAAAAGAACACGGATTTCTTTGTGCTTCAAGGCAAGCTTTGGATCAACATATAAATTGGTTAGCTGTACAACATGCCTAATACCTTGGTTGCCCTCTCCTCTCCTCTTTCTATCTAGTCTCGTGTCGCTCTGCTTGACAGGGCAGGAAATCAGTCTCATTTCTCCTTTAATTCGTTCTGATCAAACATGTCGCTCTCAATCAGCCCTATTTGATTAGGAGATGCCCGTATCACACCCCACCAAACAGGTAATGGCTGACGCTCTCATATTTCAGTGCGCTACAGCAGCACACGTGTCTGTGTGAGGTATGAACGTGCAAACCTTAGATACACACATTACCTCCCCCCCAAAAAATGGATTTAGGTTTGTGTGTGACTATCACACACTTTATTGGAAGTGCTAATGCATTTTGTATATTTAGAAACTCAATCGATTCCATGTCTCCCACTCAAGTCTTTGTTCCATGCTTCTCTGTTTGTTTTTTTTTCTTATCATCGCAGATCTTTTGAACAAGCTTTCTAATCTCACCCATCTCCTCTCCTCACACAGAGATATGGGGTGTAGGCTCCCAAAGTTGCGCAAGACCGAAGAGAGGCACAGCCCAGGAAACATTTACTCCACCCTCCGACGTCCTCAGGTGGAGACCAAAGTAGGAGTGGCCTACACCTACCACTTCCTGGATTTCCTGTTGGGAAAAGAAGGTATGAAGTGCAGCTCCACGTCCTGTCAGTCATCTCTGTTTAACAGACAGAAACATATCCCCATTTATGTGTACAGGTGTTTTCTTTGTTCTTCCTGAGAGCTCAAGCTGGCCCTGCGTAATCTTGCTGAAACACATACGGCAAGATCGCTGGTCACATCAGCTGTGTGGAGCTTTTTATCAGCATCCTTCAGCTCATTATATTAGTTATACGACCTATGCCTTTACGGTTTTGATGCCATCCTGTTTTCTACGGTGAAAAAAAAGCTCTGACAACCTGACTATGAGCTCCTGCCAAGTGCCAAACTGACGTTAAAGCGAGTGAGTGAGTAGCTGGCAAACATAGGTGTGTAATTAGTAGCTAAAATAGCCAAATACAGTCCACGGTTACTAGAGGCCAAAACTGAAGGAAGGAAGAGCTGCAGGATACTTGACTCAGTTTTCCAGCTAACCAGTAACAAAAGTTAAAACAGATGATGAGAGTTATTCCTTCTTAAGTGCCAGAACCATAAATAAGAAACTAAGTCATCACCCATTAGCAGTATCATCTGTCTGTTCCATATTGTTTCAGCTTAGTCTAATAGCTATTGGCTTTAACAAGAGCTCTCTCAGTATTTGTTTCCTTTGTAACCGATAGATCGGTTTTATAATTGATTCTTGGCAGAGCGAATCTAAAGATGCCTTTACAAATTTTAGTTCCCGAATCCTTCTGCTTGCTAACAATCGTTATGACAGCAATGAATGAGTGACTGACTAAATGAATGACTGATAGAGATTTCAGACGCAGCTCAAATAAGAAGAATAAATCTTGGCCCTGATATGCAGCAGGCAAGCTTCATTTAGATCTGATTCCTGGTTTGTCCCAGTTCCAGTCTGGAGGAGGCTCCTAGGAATGTGCCTTCACATTTGGCCATTCCAAAGTGATTCGGAGGAATTCTTTAAACTGAGCCTGGTTGTTTGCTGTAGTTTGCTGTTTTATGTCGAACTCTCCTTTGCTTTGTCATCCTGAACTCTGGTTACAGATTTGTGCGCACGCATGTGTGTGTGTACTACTCGTAAAATAGCCACAGTAGCTATTCTAACTTTAAACAGTCAAGTGAAATGTTTAGGTCAGCAGCTCTTGTCTTTTTTTTCCTACATTAAGTATCTTGAGGGAAGAAAGTGGCTTATAAGTTGAAGTTGTTTCTGTGTGCAGCTCCTGTTGCAGTGAGTTCAAAGCCTCTAATTCTGAGATTCAGCTGTTATTGTGCTGCAGCAGTGCCCTCTAACATCCCTTTGCTGCTCCCTCTCACAGTGACAGTGTAGTAAAGCTGACGAGTGTGCGCGACATGCCGCCTTTGGAAATGCGCGTTTTTGTTTGCACCGTTTTGCAAATATGAACAATTGTGTGTATGATAATGCGTGGGCGTGTATGCTGACTGCGTCTTTAGAACATTTGATGAGAATCCTCAAGAGGCATTTGGTTTCTAAAAATACTAATTCTGCCATTATGCCGGTGTGGTCTGTGGAGAGAAGGCGTGAGGGGAAAAATAGGGGTGTGAAGGAGAAACCGTTGCGTCGAAGCCTCTTTGCCTTATGGCTTAATGTTTCTAAGACCCATCACCTGACAAGGAGAAGCAGGTGCGAGCAGCTCACCGAAATCCTTTTTCTGTTCGAGTTTCAAATGCAACAGTGTAACAGACAGCAGGCACAAAGCCACAGCCAAGTGGCACTGGTCCGGTTGCCAGTCGGCTTCGTTTTCAGCCAGCCCTGTTATGTTTGGCAAGTGGGTTAGGCTCTAGTGTTGGCAGAGAGAAATATGGCAACCCCAAATGGTGGTGACCAAAACAGACAATAGACATGAGGATTGCTTGTCTTCCTTGTTGCTGAAGGCGGTAGCAGATAAATTGTCTAATCACATGTGCCGCAGCATACACACATATAGATGCAGGAGGACCACACACACTCTTACACGGTGATCATATAAGCATCCACGGTGCTACATTCACACACAAAAAAACACTTCATAGCACTTAGTCAACAGAGTTAGTGTTATCGTTCAACAGACAGGCAGGTCATTTATATGGTAAACTCACTGACGCCACCTGAGCTGCTTAAGATTGGTAGACTATTTTAGGATAAACACAGCTACTATGAATTGATTGTGTGTGTGTGTGTGTGTGTGTCTGTGAGAGTGTATATGCCGGCCCCTCTCTCTCCATTTGTGATAGAGAGACCAAGAGAATTGAAGGATTCCTGGAGGATTATCTGATTGTTTGTGGAGATTGAGAGACCTCATTCCCAGCAAAGGGATTTATTTGTATTTGTGTGTGTGCGCGTGTATGTGTTTGTGTGTATGTAGGAGGCAGATAGAGGAATCTGTATGTCAGCCTGTGTCATTGAGGAAACCCACGGTCAAATGCGTGCTTTAATTCAATTTGGCTTCCATTAATAGTATTATTTCCCTGCCAGCGTGACTTGATGACTCCTCCACAGTAACGAAAAACAAATATTTTCCCCGGTGCCGCTGTGAAATATGGGAGACTGGATGGCTGTTTATTAAACTAAGTTGTGTTCTCGGGAAGAGGAACTTAATGTTCAGAGTGAGGAGGAACACAGTGTGATTTCTAACTTGACCTTTGACCGCTGAGTGATGAAACTCACCAGAAACAATGTTGCTGATGATACAGTGTCAGCCTTTGTTTTCTGAGCTCTCGTAGTGGTTGAGCTAAAAAAGAAAAATATTATTTGTTTTCCATGTGACTAAGCCCAGCTCCGGGTCACGGCAACCCTGTGATTAATCCAAGGAGGATGAGGAGAAATATGTTCAACATTTCGGGCATTTGCCCTGCGGTTCACACATGGCCATTTATTTGGTTTGTCAAGGCGCGTCTCGTCACGTGACTCCATTCTAATGTCTCCTTCTATTCAGCGGTCTTATTACTCTCTAATCACCGGTCTGCTGTAGCTTGACAGATCGTCTTGGCTTGGCGAAAGGTACGATGATCTTCATTATCGATGCTGTAACACTGATCGGTTACCTCGACATTGTCAGCGTGAATGTATGAAATCTAACAGCCAGGTGTGGCATTTAAACCCGGCCGGCTTTGGTGTGGAAGATCTGCTCAGTAATGAACAGAAGAAATGGAAAAGAATGGAAAACCAGGTAGAAAAGAGTGGAGAGTGCAGTCATGGTGGTTTATTAGAGAACAGAGGACAAAAAAAAAGAAGAGTTGTGGTGAATGCTCGCTGGGTCTGGTGCGGGGAGGGGAACGAGCAGCTTGTGAGTGAGGAGAGAGGAGAAGTCGAGAGAGAGAGAGCTAGAGGTGTGAGAACGAGTGAGCGGGAGCCAGGACTCTGCCGACGTGTGAGGAAGGAAGTTAGGTGTGATGCTGTGTGACTAACGCTGGTCTCTGGAGCAGACAGCGAGGAGCTGAACTCTGCTGATGACTTTCTGCTGCCCTGCAGAGATGGAGACCCACTCGGCTCATTAAAACTTACAACATGTGTCTAATGCTCAGCTCTGTGTGTGTCCCTGTGTGTGTGTGTATGTAGCTGGAGCTGTTTGCGGTGCTTTTGCATACCTGTGGGCAAGTTTATTTTCGAGCAGAGTTATGCGCACAGTTTTTGCAATGGTTTTGCGTGTATTTTTTGTGTACTTCACTCACACCACACTCACACCACAACGTTATGGCGGATTTTTCCTTACATGGCCTTGCTATTAGAATATCTCATGTGATGCATTTGGCATGCCACAGATCCATCACTTGTGGCATCTGCACATTGCCTGACGCATTTTTTTTCAAGGTAAGCATATCAACATTTTTCAAAACGGAGAGCTTGTCAGCCTGACGTAGTTCAAATCATCCCATTTTTTTTTTTTTTGCAGTTTCAGTCTTATTGGCAAAAGGCCTTGAGAGAATGCCAGCAAAGATGGCAGAGAGATGCTATGTGTCAAAAGTGAGCCAGACTGGAATTCACAGCATCACAAGTACATGGGCACTGTATGTGCCTTAAGCGCCACACTGTGTTCTCACCACAGCAAAACCTTTTCTCTCTGGTTTGTACTTGTCAGCCATGTTTTGTGAACCCGACGCTTTCTCTGAGACATTTCTCATAAAGTGTGTGTACTGAGGACATCGTTCCTCCATTGTCAAAACTCAGATACTGACCGGCAACTCTCATAACTTGGAGCTACATTCCTCAAACGGCGGGGGAGCTCCAGGCTCCTGGAAGTTGATTATTTTATAGTCACTGTTTTGGCACATATTCTCGCCTAAAACCTCTGCAAGTCATTAGAAGGCTATTTAAATAAACGTGAACCTCCAGCAAGCAGGGGGATAAGCCTTGAGGGTGGCTGTAAGTAGTAATCCGCATGCATCACCTAGCAGGCTTAGCGCAAGCGCTTTCTTCCTAACGCACGCACACACTCAGACAACAGAGGCAAAAAGATGGCCCGCACGCACACGCGCATTCGCTCGCACAGTGATGCTGTGGCACACATACACTGCAAAATATGCTTTACAGTCACACATTGAAATTCTGGGATTTGTACAAGGAATTAATAAGCCCTTTCAGGCAACTACAGGAAGGGGATGACTCTCACGCTCTACATGTAGCTTGTGAAATCATGGGTCAAAAAGTGAGACATTGCCTTTAGCCCAGTGTGGCAATGATGTGGTCAAAGCTGAAATAAAAATAGAAGATCCACAGAACTGTCCCACAGTTGCTTCTTGTGCCCGTGAAACAATGTATCCTTGGATTAGTCTCTCTTTTAAGCAGTTGTAGTGTGTGGATGGACATTTTGATAAAAACACTCATACTTACTTAAATGTGCACTTTGCCCTCTTAGTTTCAAACCCCAAAAGTCACAGAAAAAAAGACAGTTTGATACTGATGCACCCATCAGACTCTTTCACCCTTCTGACACTAACCTCCCTGGCACCACAAAACTCCAGCCGGCTTTTCGGCCCTGAGCCGTTCCCATTCTGGAGCAGAATCGCATCCTCCCTTTTAAATCCCACAGTGGCAGACGGTATAAATGAAGTCGCTTCCCAGCCTAAAGCACTTGCAGAACACCCTAATAACTTTCTGTATTCCTGTCGGCATTAGCTGCGATGCCTCGCCTGCATCTCGTTGGTGGGTGAGTGCCAGCCGTGCAGGGCTAATGACGGCTAATGACTGTTTACGGTGACAGGATCGTTGTTATCCCCCCCCACACCACCACCACCCTACCCCAGTCTCCAGCTGTTATTATTATTATCACTGTACTGCTTTTGATAAGTCCCCACAGACACCCTTTTAAGTGTTTGCCTGATGAAAGGCTCTTGTGGTTCCAAGCATTTATGCCAAAATGATGTGATGGTTGGATTTTCTCTGGGAGTTTTTTTCCCCTTTCTTTCTCCTATTGTTTCACTGAGATGGGAGTCAGGAGAATGTGTCCTCATGTGCTTGTATCCCTAACATACTTGCCAGCTTCTTGGGTGTCTGTATGTGTGTGTATGTGTGAACATGCCAGATGATGAGGAACAAATTGAAAATGAGATGGTTTGCACATTTTCTTTCCCTCTCTCTCTCCATGTGTGGATGTCTGTGTGTTTTGTGTGTGTGTCTAGTTAATTTATTCAGGTTATTTTCTCTTCTCCAGACCCATGCAAATGAGATTGAATGGGGAAGGATGACAAGCATTCAGGCACAAACAGACAGCCTCATCTCTCGCTCTCTTTCTCTGCTCTCCTCCTTCTCCAACCCAGCTCTGCTAACCGACTCGTTCTTTCTGTCTGCTGTTTTCTTTACTTGTCTTCTCTCTTTTTTTTATTCCCCTCCCTGCCGCCCTCCTCCCTCTCACACACCTGGCTTCGCTCAAACACCCAGCCATGTGCATGCTTCCTTAAAAGCCTGTAAACAGGCAGAGAGCCTTACTACAATGCACCGACCTCAAGAGGGTCGCTCTCACAAACATTGCGCTCTCCCTGGTGGATTTGCCTCCATACGATAAGCTCTGCTAACCATTTCCACTGAAGTAAACGGGTTTTCTTTCCATTGTGTTTGGTAATAAGAGAAGCGGCTCTGTGTTAGCGATTGCTGCTAATACCGTACGCCCAAACAGGCGATGTGATAGCATTGTCTGTCAAACCTTTTGATGTGTGTGTGTGTGTGTGTCTGTGTCGGGGGGAAAGATGTGTTAAACTCTCTGTTAATATGGGCGAATGTGGTTCCTAATAAGCACTTTCCAGCATCTGTCCATCCATAACAGTGTGTGTCCCTGCACACTTGTGTGTGTTTTCCAAAAGCCAGACTGTGCTGGTGACAGTGAGGACAGAGGCTAATAGTTCCGGTGTAATTAGTTTCAGATTTAGCATGAAGATGCCATGTGTTGTTGTTCAGTGTGAATTATCATAATGAAACATGCTCCATCTTTGTTCCTTCACACCCTTTGTCCCTTTGTCTCTTTCCCCACCTCTCTGTTTTTTTTTCTGCCCCCACCTCTTTGTTTCAGCTTTTATCCACTCCTATGTAATTCTCTGCCACCTTTTACAACCTGCTCCTTATTTCCCATTACCCTATCCTTGTATAACCTTGTTGTTCTCCCTTTCCTCTCACCCATTTTCCTCCCTCCAGAGGTGCCGGTGTCATCAGTCCTTTGTCTGTCCTCGGTCAGAGAGCTGCCGGTTCAAGTCAGGGAGCTCTACACACAGGGTTTTGTCCTGGTTGCCGTCCACCCTTTTGTTCACCCCTGCGGGCCCCGCCAAGCACACATCCAGCGCCAGCTCCACCGGGCCGTGCTGGTCCGAGAGACACCGAGGTAAACCTATTAAACATGCTTATGCCTATGAGCAACTGTACCCAGCTTTAGGGAAGAAATTGTAACCTGTAAGATTATTCACTCCAGATTGATTAAGATAATTAAGATGATTAATTTGCAGCCTCATTTAGGCACTCGTTTGAAGCTGCCAACCTATGTGACTTCATTGTTTTGACATGGAAGCCAATTGAGACTCATTATCACAAGCTTCCTCACCTGCTTTTTTTTTTTTAATTGCTGGTGAGTCAGCCACTTAAAATGGCTAACTTTAGCTCTGTATCCCAATTCTCTCACTCTTGACTATAAATGTAATATACTGTACTGAGACTAAATCGTGTAGCTGTCTCATCTGTAACCCAGTTCTTCTTCACTTCTTGCATGTTTCCAACCTGAGTTCATTTTCAGCGTCTCATCAAAGAAGTTAATGAACCCAAATATAAACCATGAGCTCTCCTAACACTGTTCATTATTTATGAGTATATATCATCATATGTGTAGTCCTGTTGATGTGTTTATTGATGGCTCGGTTTCATTTTTATCTTTGCATCATATTAAGTTTTCCCAACGTTCTCCGTCTGTTTTCCTGATTTTCATTTATCCTATGTTGACGTTCCTGTTTTTTCCAGTTGCCTGTGCTAGCTTTTTAGCCATTTTGGCACAGGAAGTTGTCTTGAGACTGTTTGTATTGTAAGGTAAAGACACTACAATATTATTCAGAGAACCCCTGTAGTCAGACAATCCCCAATGAGTAAGCACTTGGTGAGAGTAGAAAGGAAGAACTCTCTTTTAACAGGAAGAAACTGCAGAACTGGGCTCAGGGAGGGTGAACTGTCTGCTGCAATTGGTTGTGTGGTGGAGGAGAAAGAGCGAGGAAAAAAAAAAGGAGCACAGACAAAACACAAACTTTAGGAGACAGAAGAGAAAAGTTTATGAAATGCTACTGTGGCATGAAAACGAGCTGGCAATGAACAATGGTGAAAGGAGGAGGAATGCTCAGCCAGCCTAAAGCAGCACAACTAAGTAAGGGTTCAGTGTCATGTGATCCAGCCCCAATTTTAAGCTTTATCAAAAATGAAAGTTTGGGCCCTAATCTTAAAAGTAGATAGGGTGGCTGTCTTCAGAGTCCAAACTGATAACTGAAGGCTCTTCTTCTGGAAATTGAAAATATGCCTCTGCGCTCTGAGATTGAAGAGCTCTGTTGGGATACGATGGTACTATGAGGTCTATAAGATATGATGAGGCCTTATTATTGAGGAATATTGAACCAGACGTTTGGTACATTTCCCATGGTCTTCTATATGATCAAACTTCTTTGGACAAGAGTTTCCCGTACTGGCTGTTAGAAACAAAATAAGTTTAGGGCACTGCTGCATATTACTTTTCAGACCCAGAGGATAGATCAGTTTTATAGTTTGTGGAGTACTAAATTTTATGATGACTTCAGTTGCTCCCAGTAGAAGAATAATGGTTGGCTAGTCTGACCATAAGAGGTTTAAAATGTTTCTCCCATTTTGTGACTTACCTAAAAATCTGCCCGACTGAATTTAGAGAAACATTTATGTTTCAGGGATTCACTAAGGTTTAGCACTGTCATCAGTTCAGTTCAATTCATTTTTATTTATATAGCACCAAATCACAAAAACAGTTGCCTTAAGGTGCTTTATATTGTAGGGTAAAGACTCTACAATAACAGAGAAAAAAACCCAACAGCCAGATGACCCCCTATGAGCAAGCACTTGGTGGCAGCGGGAAAGAAAAATTCGCTTTTAACAGGAAGAAACCTCCAGCAGAACCAGGCTCAAGGAAGGGCAGCCATCTGCTGCGTCAGGTTGGGGATGATGGGAGAGAGAGGCCAAAAGACAAACAGTGAAAGAGAGCCAGAGTTTAATCATTACTGATGGAAAGAGAGGTGAGTGAGGAACACCTCAAGGGTTTTGTAGCCACAGCTTTCCCATCTAGTGGCCTTCAGATTCAAGGCACTTCTGCATTGGCTTCTATTTTTCTGACCTGGAAGTTATGTTCATGCTTTTTACTGTCTATGGCAGGGATATCAAGCTAATTTTACACTTTGAGCCACGTAGAGATCACTCTGATCTTAAGTGGGCCGGACCAGTGAAACTCCTCTTTCTGTCAGTGTGAAGAAGTTAAACTACACAAATTCACTCTCAAATATTGTAATATAAGAAAAAAAAAGTTACATTTCAATTTTTTTTGATGACAGATTTTTTTTTCTTCACTGTGAAAATGTTATATTTCTATTGTAGTGGGGAAAAAATGTATATCTTCTGTCATAAATTTTTTTTTTACCCATTACTTGATTACTTTGGTGTAATATGAAGTGCCATGGCGGAGGTCTTTATCATTAAGAAAAGCTTTAAAGTGGTGAAAATACTGTTCACATTTTCCAAAGTCTTCAAGTGGGCTGGACTGGAGTCTTTGCCAGGGTGATTCTGGTCCTGGGACACCTCTGGTCTATGGTTAGCAGGCTAGCATGAGGAAGTGGTGCTAGCATAAAAACAATGGCGTGTCTCATGTTGGAACTAGCATGGCTACAGAGCTGCAGTCTATAAGCCCACCAGTATTTGAACAAAGAGGAAATTCTCTCTTTGGATATTGTTTTTAGATGGTGGTAGTTTATTGCATCCCATTTCTGTCACTATTTGTTTTTCCATTTTCAAAATATATGGATAGGATCTGATCCTTTTAACAGCTCATGCTCTCTCCAACAAGTCATCATCTTACTAGAACCTTTTTAAAATAATTATTTGAATAAAGATGTCTCATGTAGACAGGATCATTCCTTTGTCTTTTATTCAGAGAGCTTTGATTACATAGTTTGTAAACTCCCATTGGTTGTCATCTATACACCATGAAATTAAAGGCATTACTTTGTTTAGTCTGCAGTTTTTGGCTAGCCTTCTCTCTTCCTCTTGTGTGAATTCAAGCAATGGTTTACACACACACACACACACACACACACACACACACACACACACACACACACACACACACACACACACTCTGTAGTGTACCGACAGGTGCCAAGCTGCTCCTTTGATGCCCCTCCTGCCAAGTGGTCCTGCTGCTTCCTGGCACCTGTCACCGTGGAGACGGCTGATTGCATCATCAGCACTCGCCAGAGGGGAACGGCACACTGAAAGAGAGAAACCATCTCTCCATCCTTTCATCTGCTTTCTTCAGTGATGACCGTCCCCCACTTTTCCTTTGTCCTCGTCACCCCCCTTTCGTCCCCTTTACTCTGCCTTTTATCTCCCCATCACCACCATCCCCTTTCATCAAAAACCCTAAAAATGAAAGGGAAAAAAAATATGACAGATCTACTGTTTCAAATCTAGCTGAGAATGTCGCTCACGCCTCAGAGCGCAAGATATTACCACGGCCTTCCCACTGACCTCAATCCAAATCTGAAGAGGCGTATCTGAATACTCCTTTTATGATGGTGTCTTGCAGCGGGAGCAGAAGGAAATTCAGTCCTTCTTCTGTCTAATAAGTCTTTTGTGGTTTTGATGAATGTGTGTTCTCCTAAAATGGAAAATTCTCCCTGTATCAGATTTGACATTATGTTTCTGCTGCAATCATTTTGAGCCAATGAGTGCTTGTGAACAGGAGCACATCTGCCAGATACTATATAGCTGTAGCTCCTTTAGACTAATGCTACTATGTAATGCTACTTTGTCATGCTGTGGCTATAATGACCAGGACATAAAAAACTAAATGAGACCGTCTAGCACAATGTCATTAGAGAGCCAGCGTATTCTGGCATTTTCTACTTCACAAGAGCAGAATTTAGCTAAAGTATACATTTCTCACCTTAAATTTATTTCTCACCCTTTAGTTCAGAGAAAAGCCAACTGAGATGGGCAAGAAATCGTCTGGAGACGGATGTCTGTGTGGCTGGTCATCAAGCCGCTGACCCAGAAGTCATCCAGAGCTACGTCAAGAGGGTGAGTTCAATTGCAAGTGTAGGCAGCTCAAGCTTCACTGTGTCATATAGATGTAAAATAGTATGTCACTTTCATCACCTTGTATACCCAAAACATCATCCAGTGTTACTTTATTGAAGCCGCATGTGCAGAATGCTGGTCCTCATGTTTCTACAAGTATTTGGAGGAAAGGCCTTGTTGTGAAAAATGCACACAGGTTGTTTCCTGCTTGGTCAGAAGAAGACAGGAAGACATTAAGTATATTTAAAATTCTTCTTCTTTCATGGTTGCCTTACCATACTTACCCTCCTCGCTCACTGTCTCCATACCTGTTGCACTGTTTCTCTGTGTGTTTGTGTGTTTCACGTTGGCACAGCACGACTGTGACGGTAAAGGAAATATTACCCTGCTCATATGGCCACAGGCAACTGCCTATAATTGCCTGTCTGTGCCATATGGTAGCTCTGCCTTTGGTACTAGCATGCAGATCGTCTTCATTTCAAATGGGGCTTTTCCATTTTAAAATCTTGCAAATTCACCTGGCTGAAGAGATTTTAACAACGCGTTGTGACAGGAGCTGAACAAAAACCCAAGCCCAGATGTCATACGTAGGACCCAAGAGGGAGTTTAAAAAAAAAAAAGATGGAAGAGAAGAAATCAGCAAAAGACACTGGATTTTGACTAGTTTCCAATTACACTGTTTGCTAAACCCGTAACAAGGAAACCAAAGGAGAAGGAACATAACGAAGAGAGTGTCATTGTAAACTACAGAAAGAAGTAAGCCCCAAAGATGGCATGCCAACACAGAGCCTCATGGTTGGCATTTATCAGCTGTTAAACTCACTTTTAGTCTTTCTGCTCATGAATTCTCCAACAGTTCTACATTGGGAAATGAAAATGTGCACTATTGAATAGATTGGCATTTGAACACCCAGAGAGCACAAAGGAAAACCTGATTGGATGGAAATGCACATCACTGAGTATAATATGATAGGCTTCGGCAGCGTGACATGAATAACCAATCAGATCACAAGCTGCCAGAGAGAGTTCGAGATAAGAACCCAGGAGCTGCATCGAGCAGGCAGACTGATGGAATATATATATGTGTGTGTGTGTGTGTGTGTGTGTGTGTGTGTGTGTGTGTGTGTGTGTGTGTGTGTGTGTGTGCGCGTGTGTGTGTGCGCGTGTGTGTGTGTGTGTTCAGTTTTGAAATTTTATACTTTTTTTTTCTCGCCCCACTAGGGTACCCACTCTGTCTCCCTCTGGACATACTCATCAGATAAATCTGTGTGTAAACTTTGCGCGTGTGTTGGTAATAGCGAGTGTTTTTAAAAATGTGATATGCATGTATGGACGAGTGAAGTGTCAAAAGTAGCGGGTAATAGGGGAAGATGTGTCTCATTATTGTTCAGTGTTAGTTTGCGATCTGATTTCTCTCCTGTCGAGTCTGTCTAAAACTGTCAGCCCAAATATCAGCTGACAATTAACCACCAGAGCTCCGTGGGAGGGAGCAGCATGCGCACACATACACAGACCCACACACAAACTCTGTCACACATGTACACACACGGGTGCGTTGAGATAATGAGGTCCTTTTGTCATTTGAATATTTGATCTTTGCAGATGATTAGGTAGGTTGTTATTTTGCAGAATATCTAGTCTGCGTATGTCAGCCTTTGTTTGTGTGTAAATGAGGCTTTGTTTGCCTATAGTAAAAAAAAAAAAAGACTGCAAATTTATTTGTGGTGCAGTGAAAGACATCCTTTATATGTATGCATCGCTCAGCTTTGTTATAATAGAGCGTATGGGTGTGCATATATTGCCGTTGCAGATTCAGGATGTAGCAGAGCAAGGTGTGATGTTTGTGGGCTTTCTCCAGCAGCCGGGGGGAGGACCTTGCTTCTTAGGAAATTGGGATCCCGACGAGCTGTCGTCGTTACATTCAAGCCCTTCTCCCATACATCGACACCCCTTCAGTGCCAACACCAGCCCAACGGATCCTACAGAACCTCGTCAAAATGGTGCTGAAACTGATCGGTGCTCCTCTGAGTTAGATCATTGTGAGTTTAAATGTAATCCACAGGAGCACAGCACTTTGGGCCCAAGAGAACCAGACTTTAGCCCCGCCCCAGGAGAGTCTAGTGAACAAGTTCTTACCTCACAGATCAGCTTCAAAGAGTCAACGAATGAACCTCAAAATCACGTCAAACCTGGTTTAGACATAGTTCAAAGCTCTGCAGAGACCCAGGGGAACGGGCTAACTCCGACCCTTCCAGAAACAGTAGGTTCAACAAGGCCGCAGGAGCATGGTGTACCAGGAGCTAAAGGAAACTTGAGTGGATGCACAGAAAAACGTTTTAGCCTTCCAGACCAGAGAGAGAGACGTGGTTCAAGCTCAGACAGCTGGCTCAGCTCTCCAGAGCTGGATCGTAACAGTGAAAGAAAGTCTGCTCGTGCACGTGGGCAGAGCACAGTGACGACGCACAACAACAACCACATCAGGCTAAAGAGTTCCGAAGAAGACAAGGGGGCAACCTCGCCACTGGCGCAGGCCAGTAAGTACGCAGGATCCTGTTTGCTTGTTTACTCGTTGGGTTGTTTCTCCGTTTGTGAATTTTACCTGTTTGCATGTCCTGTAGGAATGCAGCTCTTTGCACTGTACAACCACACAGAAGAGCTGAACAGCTCTATGAGGTTCTACTCACTCAGGGTGCCACTGCAAGTGCAAAAGGAGGCAGGGCTAATCACAGGAGTTGATGCACACTGGCTCGACCACTTGACCCAGCATTTCAACAGCGGAGCACACCTCATTGATGGGTTTTTCCATCTCGGAGATGATAACGGTAAGTCCTGTAACCATAGCAATGCAACACCATTTTTCCATGTACTGTCATACGTAAAATAAAAGTTGACAGACCAAGGTTGTGCTTCCACTCCTTTCATGTCTTTAATTGATTGTTTTCACTTGTTTGATTTTAGTTTCAAAACTGAAAGTATGGAGTCATTTTGGCTTAATTTTTATCCAATTCAGTAATTAATCTAAATGAATCCTTTCATACTATATGCTTGCATAGATTCATGGTGTGGAAAGCACCCATCTTTAACATAACCAATACAATAGCACAAACTCCTCACCCACTAAATCTATGACACTGCATTTCATGGATGCATGGATCTACAGCCTGAGCTCAGGCTGTAGATCCATGCTTCACTGTTGAGTAATGGATGATATGCATGGTGTTATGTGCAGAAAGTCCACGGCTTATGCCATAAGTCACTGTTCAGCCACCCATGGAATAAGCAGGCTTAAGTCGAGTGGAACAGGGGATGAAAAATGAGAGATTGGAGAATAGAGATTTAGTTTTTAGTTCCTCTTTGAATCCCATTTATCCATTTGTGTTTATCTAACTCTTGTCTCCAATTTGTCCCCTTTTTCTCTCCAGCTAATGGGGTTTCATCTGTGGATAGCGTGTTCATCCTCCAGACCTCTGCTGAGGAAACTGCAAACACTTCTTATGATGCTATCGTAGTTGAGCAGTGGACAGTTGTTGACGTGAGGTTTTTCAGGCTTTTAAAGCTCTAGATAAAATGTGCTCTTTTGAGCAACCATTTTGGCCTTAAGCTTGTGCCATTACCTACCTGCTTGCATTTTGCATGCATATATGTATGACTGCATTCTTTATATGTGAGACATTAGCACTCTTTCCTCTGTCCAGGGTGTTATGGTGAAGACAGACTACATCCCACTGCTTCAGTCTTTAGCTCCGTATGGATGGAGACTGATGTGCGTGCTACCCACACCCATTGTCAAGACAAACAGGTACCCAAGAAAAAACACACAACTGTCCTACCATGCACCCAGATCCACTGAGTCAGTACGTGCTCTGAATCGTATCACCTAAACTCAGCAAGGACTACGCTTTGTAGACTGATTTTTTCTCCTAAGATGTTGCCTGCCTCATTGTTTTTAGGATTAGGACTGACAGCGTGGCTTAGATATGCAGGACAGATGGTCCAAGATCTGACAAATCTTGATCATATGCTCATCACAACATGAAACCGCTTTTGAAATCAGCCAGGGCTCGCGAGCAGTAACGCTGTCATTGAACTGCTGTTGTCTTGTAACCTGTCACTTTTACAAACTGCAGCATGCAGAAACTGGATTTCAGTAAATACAGTGGCGTGCACGCTTCTCGCACTACAGCGTAGCGGGTTAACAGTAGTAAAAGTGCAGCTCTCTGTCTTTGTGCAGTGACGGGAGTTTGTCGACGAAGCAAATTCTTTTTCTTCAGAGACCCGTTTTGCAGCGCAAGAGAAAAGACTTCAAGGTTTGTCTCCCTTTCTTCTTCTTCAATCTTCGCAACAAACCTGTCACTCTTCTTCTGTTGTGCCTTTAGGGCACGTGACTTTATGTCACAGAAGGTGCCATTAAAAAGTCATGTTTCTAAATATGGGATGTACAGCGAATATATAAATCCACTCTGGAAAAGTCTAATAATAGGCAAATAGTTGGCCTAAAACTGTACAGGAAGAAGGCATCAATAAAAGAGGCTTTGTTGTACTTTGTCAGGTGTCTGGAGAGATAGAAAGAAGAAGACATGACACAAAGCACAAAACTGTCTCAAACGCATGTATTTGATTTCAGATGCTGAACCTCAGGGGTCGCAGCAAGGCAAAGAAAAGTGCTACTGGAGAATTACTAGAAGAGAGAGAAACCAGGTCCCCTTTGATAGAGACAGAGATGGACAGGTTAAGAAGAAACTCAAAAGAGGAGGAGGAGGAAGAGGAGGCGGGAGGAAGAGGGAAGAGCAGGGACAGCGGAAAGCGCAAAAGAGCAGTCCTGCAGCAAGGTGGGGATAAAGGGGAAGAGGATGCACCACATCAAAAGGACTTCTTGTTCCTGTCGAAGAGCAGGGCTTCTCTTGAAGACCAGGAAGAGGAAACTGACATTGACAAGATCCCACTGCCCAAGCAGGAGAAGTCAGTAAGATGGACAGATTTCTATCAGGAAGCCAACGCAGGGCCCAAGGAGGCGGCGAGGGTGGAAGAGCGGATCAGACAACAGCTCTTTTCTGGTGTTTGTTGACATATTCGGCACAAAGCGGGCAAAGGGCACTAAAAGCTGGTTAGTCTATAAAAAAGCTTTTCAACTTTTTGTTGACTTGCATTTTTTTTAGTTCTTTGTGAACAAGCCCAGAAATAACCACTGTATTCATATTGCGTTCTGTTGCTAACGCTTCTATCTGCTCTGTTTAGGGCATTAACACAATGCCTTTTGAGGTCGTAGCTCCTGTAAATGGGAAAAGTGTTGTGCAGTCTTCTGCTTCGGGTTGGTGCTGCTATGTGTCTTTAAATGAAATGAGACTGTACAACCTAGAGTTAGCCTCCAGTCCAAGCCTTAAGTATTATTCTTTCACACTGTTGTATTTTACTACATTCTTGTAATAGGACTGTGAGTTTTGATTTCAATGGGCTCACTGTATTTTTATATGTATGAAAAAAAGTATAATTTAAGAGGAAAAACAAGTGCGTAGTACTGCATTACAGCCTGAATCGATCCGTTTGTGTTCGCTTATGCGACGGCGGAAGAGTAACAAGGATGCAGCTCAGTGATGTTGATGGTATTTAAATCATTTGATACGTTGTTTTGATTCCAGTTTGTGAGCGCTTAAATGTGTGTTTTTGCTCACGTATCTCGGTCACGATTGTTAATAATCTACCCTATTTTGAAGGATTTGTTTAGAATGAATAATAATAGCACATATATAATTATCAGATGGCTTAAATTCTCACAGGTGCAGGAAAAAGTTAGTTTTTTTTCCATATTTCTGTAACAACATGATCTGTCATCAAATTTGTCTAGTGTGAAAAGTAGAAAATATTATGTGACACTCTCTATTGAGGAAAGTGACCATTTACTGGTATGACTGGGCCACTGGTAAGCCATTATGGCCTAGATGCCACAAAAAAAGCTTCAAACGATAAGTCTACCAACACTAGGTTTCACATATCAGACGAGGTTCTTATCCTTCAATGGGGTGCTTTCAAAAAGACAATTTCTTTTAGTCTCATTGAGCTACAAATCTCACTTGTGCATGTGATCTTTAGTAAATTGCACCAGTGTTCTTGGAGAGCAGTGCTTTTCGCCTTACACTCCTCTGCAGCTCACCATTATTGTTCAGTGTTCTCCTGATGATAGACTTACAAACATTATCCAAGCAGTTAGCCTGGGTTTCTTTGGGGTTCGTACTCCTTTCTCTTTGTCAGCCACTCCTGGGGAGGGCAACACTAGTGGGTGGGTTTGCATCCTTTTTCAGGGTGGTAAGCGTAAACAATTGTTATTCTGAAATCCTTAGAAATTCCTTCCTTCCTTTGTACGTACGGCGACAAAGGGTAATTATTCACTTCCCTAAATGTGAGTTATGAAGAATAGACTTTGATAGTTCTATAAATAAAAACAGAGAGCACACACACAGTCAAGTTTTAGCTGATTAAAACTGGAAATTCTTAGGTTCAGATTTCACCTACCTTTGCCACACACAGACATACAATCATGGATCATTTTCCTCAATAACTAAATGAAGTTAATAAGTGAGCATCTTTTTTTAAAAATTTAATCAGTAGTTAGGACTTTTGTTAAAATCCGGTAACAGTTTGGATCTAATTTGTGCAGAAATATAGAAAAAACTAACGGTTTATAAACCTTTATCCTGCAACATTATCAGTATGAATCTCAGATAAACAGCAAGGGTCGGGATTTGAAGTGCACTGAAGTCTTGAGTTTTGTTTTTATTATTGTAATAAGGTGTTGGTTGCAATTTGTCAGAGGAAAAGATAACAAAGCCTGTGTTAAACAAATTAACTGTCTACAGGGCTAGAAACTACTAGAGGCTGTTGATTAATTAACACTTTTTTTGTAATTTGGGTAAACTTGACCTTAGAAAATGTGTAATTTAAAAATCAGATATTTACGACTCATTTCCTGGACCACCTGTGTTGTGTATAAGTAGTGTAACATGTAGGTCTTCATATAAAAAAAAAAAAAAGAGTCAATAAAGTCTTTGCAGGCGGACTTGACTCAATTTTCTTTATTTCCTTTAAAATCATAAACAGCTGTCCTCATATGAGGAAGAAATGCACAAACAACTCAAAATTGAGTCTCAACGGCACAACCCCCCACTGAGAGATGACAACAGGAAGCTTGCAACCATCTCTGAGGGATGTTCAGTGATCCGAGCCAATTGCAGACCACCTGGAGGTTCCATTACATGGCACCATGGGATATTTACTCTACCCTGTGATGAGAAACCGTTTATGGGTATGTGAATGCCTGTGGCTGAAGAAGAGGCTGTATAGGGGATGGGCGCTGCGCATGCATGTGGTAACAGCGTAAGTGAGTAAAGCGGGGGGGGGATACTGGCCAATGTGTGGGAGCCTGTGAAGTTTTAAATCTAAAAATATGATCAGTGGTGTAAAGCTGAGGAGTAATATGTGAAAAACAAATGCTTTGATGCAACTCTAAAACCTGCGGCTCTTTAAATAAAAAGTGTCAGTACACTGAATATAAACACCGTAATACTTCTAAGTTACATTGTATCAAATAGGTGAGGTACTGCGTTAAAAGAGAGTCATTAAAACGCTAATGTACAGCGTAAAATAAAAGTACACAATGCTAATGTTTCAAATATCCCTCCATTTCCTTTAAATAACTTAAGCACCCAATAAGTCCATCTGCTATCACTTCCAAATCTCTCTGGTTACACTTTACCTAGCGCTCGTTTCATCGGTGCAGAAACTGTGAAAAAAAAGTCGTTATTTTACAAACTGTTTTGTATTGGAGTATTTTTCAGTTAGCAACATATCTCCTCACACTCATACAGTCCAACTTTGTAATCTAATTTTAAATTTTACAGATCAATCTTTTCAACAACACCAAAAGCTTATTTCCCAAAGGAAGAGTTCTGTTTCACAATTAAAACCCTTCAAACATGCTGATTTTTCCAGCGGTCTTCATTTTTGTTATTTCTTTAGTCTCTCCCCTCTACATTGGTTCTTGGTCCCCTTGTTAACACAGTTTTTCGCTGAAAACCTGATTTGACATTGCAGCAGAAGTGTCTGCAAATGTGAACAGATCTGAAGATGCACACATGTACAGGACACTGGAATTTCACTCATCTTGCTGGTTTATACTATAGGAAATATAAATAATCTCTATTGTCTTTGTGTGTCAGCTGCTAGCTGAGGCGTGGGCGGTCCCAGCGGTCTATCGCAAATCAAGCACGGGTTGCTGTGGCAGGGATCAGAGGATGAGTTTCCTCATCTACACAAACATTCATACTGAAATCCAGATCACTGGAACATTTCACTTGCTTTCCATTCTCCCAGATGTACACCTTCCCCACTGATGACAACAAAAGGCAGGAATTGGTTTCTGGGAGCTGTAGGAGGGCCCCTACCACCACTTCTCGAAGAAGATCCTATCTTTGGGGAGGCTGAGGTCCATGAGGGTTTTTGAAATTGATTCAATCATTGGCGGGGGTCCACACAAGTAACACAGAGTTTTTTGTGGGTCCACGTGTTTCCGCAACACCTCCTCTGTGAGTCTCCCATCTGATGAGACACAAGGGAAGCAAATCAATTAATTAAGACGCGGTGCTGCGGCACCTATCCCATCTCAGTCGCCTACATGGAGACTTAGCCTATGATGACACACATAAATCAACCAAGACAGGCTGTGGTTGAATGTGACAGTTACTCAATCATCTCATCCAAACAAAGAAAAGCGAAAGTGCAGTATTTACGGTTGACAAACGGCAGGAGTTGTAGGTCGACGTCTGTGCTCTGCTGCGTGACATGGAAGTCACAGGAGAACTTGTCAGGAAACTCTTGGCACACCTCAATGATAGAATTCTGGGAACACAGAAGGTAGGATGTTGTACATTTATAAAAGTTTATTAAAATAATAAAAACAAACAAACAAACCTTCTCATAGATTTTACACACATGGAAATTTTCTAAAGCATACCTTGAACAGCAGCTCTTCGGTGTTCTTGGCACTGTAACAGAGGTGGGCGGAGCCTATGTTGTAATCCTGGCCACCTGAAGCTCGATTGAGACGCAGCAGATCTGCTGTGTGCAGCATAATTGAATACAAGGGATTGATCCCTACACCTCCAGCCACCAGCAGCAAATCCACAGAGGGTTCAGATGGCGATGGGTCAAAGAAGAATTCCCCGCCGACACGCATGGCCACTCTGGAGCCCACTGTACACTGAGAGGAAGAGGGAGAGACGGAGAAGTGGAAGGAGTTTGAAACAAACTGCAAAGCCAGCTAACTTGCATCCATCCGTGATAAGAAGCTGAAATAAAAATTTTCAGAGACAAACTGCATCTAAAACCAGCCTCAACAAGTGTAAAAAGCCAATTTTAGATCATACGCACTACAAATCGATGTTGCTGCTGTACGAGTGCAGCCGATATTACAAGTTACAAAAGGCCTTTTGAAGTCGAGGAGAGCACTAAATATGCCTTTATCTGCTTTAGCACACATGACCACTCGCCCACATGATAATGCATGCAGTCGTAATCTGCTGTGATGGTCCCTACACTATCCCTGTAACACAATATCAAACAAAAGGATCATAAAGTGATCTCAGAGCTGATAGATGTAAGTCTCAGTACCCTCAAACACACATCGCTCGTTCCTATTTACACACAGCATAGTAGCTCAAAGCTATTTTTTTGAGCCCATCATCAAACAAAGAAGCTGCAAACAAACATGTAGACTACAGAAAGGGAGACAGAGCTGGAAGAAAACGCTGTTAATATTCATACAACTACTGGCACCAGTGGAGTTTAAAAATGATGCGTTTGTCTCTCTCTCACACACACACACACACACACACACACACACACACACACACACACACACACACACACACACACACACACACACACACACACACACACACACACACACACACACACACACACACACACACACACTGTTGTGATATATTTGCTCTAGAATTTGATTTCATATATTAAAAGGGAAAAAAGCTATCCATACCTATCTGGTCCTGTTTTAAAAAAAGTAATTGTCACCCTTGTCATTTATTCCTGCGGTCTACCATTTATATTTTATTCCAACAGAGTTGGTGCAGATCACCGACAATTTTGTTATACATGTACACAATGTTCCCTCTAAGCTGCGCACGTGCGCAATTGCGCACTGCTGGCACGGTCTCTGCGCACAGAAAATCTGTGTTGCGCACAAAAGAAAAAAATCTAACCTGCATTGAAATTAAAATTAATACTTTAACAATTCTGTTTTGCAGTGTTAGTCAGTAAGTAACTGGCTGCTCCAGTATGGGATTAGAACGATGCCACCATATCCCATAGTCCAGCCAATGATGCGATTCACATTCGTATATACGCAGTTAATCAACGTTGCTGACAGCTATGACAGCGTCCTTATGTGCCGACACCGGTGTTTTAGCTAGCAAAGCGGCGTGGCTGATGTGGAGTGAAGCCACGTTAATGACAACGTGTACAACCATTGGAGATGTGAGCAGGACAGACGGAACAATTGACGGAAAAAGTGTGGACTTATACCAGTTTTTAAATTGTGTTGATAGGCCACGTAAAACCAGACCACAGACTCATAATACAAGTCAAAGCTTTTTTTAAAAAGAAAGAAAGTTGTGTTTTCAAAATTGGAGTTCAAGTTATTTTTACTTCCAATAGTGTTACCATACTACACAGGTCAATGACTAGATTTTTAAAAAAATTTTCATTGTAAATGGGCTAAAGCAGTTAATTAAAAGTAGTCTAACATAAATGTAAATGCTGTAATTTGATTATTTTAATAAACCATGTAACTTGGATGGATTTGATGCTGGCGTGACCACAGTGCACACGTCTGATGTCGCTCACAGTGCTCCAAGGGACCGCTCGGGGAGTTTGCGTGTTCGCTCAGACACGTGAAAAATTAGAGGGAACATTGCATGTACAATAACAATAAAAGGCTACTCTATTCTATTCTGTTTAAGGGAACCCTCCTGTACATACAGTCAGAGGTGTTTATTTGAGATGACAAAATTATCTCCATCTGCTCTTGATGACATCATGAAGAGCCATGAGTTGGGAGCAAAGAAACTGTTTGACACTGAGCATTTAGAGCAGTCTGAATTTCTGACTCATGTTTGCTGACCTCACTGTGTGACATTTTGAGCCATGTTTAAAATTAAATCCACCATTATAATAAATAAATGACACAAAAGGAAAGATACAAGAGAGCTCAATTAATGGTTGTTCGCAGATAATAGGGTGTATGCAAACACACACACATCAAACAATTCTAAAAATATCAGCTCATTTATCTTGTTCCATTCAACACTTGTGTGATTATGTCGTAATGTGGATTGTAATGCTGTAACACCTTATCCATTATTGGTCTTAGCCTCATGATTTTTGAACCTCTGCTGTTTTATAATATTCCTTTCAGTTTTCTTGATTTTCATACAAAACCAGAGATCTGGATACCATAAAGGTCGTGATTATTGTACTCACTGTAGTGTGGACCCAGTGGGCTGGTGGGTGTTTGGCATATTTGACAGCCAGTTCAACAACTCCCTCCCTCTGCAGCAGACCTGGGCTGGAGCACATGGAGAAGCCTCCAACCTTCTCCACATCAGGGATAAAGAAATCCACCCTGCAGACACACAACAGCAAAACACAGCATTTAATCATTCAGTTTATTGATTATTTACATTAGCAGATGTTTGAACTTGATCCATAGATTGTTTCACTGATTTTATTGTCACTTAGTTATTATTTTTGGGAACAATATAAAGATGTCTTTGAACAGTTAGCCAGCGTAGAAGAGTAATATATTAGACAAACTTTGGGAAATTGATCGGGTCTAGCCATCATAAGGGCCAGGAATGGTGACTGTAGCACAAATTGGTACATGCCTACTTGCTAACAGTTAATAAAACAGCAAAAACAAAAACAGGGCCAAAGTCGAAATGCTTATAGAGTGTTTCCATGTGCATCGACGCAGCAGAAATCCTCTTTTGGAAACCAGGGACAACAAAACAGAACCAGATGTAAAGCTGATCAGTTTATTCAAAGTGAAGCATCTCTTTCTTACACATAGTCACATCTGTCAATCAGTAGGAACAATAGAGTAGTCACAGTGGGAAAAATGCAGTGCTAAACAGTTGGGCTAATGTTCCACCAACACAATGACCTACTGTTACACCAGAGAGACCCTCAGAGGCATCATAAATATGGATCCGCTGTGAAATCATGTACATATGTTCCATCCACCTCCTCCTTCTCTTCCTCCTCTCCCACCTGGAGATGAACAACTAAACAGTCCCTTTTTTCTTAAAAAACATTGCAAGTCGAGAATTTCCATCTATTTACATTCATTATCAGCCGCCGCAGGGCAACTGGCTGCCAGTTTTATTTCTCACCACCGCCCACCAACAGTATGGGCTCATGTACATACTGCATGTGCAAGCTACACTAATTAACAATGGCAACACTGACTGACAGACCAGGACTGAGAACAAAACAGAACCAAAAAAAAAAAAAAGGCTCTGGCTCATTGAAGAAGTTCCCAACCTGCTATTGGAAGAGTCTCTTGACGTTAGCTTAAACATTTCCTCATGTTATGCATCGGTCAAAAAGCTGCCAGTATACGAGCAACATCAAGGACGATAAACGCTTCCCCGTGTGTCTATTTTCAGTCATCCTCATCTGACTCAAGGCTTTAAATGATTAAGAGGCTTCGATCCTTCCTCCGGTTGATGGTATTGACCAATATGAGGACTACAGCTGAAATTTACTGGAAGTTCTGTAAGAAGTGCTTGGAAAAGATGAATCTGACACAACCCTGCCCCCATGTGGTGATTATAGGCACTACATGACAATGACTGATGAAGGAAGACCTAAGTGCTATCACTGTATTGGGTTTCTAATGGCACCATGAAGAAAACAGAAAAACTATTAGCTTAAATTTTAGTAGTAAACCAAATATACTTGTAATTACTTTATGAATACATGCTATGTAATTTATTGTCTTTTGCAGCTAGAAATCAAAGAAGATGGGAGTGTATCCACTATTTTAAATTACGTTATTCCCAAAGTCTTTAGAAAGAGAACAGGCCTTTGTGTGTTAATGGACGCATTTTTCTTTTACAGCACTACAGTTTACAACTGAAAGCCAAATCTCTGCCCACATTACCAGGCTGCACTCTCGAGTCACACCAATAACGATGCAGCTCTGTTGCCTTTTGTCGTCCTTGGTTTTTCTAAATTGACAGACGCTATTACAACCCAGTGTCACTACACAACAATACGGCCATTTTACCTGAGGCATATAGAATGACGGGCCCAAGCACTCGTGGTTGGAGCTAACAATGCTGTTTATACCCAATTACACATAAATTACAGTGTAATAAAACAAAACAAGGACACGCTCTTGTTTGTGTGCCGTGCTGTAGAAAGAAAACATCATGCATTATATGCCACTTAGTGTACTTCCCATATGGCAAACGCCATGGGCATGTCTGAAAAACCACACTACTGCATAAACAGAACGACAAAGCCAGCGGTGTCAGGATATGTATTACAAGTCTGAACAGACGGGTGTACTACGAGGCCAGATTAATAGCTTCGTAAGCCATGTTGAACTCAGAGTTTTCTGTATCAGAAAAATGGGTCTCTATCTGGCTAAATCACTGCAGTAACTTATGCTGAACACATAACCTTTATGTATTTATGTATTCAGCTGGTGATGCAGAAAATGTTTAAATGTTTTTATACTTGTTTCTAATCTGATGACTAATCTCTTTTATATTGTTGGAAATGCAGCTATTAAGGCACAGAAAACACAACAAGAATACCAGCTGAATCAATAAATCTAATTTCTCTTTGAGCCGGCCATAAACCAAAGCGATTCCCAGGTCTCCTTTATTAGACTATGGGACAGTAAACTTTAATCTTAAAATGTATCCAGTTTAATGTTGCAGAGCTTTAACGTGCAATTTACCTTAAATTAAAATGTTTATTTTTCCGCTCGGTGTGCTAAATGACCAGATTAATGATTTTCTGCAGCATTACACTCCTTTATTTACAATTTACTGGTATTTGTTTATGTTCTTTGTAGATTTCTAAACACCATTTTATCTGTATCATCACCTCTGATTGGAGTAGGACACACTATCAGGGCTCATTTGTGTGGAAGAAGAGTCATATCACAGACAATGAAGCAGAAAGCCTGGCTTAACAAAGAAAGCTTACAGTTACTGTTGTGATACCTGCCATCTCTAACTGAGGTTTTACGTTTTGTCAAGACAAATAAAGCAAAGAAAGCCTCAGGGACTCTTATCCCATGCTAACTCTTAAACATTTCCAAGTTGTAGCACAGTGTGTGAATAGAACCATTTTACTCTGAATTATTCAAATGTTAAAAACTGACACTGACCAACACTGAACTTCTGAGATCATCAGCTGTGATATATACTCTGCAACCTTTTTACATAAGAGATCCCCAGTTTCTCAGTCATTTTAAACCACTTTTAAAAACATATTTGTTCTTGTTTACCTTCAAGTCTAGTTGAGCAGAGCAGAGTATGCAAACTAGGGGTGGGTTTTGATTATCAATTAAAATCGATTCCGGCTTGGATAACGTGATATTGATTCATTAAAATCCTGAATCGATTTTTTAATATAAATTTATTTTGCCCGAAATGCCAGAATCTCAGGTTAAACCTCACAAAGTTTCAACAACCACCAAACAGCTAAAACAGTAAATGAGAGCAGGAACATGGATTCTGCACAAAGACGTAAACACAAAGCGCGGACCCAACGGATCAGAAGCAGTGAGATGTTGCCTTTCTCACCTGACGGCACGGACACGGTCGGGGCTGAAAGCTGACAGCTCGCTGATTCTGATGTTTCGGCGGGTCCGCGCTTTGTGTTTACGTCCTTTTTGCGCTGATTCTAAAGCTGTTAGTTTGATCTCTCTCCAAACAATATTGACTGAACCAGCAGCAAAAGAAGATCCAAACTTTGCTTCACATAAACATCGTCAAGAATTCACTCTGACTTTTGCTGTTTTGCTTCCACCACGATAAAAACCACACTTCATGCACAGCTCTCTCTCTCTCTCTCTCTCACATTATACTTCAAGAACAGTTTCCCATCTAAAAATCTGTTTTCTTCATTATTCGCTTGCGCACAAGTCTACCGTTGTTTACAGCGCTGTCGGCCGCTGTTTTTTCCTCATTTCTGCTGTTCAGTAAGCTACTGAACAAATTTAAACTTTTTAAAATTATGCAAAATTGCAAAACGCTTGGCTGTGTCTCTAATAAAACATCTGTAACTTTGCTCTGCTTCACTTCAGCAGCATCAGGTAATATTCATATGTTGATTAATGGTTTTCTTTCGTTTTTGATTGACTGCACAATATATTTATAAAATCCCAGGCCAGGAAAATCACCTTCATGTTTTTCTGTGTTTTATCCACAGCTACTTTGACACAAAGGCATCTGCTGTGATGCTCACACCTTTGGTAAAGTCTCGCAAGTGTCAGCTTTCTTTTTATAGGTATACGAATATGGAAATGTACTGATGCATGATCTGAATTATAATATTTCTGACTGTCTGAGGCAAAATTTCCCCGATTCAAATTGAATCGAATCGATTCGGGGCCTTGTGAATTGCAATCAAATCCATTCTAGAAATCAGTGACGATACCCAGCCCTAATGCAAACACTCTTATCTACTCATTTTATTTGATTTTCAGTGTATAGTGAATGGTGATTTAGTGACTGGAATATATATATAGCATATAGGAATGAACTCTGACTTGACTTTTACTATGAATGTGCCAACCTGTGTTAATAGGATAGTAGTAATTACTTGGGTAGGAGATGTTCAGTCGGACAAACTTTGTCATGCCACCATTTCTAAATCACCCCAAGCATTGTGTATTTAAAAAAAAAGTTTTAATACTGGCATGCCATTAAATATGACAGAATGATCCATATTGGTAATACTGTTCAAATACTGAATACTGTTCAAATACAGTCTATAACTGTCTATAAGTTGTGTTTGATGTGCTCCTAGAGTGTATCCCACTCTGGGATCTTCTACTACTGACTGAAGCTGTCATATGAGTATTCTCACAGACATAAGTTTCAGAAAACTGCAGTCGACCCTGGTACTGTGTGTAGTTTGACCTGGAAAATGCTGATTTCAGTTGTACCTTCTCTTATTTAAAACTTAATGAGAGTCTACTCACCACTGGCCTGCTTTGAAGGTGAAGTTTGGATGCACGGCTATTCTCAGTCTTTTTACCGTCTCTGACTCATTTATAATTCCACATACTTGTGCTGGATACAGAGTCTAAGTCAAAAACCCAGTTAGAGACACACAGAGAAGAGTTCAGTGGTGGGTTAATAATAGTGTGGCACAGTTAACAGACATCAAGATCAGATTCCTCAGCTACACACTGTAGACTTACATTTTGTCTGTAGTTGTTCGAGGTCCTCTCTAGGTGGTCCATTTGCCTTTTGGAGGACATATTTCTTCTACTGAAAAGGAAACGGTCTGGTCACTTGTCTCGTATGAAAAATACTGTGTCGTGCAGTGAAGAGCAAGAAAGCAGCCACATGTGACACACACACAAGAAAAAAAAAAAAAAAAATATAGGCAGCAAGTGGAGTTTGCCCTCACTGTCAACAGGGAACCATCGAGTTAAGGATCCAGTTCATCAACATTAAAAATACAAAAAACCCTAAAACAAAAACACAGTTTCTCACTAACTCTTCGCAGCTCATTCACAGCACCTCGCACACTGTGGTGTGCACAGGGCACCAAGTGCTGGAGGGGGCGCCAAAACAGGCTAATGATCATCGATCATAACAATCATAAGAACTTATTTAAATTCAAGAAAAAGTACATTAGGCACCGTCAGACAATTAGAAGCAATATAAATACTACAATGAATTATGGTGCCCCCTACTTCATCTCCCAGCGGTTAGCAACAGACCCGCTGCCTACTACCATGATGTGCACACAGACTACTTAATGAGAGTCACCAGTAATGAATGCAGCATGGGTTTAACAAAACAGCAGCTGAAGTAGTGCTTGTTGTTAACTGCTGACTTTCTTGTGAGTTTATTAAAAGCATGCAGATTTATAGGGTTACTTAAAGCAGCAGGATTATTAGTGTGTATTACTACACCCTGCTAATACAGAATAAGACATAATTTTTTCATTATAAAATGATATAATTTTTTGCTTCAATTTTATTTGCAGGTTACAGTATTTGGACTACTCCACGTGTTTACATGGATGCATTACTGATACATTTGTATATCATTTTTTTTGTGGTGGGTAAACGAACTGCACATTTTCTTCTTCTATTTGATTTTTCATTAGTTAATGAATGACTGTTTTATCAGGGTTACACCCAGAAACATTTCACAAATGCTGAGAAAAGCCACAGACTGAAACATGTAACCAGAGAGCTGCATGCATTTACACATTTAGCACAACAGCAGGATCTTTAGTAATTATTCCCATAATTTAATCCAAGCAGAGACTCGAGATCAGTCTGGACCTTATGCACGTCTCACTCTGTACACTCTGTGTTATGCACCTGTAACACAGAAAATCCCAGCAACCATTCTCCTGCCATCACAGCTGTGGGAACATTTTATATTTAATGTCACTAAAGCTCTTTTGTGTTTACTAGGGGCCAAAATATAATTCTTATTGAGTTTTTTCAGTTTATTCAAAAACCGAGATTTAAGGAACGGTCATTATTGGGCACATGGATATTTCTCAAAGTGTCACTGAAAAGTTCCAGGAATGTGACCATTAAATATATAAATCACATCCTAGAAGTTCCATTATGCACCCTTGCTTGTGCACTTTGGCTCTAAAAAGGATGCGGGATCTCCACCAGTATGTCAAAACTGTGATCCTTACACCTGATGTCTACTTTGGCAAAGTGGATAACCAAGTTGACAATATCAGCCTCGAAATTAATTCCTGTTCCTATTTCCCACATGGACATAAATGAAAACTATTCGTTTGTAGCTAGAGACCCAACTCACCGCCTCCAATGATTCTACACATTGAAGTCAGGACAGTTGGTACCAAATAATGATGATGTTTGCTCTCTGCAAATGTTTAAGAGCCACAGTGAAATCACAGTGCAATGATCATAATGGGACGCAACAGAAATATATAGGAAGCAATATAAGAATGAATTTCAAGGCTGATGTAAGGATTACCCCTTATAGGAAGTGATCTAAAAATAACAGCAATGCTGGAGGTAGTCTCCAAGATCTTGAAGAAGAGATGAAGACAAAAATGAGAACAAAAGCCATAATCTGACATTCTTTCTCATTTCATTTAGGCCTGTGGATAGTTTAAATCAGACTATATGGGCTCTGATTTTCTGTTGCTCGTAATACAAGAACAGGGGAGATGGGGGTCCACTCAAAAACATACACTTCTTTCGTTGTCAGAATCTACTTTGCCCCCTCAGGAAACTCACCTCACGACAGAGCTGGGGCCCAGCAGCCTACAGCAGAGCAGACCGGCTGCAGGACACGACAGACTGAAGGTTCGAGCAGTGGCGGACAGTAAACAGGAGATCCTCATCGCGACCTGGGTTCATGTCAGATTAGAGCAGAAAACACCTGGATTTAGCTTTCAAAGCCGGAGTCTGTACCTTATGCTTAGCATCACATATGAGTATTTTATACACCCACTTTTGTTTCTTTTCCGATCAGTATACACCTCCATGTATTAAAATCAGACTATTTTTAATGGAGTTTGGTGTGACCGCCTCCATCATGAGGTTAGCCGGCTAGTTGAAGCTAGCTACCGAGTAAATGCCGGTTACATTTCATTACTTGACACAAACTAATCATATTTTTCTTCTTACCGGCATAAGAGAGGACTTTACTTCTGTCAAACGCTCTTCATAATTGTCTCGTGTACCTTCGGAATAACCTTGGTGGTCTTATGATGACATGACGCGACAGGTGACTTCTTCTTCGTCGTTTTACTGCGGCTGGCGACTTCTTCTGTTCTAGTAACGCCCCCTGTTGGCAAATAGCATCCAGCGCCTGACCAGAACCCACATTCTTACTTCAAAAGCAATTGTACTCCCTCAGAAAAAAACACAAACACAACGTAAATCCATCAGATGTCACTTGTGCTACGGTCTCATTATTTTAATAGTGACTTATTCACCAAAATTTAATGTTTAGCGTTGAGCTCTGCAGGAGATTTTTGCCTTCTCTGTTATAGGTGCCATAGTGTATTAGACAGTCTCACAGTTTATATAGCCCATTTTAATGGATAGAATCCTTTAAATACTTTAATTCAAAAATTAACAAAATGCCATATTAATGAGGGCAATCTCCACTTTAGTTTTTTGTCACATGGCTGCTCTGTTGAATTTTACTTATTAATGCATGGATAACAGGCAATATAGAAATAAATTTGGCTCCATCTTGTGGCCATAAACAGTGAACATTGCAACGCCAGAGGGTGAAATTGTGGTAGTGTCAAGGCTGGCTGTGGAGCAGGCAAGAATTGGACCTACAGTGGGGCAAAAAAGTATTTAGTCAGCCACCGATTGTGCAAGTTCCCCCACTTAAAATGATGACAGAGGTCAGTAATTTGCACCAGAGGTACACTTCAACTGTGAGAGACAGAATGTGAAAAAAAAAAAATCCATGAATTCACATGGTAGGATTTGTAAAGAATTTGGAAAATAAGTATTTGGTCACCTCAAACAAGGAAAATCTCTGGCTCTCACAGACCTGTAACGTCTTCTGTAAGAAGCTTTTCTGTCCCCCACTCGTTACCTGTATGAATGGCACCTGTTTGAACTCATCATCTTTATAAAAGACACCTGTCCACAGCCTCAAACAGTCAGACTCCAAACTCCGCCATGGCCAAGACCAAGACCAAAGAGCTTTCGAAGGACACCAGGAAAAGTATTGTAGACCTGCACCAGACTGGGAAGAGTGAATCTACAATAGGCAAGCAGCTTGGTGTGAAAAAATCAACTGTGGGAGCAATCATCAGAAAATGGAAGACATACAAGACCACTGATAATCTCCCTCGATCTGGGGCTCCACGCAAGATCTCATCCCGTGGGGTCAAAATGATCATGAGAACCGTGAGCAAAGATCCCAGAACCACACGGGGGGACCTGGTGAATGACCTGCAGAGAGCTGGGACCAAAGTAACAAAGGTCACCATCAGTAACACACTACAACGGCAGGGAATCAAATCCCGCAGTGCCAGACGTGTTCCGCTGCTGAAGCCAGTGCATGTCCAGGCCCGTCTGAAGTTTGCCAGAGAGCACATGGATGATACAGCAGAGGATTGGGAGAATGTCATGTGGTCAGATGAAACCAAAGTAGAACTTTTTGGTATAAACTCAACTCGTCGTGTTTGGAGGAAGAAGAATACTGAGTTGCATCCCAAGAACACCATACCTACTGTGAAGCATGGGGGTGGAAACATCATGCTATGGGGCTGTTTTTCTGCCAAGGGGACAGGACGACTGATCCGTGTTAAGGACAGAATGAATGGGGCCATGTATCGTGAGATTTTGAGCCAAAACCTCCTTCCATCAGTGAGAACTTTGAAGATGAAACGAGGCTGGGTCTTCCAACATGACAATGATCCAAAACACACCGCCCGGGCAACAAAGGAGTGGCTCCGTAAGAAGCATTTGAAAGTCCTGGAGTGGCCTAGCCAGTCTCCAGACCTCAACCCCATAGAAAATCTGTGGCGGGAGTTGAAAGTCCGTGTTGCTCGGCGACAGCCCCAAAACATCACTGCTCTCGAGAAGATCTGCATGGAGGAATGGGCCAAAATACCAGCTACTGTGTGTGCAAACCTGGTAAAGACCTATAGTAAACGTTTGACCTCTGTTATTGCCAACAAAGGTTATGTTACAAAGTATTGAGTTGTATTTTTGTTATTGACCAAATACTTATTTTCCACCCTGATTTACGAATAAATTCTTTACAAATCCTACCATGTGGATTCATGGATTTTTTTTTTTTTTTTCACATTCTGTCTCTCACAGTTGAAGTGTACCTCTGGTGCAAATTACTGACCTCTGTCATCATTTTAAGTGGGGGAACTTGCACAATCGGTGGCTGACTAAATACTTTTTTGCCCCACTGTAAATGCAGGACTCGGAAATTAGAAGCACAAACTAAAAAGTGGCTTTATTAACTTAAACTAAGCACAATATAATAAGATGAAAAAATTAAATCTACAACTCTTCATGGAAGAGGATTACTGCAAGGGAAGACACAACAAGGCAGGAGGATGAGACAAAAAGCAAGGGCAAGGCAAATATATACAAACACAGGATAACAAGAGGATGGGAAACAGGTGGGAACACAGCTGGGGATCACTAACATATTGACATCGGAGGAAGTAAAACTCGGCACGAGGCTTAGTGGAGACAAACCCCAAAAAAAGAAGGAAGGAACAGAATACAAGAAAAGAAAGGCAGACATGACACAAAGACAGAAAGGTAAACAAACACAGACAAGAGACAGAAACACATTTAGGCAGGAATAACCAGGGATTCCTGTAACACACTGAAACCAATAAATAATACTTAAAGAAAGTATGAAACCAGAACATAAAAGACTAACCCTTAGGCCACAGATAATCAAAAATACCAGGATAAAGAAAACTCAAAACAGGCCCAAAACTTAGAAAGCCTGGGACCAGGACACACAGCTTGCTCCTTCTTTTAAAGTCTCCTTCATGTTTGTTTAATGTTTCTTAATGATTTCACTAATACAGCCACATGCTTTTTGCTTTTTTCACAACTGCTTTCACATTTTTTGATGTGGAGGATAAAGGATTGTATAATACAGTACAAAAGTCTTCAGCCACCCCTCATTTCTTGGTGTCATTTCTTTCCCTCTACTTATTGATGATGATTTGTAACAAATAATTTGATTTGGATCCATCATTCCATAACACCTGTTGATACTGATTTTCAGTCGAATACTGTGTAATTTGACAGTCTCTTCTTCCCATTTCCCTTCATTAAGAATAGCTTCATGAGATCCACCCTTCCACTGAGGCCATTTTTTTTAAAGAGGTTTCAGTGAACAGTAGATGGATCAACTGCAGGGTCAGATGGATCTCTCAGGTCCTGTGTTAGATTTTGGCTGGTTTTATTCCTCTTTCTTATGGACATGACTTTCAGATACTGTTCATCTGCTGTACATAGTTTTTTTAGGCCGGCCACTTCTTTTTCTGCCTGAACTTGTCCAGTTTCCTGGCATTTTCCAAAGACACAGTACACAGCATGTGGTGTTATGCCCAGTTTTTAGCTAATAGCTCTTTGGGAATCACTTTGTTGTTGCAAAAACAGAATTTTATGCCTGTCAAACTGTGTTTTCTTTGGCGTTGTTCATAGATTTGACTAAAAAAACTGAAACAAACTCTGTGTTTTTGTTACAGGCTGCTCATAACAAAGTGCCCGAAGTTACATTTTAAAACTGGTTCTTTGCTAAGCTGTAGACATAACACTGATTCATCGCTTGAGTTAGGTGCCTTTTTATGCTTAAATGGTTCAAAGGTCAGTGTTAAGTGGCTTAACAAACACGTTTGTAGTGCAGTAAAAACAAGTGCAAAGTGCAGCCTTTTGTTATTTGCCCTGCTGAAACTCATTTAAACACACTTGACAGTGATATGTATCAAGTTAAAGAAGTTTCTGGCAGTTTGTTTTCCAAAAAAATACTTATTCAGATACATTGTATTTGTATTCAAATTGTTATGAATTTAAACAGTTAGGACATTTTACTATAATTTACATAACAAAGTCGTAATAAAATTAATCAACTGTACTCAAAAATGATCCCGTGTGAACCTGTTCCTGTCAGTCTGAAAACCAATTGTTATTTAAAATCGCTCAATTTGACTCTGAGCGACAGGTCAGAGGTCAACTGTGACACAGTATTTTAAATACCATCCTACGTGAAATCCTATGTTACTTTCTACAGCTTGACACAGACACACCACCCTTGTATGAATCATACGTTGCAAGTTATAAGGCTTTCCATTATAATTTTCCACCAAAAAAATCAGTAAATAAAATGTAAAGACCTTGGCAGATATAAGCCACATTGTAATGGATTCCAACATGACCACACTCCACACAGCAGAGATAATGCTGGTTGGTTCAAGACTTTTGTACAATAATGTAGATCAGGCAGAAATTCAACCGAATGCTGGTTTTGTCATTGGTTAGCAATGCTGCCTGGCACCAAGCAGTTTCCTGGTTCGAAGTTTGCATGTTGTCCCTGCGTGGGTTTCCTGGCTTGCTCCCACAGTCCTGGACACGTTCAGTTGATTGGCAATTCAAAACTGGCCATGGATGCGAGGTAGATAAAGCACTGTATGAAAGTGAAAAACATATGACTTGTAGTCTAAAGTCTTTGAGTGGTGAGTAAGAGATTAAAGCACTGTATAAATGCAAGTGCATTGCATTACTGCCTGTCCTTCAGTGAATTAATGGCTGCACAATCGGTTATAATAACTGCAGTTTGAAAACATTGTGTGACATTTTATACCTTTACTAACACCTTAGAGAGAATACATTGTGGTCTGTTGATTACTCTCTGGTGCTATTTATGAATCTCAGGATTGTTTAGCCATTGCCAGGAGGTATTGTATCATCAGAAAAATAATGGAAAGATCTAAAGATAAAGGCAACTGGAATTAGGCAATTTTAAGATCTGACATGTAGCAGTGTTGTACATTAAGGTCAACCATTTCAAAGCCAGTGCAAAGTTACCATGGGTAGGTGCAGTTCTAGGTTCATGTGCGTGTATCTGCATTCACGAAAAGAAACACATTAAATAGAAAGAAAATTGGCCGAGAGCTGTTGGATTCCTTTCTGCATTCTTGGACGTTCTCATAACGTCAGCAATCACAGGTGAAGCTATGGTGAGTTTCTCGCTGCTTTACTCATAGTTCCAAAAACATTGACTGAAAACATCCCAGGAATGCAAACTGTTTAATTAAAAAGATACAATGCAAATCCAAACTCCACCCAAAGTAACAAACAACTGTTACTATTTTTGTTGGTCCAGTTCTTAGTGGTATTTCACCTCTATAGTCTTTAGGCTGTGATTCAGAATTTGTCACTGAGGTGGCCTGTGGTTTTAGGGCTCAGAGGGGTTCATGTTGTCTGCAGACAGACCTCTGTTTACATCATTACTATCCTTAGATACAGTAACCTCTCACTTCCTCTGCTGCTTTTTCTTTTTTTTTTCTCTATCTGACTCTACCAGTCTAACTGGCTGCCTTCCTGCTCTCTTTCCCATGGCTAGCACACCTTGGTTCAACCAGTTGTTCAGTACTCAAAAAAGATTTTCAGGTTTATCAAATTTCACTCATACGCATAAGGTGTGATGCAAACGCACCAACGTCATCGCGTATGGAAACACGAGCGCAGATGGGCACACGTAAGTCGAACTGTGTGTGCATGTGAGTCAATGTTTATTTATGGGCTTGTAACCTAATGGTAAACTCATTGTGTCTTAATCTGTCATAACCTACTAAAGAGTCATGACATCTATATATAGGTTTAGGACGTTATACTATGTTGCTGACAATATATGACTTCCTGCCAGTGGAAAAAGTAAAAGAGCACTCAAATTCAAGTCCCAAGTGTACACATTTACTAGATTAAATTCCATTCAAAGTCATTTAAAAATGATTTTTTATACCTGACAGAGCACAAATATATAATAATTATTTGTATTTTAAAACATTACCTCCCTAAAGTGACTAAAAGTGTTCATTTCCTCTGCATGGCTGCTGCATACTTGTGACTGTGTGGCTGTGAGAAAAAAGTGTTGATTTATTATGTTTCTAATGGCACACAGTCAAACCACACAGAAACAGATACAAATGGAGGGAACACCTGCAATAAAGGTCATTGTTTCAGTGTGTTGCAACTTCAAGTTTTCTACTCACATTCTCCACATGCTTTACTGTTTCAAGGGACAAATGCTCTTCCTCTGTATTTTCACCCTGAATAATCAGTTCAGTGTTCTTGGGATTGGAAGCTAATCTTTATTTTGTAGATCTTCCTCTCAAAATAACTGCATGGGTGCTTTCTTTATCTGGTGGGGCTGAAGTTAAATATCAACTCTCAGCAAGGCTGCTTGCAGCATTAGGGGAGAGGAGAACAGATGAAGCGATATAGGAGAGAAAGCTGGAAGAAAAGACTGGGAGAAGATATAATATAATAGCATAATGTGATGCAGTTCTAAGTTGAAATATGGCACACATGGCAAAAATGGCAAAAAAACAGCTTCACAAATGTGAGAAATGGCTTCACGAAAGCAAGTGGAATGCCAAAACATGACACTTGAAGGCATCGTGTTTCTGTTTTAAAGGCCAGTTCATTATCAATCAGTTTATTTAAGACAAAAATGTTTACGTGCAAGGTTGCAAAAAAAAATTGTACTGTAAAAAATGGTATTGTTTACTTGGGTGAAAATGCATAAATGATGGTCGGATAAGGATTCACGGTTACCTCTGTTTGAGCACAGGAACAACAAAGTACAAACACAACCAGCTTTCTGTTCGCACCGGAAAGAGGAAATAACTCTAGAGAGTTTCGGCCCAGACGGGAGAGGAGGAGAGGGAGTCTCCCAGTTATGCAGGACACTGACTGAAACAGAAAGAGAGAGACAAAGAGGAACTGCAAACAGTTTCCCGTTGCCATAGCAACAACTTTCACCTGTGTTTCGGAGGAGGGAGATAGAAAGGATTCCCTGATATTCTTTCTATCTCTGTTTCTGTGTTTCTCAGCTCAGACTGGGTATTCCCTGTTGACAGCAAGCCACACAGAAACCATTGTGGGATTCCATGGTCAGAGAAACTGCTTTCATAAGCGCAGCAAAGAGGTGATGCAATTTCCCTAATTAGCAAGGGTTAAAAGGCAAATTGGATCTTGGTGTTCATACTGAAAATAAAATAGAAAAATAAAATCATTGAATTTACATTTATGTATCTGCCTACCTATCTGCGTATCAGCCACTTTGGACTTTACCTTTCACTTTTGCTCCAGTTGTTATTCCAGCCTGTGGTACTTCATCTATCACATCTAATGTCTTCTGCTTCTTGGCCAGGACCTCCTTGTCAGTCTTAAATTCAAAGTCCCACAGGACAGGACTGCTGTCCTCATCCCATCGGGACTTGAAAGACTTCTAGTCTTAGCCTCACAGATCTTCCCGTATACTATCCCAGGCACTTGAGTGTCCTAGCTTGCATCTTGCATTCTGCTGATATGTGCTGGACGGGGCACCTGTGCACAGTCATGAGTGCAAAAATTGCAGGCCCTAATTGCCTCAGTTAAGGTAAGCGTTCATGACTCCACCATAAGAAAGAGACTGGGCTAAAATGGCCCCAGTTCCAAGACGATTAACCACTGCTGAGCAAAAGGAACACAAAGGTTCATCTCAGTTTTGCTAGAAAACATCTTGATGACTTCCAAGAAAATACCCTGGGAAAATATTCTGACGATACAAGGTTGAACTATTTGGACAGTTTAAGTCCTGTTGCATCTGGCGTAAAAGTAACACAGCATTTCAGAAAAGGAACATCACACCAACATCAAAATGTGGTAGTGTGATCTTCTGGGGCTGTTTTGCTGCCTTAGGACCAGCAAGACTTGATTTTGTAACTGGAACCATGAATTCTGCTGTCTACCAAAACATCCTGAAAGAGAATGTCCAGACATCTGTTTGTGACCTCAAGCTGAAGCGCATTTGGGTTCTGCAGCAGGACAGCGATCCAAAACAAAACGGCGGTTCATGCTCAAAAACCCTCCAATGTTGCTACAACAATTCTGCAAAGAAGAATGGGCCAAAAGTCCTCCACAGTACTGTAAAAGACTCGAAGCGAGCTATTGCAAATGCTTGATTGCAGTTGTTGCTGCTAAGGGTGGTCCAACCAGTTATTAGGGTTAGGGGACAATCACTTCTTTTTAAAGGGTGATGTAGGTTGGAATTTTTTGCCCCCTTAATAACAAACACTTTCAGTTGGAAACTGCATTTTATGTTTACCTCTTATCTTTTTCTAATATTTAAATTTGTTTGATGATCTGAAACATCATCAAACAGGGTTCAATTTATTTAAACTTATATATATATATATATATATATATATATATATATATATATATATATATATATATGTATGTATGTATGTATGTATGTGTGTGTGTGTGCGTGTGTATGTATGTATACATGTATATAACAGGTGAAGTCAAAGGCTGAGCCTCTAATGAATAATAATAATGAAATAGTAATAAAACTGTAACATTATAACACATTGAGCCTTAGTGACAGACTCCAGAGACAAACTACAATGCAGGGACAAGCAAATGTACCCGGAAGGAACACATGAGAGTGCCTCGGTGGATGAAACTGAATGAATCTGGCGGAGAGCCAAACTGTTCCCATTAAATTTGAATTTACAGCAGCACTAGCGCACGTTTAGAGCAGTAAAATGACGTCAATAGACACCTGAAATGTAATGATTTTTAACTCAGGCTATAATTTAAATCCATGCGGTTGAACTGAACGCTACCGAGCAGCAATCCAGCCACGACGGGTATTAATTGCGCTATTAACTCGTTGAATAAACGTTTCACTACCTCATTCTTCTCCTTTGCACGACAGGCGAGAGCCTAAAAAACAGGACGTCCAAACACTGAAACGTAATTTGGCTCTCTGGCTTAGGGTTGGGCCGCTTTGACAAAGGAATCTTCTTCTTTTTTTCTTTTTTTTTTTTGTTACTGAGGAGGCTGTACGATCCCGTGGGTCGTGTTGCCGTGCAACGACACGCCCCGCCTACCATCCCAATGTATTCACCTGAACCGTGTTCACGTGACAAGCGCAAAGGGTCCAATCCAATCAGGATGGAGGACAGGTGTTTCTTCATCAAAGTTTCGGAGGCGGAAACCTGCTGGTTAAGTGTAAGCCGCTCCTTATTAGTCTGTCACTTCATTTGTTTTCTTTTATCAAGAACTGCTGAGGAGTAGAGCGGAGTTGTTTGATAAGAGCAACATAAAAGAAAGAAAAGGTTTTGTTGCTGGGAAGTTTAAGGAGACAGAGTACTTGGCTCGTGCGTAAGATGGATACGTCTACGAACCTTTGAAGGACTGTTGTCACTGCTGTTCCAGGTGTTGCGCCAGTAAAGAAGAGGACACCGATTGTTGTTTATAGATAGCTCGTCACGATTAAAAGCCCGACGCTGACACTTTTATTAGGGTCGTTTTAACTGTCCACGCCACCTCTTGCAACACAGGTAGGATAAGTGTTTCTGAGTCCTTTTTGCGTATTGATCGCCTGTGAATCTCGGTTTGGGTTTGCACTTCTACTCTCAGACTCATTAAACCAGTTTTACAGCGACGCTAAATATGGTTACACTGGTTATTCATAGGATTAGTTGGCAAGACACCTCTCACTCATCTAAAATATATGTAGATAGGCAAACATTTAGGTAAAGTGTAATTTAAGACATTAAAACAGAAATTACACTTGTAGTAATTATGAGTGGACATAAGGCTGTAGAACAGCATGAATACTAAACCAACTATATATATATATATATATATATATATATATATATATATATATATATATATATATATATATATATATATATGATAAAAGAATGACAAACTGGCCCCTCAAATTGGATTATATTAAAGGACAAATACTGTAAAAGATGATAAAATCTTAAAAATTATTGATGGGTTGCGTTCCTCTTTACAGGTCACTGCATCCCTTTAGTCAAAGATGACAGAGAGGACCCCATGGTGGAAGGCATTCCTGCCAAAGAAAAAGGCCCCCAAGGATCAAGCCTTTGATGTGAACTTTGACCCTTGGGCAAAATCCTCTCCTGCAGCCTCCAAGGCCTCCCAGCCGGTGTCCAACAACAGCTCCAGCCTGCTCAGCGATGAAACCTTCGACGACTCCCGACTGGACTCGGTCTTCAATGAGCAGACTTGTCGCAGGAACATGAATATATCGCGCTCAGGCCGATTCAAAGAAAAGAAGAAGATCCGTACAACTATTCCAATAGAGCAGAAAGAGAAAGAGAACGTGACGTCTGGGAGAGAGGACGCACGGTGACAGCAAGGAGTAAAAAGCTGGGCGATCAAAGACTGCTTTACAGAGATGCTTGAAGACGGAGGAGAAGAAGAAATCAAGGTCTATGAAGATGTTTCACTCTCATGAAGCATGCCAGGAATTCTGCTGATTTTTCTTTTTTTTCTTCTTTTTTTATATGTTGGTGATAATGAAGACGATGAGCATTCAAGTTTTAGCCCAATACTGGAAAAAAAGGATGATTTTAGACATTTGTTGATGCACTTTGCCAGAAAGCCAAAAAAACAGTGTCAGCAATATTACACTTAGAAAACAGGAATGCCCTTTCTCCTTTCAGTGCTCCATATGTGTTTCAGGAAGGAACTGCTCATAAAATGTTTACATTTTTTCTGTAATAAGATTAATAGAAAATAATATCTAATAATATAAACCTAATAATGAAGGATATGTGTAACAATAATTTTACAGTGCTTTTTATAAGGGCTATAAAGGTGTTTATGAAGGTGTAAATGGTTCCTTTATGTGTGTGTGTGTGTGAAGAAAACAGAGAGAGAAAAAAATGGTTTGTTAGCAGTGCTTAATCAGATGCACAAAACTTGTCAGCAAAATGCATAAAATACTTCAATGAAGGATTCAAATTGACATATTGCACAAAACCTTTAGCAAAGCCATCACTGCTGAAATATCCAGGCAGATGAAATGAGGACAAGGAAGTGATGTTAATTTCTTTTTAAGACTTCTCTGCTTTTGGATGGCCTCTGAATAGTTTTACATGAAGGCAAAATATGAGAAATAAATCTGACATCTGCTACAGCTGATTGGTGTGTGTCTGTGTGCTTCACAAATCCCCATTTGTTGATGGATTAACCCACGCAGTGCAAAGTTTGCTTCTTCGTCCCCATTAAAAACAACTTTAACACAGCAAAGCCCATCAATAACAACAACAATAACACCAAATAAGGAAATAAGAAAATCTGAAGATGGAGTAAAGCAAAAAACACCCCACCTAAAAACATGTCAGTAAATTTGGCAGCTGTGTTGAGAGTGACAACCTTGTGTGTTCTCATCACAATGTCTAAAAAAAGCACTCACAAGGAATTACAGCTAATTAAATAAAGCAGGTAGTAGATGTTAAGCCCAGGTGTGAGTCACAGGTAGTTAAAAGGAGGAGTATGCCAGTGTCGCGGCATTCTTCTGTCACTGTTTAAGGTGTGTATCTGTGTGTGTGCACAGTGCATGTCAAAGGTTATAATTGATATACTTTTTACAATGACACCATATTTATTGTCGGCTGTCTCATAGCTGCTAAAGTGCAACAGTTAAACGTGTAAGTGTGAAGTTGTGCGTGCACAAATGAATAAGACCGACTTGTAATACCATATCTTCAACACAAGGGGCAATAATGTACCGCCAGTAGACTGTCATACAGCAACAAACTGCAATGAACAGGAGGAAGATATACTTAGAAAAAACAAACTGTAGTTTTGTAGGGGGCAAAGAATTTACTTCAGACGTCTTTACCGCGCAGTCAGAACCCACAGTCGTGGATACACAATGCTTGTCTCCTTCCACTGGTGTAACACAATAAGAGGGAAAGTCTTTTGGCTCCTTCAGCACGGACGAAGCCAACGACACTGATCCTGTTTCTCTCTCTCTCTCTCTGTGTGTCTCTGTGTCGTTGACTGTGGAGCAGTGAGGTGTGGCTTTACTCTGTGCGCCCCCGACGCTGCGCTCCCAAGAGAATAAACCGAAAACAGCCAGGGCTGTTGTGCTGCAGTGTCGTCAGCGTCTCCGCTATAAACTCAAAAATTAAGCAAAATAAAGTTTGTGGAACTTTTTAAGATATCTGCAAGAGCACCACAACCCAGGCGTGTGATACGAAGTGTCCTCATTTGACTACGTAAATATAACCTGGAAACTTTCTCACAAGTGTCCCGCTATGCAGAGGGCACTGCGCTAACGGACCACACTGAAGTTCTCTCTGCAAACAGGTGAAGTTCTGACATTTTCTGAAGGTAGGGCGATTTCTTAACGAGTGCACTTTTGCATGTAACGGTTTAATGTTTTTATTCTCACAGAAGTTTGTAATGAAATGTTTAAAAATGCAGGTCCAAATAGAAATGTTTATAGCAGATGAATTGGATTTATTCGAGCTCCCTGCACAGGCATGGAGCATCAAGTGTACCCACCCTTTTTTAAATGTCCTTTCAGATACATTTTGCATTACAAAAATGGGCAATAATGAATGAATAATAATAATAATAAATTAATGAATGAATAATATAAAAATATAAATAAATAAAACATACATGGACATTACTTAAAACCACTGTGTTGTGCTAATCCTGGCTGTTATTCTTGGGCTGGGTTTGCAAAATCAGCCATTCTTTGTGAAGACGTATCACAAATTGGTTGGGATTTTTGTAACGATTATAAAATATGGAAATAAATTACTAGAAAATAAAAAGTGTGATCCATCTTTTTTTTGGCTGCAGCAGCTGTCATATCAGATCTTCTTTCTGGGGAAGATTAAGCTCATACTTGAGGTACAAAGAAAAGCAACAACTGCTGTGAGAGGTGTACTCACCTCACTTACTTCCCCACCTGTTCTGGAAGACCTCAGCTGACCGGTGTCCAGCTTCCCCCCTTTAGAGAGCTAAACTGGCAGTGTCACTGAGGCTGCTTGACACAGTTATGAAGATAGAAATAGCAACGGAGGACAGCCTGCCACTTGCAAAGAGGGAAAGCATGAACTGCACACAGACAGAATACCAGTAGCATGATTCAGATCCGTTACTTCCATTACAAAAACATATTCAAGTAAAGGTATTTGCTAGCCATAAAATTACTTAATTAAAAGCACTTATTGTGCACTTATGTTTATTGACAGTGCTTTTAATATCTCTTGTCTTTGGATAACTTAAGCATTTTATGGCACTAAAGCTTAACAGTTCAGGTAATTTCAATATACTTTCTGTGCTGCTTAGTTGTTTAATCCACAATAAAGAACCATATTATGATGTCATCATATGTTTACATGTTTGAAAACTATTTCCAACAAGTGAAACTATCCTGATGTCGGAAAACAGTTGTGTTTCCAGCTTCTCCTGTCTAATACAACAAGGCTTTAAATGGAATAAGAAGTAAGCAAATGTTCCCAAACCAATCCAAAAATTAATTACCCCATTTGAAGATCAATGTATTGAAAGTGTAGGGGAACTTGTAACTGAATAAAACCATCAAATAAAGTACACAAGTTTAAATTTGGACTGAAATAGTGTACTTGAGTAATTGTGCTTAGTTCTCTTCCCCCAGACGACAAGAGAGATGTGTTCAACAAAAACAGGTTCTGTTGTGTGCTTTATTAAATTGCTAAAGAGGAGAATGTGCAAATTCCACAGCCTGAGGTTTGTGCACAAACCTCAGGCTGTTTTCAGCCGGTCAGCCGAGGAAGACAGCTTATCAAAAATGCATGATGTCAAGATGGTGGGTGGACATGTCAGCGACTGTCACTGTGGACCATTTACTAGCTGTAGAAGCTGAAACATGTGACATGACTCTGTACGCAAGCTGTTTCCTGGAACGCTGTTGTAGTGGACATTTAGCGGGGCTTTGATTACTGAACCAGTAGCTCTTAAAAGCTTTCTTTGCACAGTTACACTCAGTACAACCTGAAACATAAAAGAATAGAACAGTGTGTTGGGACACTGTTGTTGTTTCCTCTGGACTTTCCTTAATTTCTTTTCCATGAAGTTCCATACAGTTACTGCAGTAAATGCCTTTGGACACTGACTCGAATAAAGGGTAGGGGTCCATTACTGTTCACACAACACTCTCCATTGTTCTAGCCTGAAGTAATCTGCCATGGGGCATTGTGGGAAAAGGAGGAGATGTGTCAGATTTCTCTGGAGAGGATGGAGCGCTTTGCTGTTTCCTGTTTTGTGCTGTATGGTGGTGAAAGCTCTTCCTGTTCAGGGGAAGAGGGTGACAGGTCATCGAATGCACCCAGTACACAGTAGCTTCTTCTGACGCGGAGCAAATAAAAAACCTCGAAGCACTGCATACAGGGTTTCCTGCAATAGAGTGCGCTTTGTCTTCTCCAGGTATTTGAGGCCGAGGCATGCCGGTTCCCCCACCTCCCCCTCCGCCTCCACCAGCAGCCCCGCCACCCCCACCGCCACCCAGTGCTGCCCTGCCACAGGTATAAGATTCTTCCAGCAACTCTCTTATGCAATTGCAAACACTCATTGTGTTCTTCTTGCTGATCATCGACCATCTGGAGCTCATTTGCATTATTAATTGAGCTAGTATACACACACACACACACTGACTTAGACACACACAACCCAGACAGCAGGCTGTCAGTGGCAAAAGAGTGTTACGTTACCCCAGCAGGCTCATAGTGTTCTCTTGTTAAATGAGCTGCTGCAGCCAGCGAACAGGGCAAAGACATGGCTCAGTAGATTCTGGATACAGCAGTAACGTCTGTCTGCATAAACAAAAAAGTGATCCTCTCCACTCTTACTTCTTTTTTGTTCTGTTTTTCTTCAGTGTCCATTAGATCCTCCCAAGGTCCAGTTTAGCGGAGGAGGAGGAGGTGGTGGAAGGAATGCCCTGCTGGCAGACATCCAGAAAGGAACCAAGCTCAAGAAAGTCACGCAGGTCAACGACCGCAGCGCCCCCGTCGTCAATAGTAGGTCCCACAACATGACCATCCTATAGCCTGCACATATACAGACACACTCAGTTTGTTTTCTCTAAATGTTACATCCTTACATCACAGTAGCGCCCACTCAGCCACTCTCGTAGGTGAATGGGTGCTTCATATAGTGTGTGTCTGTAGTTTGAAATATGCCAGTGTGATGTGTTCTCGTGAAACACTCGACATATTAAAGTGAAGGACAAAGAAGGGGAGAAGACTGGGGGATGTTTGGTGTCTTTGTGCTATATTTGAACTCACAAGGCCAGTGCACGCTTCAGGAAGGAATGCCCTATAGCTGATTAAGACGCAGGAAGAACAGACAGATGGTATTATATACACTGACACAATAGAAAAGGCAAAAACACTGTGCACTGTCACCACTCAACACACCCTGTGCAATATCACTAAAGACTGTGAAACAGATATGCGTGCGTGCTGTGTGCAGTGTTGGTCAAGTTACTTGAAAAAAGTAATCAGTAACTAATTCCTTTATGTGTATAGATGAAGACAAGATCATTAGGACCCTCTGAAATTTTTAATTTCCAAGTCATTTTAAACAGAGCAAGGGATTTTAACATAGCTTTTCTAAACATTGTAGTTTTATTTTTTGGATGCTTATCTTATTTGACTTTGCACAAAAAATAGTTTTACAAAAAGAAAAACTACCAGGGTCTTCAGTTCAACCCACATATTATCAGTAGATTTCAAGTCAGTCAGTAATGTTGACTTTGGTCTTCTGGAGGTTCTTCCAGGTTTGCTACTGACTGCTTGAGGTTTTCTACAAGATCTTCACACATTCTTATTTCTTCATGATTCCTTCCACCTTGGCGAGATTCCTAGATGCACTGAAGGGTCCCGACAACATAATACCCACACCGCAGTGTTTCACTTTGGGAACCCTGTTCTTGGGTTGTACGTCTCTCCCTTCTTTCTCCAAACTTAAGCAGAGTAAGCAGAGCTCTGGTTTAATCTCATCTGACTAAAGGACATGTTTCCAGTTTACAAAATCTTTCTCCAGATTGTACTTGGCCTACTCCAGTCTGGCCTGAAGGTGTTTCTTTTGCAAAAGTTGAGTTTTTCTTGTTCTGTAACCTCAGACTCTATTCCTGTGCAGGGTTCTAGTGAATATCTTCCGTGAGACAGTCTGACAGTTTCTGAATACAGTCATTCATCAGTATCAGATTCTTTGAGATCTTTTGCTTCTTACCTCTGCCAGACTTGTTCTGTACTGTGCGGCTCTCTTTGAAGTTTTTAACGATACATAGCACTCACTGGACTTCTTGACACTGGGAATGGTGGTGATAACTTTGTATATTCATCTCCTGTTTTGTAAGCATCAGCAATTCTTTCTTAAGTCTAAACTGATTTGTTTTTGATTTTGGCATGATGCTTTAATCAAGCGACAGCTCAGCCCCTCACTGAAGCTTCCAATTTATGTAAATTGGAAGCTTCAGTTTTAACTTGATTTTTAAAAGCTTTGAGCATTACAAAGTTAAAGCACATCATTGCACAGCAGTGGTCATTTTCTCAGGGGGCTAATAATATTGGGAGGTTAGGTAAGTGTGGTGGTGTGAAAGTTGCACATGTTTGAGTTTTTGATGTTAGCTTCATTAGGTTTTTTCCAGCACTAAAAACAAGCTCTTGTTGGGACAAAACTCATGAGCTTATAAGATATACAATGTTATGTAGTGAATACATTTATAATGATATTAGACCAAATATTGTGATTGACCACATGATTTATTAAGCTTTCATGCCTTTGCACTGCTGTTATTTCATTACTAACATGTGCACATGGCGTTCCCCAGATTCCAAGGCTAGCACAGGAGATTTATCTGGAAATGCTGGCACTTCTCAGGCCTCATCGGGTGGCATGGCACCCGTGGGGCCATCATTGAGTGGGCTATTTGCTGGAGGGTTCCCCACTCTCAGGCCTACAGGACAAAGAGACCTAGCAGGCAAAACCAGAGGTTGGTGCAAAATGTCATATTCTTGCTCATAGATATATTTATGATTTGTCAGTAGTCACAATAACATTTTTTCCCTTTCAAATGGCTCCTCTTGGGTGTGTTTGTTCTGTTTAAGTGTCTCGATCGAGCTCATCAGTCTCTCTGAAGCCTCTGTGGAACCCTCCTTCATCGGCCGACTCCAGCAGCTTCCCTGAACCCGACAGGAAAGCGGAGATCCAAACCTCCGTCCACCGCCTACTCGCCCCCTCGGCCTCTGCTCCTCCCTCCCCCTCTCACAGCAGCATGCACCCGCCACCTTTCCCTCCTTCCACTCCCCTTCCACCTGCCCCTCCCTCTGCTCCTCCCCCACCTCCCCCGCCTCAGGCCTTCCAGGACCGGCCAGGTAACAAGCCTCCCCCTCTCCCCTCCTGCCCTCCACCTCCACCTCCATCCCAGACTACCAAGCCCATGTGGCTCCCCATCCAGCACTCGCAACACTCATCTGTCTCCCAGCCCTCTCCTCCTCCTGCTCCTCCTCCTCCACCACCGCCTCCAACTGTCCAGCCTCTGTCAACTATCCCAGGGGACCATTCTTCGGGGTACTTCTACTCTCCGCCTTCATCTGCAGTCTACTCTGAAACTTCAAGGTTCCCTGTTCTTCGGGACAGCCCCCTGGGACCGCCTCCCCCACCTCCGCCTCCCTCTCTGCCACCTTCCATTACTCCAAGCTGCCCGTCTACCCTACCTCCACCACCACCCAAAGTGGCTCCAGTGCCTTCCCCAGCAATGCGCTCTCTGCCTCCCTCATACCCTTGCAACGCTCCCACGCGACGGCCACCAGCTATACCCAGGAGTGCAGGTAGGTGGACAACAGGATGTAAAAATGCTTCTTTAATGCCACTTGTGTTTATAAATATAAACCTGTTGCCTGTTACATGTTTTTTCCATAATTGAAACGGATAAAGTCTGTATGAAAGATAAAAAGTTTAAACCACTGCTTCATGCCTTTGGAAAATCTTTTGAATTCTGTCTTTATGCGAGAAATGATTCAGTCATGTAAATGGAGCTGACTCGATATATTAATGGTGATGATATAAAAAGAAGGAAAATTAAAAGAAAATCTGAAAGAAAACGATTGCGCTGAAGCAATGTTTTAGAGATCAGAAAACAAGTTCAGCTAAGGGTGTGGCCTAAGAAAGTTCCCAATAATAGTTGTAAAAGATGGAAGTAGCTACTGTGACCTCACCGACTGGTTAGCGAAGGGTTGTTGTGAAGCCCCAAGCTTCAAGAGCAGTTTCACCATTGCTATGTGCTTTTTAAAACTGGACATGATGTTTGAGGTGGAGGACCTGACTGAGAGACCAAGGGATAATATCTTATCCTAAATCATACCTAGCCATACTTTACTCTAAATGTGGATTACATAATGGTTAAGGTAATTAACTCATTAGGAAGTGTCTACTGAGATAAATCAGGTAAGTAGTGGCGTCATTTTTTGGAGAGGGTCAAAGTTCAATAGAATCTGGTATCTTTTTGTACCAGAGGAGTCAAGCCCTTTTTGCCATAAGAAAGAAGACAGGTTTAAACCCATCCATGTAGATTAGAATATCTTTATTGCCACTATTACATGCAACAAGTACAGCATAATTAGCCTCAATCTCAACAGTGCAAAGATCACTCACATCATAAAAACGACATAAAACTGTATAAGAGATAAAAGTAAATACAAAAGTCAAAAGCAGCCTTCCTCCATTCTCACAACCCCTTCTTGCACAAAACACATGTGGCCATTGCAGCATCTAATGCCTGTATAGAACTGGGATAAAAGCTGTTATTCAGTCTGTTTCTGCTTGTTTTACTTGTTCAGTACTGTCTACCTGATGGTAACAGTTCTGACAGGGTGAGATAGACCTATTATAGTATTATTAGCCTTTTTTGAGAACATTTACATGATTGATCCCATACATAGATGCCACAGTGTAGAGTAGAAAGTTGATATTTACTAGCTGAAGAAGCTCTGTTACACAATGTTATACTTTAAGATGTTTTTATCTTGTAAAAAACCAACCTTAAGCATTTATAGGCAGTTAACCAGCATAAAATGAAAATAGGAAAATTGGTGACACCCGGTTTATCTTTGTGCAGAAAAATGAGTGTATATCACAGCTGGTGTGCTGATTAGGTTCTGAAGTCTATCCTTCCACAGTGTTTTCTCTATTCCTCTCCAGTGTCTACAGGCCAGACTCGAAGCTTCTCAAAAGCAATTTAATTCAGTTAAATTCAGTTTTATTTATATAGCGCCAAATCCCAACAACAGTTCCCTTCAGGCATTTTACATTGTAAGGTAAAGAGCAATACAATAATACAGAGAAAACAGAGACAATCTCAATAATTAGATGAGCCCTTATGAACAACTGGCAACAGTGGGAAGGAAAAACTCACTTTCAAAAGGAAGAAACTTCTGGCAGAACCAGGCTCAGGGAGGGACAGCCATCTGCCGTGAGTAGTTGGGAGTGAGGGGAGGAGGACGTTACAAAGACATGGTGTGGAAGAGAGCCAGAGATTAATGATAACTAATGATTACATGCAGAGGGGTGTATAAACACATTGTGAGTGGAAAGAAAAACAGGTGTTAAGACTGCTGATCCAGCCCTAAAAGCTTTATCAAAAAGGAAAGTTCTAAGCCTAATCTTAAAAGTAGAGAGGGTGTCTGTCTCCTGAATCCAAACTGAAAGCTGGTTCCACAGACGAAGGGTCTGAAAGCTGAAGGCTCTTCCGCTCCCATTCGACTTTTAAATACCAAACAAACCACAAGTAAGCCCGCAGTCTGAGAGTGAAGTGCTCTGTTGGGGTGATACGGTATTATGAGGTCTTTAAGCCAAGCCAACTTTATTTAAAAAGCGCTTTAAAAACAGTGAGCACTGACCAAAGTGCTGAACAGAACTAAAACAATAAAAACATAAATGCTAAAAATAAAATACAAGTTGAAATAACAGTAACAATATAAAAAGGCAATGAAATCCAAATGAAATTACCATTCTATACTGGGTTTAAAAGCCAAACTGAAAGGGTGAGTCTTCAGACGAGATTTAAGATATGATGGGGCCTGATTATTCGAGACCTTGTATGTGAGGAGAATGATTTTAAATCTGATTCTGGGTGTAACAGGGGAGCCAGTAAAGAGAAACCAGTATAGGAGAAATATACTCTCACTTTCTTGTTGCTTTCAATACTCTTGTTCAGCTGGAGGCTTTTCAGGGAGTTTTAGGACAGCCTGATAATAATGAATTACAGTAGTCCAGCCTAGAAGTTTTAAATGCATTAACTAGTTTTTCAGCATCACTCTGAGACAGGATATTTTTAATTCTAGAGATATTTTATAAATGGAACTAAGCAGTCCTACGTATTTGTTTAATACGCGCAATGAAGGACATATCCTGGTCAAAAACAAATCCAAGATTCCTCACAGTGTTACTGGAGGCCAAGATAATGCCATTCAGAGTAAGCATCCGGTTCAACATTATATTTCTAAGATTTATACGGCAAAGTACAATAACCTTAGTTTCTATATTTAGAAGCAGGAAATCAGAGGTCATCCAGGCTGAATCAAAATTCCATAAAATGTATATTTTTTGTTTTTATTTTAAATGTTCTTTTTCTTCTGATGCCCACTTATTAACAGGTGTGGGTCGACTGGCTCCTCCTCCTGCTCCCCCCGCCCGTTCCCCCACCACAGAGTTGTCCACCCGCATTCCTCCTCCTCCACCTCCTCCCATGCCCCCATCCAGTCTCAGGAATGGACATCTTCAGAGCTTAGGTAAGATTTTAAAAGGATTTTTATTGTTCAAATGTATAACTTTTATGTAAACTTTGAAAGTTACTTTTTGCTGCTCAGCAGAAGGACATTGTTTTTTTTTTTAAAAGGGTAGAAACTTCTAATCTGCATCTTCTTTACTCCAGCGGATGACTTTGAATCAAAGTTCCAGTTCCACCCTGTAGAAGACTTACCCCCACCCGATGAATTCAAGCCTTTCCCACGGATCTACCCCAGCAAAGAAAACAGTGGTAGCCACAAAGCAAAGTTACTACTCCTCAGCTTTTCTTTTCTCAGCACTGTAGTCTCATCTGCTGAGCTCTGTTTTTCTTCCTCCTTGTTCTTTTACAGTGAACCCCAAACCACCAGGGATCAGGACACACCTCCGATGAGTCATGATCTCAGCACCGTGACACGCAACAAAAAAAAGGACAAATCTCAGTATTCCTTCTCCTTCTTACGAGTCCTCACAGTTAAACTGACATTACTGCCATGGACTTGCATGGATAGAGGCTTTGTGTGTGTGTGTTGTTGTGTTTGGTGCATTTGTGTGTGTGCGTGTGGTTGTGCATTTTCAAAGCATCAAAACAAGGACCCGTCTTATTCTGACTATGTGACCTCTGACCTTTTCAAGTACAGAATGTTTTGTGTGCGTGAGAGGAGAAGCACTCGCCCTGCTTGTGCTCATAAGCTCCATTCAGACTCTACACACAGGCTAGAAGAACAGGGTCTTCCATTAATTATCGCTAACATGACTCTTGACAGTTTGTAATATGTTAACCATCATCTCTGTGCACTTGTAGTTGTAAAATTTGCTTTCAAGCAGGCAGTTTTTGTGACTACGTTGCTAAAGACAAGCAAACATACCTCAGTCTCAGCTCTTGCCTTGGTGGCGGCAATTGGGTAACTAGGTGTACCATTTTCTTGCCCCTCATGTATTAACCAACACTAACACATGGGAGGACAGTGCCACCTGTTGGTTTGATCTGTCACCAACAAATAAACCAAAGCAACTAAAAAGTTTACACAGATACTTTACTTAAAAAAAAAACAACAACTAATAAATGTATCTGCCTTAAACAGTGGTCCTTTTTTGAGTTGAGGCTCTTGATCCATTCAAACAATCCCAAAGCTGCACAAACAGGGCTGTAAACATGTGTGTGTTATCTCAAAAACCCCATTAAAACAACAGGTAAAGTTCTCCTGTGGTTTTGAGTTATTCTTCATTGTGTCACAACATTAATTCAGTCTTCCCAAGTTTGCCCAAAATTTATTTACATTTATAAAAAAGAGCAAAAAACATTAACCTGATATTTCACGACAGTTTTCACACAGATATTTAGACTTGTGAAAATATCTAACTTTGGTCCCAAAAAGGATTTTCATAAACAAATCACAAAATTAAAAAAACAATCTGCAACTAAACTTAACCACACACAGCGTCACGCAACACAGACTTAAAGCTTCTGTAAAACTGAAACAGACAAAAATAACCTCAAAGAGTCTCTGACAAGGATTTCCACCACGAAACACAAACCAGCGCTTCATGGGACTTCACAGTTCATCGTGTTTGTAAGTGAACTCTCTAGAGGATATAAAACCGTCCTTGTTCTCATCCTCTTTGGCAAAGATATCCTCCGCCATGTTCTCGTGTAGAGTGTCGTTGGGAGGGTAGCCGTGACGCTCAAACTCCTTCCTTAGATACTCTTTCACCTGGCAGACATGAAAAGAACAGGATGACTGGGACTTAAGTACAAACATAATAAAATGAATTAGAAATCACACTTTTTCCTCTTTGTACAGAAAGTAAAGTCTAGAGTGACATGGGATATGTAACCGATCCATGTAACTTCATATGTGTTTTCAATGGTTATCTTCACCTCATGCTTGGAGAGCTTCCAGTCATCGTTGAGGTCCATTTCCTGAAAGGACTCATGTGACCTAGGTCCATTTCTGATCTGTAGCACCTCGATGATAAAGGTAAGCGTGCTTTCAGGTGGAATCTTACCTGAATACAGAGAACAGGAGGGTAATGGGCAGAGATGTCAGTTCAAACTGAAATTGAATATTGCCAAAACTTCCAGTAAGCATCCAGGAAGTTTTCTTCCGTTGAAGAACACAGATGGTAAAAAGGAATAAAAAGCAAATCTATTGCTGTGAATCTGTTGGCATTAGAAAGGTTAGTTAGAAACAGAAGAGACAGATGTTATGGGTTAAAGTGGTTTGTGCTTACCGGACAAAAAAAGCACAGTATTGTTCACATGCTCCACGTAGAGAATAAGTGGACTAATGTCACTGAATGAAACCTTCATTCAGAGACATTGAATGAATTCATTCCTAGAAAGCAATTAAAAAGAACAAGAAAGACAAGTATAATAAGATGCGTGCATAATAATGTCACACTGTGAGAATTGGAGACACCAAGAAGACCGTGTCATAAAACATGCAGTGAAACTTCTTAGATATGGATGAAGCTTCTGTACCTTTTCCTTCCTTCCCATAGGCCAGTTCTGGAGGTATGACCAGTTTTCTCTTCTCTCCTGAGCACATGTTTTGCAGGCCTTTATCCCAGCCTTTGATTGCTTCTCTGATGCCCAGAGTGAACCAGATTGGCTGCTTGTCACCGCTGACTCGACTGGTCAACAAACACAGGTGTCGAAAGAGTGAAAAGTTGAGATGTAGAGAAGGTCTGAGGTGTCATCAAAGGTCAAGGAAATTATGATGCTTTTCTCAGAGTTATAATGATTCCTGCTGATATGAATGCTCCAATCAGACAGTTTTTCTACTGCAGGCTCTATGTGATTTCAAAGACTGTGGACCTAGCCAACCCCACTGAGAGAACATTAACAAATCGACAAGCTCCATCTCAGAAGATATCAAGTGAACACTATCTTTCCAGCTGGAACTGTATGCTGCTTTAAGAACAATAAACCTTGATCACCAGTGACCCGAAAGAACTGCTTGTTAAAAAAAAAAAAAAGACGCCTTCATGTCTGGAGAAAAGGAACTGAGGAGAGTGCAGCATGAAGGGCATTCTGCAGCCTCCTCCTTCAGTAAACACCCTCATCACCTTCAATGAGTTCTCCACTTATTCTTCATTAAAACCACATCCACCCCACATCTGAGGAACCACCCCTGCTTGTTTGTCTTCTGGCCTGGTTAGAAGACAGCTGGAGAAACTACACACTACAGCAAGGACGCAGACCCTGATGGCATCAGTGCGAGGTTCTGAAGACCTGTGTTAGCCTTGTGTCTGTGTTCCTGAGTCACTTTTACCACCTGAGTCTAAAGCAAGAGAAAATAGCTGTATTATTGCATCATAAAAAAAATATCTGTCTGGCAGAGAGTCATCTGGCAGTCGATGTTATTATTTATGGGATAAATAAAGTATTTTTCATTAATTCAAGAAGAGGGATATTATTTTTCCACCCACCCAGTGTCAAAACCTTACATTTGTGAGGTCCAGCCAATCTGAAGACTAAAGCTGCTTGTTGTCAGCATTGGATGCACGAGAGGTAGGGCTGTGCGATATGACCAAAATCTCATATCCCGATATAAGAGTTCTATCGTCCCGATAACGATATAAATCACAAAAATGTAACAATTTCTGTAAATTCTGTGAATCTCGGGCAGCTCGTCTTGCGGGAAGTGTTTCCAGCTGCGCGTCCTTTACCCGGAGTCAAGTGTTTTAACCGATGCATGAAACTATACATTTTTAGACATAAGTTGTAAAGGCCGCCGTTTTCTTTGTGAGTATTTATTTGAGTCTAAGGTTTATTTTTTAGCACCTGGCGGCTCCTTTTTAATTCTCATCCGTTAATAATCTGCTCTTTCACGTTATTCAGTTTATTTTGAAAAGTCTCAACAGGATCTTAAGCTTTATTGTGAAAGGTTTATGTGGAACATAAACAAGCGGACACGCGATGGTTTTACCGTCGTTGTTGCTAACCACAACGCATAAAAACAGGCACTTGTCCGTCTGTAGTGTGGTTATATAAAATATAAGAGAAAGAGAGAACTTGAAGAAATTAATATAGCCACTACAGTGATCATCAAAACAATGAAAAAATATTGCCGTAAACAGTTTATTTTGCGACACCACGAAACAAACGATAGCGTAAAATGAAACATACTTTTTTATATCGTCATCCGATATATATTGTTATATATTTCTCTAGTAAATGAAAAACATCTGTTGCCACGACTCTTTGGGCATTAATTGTAAGAAAGAAATGTGTACAATTATAAAAAAATGTTCTGCTAGCTCATTGCCCAGACAGTCCTGTAATTATAAAACAGAAGAATTTGTTAGTTCACAGAAAATCTACTTTACAATAATATTATTAATTTACATTATTATTATTTAATTTTATTTTTAAACTGTTAATTTGGTGTAATACAACTGTCCATGGGGGAGGTCTTTACTCTAAAACTTAAAATACAGTTAAAAGTCCAAAATTGATCCTAATCACATTTTCCAAAGCTCGCACTGGAGTCTTGGCTGGGCCCATTTTTGGCCATGGACCTAATGTTTGACACTCTTGCACTAAAGCAGGGACGTCAAACTCATTTTACATCGTGGGCCACATACAGGCCACTTCACTGGTCCAGCCCACCAGTGAAACTCCCCTTTCTGTCTGTGTAAAGAAGTTAAACTACACATTGAATCGTTCACATGTCTTAGTATAAGGAAAAGAAGCAATTTTTAATAGTATGACTCAGTTTTTCTACATGATAAGGAAATTCTGCTAATCTATTACTTAATAACTTTGGTGTGGTATGAATGGCCCTGGGGGAAGTCTTTGGCAGTAGTTAAAAGTTTTACAGCTATGTGTTCAGTGGACCAGATTGGAGTCTTTGCCCGGCCTATTTTGGCCCACGGGCCTCATGTTTGACATAACATTTAACTTTGTATCCCTTGCAGATAAATGCTAACATCGACATTCGAGAGTTTTAAATCTATAAAAGCTGTTTATGAAACCAGGGTGACGTCACTGCATCTCTCCTTCAGCCAGCTCCTTCATTGCTTCCTTGACAGAGTTGCATCATCATATTTGAGCGTTATAAGCCTCGCGTTAGCCATGAAACAAACCTGGAGAAAAACATGGTGCCATTCTCAAAGTATCCGTCATGATGCACCAGCAGAATGTCTCCATACTTGGACTTTCGGTGACAGAGGAAAGGTCTGTGCAGAACTTCTATCGTCACTTCAGCTTCGGGCAGCTTCCCCCCGCTGCTGACGGACACCAGCATGAAGGAGCAGAGCCAGCTCAGCACAACCAGCAGCATGCTGACACAGTCAGCTTTCAGAAGAAACAGCCTGTTGAACAAAGAGCTAAAAAGTTTCTAACAGACTTGCTGCGGCATGAAAACGTGCAGCTGTTCCTCTACGTGGCAGAGACAAGTCGCTGCAGGAAGTTTTCCTCTGATTGGCTGATCGTTTTTCGGCAGCCCCACCCACAGACAATCCCCCTCACAACTTTCCTTTGGCAACATCTGAATGAATCTTTATTAGTGTACAGTGCTTCATGAAACGTACAGTCATGCAGGCAGATTATCAGCTAATTACAGTTTAATGAATGATTTGATGTATCCCCCACATGCTGCTGCAATAATCAAATATGATCCTTTTTTGGATGACATTCATTTTTTCCCATCTCTTCCATCTGAGTTATTTGGACATTCATTTCTAAAAGGCCTCACTTTGGCTTGGATATTTACAGCATTGGTTAAAGCGGTCTGTCGTGCACTAAAAAAACACATTTACATGCAATATGACAGCATTGCACTTCATCAATATACTGCATTTTTTTGTAATATATTGCACAGGAATAAACACACTTACACACCCCTGATTTGTATACTACAGTACATATATCTCTATATCTTTTTCATATTAAAAAGTGCTTTATAACACAGATTATTTCTGCATTAACAGTCAGCAAGTCATACACAACTATTTCGTATGATACAAACATGAAATCATTAAAATGTTTCCCAACAGTTCTAGTGTCCGTAACAGTGCTGCAGCCGATGAAGTGACACTAGCAAAGAGCTGTTTTCTGAGGTCAATTAGAGATTACACCTCCCGTGACCTTTCGTGGCTCAGAACAGGCACAAGAGCTTCCCTTAACTACTCTTTCTCAGTCTGTCGTTTATTTATTAATTAATTAATTTTTTTTTTTTTAAAGTGGTGAGACTTCAGTTGAAATCTGAAGTACAATCCCTTTGATCACAATGATCATCAAGAGGATTTGCAAAGATCCACTGAGGCTGTTTTCAAACCTCTGAATTCAGGTGAAGTACTTGCAGCCAGTAGAATCAATGAGGCATGAGTCGGTGCATTTGAGATGCCCAAAGGACCTGCAGGAGACACAAAAACTGGTTTGTAATACGTGCAATTGATGCGCTGCATTGTCTTACAGTTATCGTGAGTGGACTATTTTTGGAAGATAAGCATACTGACTTATTTCTCAAAGCAGACCCACCATTAGATGAGCTCTTATATTCATACAGTAACACTTACTATACTTACAAAAACTCTCTCTCTGTATTTGTTTGTATCTTTGTCTGCAAACTCCTCCTATACCAACAGAGGCTTGTTTTACAAAGCAGGATTTTGGCTTATCCTTAACTTCAGGGTTAACCCTGTGTTTTGTTTAGGTGGTTCAAAATTAATCTTTTGGCTTTTGTCCTTTTTAAAGCAGCGCTGCATTTAGTGAATCCACATCAGACAATCTGGGTATGTTGAACTTTCTTCGCTGTAGACGACCCAGGAGCTGAGCAACTGAACTTGTCACACATGTGTATTTTAGGCCGCTGAAGGTTCTTAACTATATAAGAAATTATGATGCCATCATAGTCCATAAAAAGGAGTTAAAAACATGTTAAAAAACAAAAAATCTGCATGTGAGCATCTTTATGGCTCACTAATAACATTTTATGTTTTATATTTTTTAAAGTCAGGACTCACAGAAATCCTGGCCTAAATAAAGTACGGCACTGAAAACCCCAAACTGTGCTTTTGCTATGATATAGAAATGAGATATACTGTGTTACGTCACGGGTTTGAGCATATACCAGCTGTGTACAACTTGGACAGTCTATTGCAGGGCTAACAGAGAGAGGCAGGCAACTGTTCACAATCACATTCACACCCAGGGCCAATTTAGAATTGCCAGTTAACCTAATCCGTGCATGTCTCTGGACTGTGGGACGACCCAGAGTAGCTGCAGAGAACATGCAAACTCCATGTAGAAAGGCCCGGCCAGCGGACTGTTTCAAACTGTGCTGCTCACAAAACATGTTTAAATTTCACTACGTCACCCTAACACTGATTACTACACTGCAAGAAGACAAAAGATGATGCAGTAACTAGCTCACTAGTTGCTAACACAGTACAAAATCTGAGATTGAAAACTGAAATCAACGTGAATGTGTGCCAAAAACGTCAGTTTCTCAAATGGCCATGTGAAAATGGCTCCAAATAGTCCGTCCTCACAGAGTCCCATATTAGAAATGCAGTTTTTGACACTTTAATGGATTCATCTTGAGTTATCTGGTCTCTGGAGCAAGTCTAAATGAATGGACTCTACATTTGTGTTCTGAGAGCTGTCTGTGAACATACCCAGGGAGATAAGACTTGCAGGTCTGGTAACCAAAGTCTTTTCCATCGCACTCCTCTATTCCTTCGTGCCTGTAGCCATCTCCACAGTAGGCCCACTTACAGTCTGTCACAAGGGAAAGGAGGTGAGAGACAGCAGGAGGCAGAGGAGGGTAGGGAGAGAGAAGACATTACTAATTTCTTTGGCACTGCAGTCTGCTTCAGTGATGCCAATACAGCATTTTCTTGCTAATTTAATTGAACAGAAGCAGAGAGTAGGGAGAGGATGGCAGCAGAAAAAAGAGGGGGGTTGAGATTAATGAAAGATCAAGGAAAGGTCTCACAGTGCTTACTAGCTTTCATCCTATGCCATGTGGGATCAGACTCTGTGGTGTACTGGAGTTATGCTCTGCAGGGTACCTCATCAGCAGCAAAACCAATCTACTTTACAGTTGGAGACTCTTTTTTTTTTTTTAATTTAGACAAATGAAAAGCAGTTTCAGCTAAATTCACATAAGCTGGATATTTGTAAGAGATAAAGAAACATAAGCAAAATGGGACATCTTGCATTATATGAGATTTCAACCTCTACAGGCTATTTCTGCAGGTGTGCAAGTTAACAAAGCAAACACGGAACTCACTGAGGCAAGAATCTGTGACAATCTGGTTTCCATCATCACACTCCTCTCCGTGCTGGGCTTGCACCTTTCCATCTCCACACACGCCAACTCTGTCTGGGACTTTCTCAGTAGACTGGTATGGCTGGAAGGGCTAGAAAAATTGAAAGAACAAGCTCCAACTTCCTCTGAGTCTAGTGGTTTGCATGTAAGATATCAAAGCATTGAGGCTAAAGTTGCAGTTTATTTTCTGGAAAGCTTTTGTGTACCATCTACAAAAAACCCCCACTTTCTTCTAGCGCTTTCAGCCTCATACCGTTGCCTTCATCAGTACATATAGTCATACAGTTGACTTGCTGCTGCTCAGTGCTGCAAATGCTTTGAAATTACCTGTATGGGCTTCCATCCATCTTTGTCTTTAAAATAAAGCATCCTCTGATCCTTCCTGAATGCTATTGCATTCTCTTGTTGTAGATGGTCCATCTCCTCCTCACTGTTTACCACAAATATCTTGTGGTGAATATGAAACACACACACACACACACACACACACACACACACACACACACACACACACACACACACACACACACACACACACACACACACACACACACACACACTGATCAGTGAAAGCATGCCAATTTAAATACTCAATAACAGTATTGTGACAGGATGTGGTTTTACCGCTGTGACTTTATTTCCACTCCGCCGCTGTGTGTAACTTCCAAAAGGAGCATTATTTGGTCCGAGAGCACCTTCACAATTACAGTGACCCGGTGGACCAGGAAGACCCTTATCCCCCTTTTCCCCTACTAGATAGAGACCTATAAGAAACACATAGTTTACAAAAATAAACTTGGATAACACACAAGCAGCCAGTGGGATACTGCTTCTGATTGGGTCATGTCTGTGAGCTACTATACCTGATGCAGGAGGACCAGGTGGCCCAGGGTGGCCAGTAGGACCTGGAGGTCCGGGAGGGCCCATCAATCCAGTGGCCCCAGTCTGGCCCTTCATACCCTGTGCAAATTATAAAATACCAGAAAGTAGATTACAAAGCAAATATGCAAAAAAAAAAAAAGTGCTAATCAATGGGAACAGCATCAGTGAGTGTGTGTGTGAGGTAAAAGACCCCACTTCACTGGCTATATTTTCCAAAACTGTTTTAAGAACGTTTCTTTTTTTCACCTGTTTGCCTCTCTTCCCCGGACGCCCAGTCGGTCCTCTCTTCCCTGATGTTCCTGGCTCTCCCTTTGGTCCTTTTTCGCCCTTTGAGAGAAGCAAAATTGAGGAATAACTGGATAAAAAGCAAATCTTTCATCTTCTTAAGTCTTTAATTACTCTTACCTTCTGTCCAAGCATCCCAGGCAAACCAATTGAACCCTGTTCAGAGACAGAATGGGAGCTTGTTGTGAGAACACTGACTTTATCATAACATGTATATGAAATACTTAACAGTAATTTATTTGGACTCTGAAACAGCCATACCAAGAAAAAGGTCTGAAATCATTTGAATTTTAAATTTAAAAAAAAGGGAGTGTATCAAACCTTATCGCCTTTTAGGCCTACTGGTCCAGGATCGCCTCGAGCTCCCTTATAAAAAAGAATTGGGGCGAGGGGAGAAAGAGAAAATGTGGATATGACACTTTTTTAGTAAGAGCAGTTAGTTAGAGGATGTGACACAGAACTTGCCTTCTCCCCTTTGTAACCACGTAAACCCTGAAAAGACAGAGTAAGAGACAAGAGTACATCAGAGAGAGAAAGCTTAATAAGAATCAAACAGGTAGTCCTGTAAACATGCCACTAACCTTTATTCCAGGTGGTCCCCTCAGTCCTGGTAATCCCATGAGTCCGGGGTCCCCTTTCTCACCCTGAGAAAAAATACAACTAGATGTATTTCAGGTGTCAGGAGTAAAAAACAAAATGCACCCAAAAATGTGTCTGTGCCTGGAGGAAGAGTCATGACACTTACCTTGGGCCCCTGTGGGCCAGGCCATCCTGGAATTCCTTGTTTGCCTGGCAGGCCTGGAGCTCCAGTACGACCCTACAAAAACATCAATACCAGTAACAGTTTCTCTGCCCGCTTCAGTAAAAGTGATGTGAACACAAAAAGCTGCTCGTCTACTCTAAAACTGCACGAAGAATTTTGCTGCAAACTCATTTAGAGTCCGACCTCCAACTCAGACTCCGCTCTAGAAGCACTGCAAATTACTGGACGGGAATGAAAGCCTAATCAATCTGGGTTCTGGGCAAAAGAGCCAAACATGATAGACAACAGCCGAACATCTCCGTGACACCCGGACAAGCATTGCAGAGCTGCTGCCATGCTAAGCAATGTGCTTTCATTTAACTGCCTTTCATTAAAACCGCAGCCTGTAGAGACTCTACGGACCTGCTGTGTGTGTGTGTGTGTATGTGTGTGGAGTGATTTATCACGAAGAGCAAAGGCACTTAGAGTGATTAAAGTAGAGAAGTAGAGTGCTGGAGAGGCTGGATCAGCAGGACTAGAGTTTGGTACGAGAGCTACTGGAGCAAGGCCAAGGAAAAAGAAATACGGAGAGAGGAAGCCGGAGCAGAGGAGAAAAAAGGAACAGCAAGGTGAGGGGACAACGGGATCAAAGTTTGCTGCAGGACGAGCATCTTCTGGGACTAATGCAGCAGAACCCATTTAGCAGCTGCAGAGGATATTCTGAGCACATCAATAGACAAATCACATCACAGAGCTCCAGGATGCATCCAGGGGGGAGAATAGAGGCAGACAGTGGGGAAAATCCTGATCCCATTACACCAAGGACAAGATGACGAGATGGACCGGAGAGAGTTGAGGAGCACAAGATGTGCAGGAGAGGATGAGCAGCTCACCTTTAACCCTGGACGTCCAATTTCTCCCTGGAGGAGGACAAATGGAGGGGCAGGAGATGGGGTGCTCGTTAGAGCAGAGAAGAGCACAAGGACACACACAAACACAAATGCTTTTACAGAAAACTGCATTAGAGACATAATTCACTCACCCCCACCCCTCAAACAAAACCCTCAAAACACACACACACACACACACACCTTCTCTCCCTTTGGTCCTCTTATGCCGGGCAATCCACTATGACCCTGAAAAATGTCACCAGATTTATATAAATCTCACATATCCCATAATGAGCATGGTACATTTGTAGAAAAATCAATACTAAAAAGGTTTGCGCTTGTTTAACAATATGTCCATCTGCTGTCTAAGAATGGTTTTGCTGTCAGGTGGATGCTCTGTGGCTAAATCGGGCTGAATTGCTTTTAGAGAATGATTTTGTGCAGCAGCTTATTTATTTATTTAGAAGTAAAGCCTTACCTCTGGGCCAGTCGGACCTGGAGGACCCGGAGGTCCAGGCGGACATCCTGGTATCACAGGCTTTGGTTTTATCTGCACCTCCCCTCCGAAAACACTCGGCTCCAACAGGCTGTTGCTGTCCTTCATTTGATCAGTAAACACACAATCAGAGAGAAAGTTCTTTTTAAGTCAGTGGCCTACATCGGGCAGGTAGGGGAGGCTGTATAGAAACAGGTGTGTTTGTGAAGACGTACAGGGCTGACCCTCTTCCAAAGCTGAGGCGGAGGAGGGAAGAGTGGTGGTGGAGGAGGTGACATGAGACAACAGGGGTCAAACCTCATCGGCTCGGCCAGGAACCTGAAGCCTGAGAGGAAAAAAGAGAGCAGTGCGCATCAAATGGAGTGGAACATGCACACACACACACACGCAAAGCTGGACTTACCTGAGCGGGCTGAGAGGATGGCGTCCATATAGGAGTGATGAGATGAGGCCCACGCAGGAGACAGAAGGATGAGAAAGGTAACTGCAATATTCTCCAGGTCCATGCTGCTGGATTACTTTTCCTAAAACGCACACAGGGCAGCCGATTATACACACAGTACACTCTATTTCTGTTCCCTGAGCTTACTGCAGTAGTTGGCACCTGTCACTTTTCCTTATTCCCTCTTGAGGGTGTCACTATTTCATCACTTCAGTCCACTAAAGCCTCTCTCTCTCTCTCCTTATAGCATCATAAACTTGTTGCAGCTCCACACTGCAGCAGATTTAAACACCGCTGTAATTCCAGCCATGCACCACCACTACCACCATCACCTACCCACCCTCTGTGCCAGAATTAGACAGAGGGGAGGCCACTGCTTGTCAACAATAGTAAGATTCATTCACACAAACCATTTTAACACGCTCACACTGCATGCGGTCAATGCAGGTCAATAACAGGAGGGAGAGAGAGAAAGAGGGTGGCTTTGCATAAAGATGCTGATAAAGGCTCACGTGTCACTCCATATCACATCGCCACTGGCGCTCACTTCTTCTTCTCGCAGCCTATTGATTAAACAGTACATGCTGTCGAAACGACACCACAGCCCTAAACCACTAATAAATGTCATCCCGTGGATTTCATTTGCGCGATCTCTTTACCTTCAGCTCGAAATTGCGCCGCACTTGTTGTAGACACGCCGTCCGGCGCTCCTTTCGTCTAAATGAGATGCGCGCTGTGCAGTCCCGAGTACTGTGGCTCCTCTGACATTTGTGTAGCCAATCTGGAGAGCTAATAAATCCGATCCACTTATCGACCCGCTTCTTCACCGCCGGTCAATAACAACACAATTGCAGCTCAGAGGACCGTTTGTTTTTTCTCTTGGCGCTCCTCAGAGCCCATCAGAGAGAGAAGCCACTGAGTGGAGCAGACACGGCGGTGTGCTGTTCAGCTCCCAGCGGGCGTGGATCGCGGGACCATTTACTGTTGTGTCATCTGGATCGGGTTCAGGACAGCTGGCCGCATAACGCAATTTAAGTTTGCGCGTGCCTGCACTGGCCTGGCACGTTCTGCGTCCTCAGTGGTGAGCTCTTTATTGGAGTAATGGCGCCCTCTGCTGGATACCTTTGTCCGTTTAATAAAATAAAACAAAATAAAATAAAATAAAATAAAATAAAATAAAATAAAATAAAATAAAATAAAATAAAATAAAATAAAATAAAATAAAATAAAGTTTCACTAACAGCTGATTGATCGAGCCTATTGGTGATAATTGTTTGTAACGTGGATTTTATCTTTATCTTTTTTACCAATTAACACTTTGGTTGTCCGATTAAATTGCACTATTTTGTATATAAAGATGAAAAATAAGACGCAATGCTGCTTCGGATACTGCAGGAAATATGTTATGTGTTAATAAAAACTTTTATTTGGATGTTTTTTTTTATTTGGATGCCAGACACGAGTAAGCAACTCGTGTCTGGCTGCACTTCATCCACCCTGCCAGATGGGAAAGCAAGCTCAAAGATTACAAAGGAAAATAGACAGCTAGACAAATAGGGCCTGGTGCAAGACACTTTACCAGACTTGCAATCTGTTAGAGCAGGTGCCTGTCTAGTAAGTGGTGGAGCGGGTGGCCAAGATTTTCCATAATGGATAGCAGATAGTTCAATGATCTCCTCACCACCACATCTTCAAAAGTGTCCAATTTGCAGTCAATCACAGAGCCAGCCTTTGTGATTAGTATATTCAGTCATTTGGTGTCACTAGCTCTGATGCTGCTCCCCCAGTAAGGTACACCGTACTCACCACAACTAACTGATAAAAAATCTCTCATTTTTTGCTGCACCCAGTGAAGTATGTAAACTTCCTTAGGAATAGATCCTGATCATCAATTGCCTGTGGGGGTGGTTGTCTGATCCACATAGTTTGGGAGGAGAAAGGAGAAAAGGGCAAAATCACTGATAGTAATCAGGATGTGCAGTGATAATGAGCAGTGTGTGATGGAGGAGCCAGCAGAGGACTGCTGGAGGATAGACACCTGCTGGACAAACTTAACTCATTTGCTCTCTCCGCTCACTTTTATCCGTCTGTAATCTTAAACCCAGAGGATTCAGGATAGCTGTTGGCTGTTGGTGCAAAGTAATTTGTCCTTCAAAACTATATGCTCTATGAATATATTATTAGTGTCTCAATCTAAAATTTTGTCTGCTAGAATCCTAGTGCTGTGTGGTGAAGCCAAACATATTAAAAACAAAGCAGTGCTTCAAGAAAATAAATGGCAACCTTAAAAAATCACACCAGCTGTGTTTTTATGCAAAAATTTAATATAAGATTAACTAAACACTACAAGGTCAAAGTCAATGGTGTTTGGCAAATGTAAAATAGCATGCTAACTCAGTATAAAGAATGAGGCCTGTTAAAGTAATCTAAGCACTTTACATTGTTCCTTATTCTCTTATGTTTTTAAAAATACAACAGCAATCTATTTGTTGACCATACTATCCATAAAAAACACAGAACAGAAACAAAAACAGAAATGAATTCAGTGAAAGTAAAGAGCAGCACTGTAACGATCGAAGTCTGTAACACCCAGTGGTTTGAAAAGATGATTAAAAACCTCTTACACAAAGCCTGCCCAAATTGATACATCTAAACAGAAAACACTTATGTGTTAACAGAAAACAAAGTTCTAACAATGTTCCACACAAGCATCGATCAGCAGTAGTTTATGCGCCTCATAAGCTTCTTTTAAATAGTCTATAATATCCTTTCTCTCTTTTTTCTTTCTGATGCCACTGAAGATCATCTTGGTGCCTGGAATGTACTTTTTTGGATTTTCTGTGTCTTCATCCCATACAATATCTAAAAAAGAAAACACAATAATTAAATTAATTCTTTGAGATTAAAATCGGTGAATCGGAGAAGAATGCTGGCTACTGTGCTACCTGTTCAGGCCTGCTGCTCTGGCCATCAGGTATGGGAAACATATCCTTTCTTAATATTATAGCAGAAATATACACACTACTGAGCACTCCAAGGGAAAACTCCCATAAATTCCAGTACAGAAGAGTTAAAATGCAGATTACAATTCACATTCAAAGCTCTACTGAAATTTATAAGATTATGAAGGTTTGTTCTGTCAGGATGTTGAATATGAAGACGATGAAGACTGCGGAGGAGATTTGTGGATGTAGTGAGGACATGCAGGGGGATGGCATAAAAGAAAAATGATGCTGAGGGATAGAATGAGATGGAGGCAGATGATTCACTGTAGCGACCCCTAAAGGGAGCAGCTGAAGATGAAGAAATAGTTCTTAGAGGATAGATTGATTATGATTGACTTTTTCACAGAAGAAGCTAGCACTGGCTTATTCACTCCGCTTTAATTTTCCACCAATCTGATTTGCATCTTTTCACATAGAAAAGACTCAGACACAAAGCTTCACAAAGCTGAGATGCATGGAGATCAATCAATCTGTCAGTCTAACCAAGGTGAGTTCTGCACAGCAATGGTACCTGTATCAATGTTGGCCTGTGTATAGGAGTAGCCAGGTGCTTGCCCTGTCTGCCTTCCAAACAGTCCCCACAGGTTGGGCCCCACCTTGTGGCTCTCCCCCTTTCCCACTGTGCGGCACTGGGAGCATTTCTGCACAAACACTTTCTTTCCTTTCTTGACATCCCCCATTACCAGTGGCTGGGAGGAGACACAAGCGAAGTGTGCAACCTGGAATGAGTCACACCCAAACTAGTAACATATGAAGCGAGTGGAAATATACTACACAAATATTTACATGTAACAGTAGCCCAGAGTCAAAAAAACCACTCACCAACTTCCAGGCTGTTAATGCACAAGTTATGAAATGTGGAACAAGATGTTCTGGGAACAAAAACATGTAAAAAAACAAAAAAACAAAAAAACAAACAAAAAAAAAACAAGTTTAAAAGAAAAAAAAATCTAAAATAGTTTATTTAACAGGAAGATTGACTCGCTTTTGCTAAAAAGTCAAAGTGAGAAAAGATTTATGCCATCATTTATCCTCCAAAAAAACACATAAAAAACAAATAAATGAACAGTTAATAAACAAAAGGGAAAACTTGCAGATATTGGACTGTGGCTGAAATACCTCTGGACAGAAGTTCAGTGTTTAGCTTCAGCTTCAGCTTCAGCGTTGCGCCGGATAGTTTGAAGCTCAGAAAGTAAGATCTCAAATTTATAATGGGGGTGGTTGACTATGCAGTGGTTCAGTAGGACATTCATTCGGTACAATGATTGGCCACTAGAGGGAGACCAAACACAACCAAGGTGGTCACATTTTCCCTCAGTCTGGAGTAACAAAATCAGTATCACTATTTTCAGAATCATTCCAGTGAATCAAGAAAGGTGTGAATGAATTTTTAACCGGTGGATGACATAAAGAGTTTTATCTAACAAAGTGATAGTGCCCGCAGTACAGGATGCACAGTACTAAGGAAACAGTGGGAGTGTGTGAGTTTTCTGTGTGCTTAATGTTTTATGTGTTAACTTCCCTGCTTTACTCTGTAATACTAACAGTAATGCAATTGTCTGCTCGAACTTAAGAAATTACATTAATTGAATAAAGATTTTAAAGAAACACAACTGCCTTGCTTTAATGTGGACTTCCTTCCCTATAAGCCTTCTGTTTTGTAAGATAACTCTTTAAAGTGTTAGATAGACTTACAAAGTATAAATTTTCCTTTTGATAAACACCTCTATGAAATCTATTTTTACAGTGATCCCCACTTGCAGTTTGAAGGTTCATCTGCAGGTTAAAATGCATTTGTCACCATTATGCAACCATAATGGATTTATAAACACAGCTCCTCATTTTCATCTGTTAAAAACCACACTGTCCAGGCCAGCCAACAGATTTTTTTATTTGTTGTGTTATCCAGCTAAGGCTCTAATGCAAAGGGTGTAAAACTGGCTACGGGATAGCCATACTTTCTTTAATGCTATTGCAAGTTATGTTTATTTACTTTTTCTCAAAGTATTTTCTATCTCACATCTGCATCTACAACCAGCTTAGAAAGCAGTTAACCCCACACTTACACTGAATCCAGAGGAAAACCCAACAAAGTCCCTGAGAAGGTTTGAATTCTTGCAGTGAGGTGACAGCGCTAACCTCCACATCAACCTAGCCACTGATATACAAAACACTGAATACAAAATGTCAGAAGGTTTTTTTTAAAACTATCTCATGATATTGCACCAATCACCAGTATTCTAACCTCTTTGGCCATTGAAATAGTACATATTACCCTGATATACCCCCACTACTGACAGAGTACGTACATATATAGTTGGTGGTTTCCAGGACACGAGGAGTTTATTTACACGCCACTATAGGAAGACAAGGAAGCATATTTTCTTTATTAAATATATATTTACTGGAATTATTATGAAAAAAGTGAATAAATTTTCAAACTAGAGGCTGAGCAGAAAGATCACAGTGGCCACTTTGATTGGGTTTTTGTCTCCCCCTTGTGGTTTATCACTGAACTGCAGGATCACATGCCGTAAAGTTGCTCCTGTATCGGCAGGGTTTCAGTGGATGCCGGGTGCTAACATAGTTAACTGCAAGGTTAAAAAAAAATTCAACAATAAAATGATTTTTCCAAAGAAGTACTGAAAAGCAAAACTGATGAAAAAAAATTTAAACAATGTCTGAGATAATCACAGCATTAGCTGGAGGAATGGACCACCATCACAGGATATTAATGTTTGTGTAAATCAGTTTTATTCCCAATGGCACAGCCCACTGACACTCCTTTGGATCAGGACGGAACAGTTTGTGATTGCAGGGCTGAGGTTTAAACATTGCTCATGACCGTTGCTAGGTCAACTGTGCAAAGTCAAGTCAGATGTAAGAGAAAAATTTCTGTGACTTAGTATGAAATATGAAAATTTGCTTTCCATCACAATATGTGTAACTTTATTTAAAGAGACATACAAGATTTTCCTCAAATGTTTCACTTTAAGCACTTGTTTATACAGTAAAATAAAGAAATGTTGATATTTACATCCTACAGAGCCCTATAGACAAAAATCACTATTTACTCTTTTTTTCTTCCAGCTCTGTTTCTTCATCTGAGGTAGTTGTTGAATCAAAGTTTTCAGCCCTGTAGGAACAAAGCACACTGTTTGCAAATGCACAATGAGACACCCATCCCTTCTCAGGAGTGCACCCGAGGTTGAAGATAGATAAACCATTAAGAACATCATTTACCTACCAGTGCAAGCCAGTGTTTAATAACTGTTCAATGGCAACAGTCCTCAGAAGCTTCCAGTAGGGACTATTCCTCTCAAATCTTTGAGACAGCACTTGGTTCGGTGCTCGTCTGATGCTCGGGCACTCTGCACACACTCGAATTGCCACCCAGGATCTTCCAAACCTCTGGGGCAGGTTGGGAGAGGAGTTTGGTGTCCTTTCATCACTGGGATGACTCTGTCTCCCAAAGCGCAATGGCATGTTGGCGTGCTGGTGGAGGGGTTTGACAGTGGGCGGATAGAACCTGACGATGGTCGGGAGGCTGAATTTGCTGGTGGTGGGAGCCACGTGTATATTGAAGCTCTCGAGATCTAAGCTCCTGTGGATTTTATTTTTAGTCTAGAAACAAGAGATCAGATGAAATATAATGCACATAATGCACTGTTTCAGTAGTTTTGCAAGCCAAACAATTGCTGGTTCACTACTGGGTCAAGGGCATTTTTTTCTCACATTCATTAAAAAAATTTTTTTGTTCACAGCAAAAGCAATCATTAGTTGCCACCACAGGTTATGCTCATACCCCATATTTTTCTGCAAAAAAGTGAAACAATGTCTGCAAAAGCTAATTTTGGAGAGCCCAAGATGATCTATTTGAGTTGCCTTATTTAAAATCTGCTCAGCTATTCATTTAACAATCTTGTACATCAGCTAAAATTACCATATGGTTAAATTTTTAAGCTCAAGAAATTGAAGATTATTTGAGGTTTTCACACTTTAACCAATTTCTGAAATGTTAAATCAGTTCACAAAACATGTTTTACTCATTTACTAACAAGTTATGGGTCTAATTATTTCTTACCTCTTGGTGCGGCTGTTTCCTCACAGAATATGTGCCGTCATTGCTGCTGAGCAAGTTTTTACCGCTGCGGACCAATTTCCCAAAGACGTGTACATCAGACCCTCCAAGACCCCGCAGCATCAGGAGCGCAGACAGTATCATTGTTACCAACATATTAACAACCATATTTCACAACTTCTCTGAGCAGCCTGAGGACATATGGTTACCACAGTGTCTGCAGGTATTAAAGGTCCCTGAAAGCATGCGTCACTGGCGGTGTGTGATGAAGACAGTCAAACACATGCACATACATCTTCAGCCTAATTTAACAGGAGGAAATTCCTGACCCTACTAATTATCCTTCTCTGAAGGATATGTTTGAGGAGGTATGTATGTCCTAATTAGGCTGCTGAATGAACCAGTCAGCGTGTTTTCGGTTTAGTTTGGTTGAAAGCAGGAAGTTGACAGGAAGCAAAAACAGGTGTTCAACAAAGATACCACATATCACATTTTTAGCATCACAATTTGATTTACAGTGAGCCAGAACAAAACATTCATTTTTGTAAGGATTTCTTGTAAGTTTTCTTTACAGTGTAACTAAAATGTTTACATTTACGTGCATGTAAATAACCATGTATGAAACGACGGCCTGAGAAAAATAAGAGCAATTATAATTTTATTCAAGTTATTGAAAATTCAGTTAGTTTGAATTATTATATTAAATTATTCTATATGTTTTTTAAAAAAAATGTGATATTTATAAGAAACACCTTGGTCTACGCATCTACAAACGCAGTTCTGAAGTAGTTGGGATGCTGTGTAATATGTCCAAAAATAATAAAAAAAATAAAAAAATAAAAAACCAAGCCAAAACAAAACAAAACAAGAAGCAGAAAAAAACATGCAATAACTTGCAAATCTCATGAAGACATATTTTAAAATATATAAAATGTTGAAAGTGAAAAAGTGTACCGTTTTAAGAAAACAATCAAAAAAAAAATTAAATCAATTTGAATTGAATAGCTGCAGCAGTTCTTGAAAGCACTGGGACAGGGCCATATTTCCCACTGTGTAGCATCCCAGTCCATGAACGGGACCTGAGGAGACCAGCTGCTGCTTTTTTTTATTTTTTATTTTTATTTCATAATGCCTCACACGCTTTCAGTTAGTGAAACATCTGGACTCCAATTCAGCACTTGGACTCTTCTCCTATGAAGCCATGCTGTTTTAATAGATGCAGGATGCGGTTCAGCATTGTCTTGCTGAAATATGCAAGGCCTTCTCTGATGGGAACGTATGCTGCTCTAAAAGATGCAGACACCTGCAAGCTGCTAATTCCATAGGTACTAGTGCATCCCTGTAAAATCTGAGATGGAAGCTTTTGAACATTGATAACAAACCTAATGGTTCTTCCTCTCTTTAGTCTGGAGGATGCAGCATCCATATTTTTCCAATAAGAATTTCAAATTTTGATTTGTCTGACTCTAACGCTGTTTTTACACTTTTCCTCAGTCTATTTTAAAACTTTTTTTTTTTTTTTGCCTGTCCCGTTTGGCTCTTTTGCCATCAGAATTGTTGTCTAAAGGCAAACAAAGATGCCCAACGGATTTACTTTACCAAATTGACCATCCCAGCCTTGCCGTAATGGTCCATTTGATTCACCTTTTATTGTTTATTTTATTTTCACTTACTGAATACGGGACAGACTTGACTGGGGGAAAGAAGGGGAGAAAGAAAGAGGGAAAGAGAAACAGCTGAGAAGAGGGACGGGGGAGAAGGGCAAAAAACATAAACCAACAGAACGGGCAGAGAAAAAAAATGCATATATCAATCACCTGGATCACTTGCTGAGAAAGAAAAAAGAAAACAAGCAGAAGAGAACAAGAGTAATAGAATAAACAACATAACAATGATATATGGGAATATGACAGTAAATACTAAATATTAAACATTATTGTGCAGCACATAAGATCAACAGAACACAGTGTGCTTTGAGGTAGGAGCCAAAAAGGGTGTAGTTTGTGGGTGTGATCACCCGTGTGTACACCTGTGAGCATGGACGCGCTTGTTTTTTGTTTTTTAAAAGGTTCCTTCATGTAATGATCTGCTAGAGGGTGTGGGGGGGCCACAGCCCCGTCCTCCAGGGCATGAAGCAGGTGTGGAGGAGATCAAAACTCCAGACATCCAGAGGCCCCCAGAACACAAGAGACCAAGGAAGACCAACAGAGGGGCAGCCGCGCCACTGTCCCAGAAAGAGCTGAGGAGAGTCCCAGATGAGGGCTCACTCAGCAGCCGCGGAGCAGAAGCCAGGGGGAGTTGCAGTGACGCGCCCGTGAGCTCCGCTGGCAGCCAGCCGTGCCTGAGTGACCGAGCCCCAGGCTGAGAGGCCGGGGGCACCCCACCTCCAAAGTGGCCCGAGCGAGCCCCAGGCTCCAGGCCCAGATAAGCGGCCGCCAAGGAGTGAGCCGGTGTGTACCTGGACGCCCATCCCCAGACACAAAGAACCACCAACGCACCGATGTCTGAGGGAGTCCGTCACTGGCAGGGGAAGTGGTGGTAGGGGGAGATAGCCCTCCAAACCTTGGAGGGCCTGAGATGTCCCCAGAGAGGTGGCGCCTGACACCCAACCTGACATATAGACACAGACATACAGGCACACACAGACACAAACATCCATTCCCACCCTCATGCTCTCATATGCACTTACTCCACACTCAACCAACGTGGAGACAGACATAAAGAGACGTTGTACACACGATCACACTCCCCAAGCGTACTCTACAAACCGGGTCTAGGTACCCTTGCCCCTGGAGGGGGGAACTGCACCCAGACCCTGGTGGTGTTACCCTTTTCCCTGCGGTGGGGGGAGGCAGACCGCCCCGACTCCGCAGCAGCAGGAAGGCCCCACAATCCAGACCGCAGTCGGACGGCCAACTCCTCCTCCTAGCCCCCCCGCTCCAGCAGGTCGCAGAGAATGTGGGTGAGAGAAGACTCCAAACCTCCCTCCACCCGCTCATTGTAGTGTTGATGCATGTGTGTTCTAAGGTGCATTTAAAACCCAGGAGGGCATGGAGCTACCTGCCAGAGAGCAGCAGGTAAGCGCATGGTCCCTCCTGCTAGCCCTCAATGTCTACGTGTATTTAAAATTGAGAGGTGGGAAACGACGCCAGGGGTGGGGTGTATACCCTGATGGTACTTTGGACTCCGTGTATCGTGCCCACCCCCAAGATCCTATATGTATGTGTAATGAGAGTGTGAGTAATGTGAATGTCTAAGTTGTGGGATAAAATTGAGGCAGAGGCAGCCAGAAGGGGACAGAGGGGGGGGGGGGGGGGTAGCCTCCTCTGCACCCTGGTGACACACCCCTACTCCAAGGTCCTGCATGTGTGGGTGGTTGTGGTGGAGCGGGAAGAGGGAGGCAGCTGGAGATGGGGAGGGAAGGAAGGGAGGGGCAAGTGACCCCTCCCTGGGGCCAGCTCCCCCGCTGACCCCAGTAGGCACCCCCATACTCCGCGACCTGCCAGGGAAAGGGGGCTCAGGCCCATCCAGACCGGGCCCAGTGCAGCAGCGCCTCCCGGCCCCACAGAGCCCGGAACAGTCCACCCAACCCCACCACAGAGAAAACTGCACCCACCCCACCATCCACTCATCTTCCAGACTACATAAGACAATAAACACCCAGGCTGAGATCTTCCTCCACCTCTCCTGTATCTCCCCCTCCTGCAGAGGGAGCTCCTGAGGAGAGGAAAGCTCCTGCAAGATGTGACAATCTCCCCCACCAGTTGAAGAGCCCCCCAGGTGGCTCGATGCACCGGCGGCACCCTGCTCCAGGGCTGGGCCCCCATGCACCCACCCGCCCACAACCCCGGCAACACACCAACCAGGACCCAAGCCCCCGAGGCCCGGTCGGGGTCCCAGCCCAGAGACGGAGCGCCCCCAGAACCTCACGCCCATCCCGGACCCACCCAGGGGCAGCCAGGCTACCAGGTCAGTAACCCACGTCCATCAGCACAGACCCTCCCCTAGCCCCGCTGCACGCAGCCGCGAGGAAACAGTCACCTGAGAGCCAACAGAGCCCCTAACCGGACATGACCGTTACCCCGGGTTGAGCCCCCCAAGGAAGATGCCTCCGGGGAACCCCCCGACGCCCTAAGCCTGTCCCTACCCCCACACCAATCACAACAGTGAAGGCGGGACCAAACTATGACCCCCCACCCCCACTAGGTGATGGAGCTGATCAAAGGAGCCCAGAGCAATTGATCTGATGTGGTGGCAGAGGCTGTATCAAGACTAATGTAATCTAATAGATAATTTCTATACTGGTTAGAATTAAGATTATTTTTATTTTTCCAGTTCATGAGGACTGTTTTCTTGGCTATGCATAGGGCAGTGAAAACCATAAGCTGCCCAACAAACACACTAAGGGGGAAGTTGGAATGTTACATTTCAGACACTTCGATAAGTCTTCACATATCTCACGCCAAAACTTCTGAACTGGTGGACAGAACCAAAGAGCGTGGATATAATTGTCCGGTGAATTGGTTTGGCAGTGTGAGCTGTTGTTGGTAGACGTAAAGCCCATCTTGAACATCCGATGACCTGTATAGTGCACTCTATGTAATATTTTGTATTGAATTAATTGAAGACTGGGATTTCTAATTAGATGAAAGGTTTTTAAGCAAATCTGAGACCAGAAGTTTAGGTCTAAGTTAACTGATAAATCCGCTTCCCATTTTGCAATAGGAAGTGATATTGATTCATCTGATTTAGAAAGCATTCTGTATATTTTGGATAGTAATTTGGGGGTTTTAAGAGTAAGAAATTGAACCACACTTGGTGGTGTTTGTAGTTCAACTTGATCCGGTTTAAATTTCTTTTTTACTATGGATTTAATTTGTTGATATTCTAAAAATCTTTTCTTGTTGATCCCATATTGTGTAACTAGTCCGTCAAATGAAATAAATTCTGTTCCTTCTAGTATATGTTCTAAATATTTGATTCCTTTATCACTCCAATCTGAAAAGTTTATCATATTATTGTTTTGTAATATGTCAGGGTTGTTCCAGATAGGTGTACGTTTGCATGGGATTAATGAAGACGCCGTCAATTTTAGAAACTCCCACCATGCTGTCAGAGAAGAGCTGATGTTGATGCTTTTAAAGCATTCATGTCGTTGGATGTCTGAGCTGATAAATGGTAGGTCTGAGATCTCTAGATTATTGCAAAGTGCTTGTTCTACATCTAGCCAAGGTTCATCTAAGAGGGTATGTTTTAGCCATCCTGAGATAAACTGAAGCCTGTTGGCTAAGAAGTAGTGCTGAAAGTTAGGCAGTTCTAGTCCTCCTTTATCCTTGGTCTTTTGTAGTGTTTTTAAGCTTATACGTGGGGGTTTATTTTTCCAAAGGAATTTGGACATACATGAATCTAGAGATCTGAACCAATCTTGTGGCGGTTTAGTTGGGATCATTGAGAATAAATAATTTATTTTTGGTAAGACCATCATTTTTATAGCGGCAACCCTTCCCATGAGTGATATGGGTAGACATTTCCATCTAGCCAGATCATCTTCTACCTTCTTTAAAAGTGGGATATGGTTTAATTTAGTTAGATCTGCAAGCTTGGGAGAAACATTAATACCTAAATATTTTATATTTCCCGATTGCAGTGGTGTAGAAGAGGAATTATGGAAGGAGCAATTAATCGGTACGACTGTAAATTTTGACCAGTTAATTTTAAAACTTTGACAAAGAGAAGATGTGCGTTTCTAGGTTATGGCTTCTTCTTTGCTCGAATTTAGCTTAAACCTAAATTCATGAATGACACCTTGTGGTGAACCGTGTTCACAGACAGTGATTTCTGGAAATACATCCCTGCTTTTAATGCAGTGTCAACTGAGAGCCTAAAGATCACAGGGATTCAAAATTGACTTTCAGCCTTGACAGTCTTTTGATATTATTATGTACTTTGTATTATGTGTTATGTTTAATGAGATATTTAAAGTCTTCACAGTTTCATGTTGAGGGACATTATTGTGAAGTTGTACACTGATAAAAGCTATTTTGGAGAGAGGTATATATAATCTATGCAAATCATATAAAATTTACTCTATTATTGCCCTCAGCTAAGGAATTATAAAGTAATGGGTTTATTATACCCTTTTCTGAAGAGTAACAACATTACATTAAAAAATGCAGTAAAATATACCCCCAAACCATGAGTCTTATGTAAGGTAATCGGAACACTGAGGTCGTGTCCAAATTCATGGGCTGAATCCTCCTGAGGACCCGGCCTTCGCGGGCTATGTGGGCCGGGTCCTCAGAAGGTCGGGTAGGCCGGATGTAAACCTACGTTTAACCTGAGTAGCGAAAGACAGCGGTGATCTGAAAATGATGTGCCGGGAGTTGTGCCGTTCTAGTGACCCTCGAGCTCCCGGCTAGTTATCGAGCTGTTGGGTAACAGACAATCCAAACAATCCCTGTCAGTGATGGAGAAGCTTTGATGAAAATATTTGGTAAAAAGTTCACCAGCATGAAGGAAATGAAGTTTCAAACTTTCCTTAGGAGGACCCCAGCACGCCTGCTTAAAGAAAAGTAAGTGTGGCGATGTGGATGCTTGCAGCGACTGCTGTATAGAGGCCATCCTGCTACACATGAAACACATCAGAGTCATAATTGTTATTTTAGTCACGTGTTTGTTTATTATCCTTATTGTTTTATCTGGGACTGTTTGCAGACATCTCAGAGAGAGGAGACACCAGCATCTGAACAGAGACTTAAACCAGCAACCTGCAGCTCCCTGCTTGGCTGCTCCAGTTTTCTCCTCACTCATGTTCAGAGATGGGCAGTAACGCGTTACTTGTAACGCGTTACTGTAATCTGATTACTTTTTTCAAGTAACGAGTAAAGTAAGGGATTACTATTGTGAAAACGGTAATTAGATTACCGTTACTTTCCCGTAGGAACGCTGCGTTACTGCGTTACTAAAACCGTGATTTTTTGCGAGAATGTCTCACGACGGTGACGTAAGCGAGTGCGCCGTTAGTGACAACAGCTGTGTGCAGATCAACAATGGATCACATATCGATTGTGGGAGAGAGTATGAGCGTGCAGCGTTTAAAGCGTGGAAGTACTGACCTTATTTTGAGTTTGATTCCATAAAAAGTGACAAAAACATTAGCGTCCGTTGTGCGTGGGAAGAAAACTTCTTTTTACAGCGAAAAAAACCCCTAAACTTCCAAGCAAACACCGAGTGCACAACAACGTAATGGGAAATGCACAGAGAAACTCGCAGATTCTTCAACTGACCGCAGCACACCTGCACCAGGGTAAACCTCCGCCTGCTCCAGTCCTGCTTTACAGGTGAAAATAGAGCAACAGGACCGCTGAGTCTTTGACTTTATTTATTTTCTGCTGTGTTTTACTTGCATCTATTTGAAAGAGTGAGTGTAAGAGTTACACTCAAAACATGAAGAAGGAACTGATGAAAGTGCAAGAAGAACTTGCAGAAGAGAGAATTGAGGTGAAGGTATTCAAGAAAGAAACGACCGGCTCTGCGGTGACCAAGAAAGACTGCAAAGCCGCACTTAAAGAAATACGAAAGCACAAAAAGGAAGCTAAAGAGCTCCTCAAACAGAAAGTGAAACTGGCCAAACAGCAGCTGAAAGAAAAATTTAAAGATGCCGAGGAGCAGCTCAACAAAACCTTAAAAGAACTCAAGGCAAAAGAAAAGCAAGCCGAGGACAGGAGGGGATTCTGGAGCAGACTGCTGAGAAAGAACTGACCCAGCAGCATCGAGTTTGAGGACATCAATAGTGTCTTCCTCCTCTCTCCACCTTTCTTTCACCCCATCCTTCTTCTTGGGACGTTTGTTTGTTTTTTAAAAACTCTAATCTAAATACATGTACTGAAATACACAAATAAAATTGCCATAACTTGACCTCATGTTGCCTGCTTCTTTTCTTGTGTGTCTGTGGATTTAAAACAGTAACACACTTTCTGCTCTGTGTGTCTTTAATTGTAAATAAATGCAATATGTTCTGATTTTAAAATGCAGTGCAAAAAACTTCTGCTCTAAATCTTTTTTTTTTTTAGCAAAAAGCTTTTTTTTTGCCTGTTGTGGAAGTTTTCCATTTAAATAAAGCCTGCAGACGAGCGGTGAGCGGTAGCTAACATTCTTTAATCCAAACACACAAAGAACAGACAACCAAGCTTGATGAAGTCCCTGCATGACCGTGGGACAGACGGTCAGCAGAGTCTCCCTGAGCCTAGCATGGCTCTCAGTTAAATACCTTCTCCAGGAACAAAAGGCAGTACACAGCTGTTTCACATCTTAAGGTTCACACTCCCTTGCTACCTCCCAGAGTCCTCAAAGAGACAAAAGACTCTTCCTGTGGAGTTGTCTGCTTCCCCCAACTTCCTTACTACACCCCCTCCATTTGTCTTACTGTATGAGTGTCAGACATGTTAAAATCCAGTGGCACCAAGGTATCATACAATAAAATAATGTGATTAATACATAAGTAAAAGAAATTCCTATACATGCCCCTTCCTGATTACTTATGTTTTAACATGTTTGTTACACTTAAATGTTTCCAATTTCAAATGTTAACACAGATTTTCAGAGTAAATACAGATTGTAGTTTTTTAAATGATGATTTCATTTAGTTTGGGGAAACAGCTCTCCAACTTTACCTCATGTAGAAAAAGTAATTTCCTTCTAAACCTAATAAGTGGTTTTGTCATCTAGCAAGAACTGCAATCAAGCATTTGCAATAACTGGTGATGAGTGTGTTACAGCGCTGTGGAGGAAATTTGGTCCTCTCTTCTTTGCAGAATTGTTTTCATTCGGCCACTTTGGAGGGTTTTCCAGCATAGGCTGAGTTTTTAAGGTCATGCTAAACCATCTCAATCTGATTGCAGTCTGCACTTTGACCAGGTCAAAACCTCCATGTTGTTTTTTGAGCCATTCAGAGATGATCTTGCTGCTGTGTTTTGCATTATTGTCCTGGTGCATTTGAGCTTCAGGGCACATTAAATGAGACTAGTGAGGCCTTCAGGTTTTTCACATTTTCTGGATTAAGGCCCTCATCGTGGTTCGATTCCCAAAGCGCTTGAAATGCCTTTGTAACCAGACTGTTACTTTGTTTCCAGACTGATAGAGTTCAGTGTTTCTTAGCTGTTTCTTTAGATATCCACGATGTTGCTTTCTGAGATCTTTTAGTCAACTTCACTTTTTTTTTGCCTGTCCCATTTGGTTCTTTAGCCGTCAGAATTGTTGTCTGAAGACCAACAAGGAGACCCAATGGATTTACTTTCCCAAATGGATCATCACGGCCTTGCCATATTGGTCCGTTTGATCTACCTTTGTTGTTATTATTTATTTTATTTTATTTTCAGTTGTTACAGACGGGACAGACATGACTGAGGAATAGGAAAGGGAGAAAGAACGATGAAGGAGAGGAGCAAAGAGCAAAGAAAAACTGAAGAACAATATTCACCTTATGTTTAATTTCTACCTTTATTAAAGAGACTCAGAGAAATTTTGAGGTTAGCTAAATAACTTGTAACCAGGTACATATCTGAAAATTTCTTTTGTGTAATGTATTTTCTTATTTTTGTTGCATGAAGAATCTGTGTATGTGGACACTCACTATTTGCCCTCTTTTTCAGGCCCTCACATGTGTCCTTTACAAGCAGAGACTCACTGATAGACGACTCTGTTACCAGTTCTAGGGCTGATGCACCCACCCACATCCCCACCCCCGGTGTATCCTTTATAGGTATGCAAGTTTCTAAATGAAATAAATCACATGTGGTTAATCTTAACCAAAGTCCTCAGTTATGGGAAAATGAACTGGAAATGCAAGTTGTGCAACTTCACAACCACAAAAAGATTAGACCTGCTGAAACACGTCAGGCTAATACATGGGCATTTTGGTCGAGTCCACTCCATACCCTGCCTTCATGCAGATTGCCCTTGCACTGTCAAGACATGGGGTGCATTAAGGACACATTTGTCAAGGCATCATTCACAGTCATCCCAGCCAGGCAACATCCTTTCATTCACGTGCATTGTCTGTAATTCATGCTCTTTTGACAGAGGCAGTTTTTTGAAAATCTTGGTGGCCATCTAAAAAAGTTTGAAACTGTGCCATGTATTTTTGAGGATTGTGATTATAAGGTTAACAAATACACAACATTCCACAGCCACAAGAGTAGAAAACACAACCCACATTCCTTGGAAGATTTCAAGACTAATGTTCTTCATCAATACCAAAAGAACCCGGATGAAGAATGTGACATTGTTGACCATGACAATGAATGTGGCTCAGTCCTTGAGGAGGATGAGGACTTAAACAAAATTATTACTAAGAAAGTGGGGCTACTCCTCCTGAAAATGGAGAGCATTTTCAATGTGTCCAATTCATGCATTGACAAACTAGTAGAGGAACTTCATTTCCTTACAGCATCTGCATCTGGTCCCGTCATTAAAGAAATAATTCTGAGCACTTTGAGAAAACATGGCTGTACATTGGAAGACTCAGTGATTTCAGAACTGGTCAAAGACCTTTGCCGGCTAAGCCCTGTCTGTGCTGCTTTAAGAGTGGAAGGGCCTTTAAGCAGTCAGTTCAGGAGAGAGCAATTTAGAAAGGAGCATCTCTCATTGACTGAACCTGTTGAGTACATACTTGATAGTACAGATAATAAAACATTTCAGTATATACCAATCCTCCCATTATTATCTCAACTTGTGGACAACAGAGACATTCAAAACACAATATTACAAAACAAAAGGCCATCTGATGTCTCTTCGGAATACAAATCATTTAATGATGGATCTTTACTAAGAGAAAACAGCTTTTTATGTGAAGATGAACTTAAACTCCCACTCATCCTTTATATAGATGACTTTGAGATATGCAACCCTCTGGGAACATCCCGCAAGAAGCATAAAGTCACAGCTGTGTCTTGGGTGTTTGCAGACATACCTGCCACCTTGAGATCTATACTGATTTCCATTTACTTAACCATTTTATGCAAGGCAAATGATGTCAACCAGTTTGGCTATGCAAATGTTTTGGACCCACTGCTCAAAGATTTTGAAGTCCTTTGAAGATAATGGTATTTTTGTTTCAAGTCTGGGCAAAGTGGTCAAGGGCACTGTACTTGCTGTAGTCGCTGACAATCTTGGCGCTCACTCAACAGGCGGGTTTGTTGAAAGCTTTTCAGCTTCACATTTCTGTCGCTTTTGCATTGGCGAAAGGTCACAGATCCAGGAGCATGAAGTAGGAGAAGGACTGTTTCCTCTACGGACTAAGTCCAACTATGCCATCCATGTCAAAGCAGCACTGTCTGATCCTGCAGAAGCTCACCACTGTGGAGTTAAAAGACAGTGTCCAATCTCAGACAGACTCAGTCACTTTCATGCTACATCAGGTTATCCCCCAGATGCTTTGCATGATTTGCTTGAAGGGATTGTACCTGTTGAAATTTCACTCTGTCATGATGTGTTAATCAGGAAAAAATACATATCTCTTGAGCAGCTCAACCGTTCCATCCGCTTCTTTCCTTACAAATGGAGTGACAAAACAAACTGTCCACAACCCATTGCCCCAAATTTCACAGCGCGAAAAAGTGTAGAAGGTAATGCACACAAAAACTGGTGTTTGTTGAGAATGTCACCAATCATGAGTGGTATCAAAGTACCAGAAGATGAGCCTGCTTGGGAGGTTTTGATGACCCTGAAAGATGTTGTTGAGCTTGTCATGGCTCCTCTCCACACAGATCACACAATAGGATACATGCAAAGTAAGATCTCAGAACACCGTAACAGATATTTAGAAGTGTTCCCAGAGGAGAAACTAAGACCAAAACATCACTTTCTCGAGCACTATCCTTTGCTTACAACTGTTTACTTGTACATTTCTGGACTATGCGATTTGAAGCCAAACATCGATTCTTTAAAAGGATTGTGAGGCAGACTGGGTGTAGAAACATCCTCATGACAATGGCAAGAAAACACCAATCGATGATTGCGTATCATACCCACGATTACAACCACCAAAGGCCAGCACTGTCAGTGTCCCAGAATCAAATCAAATCAAATCAAATCAAATCAAATCACTTTATTTTTTTATTTTTATTTTTTTTTATTGTCACAGAAGACTCAAGTGGCAGTCGATGTTCTAAAAGACAGCATTAAGGAGTCCCTTGCAAGGAAGTTCCCCAGGGAAGACTTTGTGAACATGACAAATAAAGCAACCATTTTAGGCACAGACTATAATATTGGCATGATGCTGCCGTTTGGCTCAACAGGAGGCCTACCTGACTTTGCAGAAATCCATCAAATAGTCATTGTGCACAGAACTCCTGTGTTTGTTCTGAAGTTGCTTAGAGGCTGGTACTGTGAACACCTGAGGAGTTTCAAAGTAGAGCCCACAGGAGAGACAGAAATCCTTAAACGTTCTGAACTGAAAGAAACATTGCCCTTATCTCCCTCTTCTTAAAATGACAATCAAAAATTATTTATTCAAAATTCTACTGAACTAAATCTCTGCTTTTATTTCTCTGGCAGAAGATAATGAAGAAAATATATGCATGTAAGCTTATCAACTATTAATAACCTGTCTCAATTTCTTTTCTTTCTCTGTCTCAACAGCTGAGGAAACACAAACCAAACAACAATGGCAGTCCAGTTAAGAGTCGTTTTAGAAGAACACAGCATTCATAAGTTGACACTTCCAACAGGAATTCCTAATACAGTGGAAGATCTTGTTTCCATAATTACTGAAACTTTCCAGCTACATGGGGAATTTGGACTGCTATACCAAGACAAAGACTTTGACAATCAGTTTTTCAGTGTCATCTCAACTGCTGACTTGTATGACAAGGCCACTGTTAAAGTGATCCTTAAAGAGCCAGTAATCACCCTTGAATTACAACCAGTATGTGAATCAGGATCATCGTCTGCATTGAACTCTTCGGCTTCAGTGAGCACTCATCCTGCAAGTACTACTGAAACGGACATCTGCCCTGCCAATCATGATGCACCCTCACAGGTGTCCGACTGCGCATCGTCAAGTTCCAGTGACACCATCATTCTCCCTGATTCATGTCGCCCTGCTGCGTGGCCAGTGCCATTTCAAGTACCGGAGTTTTCCCGAGACATACAACTAATCCTTGCTGAGGCAAACAACTCATATCGCAACACTGGAAGACCTTTCATGGATGCCAGTGTTAAATCAGCAACAATGTTTTTTTTTCAGTTTTATTTGTCATATGCAAGTTAGCACAGGGTCAACATTGCAATAAAATGTGTTTGACGAGCAGCAGTCACTCAGCAGCATGATACAGTAGGAGAAAATATAATAAAAATAAAAGAAAATAATAAAGAAAATAGAAAAATAGTAAGGAGCAAAATATTAGAGAGACGTGGTAAAAGAGAAAAGATGACTAAATATATATGTATCTATAAATATAAATATATGTACACTAGTGATTAAATAAGAAAATCTTGAAAAGAAATGTGATGGGAGGGCAGATGGGATATTGCACAGGAATGAGCAGCAGAAAATTACAGTATTGCACTTTTAAATATAAATATCAATGACAATAAAGTGGAGTGACCAGTGCAGATTAAACAGAGTACTTGTGAAGCTGCAGGTAGCTTCTGAGTGCTGTGTTGTGTGTGTTTAAGTGTTGTGGTTGAGGTGTCGTATGGCTTGGTGGTAAAAACTGTTTTTGAGTCTTGTAGTCCGAGCACACAGGCTCCTGTAACGTCTGCCAGATGGTAACAAGGAGAACAGCTGATGTGCTGGGTGGTCTGCTCTGTGGGTGGCTGTGGTCCTTGATGATGCTGTGTGCTTTACGGAGGCATCGCTGGAGATAAATGTCCTGAATGTCCTGCTGGCAGAGCAGCTTCCGTACCAAACTGTGATGCAGTGATGCAATGCAAGACCTTGCAAAAGTAATTTTTTCGTACACTGCTTACCCAACCAATCAGCAGATCCTCTCAGTGGCTGAAGCCTTGGTTTCAAAGTTTCCGTGTCTTATTATCATTTGCCAGCTTATATGGCTGGCAGCAGCGCATAAAAAACAAGATGCACAATTACCGTGCCAAGCTAAGATCTCGAAAATTTTCTTACCCGGAAATTGAAATTAATGCCTTAAAAAGGTAGCATCCAGCTGATGCAGTGCCATCAAAGAATGTAAAAAAGCCAACAAAAAAAAGCAGAGGTTAATTATCTCCCTCCGCATCCTACTGGAGAAACCCAAGAGACACTGGAGAAAGAGAGGCTGGAATTAATTTATGAAATAACAAAGAAAAACAATGCAAATATAATTGCAGATAAAATGAATAAAACGTTCTCTAGCCGAAGACTTGGAGTGGTCAGCCTCTGCCCCTCTGTGGGTGAGTTAAAAGAAAGGTGGCCAGCATTATTCACTGAGGCTCAGGTGAGTATGTGTGATAACTATTCCTATCCACCAAAAAACAAATGTCAAACAAATGTCAACAAATTGAAATGTCTTTTTTTTTGTCCCCTTACTTCTTAGCTCATCGAAGAGTTCAGACACATCACCACAGTTTCTTTGGTGGAGACATTCATGCTGAAACTTGATGAGTACACACCAGGTCTTTTGCAGCTTATGCCTGCCAAAGGAGGAGCCGCTGGTTCCAAGATGAGACCTCTGCTGGACACTTTGAATGACCTATGTTATTTGACTTTTTTCACAAATATGTAATTATGGAGGGCTGCAGTGGGTAGCAAGAAGGTCCTGGGTTCAAATCCCGGCCCAGGGTCTTTATGCATGGAGTTTGCATGTTCTCCCTGTGCATGTGTGGGTTCCCCCCGGGTACTCCGGCTTCCTCCCACAGTCAGAAAGCATGGCTGTTAGGTTAATTGGTCTCTCTAAATTGTCCTTAGGTTTGAGTGTGTGCGTGCATGGTTGTTTATCCTGTCTGTCTCTATGTTTCCTTGTGATTGACTGTCCAGGGTGTACCCAGCCTCTCACCTGTTGAAAGCTGGAGAGAGGCATCAGCCATGTTTTGTTTTTAAGTAATTCAGTCTTAATGTAAGTAAATCACTCGACTTAGTCTTTTCACTAAATTGTATCTCCCTACAGACACAGAGCATTGAGAAGAAAAGGGATCTCCTTATCTGCTGCCTCATTACCTTCCTCGGGGAAAGACAAGAAAATCTTTTTCATGACTGCCAGGTTTGTCATATTGATAACAGTTTACTTATTAACTCAAGGGATCCTAATGTTCTTCTCTCCTGTCCTCTCCTATCCCCTGTTCTCCCCTTCTCCATTCATCTTCTGTCCACTCCCCTCTTTAGATCAACTGAAATATATTGAAAAAGCATCTTAAATAAAATAAAATGTGTGCATGCTTTTTGTTTCTTTCTTTTTAACATGTAGGAATGTGAGGATTACACAGACAATATGATGAAGGTGATCGTGATCCACAACATCATGGCTGAGGAGGATCCATCAGATGTGTCCATTGTGATTGAGGGAAACCAAGTGATGGAGGGATGTGGAATCCGAACAAAGGCATGTGTACTGCTGATGGGACTGATATATGCCCTCAACCTCGAATATCCGAAGGAGCTGAAGAACACATTTGACACTTTTCAAAAACTGTTTTTGGAAATAGACGGGGCGAAACTACTGACCTAGGTCCACGGCCTCAAAAATAAGCTTATGCAATGCACACACCTTTCCCCTCTTGTTCCCAGAGGACATAGCTAGATGGAGCTGTAATTTTTCTTCTGACAGCAAGCACAGAAACTATTGAATGTTGGTGTTAGTGTTCTGTTCTGTCTATCCATATGTTTGATAACGTACATGCACAGAAACAACCTTGTAGAGTTTCTGTGCTTTTGGCTTTTAAAATGGACTGAGTGGCCTTTGAAAGTGTTGTCTGCATTAGCCGTTGTGTTGCACTTTATTCTGTATTTTTATGGGATAAAAACATTGAGATGATGAACCATTTGAATATCTTTTTTGGGGGGGTACATTTTACCTTATATGAATAGGTAATGTTTATCAACTGATAATAATTAAATTTTATTACTAATTATCAGGTATTACCAACTAGCAAACAAGAGATAATTTTACCTAATTTCAATGAATAAGTAGCTGTTGAATGTATACATAAATATGGGGTAAATTTTACCCAATTTAATTAAGTATTTCATAGCTTTTTATTGAAGTTATTTTATACACAATATATTGAACTAAATATACCCCAAAAAAGTCAATGCAAATTGTTACCTCAGATTTATTGGGTAGATTCTATAGATGACTTTTTACAGTGTAGATTAGATTAGTTTTTTGGTGAACCTCTACCCATATTTACTTCTGAGAAGCTCTTTCTATACCTGATAATGTTACTGAACCAATGCCAGTCAACCTAATTACTGTTAATATGTTCCTTCAGCTTTTTCTCTTACTTTTTCAGTCTTTTGTTCCTTTCTCCCAACTTATTTGAGATGTGTTACTGCCATTAGATTAAAAATAAACCATAATTTCTCATGAAACAGTAAAATGTTTCATTTTAAACATTTTATACGTTTCCTCTGTTCTGTTGTGAATAAAATAAGAATTTATGAGGTTTGCAAATCACTGATTTCTGGTTTGGATTTTTAGCTTAAGTGCTGAATGGCCTGGCGTGAGTATAGCCCCCTATTGCCATGGGTAATCTGTCTGTCAGTAAGAAGGCTGTAAAACTGATGATGACTGTGGCCTCTGGCTCTGACGACACAGTTCCGATAACCCCTCTTATCATGTGACCCATTCTTAAGAGCTTTCTTCCTGGCGTGCAAAAACTGTGAGCCACATGCTATTCAACAGATCATCTGTTTCAAATATGCTTTTGATTTGGCAGACTTCACTTATTGGGATATCAGAAGGTGCACATCATCCATTGGAGTATACGATCATGAAATAACCCAGATTATTTTCTGCAGTTATGTGACTGTGCACGTGGGCTCTCTGTGGGTGTTGTGTAACATAACTGCCAGTCCACATGTCAGTGTCATGTTTTGCCACGCCTGTTTGACAAATGTAAACGTAAAAGTTGTTTTAGTTCTTAAACCGAAGTATTTTTCTTAACCACTCATCCGACAGGCCACCAGTCTATCAAAGGGTTGACACAAAGAGACAGCAATATAGCTTGTGTAGTTTATTTTAGTATTTATGCAAGGACATCATGACTTTGAAATTGCCACTTGCCACATGAACAAAGGACATTTTTTTTTATCTTGCTGCATGAAGCCAGATGTATGTAATGACAAACTATATGGACAATACATTGATAGATCACAATGATAAATAGTGCATAGAGCAGAAATTGATGTAATGATTGAGAGGTCTGCTCTCTTGATGGGAAATCAAGAGGGAGAGAAAAAGAAACATTTTTTCCACCTCTGTATCTGTATCTAGCAACCGTTGGACAGTTCAGCTGTGACAAATATTTGCGCCACAGGAGTATGGATGACCTCACTCATCATTCCTGTTTCTGAAGGTGTGATTAGTGTTTTTAGATGCACAAATGACTCACTGGAGCTGTCGACGCAGACAGAATGTGAGGAATGCCTGTTGAGAGGCAGCAGGTTTTAATGACAGCCTGCGGGTAAATTTTCATTTGAAATGAACGCGAACTTATCATTGTTGCCGTTTTCCATGTTGCCACGTCCAGTTTCACCTCTGTGCTTAAAGTATCTGAATCACATCTGGTTCAGAATAAAGTGTTTTTTATGGCTATTGTTTCAATCTATTTTTCTGTGTTACAACCCCCCCTGTTTCTCTTTGGGCTTTTCCTCTCTGACCCTGACCTCAGCCTGCAGACTAAGGGGTTTGAGATTTACGATCATGTGTCGGATACTTATCTAGAGTCCTATCTGCAGAAGGCTTCACTATACCTCAAGCTCTCCCTTTGTTCTTTCGCTGAGCTCCCCCAGCACTCCCTTGAAGACCTTGTTCGCTGCCACTGTAATTCTCTCTTCTTAATGTTTTTAATGTTCATCCCTCACCACCCCTGCAGCCTTTTCATCTTTCCATTTACGTGCTTTAGGGCCCCCCCTTCCCATCCTCTCTGCCTCTGCGTACTTGAAAACAGATGCTGTTTGCTTGATAGAAATACGGCCCAAGTTTGATTTAAACCACGTCAGCCCTCCAGAAATACGTTTTTCTTGACAAATATTGCACTCGTGTTTATGATTACTTGTATGTATTAGGTTTATGAGATATCCCCTGAATTTCATGTGTGTCTTTTAATTTCATTATATTACAATTAATTAAGTACTAACCTAGAAGATACAGTGGAAACAAAGATAAGTCAATTCTGCAAATACAACTTTCCAAAAGCAGAATGCAATAATCTGCAAATCATTTTAATTTTATGGATTGCAGAAAGATCAGATCACTGAATTCTTTAGAATGTAGTTTGGCACTGTCTTGCGGAAATAAGCAAACCTTCCTAGAGAAAAGGCATCCTGCTGATGGCAGCATATCTTCCTCCAAAACCTGTATTTATTGTTCCGCGTGAATCGCGCCTTAGCAGATGTCAAAGTTACTGATGCCATGTAAGTACTTACACACCGGTTGATGACTTTAGGCCTGAGCACTGAGAGCTAGCTGTTCCTTTGCAGTTTATCTCGGAGCAGCTAAGCTGACTAACTGCAGAAAAATGTTGAATCCCACATCTCAGCGGCAGCTTTTCTCGATCTTGCTCTTTTTTTATATACAGTTTTGTCTTACATTTATAGATGCAGTGATGAACTTTGATCACTGAAAATAGTTTTCAAAAGTCTCCATTGTAACTAAACTGACTGATTTGTCTCTTGCACCCCTGATGATGAGAAGCCTCCTGAGACTCTACATACGGGGACATTACAGCTTTGCTTTTCTGCACCTTATACTTTATTCTGCTGAAGAAGGTGTTTAATACTTTGTTCAGCAATGGTAACTGGATGGCATTATGCTATAAAATAAACCCAGTGTCCCCATATGAAGACATATTCACCTTTTCTCAGCACTAATCCTAAATAGCTCAGGAAAATTCAAAATGGATTCCTCTAAACCTGAACGTCCACACAGTCTTTTACAGAGTGCTCAAAGTTTTCTATATTTGAGATGCGTTACTGCCTAAAAGACTAAGCCATTTTACTAATAACTTGTATCACCTTTCCTCAGTTTAAAAAACAAAAAACAAAAACATTACTGCTGATGTCAAATTCAAAATAATCACCTGCAATTAAAATAATCTTATTAACTGGAAAAACTTCAGTTAATAAAGCAAATACAGACAGAAGCGAAAAGAAAAGGAATATAAACAGAGCAAGAAAGAGACAAGAATGAGTCCGCTGACTCCTGGTTGTCCCTTTCAGTGTCTGGCCGAGACTTGGCAAACTTCCCAGAATTCCTCTCGAGCACAGGGACACCCTCAGATTCCTGCGTTGATTTGTGGGAGCATGCTGTTATCGCCCCGTTGAGCTGATTTATGTCAAGTTTTATCTCCCCCCGCACTTAGACATCGGCCAGGTCATCATCACAACACTCCACATGCCTGTACACTCAGCAAGGAGACACATTCATCAAACCTTGGTGAAGGGGTATGGTATTATCAATGATCAGATCAATTTATGTGGAATTACAGCATTATAATGCAAGGGAAGACAAAGTGACGCTGGGCAGACAGACGCTCGAGTGATTCTGTGTCTCGGATGGTGGTGGATGCTGATAGATAGATCTACGTCTACCACACGACAGCCATGAAAAAGGAAGCCCAATGAAAAGCATTTGGAAATATGTCTTAGCACATAAAGACAGAGTTTTATATAAAAGTATTTAGCCTTTTACGCAGGCAGAATTTGACTGCAATGCCCTTATGGAGATAATCCCAGGACAAGATCGTGAATTATCCCACTTAGATAGGGTGTGACATGTGGTAACTGTACAGAACAGGATTACACAAAAAACAACAAATATTTTCTAATAAGTCCTAAGCAAGGACCAAAACCAGTAATGTATTTTTCCCTGTTTTTCAAATCTAAATCCCCTCAGCTTTTGAGTGGCTATCAACTCTACTGCTAACCAATAAAGACAAATAAGGCAGCACTGCAATCTTTAGCAACAGCAACTACCCCATCTGTTAGGGTCTGTTTCATTTTATAGTGTTAGCTAAATGCCATTATGTGTCACATTTAAGAGTTTGAGTAGCTTTTAAGGAACAATGGAGCCCTGCAGCACAGAGTTGTCAGGCTTTGGTTAGACCAAGTCATTAGGATCTGTTGACAAATGTTGAGAAGAATAGACACAGATCATCACATATGTCCACAATTTAAAAAACAAACAAACCCCAACTCCCCTTTGTCTAATTTACATATAAACTATATTAAGAAACATCCACAAACAAATCAGATGTCTGCCTAGGTTCTCAGTTATTGAGGCCTTGGTAGTCTCAGGAGCTTAAAAAGAAGGAGACTGGACTTGTTGTCAGTTTACCTGTCACCCCGCAAATATACTTTGATTTTTATCAGCCCTGACTTGGCAATTTATCCTTCAGCGTACACACCGTCTATCATCTGTATGCTGAACTGATGGCTCCTATTCAGATGATGATTAGCCTGAGATGCCCAGAGAAAATTGAGAGCAATTTCACAGCATCTTCACAAGTAGCGTATTGTGGAGCTAACAAGTAATTTAGAGATTGTGTGTTTTGCATAGAGAAAAATCAGGGTCAGATTGCCCAAATTGCCTTTGATTAAATGATTTAAAGGAATTCATTGAAATGTTTTGGATCATAAACATAAAACAGTCTTCTAAAACAAGTACGCTTCTTAGTTGCTGAAAAGCTGGAATTTGGATTATTTAACCCATGGGTTAAATAATGGGTCCTGGATACACACGGAGGTTCTAAATGACTGACAACCATCTGTTTTTGATTTTTAACACATTAGTCTAAAACCAGTGTACGTATTTATCAGATGAATAAAAAAAAAATCTAAAATAACAAAACATGGGGCTGGTTTTGTAAAGGCACTCTGCACTTGTTGGGAGCTCAAGCAAATGGAAAGTGTGTCAGTTTCACTGAAGAAATATAGTATACATACAGTATACATACAGTTATAACTTTCTGTGGCTTCAATTTATTCTCTTAGAATGAATAAGTTCATGTTTTCTTCACCTGTATCTTATTTAAAATGCAAAGAAAAAAAATCTTCTCAGTTTACTTTGACATTTTTTCTTGCTTTCACACCTTTTCCTTTAATTATTTATTGGCTTATTCTTTTTCGACGACTTTTTAAAAAAAAATGTAAAAGAAGCGCATTTAGTGCAGCATGTAGAGTTTTTAAGCCGGACGATGCTCAGTGCAAAACGAACTCTCCGCCAGGTGGCACTCTTACACACCTCTTCCCCAGTTTGCAGAGGAGGAGGAGCACTTACAGGAGAGGCGGAGTCAGGAGGGGGCTGCCCTTAATGGACAGAGGGAGTGTCCCAGAAAAGGAGGAGGTGTTTAATGACTGTCAAGGAGGGGGAGGTACTCTCAGTGTAAACCAATCATAGCCTAGCAGAAACCCACCAATAAGAACAGGAGAGGAAACGCGAAGACAGGCAGGCAGGAAGCTGAGCAAATGACCCTTGATGAGATGGAGAGAGAGAAGGGGGGGAGTTGGAGGATGGGAAGAATGAGGGGAGTTAAAAGGGGCCCAAGTAGAGGGTGTGTGTGTTTGTGTGTGTGTGTATGTGAGAGAGAGAGTGTAAAATGCTCTGGCCAGGTTGAAAAAAATCTGCCACAGCTTTAGTTTGTCTTCTAAGATATAATCCTTTCACCCCAAGTATAAAAGCCTACAGTCTTTTCAAGTGGAAAGAGATAAACAACACATGGATGGTAGCGAAGATGAGTGATTGAGGTCCGGCAATAAAATGTAAAAACAGAAGCAGAAACCCGGCGGTGAGAGAAATAGAGTAGTGAGAAGAAGAAGAAAAAGGAAAACAGAAATAAATTAAATGAGTTTTGAAACACTTTCTGTTCTGCACGTGAAAATAAATAAGACAAGAAGAAACCCCTGCCACTTTCTTGCTTTCCTTGAATGTTTGCACAGCCATTTATCTGTTGAGTGACTTTCATTATCCTTGGGCTCTGGAAACATCTTTAAAACCTGGTGAATAAATAGAAAATCCCTGGTGTCTTATAAAACAATTCTTCTTCTTCTCCTTCTTCTTCTTTTTTAAAAAATCCCTACTTTATTTTTATTGCCAAATTAAGACAATAAAAATATTGTTGTAAGAAATATTTACGTTTTAGGAAGAAAAGTGAGATACAGAAATAAGAGAGGAAAAGAAGCTCAAGTTTGAGAAAAGGCTTCTTCTCCTGACCTCTGGGCCTTCTCTCTGCTCCCAGTTGGACAGCCAGTTCGGCTGCTGTTCACCGGGTCAGAGGAGGTCAAATGGTTAAAAGACACCCACGCAGGGAGCTGCGCTGCGACCTCCGACCTCTCCCCAAGATGCAGCTGAACCCTCTGCAGCGCCTGAAGCAAATGAGGCAGGAACAGTACGTTTTTGAACATGTAAGGAAAAAAAAATCTTATTAGTTTTAGTGCAAGCATGCATATTTTCAGTCTCTTCAAAGTCACTTCAGTTTACCACATTGGGAATTTTTAGAAAAAAAAAGATTTTCTAAGAATTCCCAAAGCAACCATAATAGTACAGATGTGTCTGTTCAGGATTATCACTAATTCAATATTTGAGACTTTCATATAGAAAGTGGGCGATAGGAAACATGTGCTGCCTTGATTCATTTACTGCTCACTTTATGTGGGGTTTTCACAGGAGAAGGAAACAAATCTGATTTTGAAGTAATATCTCTTTTTAAAAATGTGAGCTATTTTTTTCCTTCAGTGTTCTTGTGCAGGTCAAAGCAAACGCTTGGTTAAAAGCAGACACGAGCCTCATACGGTGCAGTATCAAGACATAATTTAATAAAATATTCTTCACCTAACTTGCACATTATGAGCTCACCAAATGCTGAGTTTGCACTTCACTTACCACCGGTTTCCTTTAGCACACCAGATGAGGGAAAAACAAGTCCACTGTTACATTAAGTGGCTCCAAATGTCATTTTTTTCTTTAGTTGTAACAGAGTGCATGTCTGCTTTTGTCATAGTGTTGGAAAAGTCATGAAAAACCTTTAATTAAATCATTGCAGATGTAATATAACAGCTCTCTAAAAGTCCTGCATTCAAGGCCTGAATGCAAGTGTTGAAGTGCATAAACGTAGCTGCGCACAGTTACAGTACGAGCACTCATGTTTCACTTCCAGGAAGTTCTGCACCTCTCATACGTTAACCCCCCATAGAAGAAGAGTAGTTAATGTTCTATTAAGTGCTCCGTCGTGCTAAGACCGCACAGCTCTGTGTAATCCCTTTCACTTGGTGTGTTTCCCTTATTATTTTCCCCCCATAAAATTATTAAACTGTCTTGGAAAATGCAAAGACATGTTAATAATATTGGTTGAACATAAGAAGGTCTCATTTTCAGCGGTTATATTCTGTTTCAAAAGTTAAAAGTTACATCAGAAAATAAATACGCTGTATGTCTGCTAAGTGCCGAACATCATCCAAGTAATTTCGTGCTGGCCGATCGTCTGCATTGAGTCACCCCTTTAGTTCAGGGCATCGCAGCTTTTTCTGGCTGGCCTCTGTTCAGAAGCAAAAGTTCACATCCCACATCTCATTTTTTCCCCCAATCATTAGCAGTAAAATATAACCCAAGTTGGATTTTGGTGAAATATAGTTAAGCTTGATAGCATCTTATTTCCCCCCTCCTTTTTTCCCTCCTTTACTATATTTTTTTCCTCCTTCAAAAATCATGCTTAACTCGCTTAACTTAAAAATGACCTGCATTGGCTCTTTGTACCACACGACGGGCCCGCTCCGCAGTTTGAGAACCCAGGCTGTAGCCCAACCCAGATGCTCTTAAAGAACAAAAGAAAACCAACTCTATATTGTATTTTAGACCTTTTAGAAGACATTATCGTCTTGTTGTGAATGCAGTAGTAAGACATGACAGGGAGATCAGAGGAGATGCTGTCGACGTGCAAAGTTTTACATAGATTAGAAAAACTAAGATTTTCATTTTTCCTTTGTGTGTGAATTTTTGTTTTCTAGTTGCTGTGTTGTTCAGTTTAGGCACCAAAACAACTTCAGTTATTCTTAGGAAAAGATCATGGGTTTGGGTTAAAATGCACCCTTTCACAATAATAAGTACATGTTAGAGAGGCAAATCTCTCCCATATGCATCAAGCTTTACCTCTATTTTTCTTCATTACCTCTGCGAGGAATCCCATGACAGTCACACTGGCAGCACAGAGCTCACTGCGTAGTAATGCCCTAGTCATCACTTTAACCCTCTCAAGGCAGGCGTTGCCGATTTGCAACAGTTAAAAACTAACAACCTGATTACCCCACATACATATTTTATGAGGGTTTTTTTTACTCAGAAGTACCACTGCAGGACTTGGTTGTGCATTAACAACAAAAAGTTTAATTTGAGCCTGAGAGGGTTAAACACATAAACTACAATCCACAGAAAACTGAAGACTAAATCTAATTTTATTTGTAACATATTTAAAGAGAAACAGCCTTGCACTGGGATCACAGCAGCCATGAGGCTGATGCATTCTTGGACCGCGAGTATTTTCACATTAAAAGGAATTTGGGACGTGGGTGAAAAAAGGGAGGGCCAATGCTCCTTTGGCCCAAGTGCTTCCAGGGTCCTTTAGCCTTTACTCATGGACCACACACTCATCTATGAACTCGGCCTTCATTTTTCACTGAACTACAAGCCTGTAAAGTTTTGCAGCTGTGTCCTTCTCAGTCACAACATTATTGCATTGACGAAATCTGTCCTCATGCACATGTGCACAGACTCAGGAGGTGAATTCAATACCAGCTGTCACAGTGTGGCTACATTATGGTGTAGTTAACCCATTTATAAACGTAGATGAATTTAAATCTCATGTGATTTGTCATGATTTTAGCTACTCTGTTTCAGACAAAACCCTTTAACTTGGTTTTTGCCAAAACAGAGAAATGTAAGTAAATTACTGAAAAATAACTGAGATCAGTATTGAGTTTGACAAAAAGAATGAATGAGAAACATAGACCCCAAAACGACACTGAAGTGCGATATTGTCTGTATCGACTTTCGCTCCATTTCCACGGCGCGCGCACACGATCAGTTCTCCGTGTGGCTTCTTTTTGTGTGAATAAAATATTGTTATCCTTTGATTGCTTTTGATAGGCCAGCTGTAAAAGCTTCCCCGCGTTCCCTCGTTTCCCCTCCCTTTCCCACTCTTCCCCCATGCCATTCCCGGCAGCTACAATCGGAGTACCCGGTGTGTGTGTGTGTGTGTGCACATTTGTGTGTGTCACGTATCCACATGGAGAGAACCTGATCCAGGCCGTGGCTTTTAACATGGTGTGCAGGATAGCCAAAATCCTGAACGAAGACAGAATTAAAGAGCGGGAGACAGAGAGAGATTTGACCTCAGTGGAGCGTTTCGCAAGCACACACACACACACACACACACACACACAGTCATATGTGCATATTGCGTGAGTGTAGCACTGAGTGGTAGGGACAGCTGTGGGATAGTGACATCATCTTCAGTTGCCGCCTCATGTATTTGATCTGGGCAAAGAGGGAGATTGAAACTGAAACACCAGACTGCTCTCTGGACCCACATCCACTGCCAGAAAAAAGAACTGTGTGAACGTCTGTGTGTGTGCACTTTTATGCATGTCTGTGTGAAGGTTTAAGAGCACCAGTAAAACCACAACACCGAACCACACACCTCCTCCTCTCTTCTCTCTCTCTGTCTGCCCCTTGTTGTCTCTCTCCCTCCCTGCTGATTGATGAGTTGTATATATTCCTTGCTGTAATCAGATCCTTTTCTTCCAGAGGTTGCTGTAAATATGTTCTGCTGAAGTGCCAGCCTGCCAGGCAGACAGGCTGACTCTCTCTGACAGGGATTTAGTCAGTGCTCTGAAGCATCAGCATCATGCTGTAGAGGCCCCTTCGGGCACGAGGGAACTCACGATGCCTCCCTGTGATGAGATCAGTGCACGCTAACAGCACCGTGTATGTATGTTAGGGTCATCTGAGGTCTGTGTTAGCGTAGACGTGTAGCTTCATTAGACATTTGACTTGATTTAAGCACTAAATTAGCCATTAGATGGGAATGAGTGGAGAAGAGAAGTGGTGTGCTGATGTGACTTTTTGCGGTTTGGTGAAGATGACAGACTACACACACACACACAGAGACACACACACACACATACAGATATACTGATATAATGCGAGCGTTATCTAAATCTCTCTCACTTTACAGATACCTACACAGTCTGATTACCTTCATAATCTCCCAGAGCATCTATCAACTAAACTGTCAAAATAGCTAAGTCATATCTTTGTGTGTGCGTGTGTTTGGCTATATAAGTGTGGTTTTAAGCCCGAGCATGGGAAAAAGTACAGTTTTAAAGAGAAGCCACTGATGCCACAAATGCAGAATTCCACTTAAGCCCTTAAACAAAACAACATGTCGTGCAGGTTTTGAGACGTGCCGTATGTTCCAAACAAAGAGCGAACAATGTTGAACATTGAATTTCTGTAGTTATGTTGCCATACGCTAATAAGTATAAACTGTGCCAGAAAGTCTGGCTTCAGGAAAACTGTGGAAACTATATCTGTGCTGAAGATCATGCAGTGAGGTCAAAAACCTGCAGGTGATCTGAATGTGACATCAAACTATACAGACACATTCATCTTCGTGGTTCTGAGCACTTTTGATCTTTGGCTCTTATTCTTCTGTATGGCCTGGGATAATCCCCTTAACGGCAATTACAATAGAATTACAGCTGTACGACATGCAAGGATTTGTTAGAAATCAGTGTATTTTCAGCTTTTTGTTTAAAGAATGCAACACGTCAGTGATTCCACCCACAGAGATGAGGACTCACAAAAAGTAGTTTTCCGTGTTTATTGTAGAGGACTGGCCTGCACACTGCCATGATCTCAGTCCCATTCAGTCCAAGTCTGGCATAAACCGGAACACCAATACCAAGCCACACCTTATTACCAGATTTCTGTGCAAAATTTCTGATCATTTAGGATAATTGGAAAGCCTAGTTTCGTGGAAAAAAACATGCTTGATTGTTAAATACTGGTGTAATATTGAGGTTTTCACTTAGTTTGACTGACTACATACTTTTGGCTTTATATGGTATCTGTGAAAATTAAGCACCTACTATTAACATAAATTTGTGCACTTTGCTTTGGCAGCAATCTTAATTCACGCTCATGCCAGTAAAGCACATTTGACTTGAAATGAATTGACACACTGGAAAACAAGAGCACGAGAGACAAAGAAACAGAGAGTGAATTAATCTAATGAAAGCAAGCAGAGGGCTACCACCCACTGGAGCAGACAGCATGCACTGTCTTACTCTTCAGAAAGTCAGCATAGACACAAAAGGTACAAAAGCCATCTGGGCTAGGCGGCTACACTACATCCAGAGACAATAGGGGTTCATTCACGCAGTGCATCCCAACCAGGGCCATCTGCTCTTGGTGAGAGTGAGTGGGAGATGGGACCCCCTGCACCTCCAAGACCCCTGGAGTCCCAGAAATACAGCAGTATGGTAGTCGGAAATCAGCATAATATTATAATCAAGGCATGAAAGTATGAATGAAGATGAGCCACTTTATAACATAAACCAAACACAATGGAGGTGGTGAATGAATCTGGCGTGCGGAGCTGTGTGAGTCTCCATACGCTGGGAAGGAGAACACATGTGATGTCTTTCCGAGCGACGACAGTGAAAGCTGAGCAACTGTTACGACAGTGGGATAGACGAGGGCAGAAAAGGAGTGCACATGTATGCACACATCTATACATTTAACATGCAAGCACAGATGCGCACACACAGCCACATAACAGCAGTCATTCATCATGGAGTGGAAAACCAACAAAGAAAGGCACACAGTGACAGCAGAAAGCCTTTCACGTTTGTTTTATCTTTTGTGTAACTGCTTTGCAAACTTCGTCTAGTGCTGTTTGAACACATGAGTGTGGTAGATTTGTGGAGATACAGATCTCTCCCTCTAGTGACTGAGAGTCTAAGCTTCGGCATGCGGAATATTCAAGAAATGAAGTCATGTCACGCCATAGCATGACGGCAAAGCAGCCTGAAAGAGAGAGCAGATCAAGTGTCGTGATGTGCAGCTGAGCCCACATGGAAGGAAACCCACAGCAACGCAACACACACACACACACACACACACACACACACACACACACACACACACACACACACACACACACACACACACACACACACACACATGATAAAAATCCATCAGTGCACATACTGTCCATCTTTTAGCATGTCAGGACCATCTAAGTACAACTACTATAATGACAGAACAACTGTGACAGTTTTATGATCATGAAGACAGATTAATCGATGAGACCAGACAAGAGATGAAACCAGAGAGAATTCCCAGCTCTTTATGGAATAAACAGTGATATCAAAGAGTTTAATTTCACAGATTCTTGTCTTCTGTCTTGTGTTTTACTCTCAAGACCTGAAGGAACAACTACCCAGCACTTGTTAAACTTGTAGACCAACACTGGCCTGTCATCAACAGTAATTGATAAACTGTATCAGACACAATGACAGACTGTCAGCGGTTAGCTGATTTTTTCCAGATTCTATTATTTCACTGTCATCACTTTCGACCCGACAGCTTTTGTTTATCCACTCTTTACCGACACGGACTGTTTGCACTCTGCAGATCGCACAGACAGGTTAGCATTCCTTAAGTCTAAGTTTAAAGTAATTTAGCGACGATTGTGTACTTAGGTGGAAGCGTGAATGCATGCAACTGTGTAACCGCCTGCCTTTCATTTTTGAGCATTTTGCTTAAATCAAGACTCAGGGAAACACCCGAGTCAGCTGTGAGACTCTCTCTGAGACGTCAAGGCGGGCAGTGATGAGAGATGCCGTGTCAAAATTTATGCCTCGCGTTAATGAGGGGTTTTGTTCTCAAACCCAGCCAGAGACGAAAAGAGTGGAAGTCCCCCCTCAGCTGCCGACAGACAGTTGTCAAAAGCCTCAGATTAATGAAGGAGTCTCTCAGTCAGTCGAATCCCAAAGGCGCAGCTCACCCAGCTCACCCCTGGGGCTTAGGTTAGGTGCACACAAGAAGTGTGATCCATGAAATACATACATTTACAAACACGCTGTGTTATTTGTATAACCCCTCCCTATCCAGAGCTACTAATTACATACATTTCTGTCAGTTTGATGCTTGATCATTATGTCTTCTTCCATTAAAAAATGATACCCTGTTTTTACAGCATAGCTGAAAGATAGCATTTTTTCTGTTTGTGTTTGCTGATATTACGAGGAGTGCAGCACAAAGAAGGCCAAACATTTGAGCTTCATTTCTTTTAAATTTCCCAGTTTTTTTTAACTATTCACTTAAAGCTCAATGGTGTTTCAGACAGTCAGAGCAGACAGGAGCTGTAACATCAAGAACTTTTAACAAGAGGCGTGAATGTAATTTAATAGAGAAAGCAAGTTCACAAACAAGTTCTTGATGTAAATGTTTGGCTTTGTTTAATTGGTGGTGATGTGATATCCTGTATTTTGGCATGGCTCTGTTTTAAATCATATGCCTGTGATTTGCACCAGTGATTATAAATCACTTTTATTTGTGTTGGTTAAAGCGTCTATGATTCAACTTGAAAGCATTCGCAGTGAACTTTTCCATCCTAACGAGAAGAAATCAACCTGCAATCCCACAATAAACTCCCATTTGGGAGCGAACGAGAAGCACGAGAGCAGAGCTGTATCCAACAAGCGGCTGTAAACAGCCATTGTGATGACAGTTATTGGAACATATTGAATCTGTAAGCTAATAGGATTGAATTTATGGAGAATATATTTAATTTGTAGTAAAAGCAGGAAGGCTCCATGGACAGACTGAGAACCATCAGTGGTTTAGTGTCTCTGCTTTTCCCGAATCCTGCTTGTTAGAAGAATTGTGACTGTTAAATTGTTCCTGTATCTTTGCAAATAGCTCATCTACTGCACATGCATTCTCATTCTCTTTCTATCTGTCTGTCTTCTTTGGGTCTGAGTGTGTGTGTGTGTGTGTGTGTGTGTGTGTGTGTGTGTGTGTGTGTGTGTGTGTGTGTGTGTGTGTGTGTGTGTCCACAGGGCAGAAAGAGGTTTTTGACAGGTTTTGACAGGTATGGCATGGTGGAAGACCTCCCAGCTGTCAAACAAACAGATCATCTAAGGAAACCAGAGATAAAGAGCACCGATGCAGGGAAAGTGACTGACAAATAGCAGAGTAGGCTGGGATGGGTACATACAAATTACTGAACAACAAAACATTAGAATAAAGAATGATAATGTGTCACTTCTCATATGCCTTTTTCTTCTCCCACTTTCAGTGTGATTTCTCACTCTGCTCCCTCATCTCTCAGCACCTGGCCCTCACCTGGACGAGTGGCAAAACTGCACCAAATGTTTGCTTCACGCCAGCGCATCCGAATGCAACCCGAGTACTCTGAGTGCTGAAACTTGCCTGAGCATGAGGCAAGTTGATCTGTGTGTGCAGAGCGCTCTTACCGTGTATGAACTTGCCAAGAAGATATACAGGCACAGGAGGCAAGAGGAGAAATTTGGTAAATGAAATGTGGGGGGAAAAAAAATCAGTGAGTTAACATTCTGGACAAAGTAATACAGTGTGGATGGAGTGCGTAAGAAAGAGAGGGACATGTGTATGTGGGTGTGTGTTTGTTATGTGTGCGCGGCAAAAGGCTGTCACCTTGACAACGGGGCCTGTATTTCACTCACACGCCAAAAAGAGAGAGTTCGCGAGAGGCCCCTGGCTTCTAACCCCGCTGTCAAATCGATGTATAGGCTGACATGCACGTAAACACAGCCGCTTATGCACATGCTCACATACGCTCGCTCACACAAACATAGCAAATTCATTCTCCCTATTCATTTACCTCGGGCCGGTTAGTGGTTCACTTCACAGAGGTGAACTCTCTCTCTTCACTGTCTGTGTAAATCTTATTTGAGAGCTTATATGCGAGCAGTAGCACACCTGGCATACAAGATGAAAAGAGTAGGCATATGGGTCATAGGAAGCAGCTTATTTCCACAAGTATGTTTGCATGTTGTGAGGCACACAGGTGTGTTTGGTCTTGTCTGCATGAAAGCACACAAGCGTATTGCCAACTGGAAGGTCTCCTACTTCTAACCTGTCACCGTATTTCAGCAGCAGCTGCAACCACGACTCAATTCACAGAAGACAAAATGGAGAGATGAATGAGGAAGGGATACACTGAGAGTGTTGCTTGAAAGATGGATTTTCTGATGGATGCATGATTTAAGTGACAACAAAAATGACAGATGTTGCTGGAATAAATGGTTGGAGGGACAGATAGATGGCAAAGACAATCAGCGCCACATAGAAGTGAAAAAACGAAGAGAAGAGAATAGAAAGCAATAGATTATCTGCTGAATATCAGGACAGAGATGACAGGAAAAATGCCAAATCCGACTAGACTAAATAGTGAACTGAAAGCGATCCATTCTAATACATTTTATGGCCAACCTGACGCCTGAAGAGTTGACAGTTAGTAGGGTCATTGAGAACAGGCATCTAAATGAGTCCTGGCTCTCTGTTGGAGAGTGGACTTCCGATTTCTTCTGCTTGACTGATCGGGCAAAAAGGCAGGATGGGATAGGGGTGGGGGGGTGGACCCTTGCATTCCCTTGCTTCAATGCAATAGAGCCTGCTGAAAAGAGTAGATTCCCTCTCCCCTTGCCTTGCCTTGTCACATCTATCAATGCTCGAGCTGAAAGGCAAGACAAGAGAGCAAACACAGCTCTTAGAGCTCTCAGAGGCACACACAAACTCCCCACCCAAAATACACACACAAGAAATTGAGAAGCAGGGTGGGGAAGTTTGACTTGTACATCTGTACTTCTTAATTATGTTGCGTGGCTTCATAAGGCTTTTGTCAGGGTCTTACTGTGAGTGTTGACATCTTGCTATTTATGTCCCCAGAGCTGGCCATTTGTTTCTGCTGATGTCTCGGTTTACTGTCTTTTGTCATACGAGACAAACTGTCTTGTAGAGGCTGTAATATTAATCACTGCGGTGAACATTTACTGCACACAAGACAGGCATCTAGCAGTACTTTTATTTTTCCTGGGGACTGCCAACACTTGCGAACATTTAAATTTCACGTCCACAGAATAAAAAACAAATGTACTCGTAGTTATGATTAAAAGACAGACAGCAGCAGATTCAGTATCACTGGAGGTCCAAGCAGACCTTCATCCTCTCCAAGTCGTCCCACATGTGTCATTTTCAGTGATTTGGAAACAAACATTCAAATCAAACTTTGCACTCAGAAATTAAGATGATCTGAAACAAAAACAGAACATTTAAACCTTCACAAAAGTTGGATTTACTTCAAAGCCCATGTTGGAAACATTTAACTACTTAGACGTAGAGCTAATTTATGCTCCGAGCAGCCATTAAAATATGGTAAACTGTGACCATAAAAGATCTGCACTGACCACGTTTTCAAAGCCCGAAGCTATTTTTCTTTAAAATTTTTATTTACTGTCTATGGTCACACCCCAGTCGTTATGAAGGGGGGAGGGGGGGGGGGGGGGATAAGCTATAGAGACAAAACCAATTTAATATCACCAGGGTGTAAACATGTGTATTACTGCTGTAAATTGGGTAATTGTAACATGAGGAGTGACTCACTTTCATAGCCAGCCTCTTGGGTCCATTGAAAGAACTGCGGGTTTTGGCTGTTTAAATAAATGCATGTTATCCGGATGACAAATATCCCTTAACTTCAAGAAAGTATTCACCTTAAACCATACTGTGAATATAATAAAGAACAAAGGAAATTCTTTTTAGGAACAAGTGACAGATATGTCCATATAATTTAGAAGACTTATTGCATCTTATTGCCAAAAGCTGCGGTCGAAATTCTATGTTAGAGATCAAATGCGGTAAAGTTGTATCCTTTGTATTATTGTAGGGTTTTTAACTGACAATATAAAACACCTTGAGCCAACTGTTGCTGTGATTTGGTGCTATGTAAATAAAATTTTATTTAATTGAACAGTTGTTTGTTGTTATTTCCTATTAAATGGTACAAACGCAGTTTTTGTACCAGCAAAACTTTTGCGGGAGAGATAAAGTTTTACTGCGCACTTACACTTTATGCTCGCTGGCCTTGTAGCAACATTTTGCTTCCTTCGGGGATCATGAAGCATGATTCTGATTTACTATTTGCTTAACATCTGGCAAAGACACAGCACAAACCAACTTGGCAGTAATTTTGTTTCGCTGCCTCTACTGAGTCATTCTTTGCAAGGTGCACATCACAGTTGGAACTACACCCCCTCATATTTTACTGAAGACGGAGACATTTTTTTCCTTCTCCTTGTTGATAGATGCGGCTGAGCCGAGACGTTTCACTTGTCAGTCGGTGAATTTGATTCGGAAATTGTTATGAATGCACACGTGCAGAAAGAAATCGTGTCTTATTTTCCACTTTTGCTTTCTCGTGCAGACACATAAAAGACCAACACACACACAAAGAAGCAGAGGAGACTTTAGACTTGTTAAATCATGTGGTTAATATGAAGCTTTGTGAGTTTCTCTCATGTCACTCTGCACTTCACAGCTGTGGGACAAGAGGTGGTGAAAAGATGCTGTATAACCTGCATCTGTGAGAATAACCACACACTTACAACCAACCAATACACAATCACAAGGTAGACTCAATCTCAAGTTTGTACACTGTTTGACACACGTCCGCCAGCCCTTCAGTCTACTCCATACACACTTATTCAGGTCTCTTATTCATTAATCTTCATTTCAACACACACTCCGGCTGCCATCAGCACATATGCTCCTAACAATCACTTGGCACTGTGCACTCTCTCTCCCACACACACACACATAAACAAGCTCTCAGAGGGTGAGATCTGATTGCTGACACTGATATCAGGTCCCCTCCTGCTGCTGAGCTGTCCATCTGGTTGCCCGGTCAGAAGACAGAGTGGGGTCCTCACAGTGGGGCTCCTGTCACTGTGCATTAGGAGCGGGCTGACGGCAGATCTGAGCTGACACCGAGGATAATATTGGCATCAACAGAATCCTTTGGTGCCGGTATCACACCGGGATTACAGTGGAACATGATGACATCTGAGGTGGCCAGGTCGAGTCGTTTTGAGGGCACAGTGTTCCCCAATGAGCCGGTGGAGCTTTTCCTGAATTTTTCAGGGGTTTGGGTCTCATCCAGGTTACACAGTTGTGTGAGCTATTAGTAGATACGCTCTGAGAAGCTGGGACACCCTACTTTTGGTTTCCCCAATTAGCACAAGGTGCTAGTTTATCTTTTTCATTTTGCTTCTATGGCGTGATCATTAAGTATTCAGAATCAAATGATGTTGGCTTGAAACATTCCCGAATTGAAAACAGGCTACGTGCAAATCTTTCCAGTGTTGGTTCCAAAGATAAAATAGTAAATGTCTGAAACTGTGGCACTCTTTAACCTTAATTGTTCTTGGAAGGACATTACATACATCCATTATAAGGCTGTGGTCTCTTATCTCGAGCAGCTTGGGGCTAACTTGTCTTGCCCAAGGGCACAGTGGCATATGGAAGGGCCAGGAATGCAATTAGCAGGCAATCCGCTTTACAGCTACAGGTGTCCTACGTTTTCTTGAATTCTGTTCCAGCAGGGATGACTGAAACCAGCCCTCTCCTAGTCATTCATGTCAACAGAGACAAATAAACTCAGAGCCGACGTTTGGCCAAGCAAATCAGGCCTGTTGAATGATTCATTCTCATGGTTTATTATGGTTTTTACGCCACGAATTCCAAATGAAGGCCTGAGCACGAGCAGGCTTGAAGGAAAAAGCAGGCACTTGTGCTTTGTGTGTTTCTTTTGCTCCTACTTTTCTGTCTGCAGTGCTTTCAAAAAGCCTCTTTTTCTGAAAGATAAATCTAAAGTCTTTACCATAGCATTATAATAAACTCAAACAATGCTTGAAGGAAATCAGATAAATGGCTACCCTGTTTTCCATAGGGCTGTTCATTCACAAACTGTACTGAACAGAAAGAGCTGTGTGGGCTGTGTTATTTTACACCAGCATCCCCAGCTGTGACTTGGCTGTCAGTGAGACATTTGGGCTGCTGGCTGGGGGTGACAGGAAGGTTTAGGTGTTGTAATCAAGCTCCCCTTATTCCTCCCAGGCTCGTTACAGTGCTCAAATTCTGCACTAATTGGCCAGCGAGTCCCATGGCAGCCAGGGACCTTGTCTGCCCAGCGACCCCCAGAGAGAAAGGGAGAGAGCGTTTTTTATTAGTTTCAATTTGTCACAATATATAACCTTTAAGTTGATTTTCCAGGCTTGTACAAAAGCATGCATCATGTGAAGTGTGGCTGTGTAAAAAGAAATACAACGCATTGATTCTTTTAGTTCACAAGAAAAAGAACACCTTTATTTAAAAATCTATTCCCATAAAACATGCTGGTTTCACTTAACAACCCCTTTATTACTACACTGAAAACACACACACACACACACACACACACACACACACTGAACATTTCCGTGTCATGTTGGCCATAGTTGACAAAACAGGTTTTCACAGAGGTTCCTGGGGAATATTGGAGATGAATTTTGAACCTCATTGGATTCAGATGTGGCCCGGTACTAAAGATAATGAAGTGTAACACATAAACGATGGTGATGCAATCATAGGTTTTAAATGATTGGAAGTGGGAGATAAACAGTCTTTCTTCATCTGGTCTGCTATCTCTGTAACCTCCTCGTCTGGTATCTGCCCCATCCTTTGGTCTCCTTCTGTCTTCCTGCCTCTTTGACTGCTGAACTATTCCCCCAAAGAGCAACAAATGGATTCGTGGTCACACTTTATAAGCTGTCAGTTGAACCATGCTCAGGTCCGTGACAGGTGAGGAATGTTTTCATTCACCTCTCTGTCTCTCAGTGGATGCCCCTTGTTCTCACATACACAGTTAAATGCATCTTTCTCTCTGCACCTGGGCTCAGCACTGTAAACATCAAAGGAAAGGGACAGCAGAAATGAGAGGTAGAGGAGAGAGGAAAATCTTATCCATCATCATTTATAGTTCTTTTTAGTTCTCTAGCCACAATCACCCCACTTCTTCCTGCGGGGTGTCTCTGACAGAAAGCAATCACACATGTGAGCTTTTGCTGATCTCATAGCAGTATTGACAGGATGCCATCACTGGTGCCTTTCAAAAACCTTTACATGGCTTTTGGGAAAATAAACAAGTTTTATCATGTGGCACTTCTCTAGTTATCAGGTGGTTGTGTATGGCCCTCAATACCTGCAAAACCTCCAGTTTCATTTCATGTTATACTCTTCTTTCATTTGGCTATTTGGCACTCACTGGGTATACTAGTTAAAATATCCAGAAAGTATTCTTTGGAAGAAATATGCTACTTTGTTAAAATTTACAGGATATTTTTTTCACCAATTGAAAAACAACATATTTGAAATCAATGAATGTTCACAATAGTACATTTTATGGATATATTAAGCAAGAGTATTTTTTACCACCATCTTTGCTCCAACAATGAATATGCCTAAAAACACAGCTAGACCTTGACTGGCTCTTTGGGCATGAGGGACTCCTGCCATATTTGCCATTTCTGAATTCTTTCATAGGATTTGTATTAGGAATTGTCAAAGGATTTTTGCTTTTAAAGGTTTTATTATTCATATAATAATCAGCTAAGAGTGTTTATATTTCTGTTTGTACTCAACCAGCTGCACAATTAACCGTTGGCTCTTTGCTCTATAACGGAAACTGTTTGCCATGTCTTTCTTATAATGTCTTATAAAGCAAGAATTTGCCTTAAAATACCACACAATGTGATTTATTTTGAATATTGTTAATTTTCATGCCCTTGATGAAAAATAAGTTCAACACCAAACTACTGTACAGTATTTGTTTTCAGTTTACAATCTTGAAACTCACTCTTGCTTACTCCCCCCCCCCCACCCCCTTGTTGTATCAAGTCCTACTACATCAATTAGCACAGTCTGTTTGAATTATGAAGCGTCAGCCATGTTGCATGTGCCACACAGTAATATAAAGCAAGGTTCAGATGGATATTTTACTCATGACGTGTTTAGATATCGGTTGTTGTGGATATGTGAGGTGGTTCCCTGTGTTTTTGTGTCAGAGAACAATGTTGAAGCTTAGCTAGCAATGGGCCACCATGACAGAGACTTGTGTAGTGATTAATCATCTTCAGCCAGCATTCATCTTCAGCGTGGTTGCTAATATGTTGAATACAGTATATAGGTTGCCATGGCAGTGCGGCTCAAGGAGCTAAGGAAACACAACAAAAGCCGATAATTAGCTCAAGAAAGATGAGAAGAAACGCTGAATATTCAGCATGAGCGATGGTGTTTTTATAGACATTTTAGAGTAATGACCTGTTTACGAAGATAACAGAAGGAACACCAAAAAAAACAACAGTATAATGGTGAGCTAACAGCTGATAGCATTATGCTGTTAAATTCTACACAGCAAAGTAATGTAATGTAATATTTTCACTGTTAAATAGCAATTTAATACTGGCAAATCTGTCCACCAGTGTTTTACTGTAGTTTGACAGGGAAATTTATTGCAGTCTCCTCTGTTATAGTCCAGAGTTTGCTGTCCGTTCAAGACCTCTGAGTATGCACAGCGACTTTATTTCGGTGCTCTATATCAGGGTTGTCCCACAAGCTGAAGCAACTTGTTTTTCGATATATTTCATATGTTGCTAGAGTTCACCTCTTCAGACTGCATCCTCTGTTCCAGCCATCTTGGAAGTAGGTAAAGGAGTGCCAGAAAGACTCCAAGCGCTTGATGTTTAGACTTTGTGGTTCTTAGACTAGCTCCACTTCTGCTACTGACGAAGGAGGAAAGCAAACACCACTTGCAGAAATGACTCATTCTGACTGTTTTAATGTTGGCTGGGCAGCTTTCGTGCACCATACAGCAGCTCTAAAAAGCAGTTGTATGCTTAATCACAAGAGAGACATAATAAGCACAAATAATGGCTAAATACAGCTTCCCGTGCATTTTTTTTTCTTTGCCTTGCAGGCGAGTGGTGATTTGCTTTTTTGTGCTGATCCTTATTAACAGTGAATTTGTTAGTCACCATGTGGCTGATTAGTATATGTTTCACGAAGGCTTAGGTTTCTCTCTTTGACTTTCTGCCCACCCAGCAGGCATTACGGGTAGTGACTTGCAGAAGAAAGGGATAGTGGGAAAACACGGGGGCCTGGGGTCGACGTGTCACCATTGCTCAGTGTCCTTGCTGCCAATCTATGTAAACATGCACGCACACAAACACACACACACACGAAAATGTCCAAGCCATCACCTTGTATGCAACATCAGACTTCTGACAAAGACAAGCTGGTCCAGCAGTCTGAGTCTTAACAAGCTCCAGCTGAGGGTGGACATAGGCCACTGTGAATGTGAGAGTGTGTTTAGGCTGGTGCTTGCAGTGACAGAAGGCAGCCAGTATTTGTGTCTGCTCCTTCATTTCCTGTTCCTGTGAGGCAGGTTTCACTCTCACAGAACATGGCAGCTCACCTTTGGGGGTGCAAATGCCCTGTTGTGAGTGACTGAGTGTGTGTCAGTGTGTGCGTGTGTGTTCTCTTACCAGTGGGAATGAAAACCCACACAAAAGGAATCAATCGCACTTGTTGCTGATTAAGGTGTGACTCCACCCCCCGCTCTCATATCTCAGCCTCCTCCTTCTGTAGCTCCTCAGCTGTGAGTGATTAAGCTGAAGGGAGGAAGGGAGGGAGGCAGTTGGAAGGGTGAGAAGAGAGGACAGGGTACTTACTGACTGGCTGAATAATGGCTTCCAGAGATCTCTGACTTTGGGGCTCTGTGCAGCACGAGGGTTAATCAGGAGTGACGGCTCAGCCCGTTTGGACACTGTATAGGCAGCTCTGCTCCTGTCAGGCACAGACATGGACTGCCAAACCCACCCACCCCCACTACCTCCATTCTCTCATCACCACAGGATCTTAACCACTAGGCCGCTAGTCCTTGCTACAACTATATGACAGGGAAAAGTTTGGTACAAAAGGAGAAAGGGAAGGACAGGCAGAAGAGGAAAAGAAAAAGTTGGAAAGTAATTCAAGCAGATTTGAGGTTGAGAAAGAGAAAAGGCAACCAATGAAAGGCACATAGGGAGATACATGCATGGCCTACGGTGGAGTGGTTGATGCGGTGTGCCGGTTTCATGTTTGTGCATGCATCTGTGTCAGATTGACTGTGGATGTTTAATGGGAACCCCTGAGCAGCCGGGGGAAACCCATCGTGTTCATTCAACTGCACAGATCTCAGGAAAAGCTATAGGTTACTGTTCCTTTACGCACGTGTGAACGTATATGCACACCCTCCGTGTGTGCGTGTGTTTGCGAGAGGTTTGATGCGGTCTGCTGATTTGTGCTGTTTCCACGGTGATTGGTTTCCATCAAGCGTCCGGGGGCTAAACCATCGACAACGTGCACTCTCTTTCCCTGCGACCTGACTCCGTTTCATTTTTCAATTTCACTTTCATCAACTGCTGCCGCCTGTTTTTTCATTTTTCTATTTCCAGACGATGACAGAAAGCGTGTGAAGTGTGAAATTAGAAAGAGCGTCTGTAAATAATGGCGTGTAACACGGAGTACACACACATGAACAAACACGGACGAGCACATACTCTGTTGCATAAGCTGCGAGACAGAACTCATTACCTTCAAACTGAGCGATTGGAAAAAGTGAACTGAATACTTAAACTTGCCTCTAAATGACATAATTACAAACAGAAGATAATAGTTGGACTTCTTATTTGATTTTATCAAGTGGGAATTCAGAATATTGTCCAAAACATGCAAAACAAGCCCACTGATAGTCTATGGCACTGACTGAGACACTATGAGCAGAGTTTAAGGTCGATTTCCTATAAAGGAGCCCCTGTTCTATGTTGCTTTTTGGCACAACTTACATAAAGTCACACACATCTTATCCCCCCCCCACCTGGATTTAACTGTCTGACAGAGTGAGATGTTGGCGTAGTGGAGCGCTGGAGAAGGAGGTCAGGGGCGCAAGGGCAGTCAGGTCCCTCCGACGTCCATCAAAATGACAGGTACCCCTGCTTTAAAACTCTGTGACCCACCCCAAAACCCAGTTTCCCTCCTTTTTTTCTGCAGACACACAAACGCGCCGAAACAGACACGCACACACGCTGAATTACTAGGCCTAAAAAGTAGCCCCGCAGCGAAGGAGACCAGCTCTCCGCAATTAGGACATTCTGCGGCCATGAAATCATTCTGAAAATTAGCTCCAGGAAGCAAGAGGAGGGAGACAAAGTCCTAAAGAAAGGCAAAAAAACGTGACTGTAAGAAAGCGGGTGAAGCTGGGGAGGAAGAAAGTGTTCTGGATCTCCTCAGCAGTCAAACAGACAGACCACATGTGCTGGCAAGGCGAGACTGAAAGAATTTAAAATTATTCCAGATAATGATGGCTGTTAAGATTAACAATTAATCCTCTAGCCTCATGACACGTTAGATTTGGATACGGGGAAATGGCTCTAAGAGGTGCGAAAGGCCTCAAACAAGTATTCAGTCAGCTAAATTACACTTTCTGTTTATGTGTGTGTGTGCCTCCAGAAGCTGACAGTGTACAGGCCTCAGGTCCTGACAGGAGAAGGAACCAGGGTTTGGATCTCAGCTCATGACTGAAGAGACCTGCTCTATGTTCTGTGGCAAAGTCTATTCTACATTCTGCAGATCTGCCGCTCTCCTGTCGCCTCTGGTTTACCCTGCTCTGACCTTCTGCCATTACACAAACAGCATCTGCCAGCGATCAACTCCAACAAACCTTAAGTAACAGCGGGACAACATCACCCTGTGCCACCCCAACCCTCAGGTCATCCTGTTTCCTAAGCTAAACATTTAAGAGATAGATTTGGGAATCACTTGCTGCTGGCCATCTTTGCTAACTTTAGAATAAATGAATGTGGGTCTAAATGTGTGTGTGTGGGTGAGCATGTGTGCGAGCCCAGCTGTGGGTTGTTAGTAGTGAACTCAGCTCAGTGGGAAAGGGGCACCAGATGGTTGGTGGGACAGAACGATTGAGAGTTGAAAAGAAGAGGTAAATCGCAATTAGGGAGGAGAAAGAAAAAAGTCTTTAAAACAGAGCAACATGGAGAAATCATAGAGCTGAGCAGACTCATGTTTTAAAGCTAAACATTTCCATTGTCTTAATCTAGTCTTAAACGCTCGCATTTAAGGCGACACAGTTGCTAAACAGTCGATAGCGGCTTTATAAATGTAGGGATCTAGGCACGCGTCAATAGTATTCTTGGTCATGCATCATGTTGAATGTGCAAAAGAAAACACTTTCTTCCGTTCCACTTCTTGAAACTCCTGATTTGTCCCATGTAGTTTGACGTATCTGTGGGGGGGAATGAGACATCACGCTGTTCCAAAGTTCTGTAATTCGGGGTCATGTATAGTTAAAACAACATGTGTTTTTCTCCACATGGGGAAACTCTGACAGTCAAGCGAGGATCACGCGATTGGATGAACTGCTAATCAAGCAATGGGAGAGTTTGGAAATTCCTTGGGAGGCAGACAATGGAGGCAGTGCTATGTTTTTGTGGTATCCGGAGCAGCAGGCATTGGGAAATCAAGTTCAGCTGAACAGCCAGCCCCACACACACACAAACACACCTACGCACACACACACAAACCATTTTTTGACACACATTTGGCAAGAGAAGCACCCGTCTTGATTAAAGGCTCTGTGCTTGATGCATGTTTCTGCTGATGACATGTTTCTTTCCCCAGTGCTGTCAGCGTGTATGGACATGTTAACTTTTCCGCTGCATGAACTCGCTTTTGTGTGTTGGTGTCCGTGACTCCAATCTGATTAACTGCTGTATCTTTCAGGTGTGCCTTATTCTCCTGCTCTTTAATCAGTTGAGGGCCTGCCATAACCGGAAGGAAACCCTTTTCCTGGAAGTGCTTGTCTGGCACTGTGCAGCTGGCCTCAGCATGGACTTAGTGCCACTCGGACAGCCATTGGACTGAGGAAAAGGAAAACCATTCTTGTCTTTAGCCATACCGAAATCCAGTTACTGTCAAATCTTGAATGGGAGGTTTGGTCTTCAGAGTGTTTGTTTTGAGCTGAGTCCGGGACGTCTTGCTGATGGATGTGACAGAAATACACACCGATTACGGTCCGTGACTCAACACCCGTGCATAAAATTTTCTAAAAATTTTCCTTTTTCAAACAAGTCAAACTTGGGTGAAGACCATCACGGATCACTGAGCCCTCACCCAGGCGCTGAGTGATGATGTCATACTTAGGAAACCACCACAGGGACAGCAGGAGGGAAAATACGAGCTGTAGCATGAAAACAGGGAAAAGACAGAGATTGGAGGTGACGGTTGTGATGTGGGAGAGTGTTTCTGGACGCCGTAGCTGAGAGAGTAGAGCGAGTGTGGTTGCTGGCTGGCCGAGGGTTTTTAATAAACAGCCTGTTGAAACATGACAGGACTATTGGGTGAAATCATTACTGTTTTACTGTGATGACTGATGTGACTCCCTGAACCTGGGAGTCTGAGCGGGTCAGGACAGTTACTTTTGTTGATTGCTGTAGCTATTATCCCACCATGCTTACACGCCATTGTCTTCAAGTGGAAATTGATTTCACAGCCTGGTAAAACAGATTATTTTAAATAATTAAGTCAATACACAAATCAAAGTGTTTATTTACATACATTTGTTGGTCGTGACAGAGGGCTGCCCCACCCTCAGACTGGTTCTGCCAGAAATTTCTTCCTGTTAAAAGGAGGTTTTTCCTTCCCACTGTTGCCAACTGCTTACTTATAGATGGTCCTGTGATTCTTGCTATTATTGTAGCTTCTTTATCTTACAAAAAATCATCTCGAGGCAACGGTTGTTGTGATTTAGCACTATATAAATAAGAAAGGACTGAACTGAATTGAACTGAAACAGTTATTGTGTCTCAGCTTTCTCTACAGCTGTTTTCACATATGCACTGCATGATTTGCCCAGTAGATGTGCATTTGGGAACTCAAATGTCAGATGCAATCGAAATAGAGACTGTCCACTCTCTAACTCACAAGCTCCCTAGTACAAAGCCCATGTGATGCACCCATGTGTGAATAGCACAGTTAATATTGTTATGCATTCCCTGTCCTTGTCTTCAAACATTGAAAAAATGATTTTGTGTTTCTTATCCATTTGTTGATAAATCTTCTCTTTTGAAGGAGTTTTCAGTTATGACACAAAGCAAATTCTCAAGTACCAGCTCTACTGTTTATGCAGTCCGCACTTCTTAAATGCAAACAGTTAATGTTACCAGGTGTAGATCTTATCTTTTGCGTGCCACATCTGGTCGTCTAGGCTCACACACCATTTTGGCAAATCCAAATTTTTTCACATGGACTCATTTAAAAAAATGATACACATGGGCACTTCTAAAAACTACCGATAAACACACCTTGTAGCACTTAGTACGATTACGAAGCAGACTCCACAGCTCATGTAAACAGAGGCTATCTGTGGTATTGCAGCAGCCAAGGAAAACAGGCAAATAAGGATGTACCAACTACCCACTCGTCACAGACATTGCTTGCAAAGGCAACGTGGAGGACACAGAGTATGCTGATGCAAGCAGAAAGCAACCTTGCCTACTTCAACAGACGTATTATGCTGCTGTTAGGGTGAAAGGTGAGAGGTTATAGGTGAGGGGGAGGGCGCGATGTGCCTCTGGATGATGGCGCTCTCCCTCATCCGCACACCAGCTGCCCCTCATGCACACATACATATGCTGACATTCATGCGTAAGCACACTCTACACATTAACCCACTCAACCTCCGTCCCCCTGAGCACTAACCATTTCTAACAAAGACTTTTTCACCATTTGATGCCAGCATTATACAACCCCCACAGCCCTTTTTTCATGCAGGTGCTTCATGTTTTTTCCAGATCTGTCCTGCGGTCAAGGTTTGACATTTAAGCAGCGCGCTGGGCTCCTCGTGATGGGTGACACATTGTATTAACCGAGGACTGGTCTATGTTTAAAAGAGATGCCATGCAGAACAGGAATAGCAGCCTAGCTGGAGTTGATACGGGGTGTTTTTGGTGCCGTGGAAGGGCACTATGGAGATGCAGTGGGTGCTGAAAGGCTGCAAGAGGTGTAAGCCTGTGGGGCAGATGTTAAACACACTGTGACTCAGGAGAGACAGCAAAGAGACAGGGCTACTGTCAGAGCACGATCGCTGCATAAAGTGGAAGAAAAAAAACAGGAACTGTTGATGAGAATGAGAGGTTGGAAGGGAGGGAAGTGAATTTCTTGCTTCAAAGAGAACAAAGTTCATCTTTCAAGATAAGTGCGAAACATTTACACGCTGAATCAATTCTAATCAAAGTGTGATCGAAGTGTGATCTTACAGCTGCGCTAAAGGAGATGCATATCTTGGGTACCAGACAGTACTCTTGATTTCTTTCGTGGTGTTTCGTTGTGGGTCTGAGCCGTCACTTTGATGGAAATGAGCACGGGCGCTGATTCTCGGGCCCGATCGACACGTGTGCTGGCCCGTGAGTGCTCCAAAGATCTCCCTTTCTCCTCCCTCCTCCTCCTCTGTCATCCCTTCATCTCTTCCATGGTTTCCTCACTTGGTTTATTATTACAGTATAATCGCTTCCATCTGCCTGTCAAGCCACCGGGTAGACCGAGATCGGGAACAAAAGACAGTGAGAGCGAGAATGAAAAAAGAGGGCAGGATTTTTTTTTTCACTCCAATACAAACACATCCCCTCCCTGCTCTCTCCTCCTCTCATAGTCCCTCATCAGAACAAATCAAAATGCTGCGGAGTCACTTTTCGCTTTCTGTTCAGGAAATTATAATTCAAACTGACTTCTGGACAGCATCATGCACAATTAGGAATTCAGCAGCTCTGGGCAGGAAAATGTGATTCAAATTAGTGCTGTATTGCATTACTATTTACTCATGATCTCGCCTGCCATCTCACACCCCTTCAGTTTCTCTCCGAGGCTGTCTCGTGAGGGTATTTGTTAGTGTGTGAATGCATGAATGCACTTACAAGTACAATGTATACACACACCCAGGAATTTATTTTGTTTCCTATATAAATTTCCTATGACCCCTCCAAGATTGCCAGCTGTAGCTAACAACATAAGCTTGTGTAGTTCAAATCCCAAACCACTCAGCGATGACCGGTGGCAATCAGCTGTGTTACAAACAAATCTGTTTGATGTGAACATCTTGGTTCAGTGAAGGGGCAACAGAATACTCGCTGGCAAACCACACAGGACCCCCGGTTCTCTGATCTCGAATCAGATTAGCCTATCGGCCCAATTACAGCCAATCAAAGCCAATTAAATCCAATTATAACCAATTATGGATAATTAGAATGCCCCAGAGATTGATAGTGCAGCAAGATGGGGCAGCAGCCTGTCACTTTCAAAAAACTGTGACACTCATCTTCTTCTTCTTTGGCCTCCCACTCCATCTTTGTCCAAAACACAGTGCTGGATTATTTATTTTTTTTCAAAGAATGCCGACCGACTTCAAAAACACTTCACGATAACAAGGGGAGTCTTAAAATATAAAGTACACGGGACTACATTTCTCATTTGTTTGCTTGCCCATCTGAGTTCTCTCCCTTCATTACTTCTAAATTATTGAGGTTCCCACTGAAAACTAAAACACTGAAATGAATGACCACATGTGCTGTGTGCCGTAACCTCTGCCAGTTTAAGATGGTTTTCCCTGCTGCTTTTCGAAGACATTTGACCACTTTGATTGTCAGCCATTTGCCGCAAAACAATCTTCTCTTTCGGCAGTTGGGTATTTTGGTAATGCGGTTTTGCAAGCTTCAAGTCAGAGAAAGCAAAGACTTGATTTGATTTCCAATTACTTCTAAAGTAATGTTCTTTAAAATATCAAATGCCATATTTCTGTATTTCCTGGGGTTTCCCTGTATGTGAATGTTTTTGCAATAGTTCAAGCCCTCTCACTGGGTGCTATGGAATGTCTATGGCTCGTGTTGTTGTACGGCCTTGAGTTTCACAGTGCCACGGTGCTGATGTTTAACTTGGGTTGATATGAGGTGCACAGACACATATTTCCATCTTTAAGACGTAGCACAGACCCGGAAAAACATGGAAAATGAAACAGGTTCGAAACTCAGATCGAAATTGTTGATCCCTCAGGTTCATCGCTTTTGTCCATCAAACTTCAGGTTTCCTGTCAGTTAAAAGGTCAACCTCTGACCGTGTCCTGTCCTGCCTCCTATTATCACTCAGACCACTTAAGGCAGTTATGGTGCAGCCTTTCATTTCAGCAACTCTGTTTTCCATTCCAAAAAGCACTTGATGTTATCATTTTGATTAAAATCACCACTCAGATATTTGGCTTTAATGGCTGACATAGAAAAATGAGGCCAGCCAAGATAAAGTGCATAAAGTGCGGGGCATAGTCTTTTGCTGTTCTGAGCGTTTCGAAGGCTGAAATAATTGCTACAAAATACTCACATAAAAGCTTCCTTCTGTTTGACTTAGTCAGATTTCCCAGATAGTGCCTGCAGGGTTTTCTTTTTGGATGATGGCCGAGCATGACTGAAATAACCATAGCCACAAAAGCTACGTGGTGACATACTGTAACCGTAACTTTGGATGAACCCCATCATCAGATAAAATTTGGGGTGTTTTTATTTTTTTTTTTTACATTAATTAGATTTTTTTTCCTGCATGTCTCTTCTGTGGTTCTTTCTCTTGGGTTATATAAGTTCATATACTGTATATCTGTGTGTGTTTGGGGACGAGGGTTCAAAGGAAACTTGGAGGATAAACAAACAAACCTGCAGAACCATAGAGGGCTCAGCGCTGATTACGTGGATTAAACTGACTCTCTTCCACTTTATTTTTCTAAGATAAACATCGCAGAAACCCTTGTGCGAGAAAAACTAAGCCAAAAGAGGATGGACACTGGTGAGCAGAGAGAGCTTGCACATGCAGATTTGCACACGCTCAGACGTAAAACGCAGCCACAAACAAATCTGTTTTGCATACACGCATAGGCATTCCTTCATGCCTTCCCTGGCTCCTGCAATGAAGAGATTTCTTTAAGAGCTGTCAGTCAATGCTGATCACCATGGAAGTGACTTGAGCTCACAACAAAGACCCTTAAGAGTTTCTCATAAGGCAAAAAAGAAAGGCACACAGAGCAAAACAACAAAGAAGAAGACAGAAACAGACAGCGCGAGATTTACTGGGAGACAGCATCAACACTTGCAAAGCAAGGAGATTGAGTGACTGAGCAAGTGAGATGCCACACAGATGAAGATGGATTGAATGGATGTGATGGACAAATAAGGCAGAAACATGCTGTGATAAAGAGGTTGGGAGGCAGAATTGAGGGAGAGTTGGTAATAAGAGGAGAGTAGCTAGATAGAAAGGGGAAACAGATTTAACAAGCTTCTTACACCTATCCAATAATACCAAGATATATCTTTATATATGTATACACACCCATAATATGAAGTCAAGGTATAAAGATCTACACTGCTCATGTGTAAAACAAGCTTCCCTGAGTTTTCTCTGTGCATTTTAAAAGTCTGAAGACCTGTGTGGGTGGTGGAGGTTGGCCGAGGTGGCAAAGAAGCCAGAGGGAGCGTGGGACAGTGGGTCAAGAGGTGAGGGGGTCAACTGGTGCAAAGGGGGCTGGGGCAATGGGCCTGATGCTACGGGGCCAGATGGGAGTGTGGGCCTCGGGCAAAATGCCAGGCAGAAAGGCACTTGGGTGGGCTCACCGCCGGTCTGCTGGGAGAAAGGGCCATGTAGGGAGAGTCAAGGTCCAGAGGGTAAGGGTGGAGATACTCACTGGAGGACTTCCTAAAGCAAACTGAGCATCAAAGTAATCCATCCATGTAATGTTTTCAAAATGTGAAGCTCTAATAAAATCTTGACAACCGGACAATTTGTGCTGAGAAGAGAAGAGAAGAGAAGAGAAGAGAAGAGAAGAGAAGAGAAGAGAAGAGAAGAGAAGAGAAGAGAAGAGAAGAGAAGAGAAGAGAAGAGAAGAGAAGAGAAGAGAAGAGAAGAGAAGAGAAGAGTTGAGTTTATGCCCACAATAAACTGTTCGACATGAGGAATGCCACCCAGTCTGTCTGTCTTTCTCACGCACACACACAAACACTCCCAAATAAACAAACTGAACTCCTTCTCATACAGTTCACTGCCTATTTAGGTTTAGTCTAAAAACACTTTTCATCCCAGTTTTGAGTGAGAGGCACAACTGAGAGGCAGTCAAGCAGCTCCTTAAGACTCAGTGACAAAGTGAGAGAAAGCAGCACAGAGCAGTGACAGACAGAGTGAAAGGGAGAAAGAGAGGGGAGGTGGAGAGACAGTGAAAAAAGACAGAGGCCCTCAGTGGAAGCGAAAAATATCCACAGAGAGCGTAAAAGAGCGAGACTTTTTTTGAAAAGAGGCTGAGATGACTGGAGAAAGTCAAAGTGAGGCAAAGGGAATTGGAGGCCAAGAAGGAGAAAGAGTGAAGCGCACTGCAGAAAAAAAGAAAAAGAAAAAAGCGAGTGAGTTAAAAAGAGATTACTTTCAGGTTCAGAGAAGCTCTTTCTGGCTGTTTACTGGCTGTCACTCAGTGCCTGGCTCCTAGGGGGAGGGACGGCTGGCTCTCATTGGTGTCATTCACCTGTCAATCGGCCTGACAAGGAGACCATAGGGCCTCATGTTGTGGTGCGGAAACTGTCTGTCAGCCACGCAGCAGCTGCATATGACATCATCCAAGATCAGGTTCGGAACATGGATAGAAAACTTTTGTCTGTGTGTGTGACAAAAAACACACACATGCATGTTATATTTCAAAAATGAGACTATGGAAATGACATGGCATCAACACCTTTCAATTCCTAAAAGCACACATACAGTTGTGTACCTCAGTGTACGCAGATCACTGAAACACAAAACTGGACTCCCTGTAGATTGTACCTCATGGCCTTGCCAATCCTCTGGCTGTCCTCCCCTCAAATTTGCACCCCAAAAGTCCTTGTTACTGGCAGGGTAACGACCCTGTGGCATCTGTGCACTAGAACACACACACACACATATGTTCATACGCAGGAAAAGCAGATTTGCGCATACACAATTATGGCTGCAATTAGGCACATGCATAAACACGCACAGCATAGATGAAGATCAGTGCACGAAAAGACTCTGTCTTGTTTACCTTGGCGCATACACACATGCACGCACACACACATAGCACAGAGATGTCTTGGCAACAAGACAGCACCCATCTGTTCAGAGCTAATTTAACATGGTCACTAAAACAAAGAGGACAAAGGCTCATCTTGTAAATAATGATGAAGTGGCTGTCAACTGGAAAACACTTCTGGCTCTTGTGTGTATGATTTACTTTATCCATCTCTATTGGTTTACACAGCACAAAGCAGCTCTTCTAGTAGATAAAGTAACGAGCTGTGGGCGCTTGCATTTTGCTCTCACTCATTCTCTGTGGGAAAAATCAGGGTCTGATTTGGATGTGAACACAGTGCGTGTCAATCACTGTCTTCTCATGATTATGCATGTGTTATAACAAGAGATCTCCAGTATATTGTGTAGTTTACATTAGTTTCATATTTCACAGTCAGGATGGTAAAAAGAAAATCAGCATAAAAATAACATATCTGCTTTTTTGTAATAGCTAAAATTTCCCAAACCTTAAAAAGCAGTGAAAATGAGCACCGTCTGTATGAAGAGCAACATCAAAGTACTACTTACTGCTTTATTTTGTAATGTTTACATTTGAAGTGCTGTGGAAAAGATTTTCACTCCAAAATCACTCCAAAATCTTCTATTTTTTGTGTGTATCTCATACTAAACTGTACCAGATCAAATATGAAAAAATGAAACAAAAAGTTGCAAATAATAAAGATATATAAAGGAAAATGATTATAAAAAAGCGTATCTGCCTGTGCAGAAATGTCCTCCCTCACCCCTCCTATTATTTAATAAATCAAACAACCCAAACACATTGATATTGATTGAAGATGGGCTGGACGCACCCAGACCTGATTACTACCAACCCTGTTCAATCAAATCAAGCAGTATGAGGTAAGCTGTAAGGTATCATGAATAACACACAATGTTGCAAAAAAAAAGAAAAGAAAAAGAAGATATCCGAGAAGAAAGAGGCAGAGGGTGAAAGGTTGCTGTTTCTGAAGCTCTGGGACTTCGCAGTTTTGCTCTGAGAGACATTATCTACAATTGGTGAAGACTTAGAACAATACTGACTGTTCCCAAACAAGACAGACCTACCAATATTCCTCTGAGAGCTTTGAGGTGACTCATGCAGTAGGTCACAAAACCTGCTCATTACTACAACTGTTCAAAGGGTATCAGGCATAAACAGATTCCCAAAATCAAATCCTCAATTTTACAAAAAGAGGTTTATGCAGCAGTCAAGCAAGCAGATAAGAGAACAGTCAGAGGAACAGAATGAGTCAAAGGGGGAGTTCTGCTCTCTGCCAAAAAATCCTGAAGGACATCAAGGTGTCAGTTTTGTAGCTGAAGACCAAACATGCATTGCTCTAAATAAATAGTTAAAAATAAACACATTTACTCAATGTTTATCAGATACTATACATTTGACTTGACGTCTACTTTACGCCATTAGGTACTAGATACTTAAACACACAAAAATACATACAAGATTATTACATGAAGTCTAATTAGCTTTGACAGATAAATGAGTTCAATTTGACACATTTTAAACCTTTAATAATAGTATACAGTGAAATCATATGCAGGATGGAGGCTTAGTTTATTGATATTTAAGAACTTGTTTCTGATAGTACTCCTGTACTGGTATATATAAGATTGTCAATATATGTTTAATAAAGGTTGTTTTACATTTTTGAAAAATTCTTATACTTGAAGTTAGGCAGCAGTATTCTCCATTTCAGGAGATTAGACTTGTGTTCACAAAGGCAGGCATGCTGCTCAGACACAGCAAACAGAGAATGGGAACTGTTGAACCGTACCACTGTGACAGCTATTATGACAGATGACTGTATCATCTCAAAGAGGAAATCCCTTTCTTTCCTCACATGTACTGTCTGAGAGCAAATTACTCTCTGGCTTGTGGCTGGTTTTCTATATTGGGGTCAAAAGGAAACAGTTTTAAAGGCTGTGGAGAAAAATCAAAGGAGGCACACTGAGGCAACGCAGATTAAAGAATAACATGTCTGGGTGACATTTTAGGGACTGTGTCAGCAAACGGTATCAGTTTATTATCTTTGTCAGCTTCGTTGTGTTGTAGTAAATCTTAAATATAAATTCCAGTCAAAGAATCTTCTAAATCATTAAATCTTTTTTACTGATCTTTGTGCAACCCTGCTGATCTTTGGTTCGCGCCGATCAAACCGAGGCATGCAGATGTTCTTTGATGAGATCAGCTCGCTCTTCTGAATATCCTCGCCTCTGCGATTTCTTCCCTGTTGACGGTTTAGTCCATTGGCAAAAGCACCCAGGAGGCTGCTCATACACCATGACAGCCCACAGATTCCTGGAGTGCCTAGCATGAACGCTTAGAGGGCTCCAAATGGTTGCTCATAGTTACATCTCACAAAAGCACTTCTTGCTGCTGATGTGTTGCTTTTATTAGTAAGCTATCGTCTTACCAAATCAAGATGATAGCTTTAAATTCGTACTCCTATGGTAATGTTTTATAGAGTAGGAAAAAAATTATACAGCGCAGACAAAACTGATTATTTCATGTGAGAACTGTTGAGTGGGAATGAAATGTTCGACCACAAATGCAAGCAAAGAGAAGTGAGCCATTTGTACTGGGTTTTTCTGCTCTTTTCTTCATTTCTTTTCTTTGCCTCATCTGTTTTTCCTCCTTGGATCTGCAGCTTAAAGTGATATTGTTATTCCAGATGGCTTGGTGCTATATGGAGAACAGACAAGAGGAATACTTCACTGAAAATATGAAAATATGTCAGCATGCGGACATCATTATGGCTGCCTAGATCATTTAAGCTCCTCTAAAATTACATCCAGGCATAGAGAAAAATAACAAATGTGTGTGTGCATGCATGAAGGATCAACGTGTATGCCTCTGCATTTGTACAGAACTTAGATGTGAAGATTTCAAACACATGTCTGCTTGTTTCTTAGAAACCTCAATGGTAAATCATATCTAGCACTAACCCAATTAACTTTACATCTGGTTTGGAAGCCTCAAACCAGGGACAGCATAGAGATAAATAAAAACACAAGACATACTGAGACACGCAGTCTCCAAGGCATTAACGAACTACAAGAGTGAAATAAATGTGTTACATTCCTTCTCCATTCACTGTTTTATTTCACTTGGATGTGGTGGAGGGGACCTAGACTACGTGTGGAGCTTGGTCTGTCCCTAAATCTGCCTCCGGTGTGTCCTGAAAGTGCCCCTGTGCCAAATAAGAAGCGTAAAGCATGCCCCGAGACATGGCCCACAACGACACCATGACAGCAAAGCTGTCAGCCCATGAGCCAATGCACTAAAACATGAATGCCGCCGAACTGTTCAGTTTTATAGCCTACAACTCCCAGTCACAAGCCCTCTAATGCCCCGTTTAACAAGCTGAAAATCCTCCATTTATTCGCTCTCCGTCTCTCTTTAGGAGCTCCTCCAATACCATTCACAAACAAAGTTGGGCTGAAACACACTCCATGAAGAGCATATACGGGAGCGTAAATGCTGTGAATATATGGCTGCCGTGTGCATGCTTGCATTTAACGTATGCACACAGTAGTGATTCTGAATTCAAGAAAAAAAACCCTTTGTATATCAGTTGCATCATTAAAACCGTAATGAAACCAGTACAAATGACTCAGTTTGAGTAGTGGTGTGTAGTCTATGTGCAGCTAAGTGAATGAAAGCAGATGGACAAGAAATTGAGGAAGAAGGAAAAGGTCTAGAGACAGCAAAGTGGGGTTGAGAGATCTGTGAAGGATAGGGGCCACTGTCTCAGCACCCCCATCGTAAACCCTGCAGATACGATGGAGTCCTCATCAGCGTTACACTCTGCCGGTCACAGCTCTGTGAAACCAGCACCATGTCTGCAGCACATACACGTCCTTGCCTTCCCCCTCCCACATTGGTGTCACCCATGAAGGCCAAAGAGACACAGAGAGTGCTCTATCATGGATATTAGCTATGGGGATCAGATGCTTTAAACAAGAGAGGAGGGGTACGCTTTTGTAGGCTATCATGTAGCAACTGCAAATGAATATGTTTGAAGTTTTAGTCTCTATTTCATTTAATTTTTTTTCCTCCAAACTCCCCAACACCTTTCACCATTTTTATCCACTTCAATCATTTCCAGGTGTTTTAGTACAATTATGTTTTCATCATAGGTTTCATCACTTTCTATGGAAGTGAAAAGGATTCTTTCCACTTCGTTTCACTTTGCAGCATATCCTGTGGGGTCCTGTTTTTTTTTTTTTTTTGGGGGGGGGGGGGGGGGGGGTTGCCGTTTCTGCGAGAAGAAGTTCGAATCAGTTTTGAATGCATCACACAAAGCAGCAGTGTAAGCACTGGATTAAGCTGATCTGGCCTGCTGCAGACAGGGCTGTGGTTATATTTTCCAGTGAGGTTTTGTTTGTGTGTTTGTTTTGCTATTTTTCCACCTCAAAATGCAGAGATTGGAAAGTGCAAACTATACTGTCTCAGTGGCCTAATGAAGCAGCGGTCTTGGAGCGAGGATCTTGGTTTTCGAGCCAAATTGTTTTTCCCCTTATAACACCAACTGTTTTCTTCTAGTCAAGCATGGAAAATCAAGGGGTCGTCATTATCATTAATATGTGCGCTTGCTAAACGCTGCTTCATATGCTTCATATAAGTCCCGGTCGATTTAAGGTTAATTCATGAAAGTTTAACTGAGTTTGTTCCAATGAACCCCCTCCCCCCAAAAAAATCTGCCGTTGGAAAACGTGTCATCAGAGGTGAAGGATTATAAAGGGAAAAAAAGAAACCAAACAAAAAATGGTCCGAATGGGGGCTGTAAAAGTTTTACTCTCTAAGGAGTTTGGGTATAGATTCCACATTGGATTCCACAATATTTAAGGATGACTAGCAACCCAAAACACACAGTCGATTTGCTGCCTTTACCATCGCACTTCTAAATGATTTTCTCTGACCGTGTGTTTATAGCTACGGGAGGACATGTTTATGTTTGACACCGTGACAGGACTAGAATCCTCAAGAGTGCTATGATGTGGACAGGAAACTCTGAATCTCTCACAAACATTGTACACATTTTCTCTCTCCCCACTCTAAAATAACAACTTTGACACGATCTGCGCCGTGTTGCCAGTAACTCGAGAGCAGCCCGCTAGAAAACGGAGAACTGAGGAATCTTGTGAAAGGGAGGCAGTCAGGGAACCAGGCCATGCTGGGGTGGGTAGAAATTGATGGGATGGATGGTATAAAGGGCCCACACACACAAGCTACTCAGTTTGTGGGACAGAACCAGGGTAAGATCCAGAAAACAAGAAAACAAGCATTTACCAAAGTCCCTTGCAGCTGGTAATGTGGTGGACCAGGACTTTTTGGTGGCAGTGGTTGGGTATAGCACAGGCACGAAATCCTACTCCCTTCTTATGGTCACAGAAGTGCAGTCAGGCCTCTGTAAACATCTGTCAGCCATTGGCTCCCTGGCCCGCCCTTCTTCTCCAGACCCCAGCAATTCAGCTTGACCTTTGACCCTTCAGCTGAAGAAAGAGCAACTGTGACTTTCTGCCAAAAACATAGCAAAGACTTCAGTTATTTGACATCTACCTCAAAGGGGAACACAGATTTAGCCGCATGGCTGTATATGGACAAATCAGTGTTATCAAAACAGTAATACTTGTTTGGCAAAACTCGCAGTGAAAGGAGGCTTAAGAGAGTGCAGCTGCACATTAGATGATTGCAGCAGAATGTGGCAGAAAGTGGAAACCCCTTAGGTTATTTAGTCTTTGCTGTGCATTATATACTTAAATCATGACAAAATGCCTCAGAATGTGTGTGTGTGTGTGTGTGTGTGCCAAGTACAACCACTACAGTATAATACATAGAATAATATTTTTGAATAATATAATATTGTTTTTCCTCATTCCTTTTCAGTTAAGCAGTCAGTCCAACTAGTTAGATTTGCCTGTGGTTTGGACGGCCTGCTATCATCTCAGCCGCTCCCTTTCGTGGGATCCAGACCAGCACCATAGACCCGTGGACACAGACCAGAGCCTTCATCAACTCTCACACTCCCACCTCTCACTGGGGCCTCAGGTTTCCCCTCCATCCATCCCTCCCACCCTCTCTGCTTCCAGCAACCCCTACAGGCCTTTCTCCCTCTCTCCCCACATCAATTACAACCTTTCCCCGTTGCGCGAGCCCCCAGATCTATGACCCCAGGGGTTACAGAGTCTGAGAGGTCAGAAGTCATTCTCCCCACTGCGAACCCTGGCATCTCTCAGAAGATTCCGGCTCTCCGTCTGAAGCCCTGCGGCCATGCAGAGGCATACCCACATGACCCCCAGGGAGCCGAGGGAGACAGAGATACAACCCCATTCTAGTAAACAATGGTCTGTTCCAGTCAGTCTTGTCTCGCGAGCTAATTGATTCTCTGGAGAATTATTTTCATACACAGTTTTGAATGTCGAGGCCTCTCATCCATGGATCAACCAATATTTTAGTTTTTCCTTTGTGCTTTTCAGTGGGAAAAGATGCTTAAAAAACCCACCATAACGTGATCACTTTCACTGTGACACAACTGTGGTCGCTCAGTTTCCCCATCATTTTGCTCTTTTCCCTCTCCGGTGTAATGAAATCACTCACAAAAGTGAGTCTGTGGTTCTAAAAATCAGTGATTATGAGAAAAAAATCATTGTACACATATTAGTTTCTGGGTATTGTATACGTTTTTGCTACCTTACACAGAAAACATCCCATTAAATTCAAAATAATTCCAATATATTAATTATACTGATTGTTAGCAAACCGTGGGAATCTCTATACGCTTCAAAAGCCTTCATATTTACCAGTAATTACCAAAGATATTGAAGACGATGGAGTGCTAAACTGATTCAGTGGTGAATCCCATAATGAATGGCCAACAATCAAAGGATGGAACACGCAGTCAGCCAGGTTAAACACCAAGTCGATGACTCAGGTTGCTTTGTTGACCACAGAGTTTTGACATGGAACTCGGCCTCACGGAGCAGAATTGTATTTCTGTCACAGTTCCCAGACCTTACAGTATCAATAGCAGACACATTATCTCTAATGGGAGAGTCAGAGGGTGGAGAGAAGAGGAGACAGGGAAAGAGCGAGAGAGAAAGAAAGAGAGACACAGACACTGTAAAACGACGGTATCTCTATTGATTAACTGGAAGAGGACCTCCACTCCACACTCTCCTGTCCAGACATATGGGGTAATAAGGACCACTCTTCTCCACAAACCACCCCCCTGCATCTCTTCTCCCTGCACCCCAGCTAGAAAGCCTTTTAATCAGCCCCGGGGGGAATACATGGATATGATATGGAAGAAAAGGATGGGAAGAAAGAGAGAGGAAAAGGAGACAGGGTGAGAGGAGTCCATTAGTGAAACAGACACAATAGCTACAGGAACAGAACCGACTGCAAGGCGGTTTCCTTCATGCACTGAAAAAGACAGAGGTGCACAACAGGCCTGAAAATAGCACACATCCTGTACGCTGGCACATGCATGATATACCACAGTATATCATGAATAATAAAAGCTTTACCCTATACGAGTTTCTTCTTTAATGCTACATTCGAATCTTGATAGTGCTGCACATGCAGGTACACTCTGGTTTTGTGCAACACACAGCTGAGCTGATATCGCTCCAGATTTTCCAGGTCACATCACAGAGGGCTGTTTTCATGCTCGGCCAGGGCCATTTTCCTCTGTTTATGTAGGGCCTTTCTGTTTTCTTTTCCAAGGAGAAGGATGCCAATCTCGCCGAGCCAGACTAACTTTATCAGAGCAGCCATCTCTGACTTTGACATCAAATCCACAACTGCTTCTCATGCTGAAAAAAACTGTCAGTGCCTCGCCCTGCTGCTGGCCCCTCAGCCTCTTGACTCTGGAGAGACTGGAAAGGAGGGAGGAGAGCGCAAGGGAGAAATCTGAATTAGTAGTTAAAGCAGTGATCAATTTGAACTGGGAGTGAAATGTAAAGTGATCATAATTATTTGTCCGTTCGATTAAACAGAAAGACTTATGCCATACTTCAATTAGTGAGCACAATGAGAAGTGAATTACCTACTGGCCAGGTGGAGGCAAAAATCTGGACTGCAGCGCCCTCACGTGGTCAACAATGCGCGGTCGTTTTTCTTCTCTTTCTTTCTTTTTAAAATAAATAAACACTGAATTTTATTTCATTGTAAATCAAATTTACAATACAATAAAACTGAATCAATGCACGTGGAAATAAACAGTTAGAATTATTGTGTCATGCACAGATAAGTGTGCCAATGACCAGTTGCAGCCCTATAATAATTTGAATAAGAGATTATTATATTGCCCGGGGTATAAAGCCTAAGCACCACTAACTTGGAGCATAACTCAGTCAGTTTCTGGAAGACCACTGGGTCACTGAACGTAGCAAAGAGCGCTCAGTCCAGCAGCACTAAAACAAAACCTGTACTGAAAAGGGAAAAGAAATAAAGAGCTGGGTAGAGCAATGCATTTTTCATTATTACAACTTAATTTACAGAGAACAGACTGATGTAAAATTGCTTCCATATGTCCCCGCTGCGGGGCGCCACAGAGTCTGCCAGAAAAGCTATCATAATTTCCGAAGCGAGTTCCGCATTGTGATTGGCTAAGACGAACTGCAGGAGCTGGAGCGCTGAACCAATAGGAATGCGGGACTGTGATTCTTTCATTTGAGTGGCCAAACGTGGATGTCAATCAAGCAGCAACGAGCTCTGAAAGCAGAGAGCGGCCAGTCGGTTGTTTTGCTCTCTAGAGAGCAGACCTCCGCTACTGAGACCATCCAGGCACAATCACACATACACTCTACTGCATGACCACTGACACACACTGGACACATTCTATTGCATTTTCATTTAAGAAGTTCAAATAATAATAATAATAAAAATATATACTATTTTGTTATTGAAATAAATAAATATATTTAAATACTTAGTTGTACGATTAATTATCATTTAGACTATATCATGATCAATCGTTACTATTATTTTATCTCAATAAAACAAAAATCTCAAACACTGGCCGTTAATTAGACACATATTTATGGAATATTTTTAAAATTTTAGAAATAATTATCGTCACAATATACAAAGTCAGAAAAGTTTATGATGAAGGGGTTATTTTATTTGCTTCAGACATTTACTGAAAGATGAAATTTTTATTTTGAAATTATTATTTTGTGTATAATTGTATCGCCTTTTCAGTCATTTTATATATGAGCTGTTTTTAAATAGAAACGTTATGAGTTTTTTTATATAGGAAAAAAACATTTTACAATTATATATAAAGATATCTATCTATATATATCTACATCTATATATCTATATATCTATATATCTATATATCTATATATATATATATATATATATATATATATATATATATATATATATATATATATGTAGGGTCAGAGTAGTGATCTGTCCGCTTTGCTAATTAAACATTTTCATTAAATCTGTTGGGCCATTTAATCAAATGATCGGTATAGTCTGTGCTTGCATTGCTTACAATGTTCACACATTTTTCACAGACACAAAAAAGTGACTATCCAAATGTATTTTTTATGTTTTATATTTTTGCTGTGGTATTGTTAACTTGTAAATAAATAAATAAAACAAAATAAAATAAAGGCAACAAATCCTTTTAAAGGTTAAAAACGTAATATGAGATTTCATTTGTGAAGCGGCTTCAGCGTGGCCCGCACTCTGCATACACTAAAATCTGGCCAAGGTCACTGCAAAAACAATTACAAAACAATTACAACACCTCCCGTAAAACCTGAAAAAGAATGACAAAGTAGTCCGCTCAAGTCACCGCGAGTTCCCTCACGTTTCCCATGAGTCTTTGCGTGGACTAAATCGTGCGCACGCGCACTGATATCCCTCAGATCGCGTTTAATTCCACCAATCAGCGTCGTCCTCGGAGGAGCATGTGGGGGTGATTTAAGAGCTCTGCCCCAATAAAACTGTCAGAACTTCACAAAGTTGATTTAAATGTGTTTCACATCGTTATGAAAATACTCGCGGATTAATCAAATGACTGCACGCTGGCGTCAGATCAATTGGAGCAGATTACCATTCGCAGCTTCTTTAGGGAGACGTGATTTGGAGCGTTTAGATTCTCTACACATCCGGCCACCAAGTCGATCCGACAGCTGACATAAGATGGACAGCAAATGTCATATTAAGGGCCTTTTCTGATTTTTCTTCTTTCTTTTTGTTTGTTTGTTTTTCTTTTTGGATATTGATTTTTATTCTATATTCTGTGACTCCTACATCATTGAAGTAGATCCTGCAACAGTGTTGCAGCTGCATCCTCGGGGAAGTTTGATGTTGCCAATTTTCAGATAAGCCCACCATCGCACTTGTCTTCTAGATTTGTGTGTGTGTGTTCTGCAGGGGGAGGGAGGGGGAGGGAGGGTCGACTGTCTGCTGCTGGGAGAGAGCCCAGCTGACAGGCAGTGCGTGTTGAACTTGATGTGGTGGTGTTGAACTAGGCTTGTTAGAGAATGCGATTTTCTAGACTTCTTTGTGATGCAGCGCCACATAAAAATGTCTGTCCGGGGAAGATTTGCAAAAGGCTTACGGTGGGATTTTCATCCCACGGAAAACTCAATTACTTACAGCACCCACATTCAGACATAAACAAAGTACAGCAGTCTGCTGGTCTTTATACTGTACTACGCGATGGTCACCCAGGGGAAGGTGTTTACAGCGGATTCTTCGACAGCATGTTGTCGCTACTATTATTTATAGTGTGCTGTGAGTAACATATTGGTGCTACTCGTGCAGCTATGAAGGTCACGTCAATTAAAGGAATAGAATCTTAAATGAAATGATAACATTAAAAAACGCATCATCATTCAAAACTCTTGGTCTGTCATCATTTTATCAACTGACGTAAAATCAATACAAAAGAAACAACTGACTTTACAGAGTGTCACGTTCAGTCTTTGATTTAACTTCATAGACAAGTTTGCAGGTCTAATCAACCAGAATCTGCAAAATTTATGAGTCTTTAGTATCAATTACTGCATTTTAAGCAGTAAAACACATTCAAAATACTAATACACGTCGGTTAATTATTAATTACCACTGTTAGACACCAGGGGTCGCAAGTGTACCAGATGGTGGAGGATTACCAACTTTGTGTGGGACTGCAAAGCATATCCACTGTCTCACATAGACACTGGCCTACATTTTGATTAGCTGTAGCCAAAATATTTCAGTTTCAGACAAAAGAAAGGAAAATAAGTAGCTGAAGCAACAGTTCTTCTTACAGCAACTGTAAGAAGAACACCACAACTCTCGCCCCAAATTGCTGAGGTCTGCTCACTCAGAAACAACTTTCACTTTTCACTTTCAGCACATTGATGTAAGTCTCACTCTACTTTGCAGTAGTTTTGGTTTTTACTTAATATAGGAATGTTTTGATCCCCCTTCAGGCTACCAATACTTTTGCACATATTTCACAGTTTTCCTCTGCAATACATAACAGTAAATATGTCATTGCTTGATTTAACATTTCTGTTCTGTTGCTTTAATTGAACTTAAGCCTATCTCTTATCACACTACTGACATGAGCTACCTTAAACCTCAGATGACCAGGAATCAGCAAACATGGCAAATATCAGCCAGACATAGAGCCTGGATGTCTGAGACAATCAAGTGTTATTAACTCTTATGCCACTGCCTTGTGTAATCTGTAACCTTTATCAGTTGTTTTGTAGACATGATTCTCATTGTGTGTTAAGATGTAAAAAAAAAAAAAAACAACAACAACAACAACAAAAAAACAACCAAAACAAAGTGGGCACAGACAAATACACCACAAATGACAGTTTTTTCATCAAAGTCTCTTTTACACTAGAAATTAACAGTGCAGTGCCTTTGCACAGTATTGTTCTTACAACTGGAAGACGGAGAAAAAGGAGAACCTAGCATAGCATAGTGGCTGAGCAATGTGTGAAGGAATTATTGTAACTTAACAGTTAACATGAGGGCTGACTGAACATATTCTGACAGACCACTTGGAAAAGATAGTGGCTACAAAGTCAAAGGAAAGCTACAGCAGACCTAAGAAATAATAACAGGAGGTGGATTGTCATTTCCTTGTGTATAGGGCAAATAATCATGGGTTGAAAAACATGTTAGGGAATGACTTCACCTTTATGTCAAAACAACCATTTAAACAAACAAGAAACCTATCAGAGATACATACACAGTCACACAGACAGATATACACATATGCATAGCAATAGATCATAAAATCCTGTTACACACAAAAAACAGAGTAATATGAAATAAAGACATAAACACAAAGATAAACACAGTGGTGTTATTACTAAGTGGGAGGACTAGTTAAATGCAAGATTAAAAAGGTATCTTTAAGAGTTTCTTGATATTATCCGTAACTATCTGAGCTTTCTTCTCCAATATGTTAAGGTACACTTTTCCAGAGCTTTGTTTTGTTTTTTCAGAAACTGGGAAAGCTGCATTCCCAATTTTCCTCTGTGGGGTATTGCTATTGTTAGCTATCGCATAGCTAACAATTTGGCCTTGGAAGATCTAACAGAGTGAGTAAGTAGAGTGACAGACTTTCAGATAATGTTCAAGACCTTCTTTCAAATGACATGAGTATCCTTTCCTATATAATAAGCATTCATAAACATTGCTGAATTTAGAATTGCTTCTTCAGTGAAAGTAGGAATATTACAATGTATGTGACACTGTTACATGCATTCAGTTTCTTACATATAAACAGAGATTTTTTATCACAAAAGTGGGCAAAACATATTTTTTGATGCAGAATGGTCTGTCTTTTCGACATTCTATTATAAAATAGGTCATAAAGCAATAGTCTAAAGTAGGCTAAAAGTACCTAGAATCTGCGTAGGCTACCTCTCAGCACTGATCATGAAGCCAGTATAAAGTCAGATTTTTTAGAAGGCCAGGGGGTACAATGTACTATGTTTTAAGGACTTCGCCTTTGGCATTCCTCTTTCTTAGTGAGTTGAGTCACGAGGGCCCAGACCTTTGTAACAACTGAAAGTGTAATTCAGTTGTTTACCAGTAGGCTGAAAAAAGGAACAAATGCAGGTCAGTAGCACAAACATAAAGGAAATGCAGCCCAGCCATGCTTCTGAGAAATCCCCTTTACACCAATAAAGCATTATATATTAGAATATGAACCTACATAGAGGAGTACCTCTTGTTTATGCGGTGATTCAACTTTCGTGTAAACAATATTTGTAGTTAATATCAGGGTGGAGGCTGCCTTTATAGAAGCAACTACCCCGTTCTCTTATTGATCAAAAGCTGACGCGACAGGTGTGTTAACCAATCAGAATTTGTTGTGGTGAGCGTTTTGGTCCAATCAGCACGAATTATGCAAATTCCGAAACAAAGTTCCCCCTGTACCAGCACGGTGATTGCAGTGAGCCTCCCATGTTTTATTTTCTGTTTAATTATCGTCGTCAAGAGTGTTGTGATAAGTAGGTATTGCTTATGAATAACTCATCCGCTGCAAGGCGCTGAAGAACAAACTGTTTGTTATGTTTGCGCTAACAGGTTTGCGTTAACCGGTAGAGAAAGCTAACTGCTAAAGCTAGCATAGCTATCTTGCTAGTTCGCCGGTACAGGCGGTCCTCTTTGTCTGACAGGGGAAGGCGTGCTCTTTTGTTAAGCTTTCCCTTTGTCCCTTCGGGAAAGAGGAACTGTTGGGTTGGGATTTCACAATTATCCACAGTTCTGAAAGTATTTAGAAAATGCAGATCGCCAAAAAATACTTTTCAGAAAGCCTGATTCAGTTAACCATCTTGCTCAGTTTGATTGGAGTTCGTGTGGATATCGACAGCTACTTGAGCGGCTATTATACGCCTTTGACAGAGATTAACTTGGGTCCTAGCTCAGCCTACATCCAGACACCGTTTCATATTTTGAGAGACACTTTTGATGGATATGGTGTACACCCAAAATGTCCCGAGTTGGACTATTTTTTTGCAAGTCGTCGGCTGCTGGACGAGGTGAGGACCCTCGGTTCCCCGCGGTTCCACACGCAGTTGAACGCATGGCTGGTGCACGAAGTGCCTGCAACTGACAAGGCTGACTGTGGGCCTTCAACCAGTAACAACACCGAATCTAGCTCAGGGCTAGAAAGTCCTGGCGAAGAATCCAGGGATGTCAGTGAACACCTGCCAGTCAGTGGCCCAGCAGTGTACCAGACAAACATTGAACTCGGACAAGGGCCTTGTGGCGCTGGAGCCTGCGGGTTTCTTAAAGAGGCAAGTTTGTGAATAATATGCCATAAAGTTGTAAAAACTTTGTTTCTAATGAGGCTATAATGTAACCTGCAACAGTGAAGGTGGTCTATCCCTCTAAAGTACTTGATTAACTGAGGTGACAAACGAGTAAAACTTCCGTAATAGCTAGCTTAAGCTATTACTAGCTAACTAGCATAACTAACCGTTGAACTGGAAAGATGGGTGTTATCCAACAACTACGTTATTTTACTGGAGTATTTACTGGTGAACCAGGAAGCAAGTCAAAAAAATATTCTGGAATGCAAATTTATTTTCGTTTTGTCAGGCTCTGTCAGGCCCTTGTCACAAATCACAATCCAGTAATGTGTCTTTAGTCAGATTATGTCACTTACATCCGTAATGACAATGTGTTAACTTGGATAAGTCACCTAATCAGTGTAGTAAGTAACTTAAACATAAAGCTTAATAACATGTCTACCAAACATCATATACTGTATATGCGGCATACAGCTGCCTGCTGCACTTGTCACTCTTTCACTATGGTACTTGTCACATTAAGCAATCTGGGAATAGTAACTATAGAATTACTTCAGCAGAAAACACCATGCAAAGACAGGTGTAACTAATGTCTGTACTTTATGACAACAAATATATTATAACACTGTAATTACAACCTTTATATTCAGTCCTCCTAGTAGTGTAGTCTTTCTAGAGCATGGCAGAAAGAGCTGATTGGTGGATATTGTATCCCAAAGGCAGTTTATGTTGTCAGTTGTGTAACTATATCTCTTTTCTCCTGACCCAACCACCAGCTGCGCCCTTTGAGGGGTGGAGAAGTGAGACTCGGATCCCCACCCTGTTTGCTTACACAAAAGCAGTTTTCCATAGTTAAGCACTGCTCTTCCTAGGGTTGCTTTTCATGTGTATAATGTGATGTTGACTCATTTGTTGTTGATGACAAGAGATGGGTCGCCATACCCCCCCCAAAAAAAAAAAAAAAAAAAAAATTACAAGCCTTGTTGTTTGTTTTGCAAATGGCCTTAGTGTCTGAGAATATACAATATGCAGGAGCTGTATATAGTTATCCCGTTGAAGGTGTATCAATAACTTTTTGTCATTATTTGGCTTTAGTCTTAGTGTGAAAGCAAAAAGTTTTCTTTCACACTAAGACTAAAGCCAAATAATGACAAGAAGTACTCAAGACCAGTCTAGTTCTGCCCAAGTTCTGTCTGGGCTTGTTGGTCTCCACTTTTCCTGTTTCAACTGGTCTAGGAAGTGAATCAGTTATTGATACACCTTCAACAGGATAACTATATAC